>NC_092387.1:15602743-16802743 GCF_030028105.1 Mobula birostris | reverse complement strand
GCGTTTGTTGGGGGGGGGAGGGGGAGAAAAAAAAATCAAACAATGTGAAGGCGAGGTGTTTAGATTCGCTCTTGATGGTGTGACAGAGACACGAACTAGCAACGGATCTCCCAGTGACTAAACATCATCGTAGCGTCACACAGAATGGAAGCAGACCTTTTGGCCCATTGCTCCATGCTGACCAAGATACACATTTAAGCTAGTCCCAATCCCCAGGCTCAGGCCACGTTAATACTCAGTTAAAGGGCAGGACCCACAGGTTGTAATCTCAGGATTGCTACCCATGCTACGTGCTAGTGAAGGTGGAACTAGGAAGAATATACAGTTTAATACTTGGCTAAGGAGAGAGGGCATAAGATTTTTGGATCATTGGGCTCTCTTCCAAGGAAGGTGGGACCTGTACAGAAGGGACAGCTTTCACTTGAACTGGAGGGGGACTAATATCCTAGTGGGAAGGTTTGTTAATGCTGCCCGGTGGAGCTTAAACTAGAGTTTCAAGGGGATGGGAACCAGAGTGGAGAGATTGTGGAGGAAGATGTTGCTAAGACCTCAGACAAAGGTAGGAAACAAAAGGTTGTTCATGGTGCGACTAGTGTCCTGAGCTGCCTGTGTTTCAATGCAGAAGTATTGTAGGAAAGGCAAGGTGATAATGCTGATGAGGTAACTGATTTACAAACAGAGGCAATGTGTTGAGAGGAGAGGCTGTTGATAGGCGGACAAAATCGAAAAGGGCGAATTCAGGACTGAAGGTGTTTATATTTGAGTGCATGCAGATTGGCAGGTTTGATGTTGTAGGCGTCGCATCACTGAATCATGGCTGAAAGAAGATTATAGCTGGGAGCTTAAGGTCAAAGGATACTCATTGTAAGGAAAGGAAAGGCAGAAAGGCAGAGGGGTGACGTTGCTCTGTTGGTTAAAAAAATGAAATGAAAAAAAGGTGACATGGGGTCGGAAGGAGTTGAATCATTGTGGATAGAGCTAAGGAACTGAAAGAGTATAAAGACCCTGATGGGAGTTGTATACAGACCCCCAAACATTAGTAAGGATGTGTCCTACAAGTTATAATGGGAGATAGAAAATACATGGAAAAAGGGCAATATTACAATAGTGATGGGGAACTTCAATATTCAGGTAAACTTGGCAAAACAGCTTGGTGCTGGATTCCAGGACGTGGAATTTCTAGAGAGCCTACGAGATGGCTTTTTAGAGCAGCTCATGGTTGAGCCCACTGGAGGATCAGCTGTTCTGGATTGGGTGTCGTGCAATGAACCAGAGTTGATTAGAGAAGGTAAAAGAACTCTCAGTGAAAGTGATCATAACATGATCAAATTCACCCTGAAATTTGAGGAGAAGCTAAGCCAGATGTATCAGTACTACAGTGGAGTAAAGGGAATTACAGAGGCATGAGAGAGGAATTGGCCAGAATTGACTGGAAAAGAACACTGGCAGGGATGATGGTAAGGCATCAATGGCTGGAATTTCTGGAAGCAATTCGGAAGGCAGAGGATATATACATCTCAAAGAGGAAGAAGTATTCTAAAGGAAAGATGACACAACCATGACTAACAAGAGAAGTCAAAGCCAACACAAGAGCCAAAGAGAGGGCAGTATAATAGAGCAAAAATTAGTGTGGAAGTTAGAGGATTGGGAAACTCTTAAAATCCAACAGAAGACAATTTAAAAAGTCATTAAGGTAAAGATGGAATATGAAAGTAAGCTAGCCAATAATACTAAAGAGGATACCAGAAGTTTCTTCAAATACATAAAGTATAAAAGAGAAGCCAGAGTAGATATTGGACCACTGGAGTACTAGTAATGGGGA
Organism: Mobula birostris; assembly: GCF_030028105.1. Taxonomy (NCBI): domain Eukaryota; kingdom Metazoa; phylum Chordata; class Chondrichthyes; order Myliobatiformes; family Myliobatidae; genus Mobula; species Mobula birostris. Next base: position 16,800,921 of record NC_092387.1, on the reverse strand, counting down.
ACAAGGAAATGGTGGACGAACTGAATAGGTATTTTGCATCAATTTTCACTGTGGAAGACACTAGCAATATGGTGGAAATTCCAGGTGTCAGTGAAGTGTGTGAAGTTTCTTGGGAAACTGAAAGGTCTGAAGGTAGATAAGTCACCTGGACCAGATGATGTTCAACCCAGAGTTTTGAAAGAAATGGCTGAAGAGATCGTGGAAACATTAGTAATGATTTTTCAAGAACCACTAGATTCTGGAATGGTTCTGGAAGACTGGAAAATTGCAAATGTCACAGTGCTTTTTGAAGAAGGGAGAGAGGCAGTAGAAAGAAAACTATAGGCCAGTTAGTCTGACCTCAAGTGGTCGGGAAGATATTGGAATCGACTATCAAGGATGGGGTCTCAGGGTACCTGGAGGCACGTGATAAAATAGGCCATTGTCAGCATGGTTTCCTCAAGGGAAATCTTGTCTGACAGATCTGTTGAGATTCTTTGAAGAATTAACAAGCAGGATAGACAAAGGAGAATCGGTTGATGTTGTGTACTTGGATTTTCAGAAGGCCATTGACAAAGTGCCATACGTGAGGCTGCTTAACAAGCTACAAGCTGATGGAATGACAGGAAAGATTTTAGCATGGATAAGGCAGTGGCTAATTGGCAGGAGGCAAAGAGTAGGAATACAGGAGCCTTTTCATGTTGGTTGCCAGTGACTAGTAGTGTTCCATTGGGGTCTGTGTTGGGACTGATTCTTTTTACGTTAAATGTCAATGATTTGGATGATGGAATCGATGGCTTTGTTGCAGAGTTTGCAGACGATATAAAGGTAGGTGGAGGGGCAGGTAGTTTTGAGGAAGTAGAGAGGCTACAGAAAGGTTCAGACAGATTAGGAGAATGGGCAAAGACATGGCAGATGGAATATAGTTTCAGGAAGTGTATAGTCATGCACTTTGGTGGAAAAAATAAAAGAGTTGACTATTTTCTAAATGGAGAGAAAATACAAAAAAACTGAGGCAGAAAGGGACTTGGGAGTCCTTGTGCAGGATATCCTAAAGGTTAATTTGCAGGTTGAGTTTGTGGTGAGGAAGGCAAATATGATGTTAACATTCATTTCAAGGGGACTAGAATATAAAAGCAAGGATGTAACGTTGAGACTTTATAAAGCACTGGTGAGTCCTCATTTAGAGGATTGTGAGCAGTTTTAGGCCCCTTATCTTAGAAAGGATGTGCTGAAACTGGAGAGGGTTCAAAAGGGGTTTACAAAAATGATTACAGGATTGAATGGCTTGTCATATGAAGAATGTTTGATTGCCCTGGGCCTGTATTCACATGAATTCAGAAGAATGAGGGTGACCTCATTGAAACCTGTCAAATGGTGAAAGGTCTTGATACAGTGGATGTGGAGAGGAAGTTTCCTTTGGTGGGAGAGTCTAAGACCAGAGGACAGAGCCTCAGAATAGAGGGGCGTCCTTTTAGAACAGATGAGGAGGAATTTCTTTAGCAAGAGAGCAGTGAATCTGTGGAATTCTTTGCACAGGCAACCATGGAAGCCAAGTCTTTATGTATATTTAAGGCAGATGTTGATTGATTCTTGATTGGTCAGAGAATGAAGGGATAGGGGGAGAAGACAGGAGACTGGGGCTGAGAGGAAAAATGGATCAGCCATGATGAAATGGCAGAGCAGACTCGATGGGCCAAATGGCCTAATTCAGCAGCTATATGTTGTGGTCTTATGGTTATCCCTCTGAACATTTCTTACATATGGCAAAAGTGGCACCCATCTTTAAGGATCCCCACCACCCAGGACATGCCCTCTTCTCATTGCTACCATCAAGGAGCCTGAAAACACACTCAACATTTCAGGAACAGCTTCTTCCCCTCTGTTGTCAGATTTCTAAATAGACATTGAACCCATGAACACTACCCCAGTACCTTTTCCCTCTCTTTGCACTACATATTTAATTTTTTTTATTATTACATATACTTATTGTAATCTAGTTTTATTATGTATTGTAATGTACTGTTGCCACAAAACAAATTTCACAACATTTGCCAATAATATTAAATATGATTCTGAATCTCTGTGTAAATAGGTTTCCCCTCTGGTTCCTATTAAGTCTCTCTCCTCTCGCCTGAAACTCACAGTAGGCCCTCCAGTTCTTGATTCCTCAACCCTGGGATGAAGAAAATGTATCTACTCAACTTAATTCTACCAGACCTTTCAGTCACCATGCTAAAATTTAGAAATTCTTACCTTGTCCAACCTCTGAGCACCTCCTTCCAGATGGCACCAGAATTGAACTCTGACCTTTGATGTCCTAAGCTGAGAGTGTGACACGCTAACTGCTACACTACCTTGGAGCCACGTACAACTACACCATGCCTTCCCAACTACTATGCTTCAATGCCCTGATTGATGAAGGCCTGTGTACCAGCAACCTTTTTCTCCAACCTGAAGGCATGTACTTCGATTTCTCTTTCTGGTAATCTTCCCTTCCTCCTTCCCTCTTCTTCTATTCCCCACTCTGGCCTTTTACCTTTTCTCACCTGCTTTTCACACCCCCCCCCCCCCCGTATCCCTCCTCCTTCCTTTTTTCCTATGTCCCACTCTCCTCTCCTATCAGATTCCTTCTTCTCCAGCCCTTTACCTTTCCTATTCACCTGGCTTCACCCATCACGTGCTGGCTATTTCCTTCCCCTCACTCACCTTTTTATTCTGGCATCTCCCCCCTTCCTTTCCAGTCCTGAGGAAGGGTCTTGACCTGAAATGTCAACCGTTTATTCATTTCCATAAATGCTCTCTGACCTGCTGAGTTCCTCCGTCATTTTGTGTGTGTTGCTTTAAACTATTTCTCCATCCTGTCTGCCTGTGACTCCACTTTGAAGGGAACCAAATACCTGAACTCCAAGGTCCATCTGTTTTACATCCCTCCCCAGGACCCTGCAATTTACAGTGGAATTCCTACCTTGATTTAACTTTCCAAAATGCCAAACCACCCACTTACCTGGATTAAACTCCATTGGACAATCGTTGGCCATTTATTCAATTTATCCCTCTGTAATTAATAACTTTTTTCATTGTCAGTGCTACCACGCATTTTAGTGTCATTTGCAAACTTACTAGCCATGCCGTGTACATTCTTATCCAAATCATTGGTAGAGATAAGAAACAATGAGTCTCTGAGCCACATCATTAGTCATGGGCCTCCAGTCCAAGTAATGACCTTCCACCACCATCCTCTGCTTTCTACCATTAAGCAAATTGTGTAACCAATTAGCCAACTACTCCTAGATTGATCTAACCTTCCACATCAGCCTACCATCTAGAATAGGGGATCCCAACCCAGGCTCCAAAGACCCCTCTCTTAATGGTGTTGGTCCATGTCATTAAAATGGTCAGAAACCTCTGATCTAGAACTTCATCGAAACCTTACTAAAGTCTATATAGACCACTTCTACCACCTTGCCTTTATTGACCTTCTTGGTCAAAATCTCAATCAAGTTTGTAAGACATGATCTCCCATGAACACAGACATCCCTAATCAAGCCCCAACTTTTTAAGAATACTCTCCAGTAACCTGTCCACCACAGATGTTAAGTTTTTCTGCAGCCCTTCTGAACTAAAGGCACAAGATTAGCCACCCTCCAGTCTTCCAACATTTCACTTGTCACCAGTGATCATGCATAAACCTTACCTTGGGCTCCCGCAGTTTCTTCTTTATACTTTAGCCTCCCATAGTGTTCTTAGATATATCTGGTCAGGCCCTGGAGATTGATCTATGTTCATACTTTTCAAGACATCCAGCACCTGCCCTCCTATAAGCAGATCCCCAGGATATGTTCGTCTGAGGACCTTGCCCACTTCCTGCAGCTCCACGCATAGATGTCTTCTTTGGTCTTTAGGGGGTCCTATTCTCACCATGCTTACTCTTTTTCATTTAGTCTTCTCTGACAAAGATGTCTGGGTCCTGCTGGATGCAGGTACAGACTGGGTCCTTGCTGAAGAGCCGTGAATGGAACATTGAACCATCATTAGTGAACATCTCTACTATGATGGAAGGGAGATCATTAATGAAGCAGCTGAAGGTGGTTGGGCCCCAGACACTACCTTGAGGAACTTCTGCAACATAATCAGAAACTGGATTAGCCACGGTGAGTCTACGACTAGGTCAGAGGTGGGTATGCCAACGTAAGCGAGTCAGGTCTTGATACTCCAAAGGCTGTCCACCAGCTACAAGTCAGAAGTATCAGAATCTCGCCCCCCCACCTCCCCGCTCCATGGAGATCTACCCCAGTCCAATACTGGATCTGACACCCTTCCTCCCCGAGTCATTACAAACCTCCCCTTACCCCTCTCCATGACCTTCCTATTCCTCTCAAAGTAAAGCCATCAAGGACATAATACTCAAATGTGGCCCAGGCTGAATTTATTGACATTGTCTGCTCTCATACTCTTTTTGCTTCTACCTAGTGAGAAGGGAACCATTTACTTCACTAACCACTTTCTCAACATATCCTGCTACTGTTGAAGATTTCTACATGTATACATCAGTACCATCCCTCCCCCCCACACCATCCCCTGCTTCTGCACTGTTAGAATGGCAATTTTTTTTTCCTCCCCTTTTCTGTTCTGTTAAGAGTTTCAATACACACTTCTTTGTATTAAACTGCATTTACCACCTCTCTGCCCATTCCACCAGCCCAAGGTGCTTTTCCCCAGGATGGCACCAAGCTGCAGTCTCTGTTGAGGTCACAGCACAGACATTTTTCTTTTTTTTTGAAAAAAAAAAGATTTTTGGGGGAGATAGAGAGCGGAGTTAGGGGTCAGGTTAGGGTTTAGGAATAGGAATATGAAGGAACTAGACATGCCAATGTCTAAACCTTCACTCCACATTTGAAGGCCACCGATGTGGGCATGGTCAGATGTTGGACCTGTAGTTTAGTGAGAAAAATCGCTACATATTTTGGCATGGTTCAGGATTGGGATTCTATGCAGGCATGAGGAAGGAGGGACAGTGACCCCCAAGATAAGCAAATCGTAAAACTGGGGTTTGAGATCTAGTGTTTGGGGTCCCATCATCAGTGAGTCCAGAGCTCAATGCCTCATTTGGATCTTTGTTTGTTGTCATTGGTGAGTTCCCAGCCAATAGTGAAGGCATTGGTGGGGGGGGGGGGGGGGGAAGAGGAGGTAGGAGGGTTGAGGAAGAACAGCCAAACAGCGATATTGAATGGTAGTTGACAGAGTCCAGGCTGGGAACAAACAGGAGGCTTCCGAGGGGGAGAGGAGAGGAGGGGGCAGTTCCTGTCTCACCCCAGATCTTGTGGCTTCCAGATTTCACACATTATTTCTACACCTTCGAAGCAGTGGCATTTGCTGTCGGACACGTAGAGCAGGAACCTCACGGCATGAGGAAGGTAACTGGAACACGATCATCACAACACTTTCTTACTCCATCGAGAGACGGGAGAGCCGAATGTTCTCTCCCAGACTGATATCTCCAGCACTTGGACACTGGTCAGTCAGCTTTGAAGAGCTGGCCACGAGCCCATGCTCCGTCCTCAGCTCCGCCAAGGGAAGAGGTGGCCGAGCGGACAAGGAAAAAGATCCAAGGACATGCTCAAAGTCTCCTGGAAGCGATGCCACATCCCCATGCATTCCTGGGAATCTCTAGTTGGGTGCAGCTTGGAGTGGAGATGTACTGAAGCTCGTGGCCATGTGTGGGGAACACAAAGAGGTCCTCATTCACTGGTGGAGAGAACTCACCACCTCAATAAGTAATCCCACACCCCCCCCTCCCCCACTGTTTCCTGCCCACCATTCCCACAATGGCTGCTCAGAGCCCTTAAATCCAGACTGATCCCATGGGAATGCCCAAGGGGGAAAAAAAGAGCTAATTCCAAGGATTTAGGGATGTGATGGGTACCAATGACTAGGCTACGCTTGCCCATCAGTCATCTTTGGGTTATTCCGAGTTCACCATATATGGGTTGGGGGAGGGAGCACTTCAATAATTCAGCATTCAGGGCACGGTTTGTTGTTACATCTTATTAATTCCACAACACTCTCTTACCCAGAGCGGTCATGGGGGAAGAGCTTACCGGGTTAACCCTGCAGGGCACTGAAAAAAACCAAAGATAAGCAAAATATAAAATCAACAAGACTCACAATCCACTTAGAAAAATAAGATTAGCTTACCCAGTCTTTAAAAAGATCAAGCACACACAGCAAGACTTCAACAAAACAGAAAGCTGGGAATTTTCAGTGCTTCTTTTGGTCCTTCTCACTTGTGACTAACGTGCTCCAGTTACACTACCCGTGAGCTGTAACGTTTGCCGCATGTCCTTGCGGACCCCATGTCTGCGGCACCATTTAGAGAAGGCAGCAGAACATAGCACCTAGTAGTGTGATCGCCCGAGCAGAGTATGATGCTCTCATAAGGGCTGATCGCCTCAATACAGAACATGTGTGAGTGATTTTGTTTAACGTAAGGAGGCTGATGCATGGACACCCAGCGCACAGTCCTTGACAGATCAGGGTCAACGTCCAGACGTGTGGAATGCAAGACAACTGGGGACCCTTCACCGCTGCAGACTTCCTTTATCTTCACTGCCATTGTGATGTATTACCATCTTCTCTCAACCCTAACACTGAGGTCTTGGTTAGATCGCTGTTTGCCTGGAGCCTCAGCACATGGGTGACCCTACCAGGAGCTAAGCTCCAGACAGCATCGTTCTCAGGAACCAACAAAGCTCCCCACACGACAAGGTGACAATCCTCACAGAAGATCCAACATAGAACAGTACAGGGACAGGCCATTCAGCCCACAATGTTGTGCCTACCCAAACCAATCTCTTCTGCCTACATGCAGTGCCTATAAAAAGTATTCACCCCCCCAGAGATTTTCATGTTTTATTGTTTTACACCACTGAATCACAATGGATTTAATTTGGCTTTTTTGACACTAATCAAAAGAAATGTCACTTTTGTGTCAAAGTGAAAACAAATTTCTACAAATTGATCTAAATTTATTACAATTATTAAACACAAAATAATTGATTGCATAATTACTCACCCCCTTCAAGTCAATTGGCAGCAATTACAGTCTCGAGTGTGTAGATAGGTCTCTATCAGATCTGTACATCTGGACACCACAATTTTCCATCCATTCTTCTGTACAAAACTGCTCAAGCTCTGTCAGATTGCATGGGGATCATGAATGTACAGCCTTGTTCCAAGCCAGCCACAAATTCTCAATTGTCTGGACTTCATGCTTGGGGTCATTGTCTTGCTGGAAAACAAATCTTCTCACAAGTCACAGTTCTCTTGCAGACTGCATCAGGTTTTCCTCCAGGATTTCCCTGTATTTTGCTGCATTCATTTTACCCTCTACCTTCACAAGCCTTCCAGGGCACACTGCAGTGAAGCATCCCCACAGCATGATGCAGCCACCACTATGCTTCATGGTAGGGATGGTGTGTTTTTGATGAGATGCAGTATTTGGTTTGTACCAAACATAGCATTCAGTCTGATGGCCAAAAAGCTCAATTTTGGTTTCATCAGTCCATAGAACCTTCTTCTAGCTGACTTCAGAGTCTCTCCCACATAACATCTGGCAAACACTAGTTGAGATTTCATGTCAGTTTTTTTTCCCCCCAATAGTGGCTTTCTCTTTACCACTCTCCCATAAAGCTACAACTGGTGAAGCACCCAGGCAACAGTTGCATACACAATCTCTCCCATTGAAGCTTGTAACTCCTCCAGAGTTGTCATAGATCTCTTGATGGCCTCCCTCACTAGATTCCTTCTTATACTATCACTCAGTTTTTGAGGACAGTATGCTCTTGGCAGATTTACAGCTGTACCATATTTTTTCCATTCCTTGATGATTGACTTAACTGTACTCCAAGGAATGTGCCTGGAGTCAGAGGATTTAGAGGAGGTCCTTTAGGAACACATTGCTTCAGTATTCACCAATGAGAGGGCCCTTGACGTTCGTGGGGCAGCATTAAATGGGCCAACGAGCTGGAGCATGTCAATGTTGAGAAAGAAGATGTACTGAAACCTTTGAAAAATGTTTGGATAGATAAGTCCCAGGAGCCTGATGGGATATATTCAAGGTTACTGTGAGAAGCGAAAGAAGAGATTGCTGCACCTTTGGCAATAATCCTTGCATTTTCACTCGCCACAGAAGTAGTACCAGATGATTGGTGGGTGGCAAATGTTATTCCTTTGTTCAAGAAAGGGAGTAGGGATAACCCTGGGAATTGTAGACCAGTGAATCTTACTTCAGCAGAGGAACATTTATTGGAGAAGATTCTTAGATACAGCATTTACTGGTATTGGGAGACACTTAGCCTGATTAGGGATTGTCAACAAGGCTTTGTGAGAGGCAGATCATGCCTTGCAAGCCTGATTGAATTCTTTAAAGATGTGACAAACACATTGATAAAGGTAGAGCAGCAGATGTGGTGTATATGGATTTTAGTAAAGCATTTTATAAAGTTCCCCATGTTAGACTTATTCAGAAAGTCAGGATGCATGGGATCCAGGAAACTTGGCTGTGTGCATACAGAATTGGCTTGCCCAGATAAGGCAGAGGGTAGTAGTAGATGGGACGTATTCTGTCTGGAGGTCAGCGAAGAGTGGTGTTCTGCTGGGATCTGTTTTGGGACACCTGCTCTTTGAAAACTTTATAAACTTCTTGGACAAGGAATTGGAAGGATGAATTAGTAAGTTTGCAGATGACACAAAGGTTATTGGAGTTGTGGATCATGTGGAGGGTTGTTGTAGGTTATAGTGGGACAGATCTGAGTTGAGAAGTGATAGATGGAGTTCAACCCAGGAAAGTGTGAAGTGATGCATTTTGGAAGGTCAAATTTGAAGGCAGAATACAGAGTTAATTGCAGGACTCGCATTGCAGGGTGTCCACATCCATAGATCCCTCAAAGTTGATAGCATTGTTAAGAAGGTGTATGGTATGTTGGCCTTCAATAGTTGGGGGATTGAGTTCAAGAGCAATGAGGTAATATTGCAGCTCTATAAAACTGTCAGTGCCTCCAGTTGAACTTTGTCTTTTTGTGTGTTTTCCCCCTAGCTGTCAGTCTGTGGTCTTGTATTGCCATTTGTTTTCATGCTCCTGTCCCCGCTCCTGCTCTACTTCAGCCCCTGTATTACTGAGTACTCCGCCTCTCACCTGTTTCACCTGTTTTGCTGCCACCTGTGTCTCATTGTGCTCCACCTATCATCTGCCTCTCTGGTTATTGCTCAGTCTATTTCAGTCCTGTGTTTTCACCTATTTGTTTTCAGATTGTTTCAGTGAGTTTTCCTGAGCCTTTCTAGCATTTGTATTTGAACTCTGTCTGTCTGAATATCGACTCTGCCTGTTTCCCGATTCTGGTTTTTGGATTTCTCTAGAAATTTTTGATCTCCGCCTGAACTTTGAAGCCGACTTTGTTGCCCCTCTGGATTTGCTACTCAGTAAATATCACTGTATGCACAGTACTTGGTCTGCGATTGGGTCCCTGCTTCAATGCCCTGACAAAAACTTCGGTTATACCATGATTGGAATATTGTGTTCAGTTCTGATCACTTCATTATAGGAAGAATGTGGAGTAGAGAGGATGCAGAGGAGATTTACCAGGATGCTGCCTGAATTAGAGGATATGAGGATAGTTTGAGTGAGCTTGGGCTTTTCTCTTTGGAGTGAAGGAGGATGAGTGGTAACTTAGAGGTGTACAAGTGATAAAGTGAATATCCAGAGACATTTTTCCCAGGGCAGAAATAGCAAGTACAAGGGGGCATAATTTTAAGGTGATTGGAGGTAAGTATAGGGGGGATACTAGGGGTAAGTTCTTTACACAGGGTGGTGGATGTGTGAAATGCGTTACTAAGAGTGACGGTAGATGCAGATACATTAGGGGCATTAAAAAAAAACTCTTCCATAGGCACATGGATGATAGAAAAATGGAGGGCTACATAGGAGGGGTTTAGATTGATCTTAGACTGGGTTTAAAAAGTTGGCACAACATTGAGGGTTGAAGGGCCAGTACTGTACAATGCTAGAATGTTCTCTATTCTATGTTAAACTGGAATGGATACAAATGAGACATTGTATGTGGATGTTGTCGGGTCTAGAGGATTTAAGCTGAGGAGAGACTGGATAGGCTGTGATTTTTTTTTCATGGAGTGTAGGAGGCTGAGAAATGGCTTTACATAGATTTCTAAAATTATCAGATGCATAGATAAGGTCAAAGTCTTTTTCCCAGGGTAGGGGAGTCCCAAACTATAGGCATAGGTTTAGGGTGAGAGGGGAAAAAAAATTGAAAGGGAACTGAGAGGTACAGTAAATTTCTCATTCGGAGGGTGGTAGGTGTATGGAATGACTGCCAGAGGAAGTAATAGAGATGGGTACAATTATGACATTGAAAAGACACTTGGACAGGTGCAGGGATAGGTAAGGTTTAGAGGGATATGGACCAAATACAAGCAACTGGGCTGGAACGGACAAGTTGGGCCGAAGGGCTTGTTTGCTTTCTCTATAACCCTATGATTCTAATCACCAAGGCAGAGAAGGCTATGAACCAAACACAAACAACTGGAACTAGAAGAGGTAAGTATAATGGTTGGCACAAATATCATTGTATAAACGGCTGGTCTGTTTCTGTACCGTACCATTCTCCATCGTCATCGTCTGCACTATCCAATATTAGGCCAAGATTTCTGGCTGACTTTATCTCTCCCCCACCCACCCCATCCGATCATCCCCTTGCTGGAGAAAGATTTCCCCCGATGGTGGAGGAAGGTGAATGAAAAGCCCGAGCTGGTTAACTCACTCAGCCGAGCTCCCATGTGATGGCTTCGCTTATGGAGTGTAGCCAGGAGGACCGCATTGCCTTTGTGTATCTTTGTGGAGAAGAAGGCATTGGCAATCGTGTTTGAGATCATGAGTTTTAGCAGTTCTGGACAGTAGTGGTGGTCCGGTCAGTATTATTTCCTGTCAGAGTCACCTTATGTACAGACACTCCTGTGCCTAGTGTCACTTTATGGACATACAATTGATCTATGCATATGAGCTATCTGTATTTATATTTATTATTCATTTTCATTATTGTGTTCTTTATCTTATCCTGTTTTGTTTGTGCTGCATCAGATGCAGAGTAACAATTATTTCATTCTCCTTTACACTTGTGTACCGGAAATGACATTAAACAACTTTGAATCTTGAAGCCAGTCACGGACTTCAAACCTTTGGATTCAAGCCTGCAGTTCCCACACTGGCCTGGAGGGTGCAGCAGTGAGTCACAGGCGCTACCAATGGAGGAAGAGAGATACAGCTTGGAAACAGGCCTTTCGTCCCATCGAGTCTGTGCCAACATCAGCTATCTAGGCACTTGCCATCTTCCAAATCCGACATTTAGGTTTCAAGTTCAAGTTGAAGTTCAGTTTATTGTCATTCAACCGTATACAGTACATGTACACTGCCAAATGAAACAATGTTCGTCTGGACCAAGGTGCACAACACAGTACATATAACTCACGCAATGCATAAGGTAATATTACCACAAATAAATTCGCAAATAATAAGGTGCTTGTTGTGATCATTAGAATGATGTAAAGGTTAGAACTGATTCAATGTAGAAGAATTCTCTTCCTTCGGGATGTATACTCCTTCAGCTTCACTCCATGACAAAGGAACAACACCTTGTCTCCACACCACCTTTAACAATCTCCACAAGTATTTCCTCAGCTCTTCACACTTCTTGAACACCTTATACAGCACTCCATTAGGTCCTGGCACTGAGCCTGACCTTGCCTTTCTGATGAACCATTCGACTTCTGCCAGTTTGGGTTCTGACAGATCAAACTTCAGTTCTGGCTTGGTAGGCTTCACAAGCCCTGAAATGTCAAGCAAAGGAGCTTCCCACTGTTCGTTAGAGTAAGTGCTTGCCAGCAGATCCTCAAGTTCTTGTTGAGAGATGTTAAGCTGCCCGCTCTTACTTTGTTCAAACAGTTTCTTTGTGAACTCGTGAGGGTTCTCAAAGAATGACTTTCTTGCCTTCTCTCTCTTCTTTCTCTTTTTACGTTGTGACTCTGCACGACAGAGTGATGCTAACTTTATTCGAAATTGCTCTCGGAGATCAGCAAGCCCTGGCTTGTCACCCTCACTTGCTACCTTCCACCTCTGTCTCAATGATCTAAGCTCTCTCCTCAACCTACTAATCTCCTTCTGGCGCCTGCTTGGTTGCTGTGTAGGCTTTGCTTTCTTCAACTCAACCAAACCAAACCTGTACTTTCCAACATCGTAAATCATATCGCCCATCACTTCCAACTTTCTTTTTGATGTTCCCCTGAGAGTGTTCTCCAACATCATACTGATATCCTCATCGAATACATGTCAAGCCTTCTCATCTGCCATTACTGGCCACTTGACCTTCCTCTTTTTCTCTACCTCCTCACCACTGCCATCATGCGAAGGATCTACCTGGGTACTGTGGTCTGAAACCTGACCTGGGTTATCTCTCGTCTGACCTGGAGTATGATGGCGCTCTCCAGAGCAAATCGCTGTGGCTTGTGAATCAGTGGTTGAAAAGACCACAGCATCTGTGCTTGGTGAAGAAATCTCATCTTCATCCACTGGGATGGAATAGCACTTCAACTTTGCTTGGTGGACTCGTAAACCTTTAATGCTGGAAAAACGCTCTCCCACACCAACACACTGGACACTCAGAGCCTCTTATCCTTGCTCTTGATCGTAGTCGTTCCCTGTAATTAACAGTATCCGTCCGATAGGGTCCATCATTCTCCCTCCCTCTCGGAGGACCCCGAGGGTATGTTTCTCCGTGTAAACTAGAAGCATCAAGAGGTGGGTGCTCTTCTGAGCTGGTGCCCGGACTGCCAATCCCGACATCCTTGGTGCCAGTCTTTCCTGGCTGTCCGCTGTCTCTCCACGCTGTCACTGGACTATTCCCGGTAGTCACTGGTGTCCAGAACAAAAGAGTTTAAAAAATACACGTGGACTAAGATGTTAACTGTCATGTGCTATCACCAGTGAGATCATCAGTTAATCTGCCACCTGTCTTCAGGAGTTTCGGCCCGCTTATGATCAAGTCTCCCTCGAGGTGGTGGGCCAGCAGTGCTAAAGCACCACCTCCCACTGGTGAGCTTAAAAACTTGGCATCTGCCTCTATCAGATTTGTTGGTCACTTCCATCCAACAGGTAGTCTGCTCTTCAGGTGTCTATGCAACTACTGAAGGGTTTGCAAGATATGTATACACTGTCTGACTATCTGCCCCTCTGGACATACTTGGTCCACACCCATGCTGATCCTTTCTCTGCTGCCTCAGCTACAGCCCTGCTGGTTGACTTGTTCTCTCTTCTGGTGCAGCCAAGGTCACGCAGCCGCTTTTGGAAAGCGAACGCAATAAACCCACGGCAGCCTAATTCATAGGATTAGAAAAGAAACCAATTATATTGAAATACAGTTATCCTTATACAGTACATGATATTTTTGAGATATGGTATCTGTAACAAATGTAATGTGATATGACAATACCTGTGATTTCTATTGGAGACAGTTACAGATGATGCTAATACTACTGTGGTTTGTTGCCTACATAATTGAGGGAAATGCTAAATTTCAGTTAGAGGTTAGTGAAATAAAGATGTAAATTTTTCCCATCTGTTCACAGACCCTCTGGAATCTATCCATGGACCCCTGGTTAAGAACCTGTAGGTTAAGGAGAACCCGTTGCCAACAACTGATGCCAAGTTCTCCCATTGTTCCCTGTCAGACTGACGCTCCATTCCAAGGGAGTCAGTATGACTCTGACTGGTTGAGTGTCTGTTTCATTTTTTAAAATTTTGTGATAATTATGGTAACGGACACTTCTTTATGACCCAGTAAAATCACTCTGCTTCTTGACCTTTCTAGTAGCCCGTGATCTTTGGAAAAATCCACACAACATGGTTGTGCATTGGTTTATCCACATGTACAAAGTTATAGTCGAAAACGTTTGTTTCCATGCCAAGCCTTCCAGACAGATTGTTCCATCCATAGTTACATTGAAGAGGTAAAATAAGAACAGAGTGCTGAACAGAGTGTTGCAGTTACAGAGAAAGTGGAGCACAAGTAGACAATAAGGTGCAAGGCTATGAAGGGATACAGTAGATTGGGAGATTAAGGTTTTTTTAAGTGTAAGAGAATTTTGTGTAACGGTCTGATTACAATGGGATAAGAGCTGTCCTGAAGCCTTGTGCTAAGTGCTCTCAAACTTTTCATTCTTCTGCCGGATCAGAGAGGAGAGAGGTCGGAATGTCTGGGACATGAGGGGTTCTTGATCACCTTGGCTGCCTTACCTAGGGAGCAAGTATTGTCAGAGTCAATGGAGGGGAGCTTGTGTGATGGACTGGGCTGCATTCAAAACTCTGCAATTTCTCACAATCTTGGGGAGAGCAGTTGTTGTACCAAGCCCTGAGGCATCTGGATAGGATGCTTTCTATGGTATGTCTATAAAAAATGGAGACATGCCGAATTTCCTTAGCTTCTGCACAAGTTGAGGCTCTGGTGTACTTTCTTGGGTGTCGTGTCCATGTGGCTGGACAAGGACAAGCTGCTGGTGATATTTACACCGAGGAATCTGAAGTTCTCATCCACCACAATACCACAGATACAGACAGGACTGTGTGCTCCTCTCGCATGGTGCCACCAAATCCAGAATGCTCCTGTGACTGCTCAGACTCCAGAAGGCCTTCCAAGCATTTCCATGCAAATCTGAATGAAGGCAGGGGTAGGCCACTTGGCCCCTCGGTGCTACTCCCCCATTCAATTAGCTCATGGTTGGTCACTGGCCTCAGTCCCCTGTAAACCTCACCTCCCCTGTCGGGCAAAAATAGGTCTCAGCCACGTGTCCACTTACTAACTCCATACTCACAGTACATCATACAGGGGGAGGTCACAGGGAATGCTGGAATCAAACAGCCGGTTCCTGCCCCTTTATTATAAATAAGGGGTTAGCAGAGAGCACGGATCATAGAACAGTACAGTACATTGCAGGCCCTCCGGCCCACAATGTTGTGCTAAACACAGACCCAAATTAAACCAATTCTCTTCTGCCTGTAGCGCTCCAATTTCCTGCATTCCCTGCATATTCTTGTGTTTATCTAACAGCCTCTTAAACTCTACTGTCACATCTGCATCCACCACCCTCTCCAACAGCCCATGCCAGACACACCACTTCCTGTACAAAAACACACAGATTAAGCAGGCCATGGCGAAAAGACAACAAGACACAAGGCCAGTGCTTATTGCAAATGCCCCTGAAGAAGCAAATACCTTATCCTGGAGAACAAGGTTTAACAGTGCATTTCTACCAGGCTCTCCTTCGGTGACACCCAAATGTTCACACCAGTATTGAGTTGCCACGGTTTCATTTTTTTAAAAATTGGGTTTGGTTTTCACAGAGAAGGAAGGGTGTACGGTTCAAATGGAGGATGTTTCCAGCTGGTTTTAGATACTCTTACTAAGTTCTCATTATGCCTCCCATAACTTTGTGCACCTCATCAGGTCCCCCTCAGCCTTCCTCACTCCAACGCAGACAAACCCAGTCTGCCAAGCTCCATTCAAAGTCCACTCTGTCTATGCTCATGACCGTGTGGCTAGATTCTCCGATGGCCCTCCTGTTGTTGGCAGAATCTCAGATGCTGACGAACAGGCATACAGGAGTGAGAAGATTCAGCCGGTGAAGAAATTGATCGTGGGCTTCAGGAAGCAGATATCAGGAGAGCACACTCCAGTCTTCATTGAGAGGTCAGTGGTGGAAAGGGCGAACAGCTTTAAGTTCCTGGGCGTCAAGATCTCAGAGGATCTGTCCTAGGCCCCACATATTGGTGGAATCATGAAGAAGGCATGCCAGTGGCTATATTTCATTGGGGGTTTGGGGCAATTAGTTGTGTCATCAAAGAGCCTAGAAAATATCTGCAGATGTAAAGTGGAGAGCATTCTTACTGGTTGCATCACAGGCTGGCGTGGAGGCACCAGTGCCCAGGGCCACAGGCTGGCGTGGAGGCGCCAGTGCCCAGGGCCACAGGCTGGCGTGGAGGCGCCAGTGCCCAGGGCCACAGGCTGGCATGGAGGTGCCAGTGCCCAGGGTCACAGGCTGGTGTGGAGGCTCCAGTGCCCAGGGCCACAGGCTGGCGTGAAGGATTGTAGACCCAGTTAGCTCCATCATGGCCAGAACATTCCCTGCCACCCAGGACATCTGCCTCAGGAAGGTGCCACCCATCATTAAGGACCCTCAGCATCTGGGACTTGCCCTCTCCTTGTTACTACCATCAACAATTCAGGAACAGCTCCTTTCCCGCTGCCATCAGCTTTCTGAGTGGTCTGTGAACCGATGTACACTGACTCGCTATTTCACTTTTACACAACTTATTTATTTCTTTGTTTATTTTAACCGATAGCAATTTTTTATGTCTTGCACTTTACTGCTGTCATAAAGCAACAGATTTCATGCCATACTGCATATCAGTGATAATGAAGCCGATTCTGATTCGGATCTTTACTCAATGTTTACCTTCAAGTGCCGTCAAGGGTCTTTAAGTTCTGTCGACAAGGCTGTCTGAGCTTTCCTCACCAGCTCAGTGCTCCATTCATCTCCTGAATTAGTTTAAACCTTCACAATCAGTACTAGCCGCCCCCTCCCCACTGAGTTCATGTGAGGCTCACTGACTTTGTACAGTTTCCACCTCCACAAAACCATCCCATGAGCACACAGCACGATCACATGTACCCAAAACACACACAAAATGCTGGAGGAGCTGGGCGGGTCAGGCAGCATCTGTGGAGATGGATAAACAGCTGACATTTTGTGCTGAGATCTTTCATCAGGACTGGAAGGGAAGGTGGAAGATGCCAGAATAAAAAGGTGCAGGAGGGACAAGGAGGACAAGCTAGTAGTTGGGTTGGGAAGAGTGACAACACAAGAAGCTGGGAGGTGGAAAATGCAAAAGACTAGAGGAGAAGGGATCTGATAGAAGAGGAGAGTGGAACATGGAAGAGGGCACAAGGGGATTAATGACCGTGCTCTCTTCCTGGCTTGTGCAACTAAACCAGCCCCAGGGGGAGGGGAGGAGAAGTTGGCGGTGTGACGCAGCGCGCGTGGCCGCTCCGAAATGATATCATATTTGTTAAGTAGGGGCCGTGCACAATCCTGATTTGATGGAGACAGAGGTGAGAAGCACGGAGGAACATCTGGAGAAACTTCTGAAATGACTGCTTCGCTGCCGCTGCTACTGTGTGATTGAGAATCTCCGGAGGAGAAGGCCCCAAATCCTCGGCTTTGCCTATTGCCTGTTGCCGGGGCCGAGGTCAAAGCGCTCAGCAGAGATGGTGTCAGAGGGCTGGTCGGAGGCTCGAAGTTTTCGGATGGACTCAAGAGTCGGCTGTGGTCGAGTGCTTCCAGGATGCTGCATCAGCACTTGCGGCACTGGAGGTTCATGGCAGGAAGAGAGTTTCTCTTCCTTCTACCATCTGCGTGAGATGATGGGACTTTTGAGAGACTTTGAGACTTTTTTTTAACCGTGCCCATGGTCTGTTCTTTATCAAATTACAGTATTGCTTTGCACTGTTGTAACTATATGTTATAATTATGTGGTTTTTGTCAGTTTTTCAGTCTTGGTTTGTCTAGTGTTTTTGTGATATCATTCTGGAGGAACATTGTATCATTTCTTAATGCATGACGATAAAAGACTGCGTGTCCTCATAATCTAAATCTAAATCTAAAATCTACTCTTGGTTCCAATGATGCATCCCAGAGGACCATTCAGCCCTCACCATTTTCTATGCTCTGTGAGACTTCCCTGGCTACTTACCCACTGCCTACCACCCTCCTTCTTCCTGGTGGTCACCATGTTCCCTCTCTGACGGTATTTCATTGATCCGCAGAGTGACCATCTCCAAAAACGTGCCACCTGTGTAACTTTCTCCATCACGGTTGCGACACAGACTGTCCCACAGTGTGGAGATCCAGTGCTCAAACTGGTGACACTTCCTGCACCACAGGGGGTGTCCCGGTATTGCCATGTACTGCAGGATGTAGAAAACGCAGAGCAAATTCCCCACTATACATCTAATCTTGAAAACCCTGCAGAAAAAAATCACTCTTAAATTACCCATTTAAAACAAAAACTAATCACACTACTAATCCATTGTATTAGTACAAGGCAGGGGTCCCCAACCTTTTTTGCACTGCGGACCATTTTAATATTGACAATATTCTTGCGGACCGGCTGACCGGGGGGGGGGGTGTTCATGTAGGGTTAAACTCATCTCAACATGTCTTTTACAGTTAGGGTTGCCAACTTTCTCACTCCCAAATAAGGGACAAAAGTAGCAGTCAAATCCCGGGACACTTTACCCCAGAAAAGACTACCATGACCATGAAGCCTTGCGCGGGCACCTGTGTGCGCATGCGTAACATACGCATATAATGTGCGCATGCGCACAAGTGCCGATCCCCCCCCCACAAGTCGGTTTTGCCTTCGTCTTCCTGACTATACAGTACATACATTATTTCTACTTTATATAGGCTGTGTATTTATCATATCATTCCTGCTTTTACTATATGTTAGTGTTATTTATTTTCGGTTTTATGTGTTATTTGGTATGATTTGTTAGGTTATTTTTTGGGTCTGGGAACGCTCAAAAATTTTTCTGATATAAATTAATGGTAATTGCTTCTTCACTTTACACCATTTTGGCTTACAAACAGTTTCATAGGAACGCTCTACCTTAGCGAGGGGAATATGGGACAAGGGTGGTCCCGTATAGGACAAATGGATTTAGCCCAATATACGGGATGTCCCGGCAAATATGGAACAGTTGACAACCCTATGTTCAAGTTCAACAGTGCGTGACAGGGAATGAGGAAAGGTGCAGCTGACTCATATCATTTCCTTGCAGCCCGGTGGTTGGGGATCGCTGTTTTAAAGATTAGCTTTATTCATCACATCTACATCGAAACATCAAAACATACAGTGAAATGCATCATTTTGCATCAATGACGAACACGGCCCATGGATTGTGCTGGGGGCAGCCCACAAGTGTTGTCTTGTTTCCAGCATGCTCACACCTCACGAACCCCAATCCATATTTTTTTAGCTAAAATTATTTCGCTCTAAAAGTAGGGGAAAATGCTCAGTGCATCCTCCCCACCAATCTGCCGCCTCCTTAGCCGAGCCTCCCTGAAACAGGAAACAAGCTGCCGGTGGGTCACAGTGCTTCGAGCAGCATCTGTGGATGCAGAGGGCTGGGTGACATTCTGGGTCAAGACCCTCGGTCAGGACTGAGAGTGTAAACAGGAGAGAGCCAGTTTACCATCCCTCTACACCAAGTAGGGAGGCATGGGGTCCAAGGAGATATTGCTTTGTGGATCCAGAACTGGCTTGTCTACAGAAGACTAAGAGTGGTTGTAGACTGGTCATATTCTGAGTGGAGGTCAGTGACCAGCGGTGTGCCTCAGGGATCTGTTCTGGGACCCCTACTCTTCGTGATTTTTATAAATGACCTGGATGAGGAAGTGGAGAGATGTGTTAGTAAATTTGCTGATGACACAAAGGTTGGGTGTGTTGTGGATAGTGTGGAGGGTTGTCAGAGGTTACAATGGGATATTGATAGGATGCAAAACTGGGCTGAGAAGTGGCAGATGGAGTTCAAACCAGATAAATGTGAGGTGCAAACAACAGGAATTCTGCAGATGCTGGAAATTCAAGCAACACACATACAAGTTGCTGGTGAACGCAGCAGGCCAGGCAGCATCTCTAGGAAGAAGTGCAGTCGACGTTTCAGGCTGAGACCTAACGAAGGGTCTCGGCCTGAAACGTCGACTGCACTTCTTCCTAGAGATGCTGCCTGGCCTAAATGTGAGGTGGTTCATTTTGGTAGGTCAAATATGATAGCAGAATATAGTATTAATGGTAAGACTCCTGGCAGTGTGGAAGATCAGAGGGATCTTGGGGTCCAAGTCCATGGGACACTCAAAGCTGCTACGCAGGTTGATTCTGTGGTTAAGAAGGCATACGGTGTATTGGCCTTCATCAATCATGGGATTGAGTTTAAGAGCTGAGAGATAATGTTGCAGATATATAGGACCCCGGTCAGACCCCACTTGGAGTATTGTGCTCAATTCTGGTCGCCTCACTACAGGAAGGACGTGGAAACCATAGAAAGGGTGCAGAGGAGATTTACAAGGATGTTGCCTGGATTGGGGAGCATGCCTTATGAGAACTCGTCCTTTTCTCCTTGGAGCGATGGAGGATGAGAGATGACCTGATAGAGGTGTACAAGATAATGAGAGGCATTGATCGTGTGGATAGTCAGAGGCTTTTCCCCAGGGCTGAATTGGCTAGCACGAGAGGGCACAGTTTTAAGATGCTTGGAAGCAGGTACAGAGGAGTTGTCAGGGGTAAGTTTTTTACACAGAGAGTGGTGAGTGCGTGGAATGGGCTGCCAGCGACGGTGGTGGAGGCTGAAATGATAGGGTCTTTTAAGAGGCTCCTGGATGGCTACATGGAGCTTAGAAAAATAGAGAGCTATGGGTAAAGCCTAGGTAGTTCTAAGGTAGGGACATGTTCGGCATGGTTTGTGGGCCGAAGGGCCTGTATTGTGCTGTAGGTTTTCTATGTTTCTACACTTCCAGACCTGATGCAGGGTCTCAACCCAAAATGTCAACCATCCATTGTCCTCCACAGATGCTGCGCGATCCACTGGGTTCCTCCAGCAACTTGTTCTTTTGCGGCAGATTCCAGCATCTGCAGTCTCCAGTGTGACTGCAGCCCTCACTCTGAGCTACGTGTTACCTCCGACTCTGCCACTGGTCCCTGTGAGACAGTGGCCTCTCACAGAGGAGTCCCCCTCCTCTCTGTCGGTGGGTAGGCTACGCACAGAGTAGGAAGTGCTGAATTGAGGTCTAAATCGCATTTTTCTTTATGCTTGCTTATACAGTGATGAATGATCACCTGTTTGTTGTGGATTTTTTAGTATTTTGTAGTATAGCTAGTTCTATATTTTTTTGTGGCTTCTTGTCTGCAGCCTGTGTCATGCCATAAATCAAATTGTCTCTTAGGCTGTTCTTATCAAGCAATTTCCTTATCTGTCTGTCTAGTTTGAACGAGTGCTCAATATCTAAGGCTTCTGTAGGTCGGGGTCAACCATGGATGTTGCGTCTTAAATGTCTAGATCTTTAAGCTGTATTGGTCCCTGCCATTCCTTTGGTGGAGAGCCGGGGAAGGACGATATGGAGGGCAAACTGTTGCCTATATGATAAGCTCCCCCTCTCCACACATCCGATGAACCCAAAGGAACGGCAGAGACTGGTACAGTTTGGCACCAGCAGCATCGCACGAGTTGCCAGTCAGTGTTGAACTCAATGTAGGACTGCCTTAGGGACTTCACCTCTGGATTTTTCCCTCAGGGTTTATTCCCAAAACCTTCCCCATGAGGGGGTATAGCCACAGGGCAGTGGAGGTTTGAGATCAGAGTCTTCCTTCTCCTGGATGAGCTGCCAACCACAGCTGACGAGCTCCATCTGCCTGAAGCAAATGGTTTGAAGGCACCTTTGCCCCTTCTCCTGTCAGCAGAAACAATTCCGCCGAGACGTAGTAGCCAAGCACAGGTGAAAGCCAGGGGCTGGAGTTGGTTGTCCGAGGCTGTGTGAGATGTACACCATTGGGAGCATTTACTAGGTAGTGGGTGTCTATCCCCTCAATCACCCCCAGCTTTTCAACCTTAAGGAACCAGAGTACAGTAGAAGATTATCTTAACTTTTTTTTATCTTTTCTTTGTCTTCTTTCTTCAGCTGTTTCTTACCTACAGTGGGATGATTAGTTACTGTTATTTTTCTTTGTTATGAACACCCAATAACATGGCTGTAACTACAAGATTTACACCTCATCCTTGACTTTTGGACAATATCATCTCCAGATCCATCAAAAAGTAACTTTCCCTTTTGACAATAATCCTTTCTGGAGCTGTAAGTCTCCAATCAGCTTATGGTTGCTGGGTCATTTATGACAGGTTGAAGACTAGGGTCACCAGGTGATAATATCCTTTGTTAGTAGAGTCACAGAAAGATGTAGCACACATAAAGGCACTTGGGTCTATTGGGTCTGTGTTAACCATCAACCACCCATTTTTACACTAATTCTACACAAACCCCACATTCCCGTCAACTCCCCCCAATTCTCCCTTCATCAACCCACATTAGGGGTAATTGACAGAGCCCAGTTAGCCTACCAATCCCTGGGAGACCAGAGCTCACAGAGGAAGCCACAGGTAGGACATGCAAACTCCACATGGACAGCACCCAACCTGGAGTGATGAGGCAGCAGTACTACCTGCTGTAGGTCTGCACTGCCCTCTTCAGTGGAATTCTCTGCTACCTTCCCACTGTCGTAGATTATCTCTGAAACTATTTCCATTTTTCACTGCAGTGAGACCATTGATTTGCAGAATTTAATTTCAAACGGTTTTGTTGTTCTCACAGGGTTCTTATACAGGAAAAAAAAAATCAATAAAGTAGTTGAAAAGGTGCCTGAATGCTTCCAGAGCTATGAACATTAATATGAAGAGAAGTGATACCCGATAATTGTTTTGGATCACTGAGCCAGGAGATAAAGAGACGAAGGTGCAGTTTCTGTCAGAGGTGACTGAGGAAAAAATTCTATCTTGAAGAAATGAAACAGGTGTTGAAAAAAAGGCAACATGTATAGAACCCATAAGTAAAATACAAATTAGTGGAAATCAGAACTGTGGTCTGATGTGTAACTTGGTCAAAGTCAACTCCAAAATCTTCTGACTCCTGATCAAAGCCGGCTCCTAAAGCTCGTGACTTTTGATCACAGCCACTTCACAACTTGCTTCACTCCTGACCAAAGCTACCTCCTGTCCCTCTGGTCAAATCTAATACCAAACTGTCTTAACTCGTGATTAGATTAGATTATGAGAACACTCAGTCCTCTTTTATTGTCATTTAGAAATGCATACATGCATTAAGAAATGATACAATGTTTCTCCAGAGTGATATCACAGAGAACAAGACAGACCAAAGACTAACACTGACAAAACCACATAATTATAACATATAGTTACAGCAGTGCAAAGCAATACCATACTTTGATGAAGAACAGTTCATAGGCACAGTAAAAAAATAGTCTCAAAGTCCCGAGTCGATCGGTTCCTTAGTCCCCGATATCAGGCAGCAAAAGAGAGAAACTCCCTGCCATAAACCTCCAGGCACTGTCAACTTGCCGATACCTTGGAAGCAGCCGACCACAGCCGACACTGAGTCCATCTGTCCGAAAACTCCGAGCTTATGAACAGCCTCTCCGATACAGCCTCCCGAGCGCCATCCTCTGCCGAGCGCCTTTGACCTCTCCCCGGCCGCTGAAACACACAAAGCTGAGGATTTCGAGGCCTTCAACTCCAGAGATTCTGGTTACCACACAGTAGCAGTGGTAGCAAAGCAGACATTTCAGAAGTTTTCCAGATGTTCCACTGTGCTCTCACATCTGTCTCCATCAAATCAGGATTGTGCACAGTCCCCTACTTGACAAATAACAGGTATTCATCACCGAAATGTCCGCGCGCGCTGTTGTCACGCCGCCATCTTCTCCCCCCTCCCGGGAGATTTGGCGGCTGCCAAGTATGGATTAAATCCATATCTTCAGAATCGTAAATCCTGACCAAAGTTAACTCATACCTCTCCAAACTTCTGATCACGCAAATCCCAGTCTTTCCTAACTGCTGATCAAGTCAGCTCCTAACTCTCCAGGCTCTTGCTGAACTCCAAGTCCTCTAATAACAGATCCTAATATCTTAATTCCTGATCAAAGGCAGCTGCTACCCCTCCTGCCTGCTTTAACTTCCCCAAACTTCTGTTCAAAGTCACCTGCAACTCTCCAATCCCCGATGACGGCCAGCTCCTCCTGTAACTTCCTCAGGGCTCACTGCCAAATCTTCTCACTCCTCATCTCCAAAAACGGTGTTGCCCATTCTGGAGGAAAAATATCTGAAATGAGGAAAAACTTCACCGACCTGCAGGTGCATTTGGAGGGCTAATCATGAATTTAATAGATAAATTTATGTATTGCTCTTTTAATTATATTTATTAGTTGATAGGGAAATACAGTGACAAATGGACACTTGTTGATGCTCCCAGATGTAGCTGGACTGCTTTATTCATGATGCTGTTCTTTAGACCTAAGCTGATTAATTTTTAGTATATTCAGTAATACAAAGGTAGCTCACAGCTTCTGTTCTGCACCACAAGCTGTCATCTTAAACTAGGATTTCCTGCTCATTCCATCTCTCCTTAGTGTCCAATAGTGGGCAAGTCTAGGACTAAAGGGCACAGCCTCAGAGTACAAGGACATCCCATTAGAACAGAGATAAAGAGAAATTTCTTTAACCAGAGGTGGTGAATCTGTGGAATTCATTTCCACGTACAGCTGTGGAGTCTAAGTCTAAGGTTATAGGGAGAAGGCAGGAAAATGAGCTGAGAGGGGTAATAAATCACCCATAATGGAATGGAGGAGCATCTCAATGGGACAAATAGCCTAATTCCGCTTGTGTTTCTTACGATCCTATGGTCTTATGATTTAAGCTGATTCATAATGCTCCTAATGCTTGATCAACACCTGCTTTTAATTCTCCTAACTTTGTACAAGAACAGTTTAACATTCCTAACCAAAGATCAGCTCCTATTGTCCCAGTCTCATGGACAAAGGCAGGTCTTGAGACCTGGGGCTTCAGCATAGGTCACAGGATAGCCAGGCTCATTTATCCCATCCCAGCGAACACACAAGCTCCACCCCGTGCCCCTTTAAACTTTCCCTCAGTACATACTTGACTGATGTACTTTCCCAGGCCACAGTGGAACCTGCCACCGCTTCATGGTCAGGTGGTGTGTTCCAGAGTCCAGCCAAACGCCAGCTTCCTCATGTTAGTCTTTATTTCACCTCTGGTCCCTGACATCACCAGCAGTGGGAACAGCCTCCTGACATCACCAGCAGTGGGAACGGCCTCCTGGTATCACCAACAGTGGGAACAGCCTCCTGACATCACCAGCAGTGGAAACGGCCTCCTGACATCACCAGCAGTGGGAACGGCCTCCTGACAGCACCAGCAGTGGGAACGGCCTCCTGACAGCACCAGCAGTGGGAACGGCCTCTCCCTCCGCCCACAACCCTCACCATTTTGTAGGTTTAAATCAGATCCCCCCTCATTCTTCTCCGAAGAAAACAGTTGTGGTCTTTCCAACTGATCCTTGTGACTGTCATCCACTAACTCTTATACGAATTTTCCAGCAACTGTGAAAAACGTGCTGCGGTTTCCTCCCACAGTCCAAAGACATACTGGTTAGTAGGTTAATTGGTCATTGCAGATACTGGCATGGATAGAGAATTGGCTGATTGGCAGGAGGCATAGAGTGGGAATAAAGGCAGTCTTTTTGAATTGACTGCCAGTAACTAGCGGTGCCCTGCAGGGGCCAGTGTTGGGACAATTGCTTTTTACATTGTATGTCAATGATTTGGATGACGGAATTGATGTCTTTGTGGTGAAGTTTGCAGAATTGGGAGGGGGGGCGCGGGATCTCATTGAAACCTATTGAACGTTGAAAGGCCCAGATAGAGTGGATGTGGAGAGGATGTTTCCTATAGCAGGGGAGTCTAACGGCAGCCTCAGAATTGATGAACGTCCATTTAGGATGGGGATGAGGAGGAATTTCTTTAACCAGAGTTAAAGAATCTGTGGAATTCATTGCCACAGGCAGCTGTGGAGGCCAGGTCATTGAGTGTATTTAAAGTGGAGGTTGATAGCTCCTTGGTAAGGTGTGATAGGTTACAGGGAGAAGGCAGGAGAGAAGAGTTCAGAAGGAAATGGATCTGCCATGATAACATGGCAGAGCAGACTCGATGGGCCAAATGGCCCAATTCTGCTCCAATTTCTAATGGGCTTATGGAAAGAACACAATTGGAACAAAAATACAAAATCTTTCGTGGTGCAAAGAATTCATAGTGTTATTATACTGAGGTAGAAATTGGGGCTGTGCAGGTTGGTTCAAGACCAAATAGCTGAAGCAAAGGAACTGAACCTGGGGTGTGGGACTTCAGGTTTCTGTTCCTGCCACTCAGTGCTTGTTGTGGGAAGATATGGTGGTCTGGATGGTGGGGATCTTTGATGATAGATTTTGCCTTCTTGAGGGAGCGTCCCCTGTAGAAACAACTGATGGTAGGAAAGGACGTGCTTGTGATGTATTGGGCAAAGTCAACTACTTTCTCCTTCTCTGTAGATAAAACTCAGAACTGTCTATGAATTATTAACCATTTTCTCCAACAGAGGTGCTCTTTTTCTGTGACTTGTACACCTATAACCTGGTTTCCTCTGCTCCTGCACCCCTGACAGAAAGTGTCCTTTTTTCTCTTGATTAGATAACTCACTCTTCCTTTCTGTTCATGTAAGAAATGGCCATTTTTTCTTTCTCTCCTACATGTTTATAAATAGCTATGCTATACAACATTATGCAAACTATACAACATGAGCAACAGATTACACAATGAAGCATAACTTTATCTGAACTGTTCCATTATTTCATCCCTTGCTCCCCCATCACCTCTTCTGCTACCTAGACAAACTTCTTTCCTTCTTTCCCCAGTTCCGGTGAAGGAACTTGGCCTGAAGTGTTAACTTTGTTTCGCTGTCCACAGATGCTGCCTAACTGTTGAGAGTTTCCAGAATTTTCTGGTTTAATTATTTTATTCTATAATTGTCTCTTCTCATTCTTCCTGCCAAAATCCATTACCTCCCATCTGCCCATTTCACCAGTCTGTTCATATTTTGCAGTAATCTATCACAGTGCCTTTTGCAGTTCACAATACTGCCAAGTTTTGTGTCATTTGCAAATTTAGAAATTGTGTTCAGCATTTCCAAACCTAGGTCATTAATAAAGATTTTGATAAATGGTCCTAACATTGATCCTCGGGGAATATCGTTGTTCACTTACTTCAGTCTGACAAATCCTCATTCACAATAACATTACAGGTCTGTTTCTTAACCCAACTATGTTATGAATGTCTCTTTTAGGCCATATTGGTGATAAGCCTATTATGAGGCATTTTAACAAAAGCCTTCTGGAAATCTAAGTATACAAGATCCACTGCTATAACCTCAACAGCTCAGTCTGGTGCTTCACCAAAAAAAAAAAAAAAATGATTAAATTGGCTAAACATAATTTACTCATTAGCAAATTTTGGTCCAACCTACCCCCTAGGTCTCCAAATTCCTGGTTGCAACCAATCTCTAACTGTCCAGACTCTAGGTTGAAAGCAGCTGTAAAACCCCATTCTCCCCGACAGATTCATCTTCTCTCTCCTCATCCTGACCAAAGTAAGCTCCAGACACTCCTCGGTCCTGCTCAGAGATAGTTTCTCACTTTCATAAGTCCGGGTCAAAGCCCATTCCTGGTTCTCCTAACATTGGTTCAAAGCCAGCTCCTAATCCTGGCAAGTGCCTGACCAAAGTAGATGGAGGGACCCCAAGTAGAGTAGTTAAGGAGTCTCTGCAGTCTCTCGTATCACCATTCTCATAAACCTCCCCTGCCCCTTCTCTGGTGTCACCCATCCTACACTGAGAGGAACCAGACTGGACACAATACTCCACTTGACACCTGACTGTTTTCAAAGGCTCTGTCTGATTTTTCTGCTTTTGGGCTCTACGCCTCTCTCACTAAAGTCCAGAACTGTGTACGCCTTATTAACCTGTTATCATGCCTTGCATACTTGTACATTCAAATGCAGGTTCCTCTGCTCCTGTTCCCATGTTAAAACAAAATCCTTAATTCTATATTGCCTCTCCATTTTCTTCTAACCGTAATCCATCACCTCGCACTTCTTCACATTAATCTTCATCTGCCATGCAATTGCTCACTCCACCAGCCTGTTCATATCCTGCAGTCTATCACAATCCTCTTCAGAATTCACAATCATCTCAAGTCTTGTGTTATTTGAAAACTTAGTTGGTTTCACACCCCACCATCCCCGCCCCAAGTCTGGCCACTAAGCTTTAAAAATGGGAATGGCCCAAACTCCAATCCCTGGTGGACACCACTATTATCACTATTCACCTTCCTTCAGTACGGAGAACGCTCCTGTTCCCTGTTTCTTAGCCAACACCTTGTCCACAATATCAATGCTTCTCTTACACCAGGTGCTTCATGTTTCTTCAGAAGGCTGTTATGTGGCCTCTGGAAGTCACATACACTGCACCCGCTGTCTTAGTCACAAGGAAATGACAACACAAGCAGATCGGGTGGTAAAGAAGGTGTATGACATGCTCGTCCTCATCGTTCGGTACATTGAGTGTCAGAGTCAGGAAACATACTGCAGCTGTGCAAAACGTTGGTTAGGCTACATCACTTTCATTTCTGGTTGCCCCATTATAGGCTTTGGAGATGGTGTAGAAGTTGAAGTGGCCCACCAGAATTAGAAGGTGATGGAGGCAGGACAAGTAGTTACAGTGGTAAAAGAGGCATATGACTTCTTTGCCTTCATCACTATGACTGTAAGAGTTTGAGAAAGTATATGGCTAGATTAGAGGATGATAGCTATTAGAAAGGTTGGACAAACTTGGGATATTATCTCTGGTGCATCGGAGATTGCATAGGGACCTGACATAAGTTCATAAAATTATGAGAGACATAGACGTACTTTTTTCCCGGGTTTTGTAGCTATTACTTTAAAAGAAACCAAAGCAGTTCAGAGATGAAGCACAGGGGGTGGGGGGTGGGCGTTTGACACTCTGTGACGTGCTCCAAAGAAACAAAGTTCTAAGTCAAAGGAAGTACGTTGATCCTTTATTAAGAAACCAGCAAAAGCGAACTGTCTTGTAATGATAAAAAATTAATGAAACTAAAACTAACTTACTAAGAAATAGGTGACCTAAGCATATTCAAATGTACTTAAACGCTCGCAGTTAAACATTACCAAGCATTCTTAAATGTACTAAACCAAGTGATCAACAAAAAATATTCTCCCATCCTATCCTCTGCTCTAAACACAAAGCATAAATATGGAACCATACTCATCACGTCTACTTTGCCCCAACCCACGTAACAAATTACCCATCATAAATGCACAACACAAAATACAATACAGTCAGTCAGTCAGAAAATAGGTACGTGGCTCCTACAGGTATAAATGTCAGATACTAGAGGGCGTAGCTTTAAGGTGAGAGGGAAATGTTAAAGCAGATATATAGGGTAGATTTTTTTATACTGAGGGTAGTAAGTGTCTGCAACGAGCTTGCCTGGGATAGTGATGGAAGCAGACATGATAGTGGTGCTTAAGTGATTTAGACAAGCAAACCAAAATACAGGGAATAGAGGGATATTGATCATGTGCAAGTAGATAAGTTTAGTTTAATTTGGTATCATGGTCAGCACAGACTTCTTGGGCAGAAGGGCCTGTTCCTGTGCTTACTGCTTTGTGATCTATTACCATCATCAATTTAATCCATTACCTTGTCAAAAGATCTTATCAAATTGATTAAGGATGTTCCTTTAGCAAATGTTGGTCAAAGTCAACCCCCTAACTCTCCAAACTTTCTGGTCAAATGTCTCCTTTCACTCAGGGCCAAAGCCCAATTCCTAACACTCATAAATCCAGCTCGAACCCTTCTCTGAACTCCTGATCTAAGTTGGCTGCTGTTACGAAGCAAGACGTCTTCCCATCTCGTGAAGGGTAAACATGACTCAGCAACTGGTGATCCCAGGATTAGTGAGGCCAGCACTAGAGAACTGTACCTGAATAACATTGACATCAGGCAAAGAAGCCGGAGAAAACCTGGTATGAAATGTAAATATTAAAACTAGTTATAGAACACTCATAAGCACATGAGTGCATAATTTGGACCATGTAGTTTAAGGTTACAATCATTTTTTAAAGCAGGAAATATCCTTCTCCTTAACCAGAGCTTTACTCTGTGGAGGCCCAGTGGATGAGAAACAACAGCATCTGGAGGCTTTAGATGCATTCACAGTGACCCAGACTGGAGCCTTCCCTTCTCCACATGTCTGAATCTTCTGACCTTGTCAAATAAATACTGATTTCTCCTTGTACACTGAATGACATGCAACTTGTAAATGGACAATTCTTACTGAACTGAAGTTAGTTCCTTGTGAATATTCAGTTTTCACTCAGACTTGCTGTACTTCAATGTAATTTAGTTCTGTTATTGAATGAAAATTGCTTTTGGCAATTTTGAAGAACTTTTAAGTTCAAACTGTTTCTGCAGCAGAACTACATTTAGAAGATTCCTCAAAAATAGAATGTAGAACAGTACTGCTCAGGGAGAGGCCCTTTGGCCCATCACATCTAGACTAACCCTGATGTCAATCTAGCAAATGCCATCTGAGAGTACATGGTCCATTCCCCTCCATTCCCTGCCTGCTCATGTGTCTTTCTAAGTCCCTCTTAAAAACTACTATTATATCTGCTTCAAACACCCCTCCCCCCGGCAATGTGTTCCACAAACCCAGCCCTTTACTTGTAAAATAAATCTTGCTGCACACATCTTCCTTATACACCCCTCCTTTCACTTCCAATGTGTGCCCTCTTGTTTTTGACACTACGGCCACAAGAAAATGATTTTGACCATGCACCCTATTTATGCTTCTCATGGTTTAATATACTTTTACCCATCCCATGTGACACTCCAGCCAGAACAAACCCAGTTTGTCCAACCTCTTAGAGATAATAAACTCCAATCCAGGCAGCGTCCTGGTGAACCTCTTCCTCACCCTCTCCAAATCCTCCACATCCTTCCTGTCATGTGTCAACTAGAACTGCACACAGTAACTCAACCAAGGTATGTCTTATACTCTTCCACTTGTGTTGGGCATGTGGCCAAGTGGTTAAGACATTCATCTAGTGACCTCAAAGTCGCTGGTTTGAGCCTCAGCTGTGGCAGCGTGTTTGTGTCCTTGAGCAAGGCACTTAACCACACATTGCTCTAGTCTGTGCGAGGAGTGGCGCCCCACACAGACTTCCAATCTGCACCTTGTAAGGCATGAAAATACCCGATGCAGGCCTCTCATGGTCTGACTCGATGTTCCCCTGTGTCGCCACTTTAAGGGAGCTATGGACTTGCACCTCAAGATCCCTCTTTGTATCACTGCTCCTAGAGGTCCTGACACTTACTGTATTCTTCCTTCTCGCATTGACCCTCCAAAATGCATCACCTCACACTTGCCTGGAATATATTCCGTCTACCATTTCTCCACCAAATTTTCAGCTGATCTGTATCCTGCAGGATACTGGACAACCTGCCCCACTACCCACCCCTCCACCTATTTTTAAGTTGCCTGCAAACTTACTGATCTGACCATCTACATTCCCTCCACAGGTGTTGCCTGGCCCTCTGAGTTCCTCTAGGGTTTTGTGTGTTGCTCTAGATTCCAGCATCTTGCCTCTCTTGTGTCTCATATCACAAATAGAAATCCCATCTTTGCTGGTCACGGATGTCCAGTCAGAGAAACCTCCTTGGACGCAGATGCTTATTTAGCTGATAAGAGAGCTGTGATGCATGAGGAAGGAAAGGAAAAATTGTAAGAATAACCCAAAGCAGTGGGAGTCCAGTATCAGACTTATGTTGTTTTCAGGGAGACAATGGAGCAACAAATTCCCACAGTTTAGTTTCTTGGGCTACCTAGCGAGGGCTTAATTCAGCAGTGCTCAGTTACCTGTTGCCCAGCTAGCAATTATTC
Organism: Mobula birostris; assembly: GCF_030028105.1. Taxonomy (NCBI): domain Eukaryota; kingdom Metazoa; phylum Chordata; class Chondrichthyes; order Myliobatiformes; family Myliobatidae; genus Mobula; species Mobula birostris. The sequence continues at coordinate 16,769,124 of NC_092387.1, read as the reverse complement.
AGCTTGGGACGATGGGATCCATGTTGTTTCATGTTGCAATGTGGCAGATTCAATAGAGCAACCCTTCATCCCGGTTCTCCACAGCACTGTCAATCATTAAAGCAGCCAGCATAATCAAAGACCTCACCCATCCCAACGTTCTCTATTCTCTCTCCTCCTGTCGGGCAGAAGATACGACATCCTGAAAGGATATACCACCAGGCTCAAGAACAGTTCCTATCCTGCTGTTGTGAGACTATTGACCAGTCTCCTAGTACAATCAGACGGACTCTTGACGTCACGGTCTACTTTGTTATGACCCTGTACCTTATCATCTGCATGAACTGCACTTTCCCTGTAATGGTAGCACCTTATTCGGCATTCTGTTATTCTTTTCCCTTGTACGACCTCAATCTACTCATGTTTTGAAGTGATCTGTATGGGTGGCAATAAAGTTTTTTACTGTACATCAATCACAATAATAAACCAATTACCAGCTTGCCAGTTTATTTCAAATCTTGATCAATAACGGAAACTGGACGGAGAAATCAAGCATGGACGGGTTTCTTTCCACTAGACTGAGCGGCATTCTCTGAAACTTCTCCCTGGAACATTCAATGGTGTTTAATGCTAAGCAGCTTCAGAATATCTAGGCTCTATATTTGTATGCATTCCTAAGACTTGTATCGCCAGCACTACATTAATTTCTCTTAGTATTGTAAAATACTGTATGTTGAAATAACACTCTTTGTGACTTTCTCAAGAGCTCAGCTTGGAAACGCTTAATGAAGTTCATCAGGCATTCAGACAATGAGAAAGGCCTTAATAGACTTTGCAGGTAGTATCTAATCATGAAGAGAATTGATTACCTCCCTTTGGGAAAATGGGCATTCGGCTGAAACACAGACTGATTAGTAGGTCTAGCAGCTGTCACCTTATCTACAACTGTCTTTCAAAGTTTGTTAAAGAGTCAAAGGATTTGAGATGATGTAACGTTTATAAAAGTATGTAAATTGAGATAAAGGTGTCCATTAAATTATCTCTGTCTCTTATGATGGATTTACAAATAAGCTTTGGATGTGCACTGAAACCTTTCCATAAATGAAATGACAGTGACTGACAGAGGCTGAAATTTCCCAAGTTCTCTTTGTTATGTTCTACCTAATCCTCACTGGTTAGAAGAAATATTCTAAAGCAATAGATCAACAAAGTAGATCTAGGCTGAAGCAACACACATCAAAGCTGCTGGTGAACGCAGAAGGCCAGGCAGCATCTCTAGGAAGAGGTACAGTCTACGTTTCGGGCCGAGACCCTTCGTCAGGACTAACTGAAGGAAGAGCTAATAAGAGATTTGAAAGGGGGAGGGGAAGGGGGAGATCCAAAATGATAGGAGAAGACAGGAGGGGGAGGGATGGAGCCAAGAGCTGGACAGGTGATTGGCAAAAGGGATATGAGAGGATCATGGGACAGGAGGCCCAGGGAGAAGGAAAAGGGGGAGGGGGGAAAAACCCAGAGGATGGGCAAGGGGTATCGTGAGAGGGACAGAAGGAGAAAAAGGACAGAGAGAGAAAGAATGTGTGTATATAAGTAAATAACGGATGGGGTACGAGGGGGAGGTGGGGCATTAGCGAAAGTTACAGAACTCAATGTTTATGCCATCAGGTTGGAGGTTACCCAGACGGAATATAAGGTATTGTTCCTCCAACCTAAGTGTGGCTTCATCTTTACAGTAGAGGAGGCCGTGGATAGACATATCAGAATGGGAATGGGATGTGGAATTAAAATGTGTGGCCACTGGGAGATCCTGCTTTCTTTGGAGGACGGAGCGTAGGTGTTCAGCAAAACGGCCTCCTCTACTGTAAAGATGAACACGGCCTCCTCTACGTAAAGATGAAGCCACACTCAGGTTGGAGGAGCAACACCTTATATTCGGTCTGGGTAGCCTCCAACCTGATGGCGTGAACATTGACTTCTCTAACTTCCGCTAATGCCCCACCTCCCCCTGGTACCCCAACCATTATTTATTTATATACACACATTCTTTCTCTCTCTCTCCTTTTTCTCCCTCTGTCCCTCTCACTATACCCCTTGCCCATCCTCTTGGTTTTCTCCCCCTCCCCCTTTTCTTTCTCCCTGGGCCTCCTGTCCCATGATCCTCTCATATCCCTTTTGCCAATCACCTGTCCAGCTCTTGGCTCCATCCCTCCCCCTCCTGTCTTCTCCTATCATTTTGGATCTCCCCCTCCCCCTCCCACTTTCAAATCCCTTGTTAGCTCTTCCTTCAGTTAGTCCTGACGAAGGGCCTCGGCCCGAAATGTCGACTGTACCTCTTCCTAGAGATGCTGCCTGGCCTGCTGTGTTCACCAGCAACTTTGATGTGTGTTGCTTGAATTTCCAGCATCTGCAGAATTCCTCGTGTTTAGGTCTAGGCTGAAACTTAATTGCAAATCCCTTGGTATGACCAGCTCCTGTTTAAGATCAATCCTGTCCACTTCCCCTCATTAGAACAGCTACAGTTAGAATACAGTATCAAGGTGTATTAAACCAAATATCATTTAAACAATAGATACCTATAATTCCACAGCAATGACCAGAATCCCGTGAAAATTTGTCCTGGACACTGCTGAGTATCAAACCTACCCTGGTATCTGGGAGAGTTCACACCCAGAGCACGGGGAGGTTTCCGAGAAGGGGCTCTCAGGCAGTCTATGAGGAAATGGGCAATAGATGCGTAATTACAGAAATATACACAGCCCTCAGGGTTTCAACAGGGTGAATGTGGAGAGGACATTTCTCCTCCTATGGGAGAATCTTGAATTACGGATCAGTGTTTAAAAATGCATGTCACCTAGTTATGATAGAGATGAGATAAAGATTTTTCTCTCAGGTTGTCAGGAGTCTTTGAAACGCCTCCTCGGAGGGCAGTGGGGGAGTCTTCAGAATCAGATTGGGCTTATTACACTGACACAAACACAAGAGATTCTGCAGATGCTGGAAATCCGGAGCAACACACAAAATGCTGGAGAAACTCACCAGGTCAGGCAGCATCAATGAAGGGGAATAAAGAGTTCGGGCTGAGACCCTTCATCAGGACTGGGGAGGAAGGGGAAGACAAGCCAGAATAAGGAGGTGAGGTTAAGGAGGGGAAGGAGTGAGTACAAGCTGGCAGGTGATAGGTGAAGCCAGGTAATGGGGAGGAAGGTGGGTAGAGGGGGTATGAAGTGAGAAGCTGGGAGGTGATAGGTGGAAAAAGTAAAGGGCTGTAGAATGAATCTGATAGGAAAATGGAAGAAAGGGAAGGAGAAGGGGCACCAGAAGAGGTGATGGACAGGTGAGGAGAAGGGAATGGGAGAGAGGAACCCTAGATAACAGAAGTCAATGGGAATCAGGGGTAAAAACCCTCTATGGCTGGAATCATACCAGTCATAAAGGAAGGTGCATGGTGGTTGGAATGTTAGTGTTAGGGTTGGGGTTGCGATTTTCAGGAACAGGACATATCTGCAGGAATTCCTGTTAGGATAGTGCCCTAGGTCCAAACCCTCCACCTCTACCAGCTAGAAAGACAGCATGGGGAACACCACAACCTGGTTGTCGCTCTCCAAACCACACACATTCCATCCCTTTACTGTCACTGGGAACTTCCTCTCTAACAGCACTGTGAGTGTATCTGCTGTAGTGTTTTAATATTTCAGTAATATTTGAATAATATTGTAAATATATTGTTTAATTAAGCATTTTTTGTTTGTTTACATAAGATATGATGGGATATATGCAAGAAGTACGTGAATAGCATACGTTATTATGGCACTATGTCATATGTGTGCACCTCACTAAAAGTAAAATGAAGTAGACACTCATCTCCTGGCTCCTGTGTTTTTGTTTCAATTAGTTTCTGGAGTTACAAAACATAACAGTGGTGACAAGTAAATTTTAAAACAAACCTGAGATGACTACCTACCTCTTGAAGCACAGCATGTTTTTCTTCAGAAGAGGAGAGAGACAGTTAAGTTTTTAAAAAGTGTAGCACATTTCTTCAGAAGGGGAGAAGACAGTTGAGTTTAATAAAAAAGGCAGAAAATGGACGAAATTCATGGGTTCATAAACAGTGAGTACGGGTGATGAGAATAATAATAGATAAATAAATAGCAGAAATGGCTGGCTACATCACAAAGATAGATGTGTTCGATTGCACAACGGACAACTGGATGATGTGTAATGAAAGAATTGAGCAGTATTTTGATGCAATTGAAATAGCCAATGAAAAGCAAGTGCAAGCTTTACTAAGTGAAATAGGTGGGAAATAATACAGTTTGCTTAGAAGTTTGACTGCTCCAACCAAACCTGCTGAAATGAGCTTTGCTGATATTGTGAAAGTAATGCAGAAACATTTAGAACTGAAACCACTGCTGAACACTTTAGTTTTTATAAGTGGAATCAAAAGGAAGGGGAGTCCATTTCCATTTAAGTGACTGAAAAGAAGACATTGCTTGAGCATTGTCAATTCAGTAATGGGCTTAATGATGCTCCGAGAGATTGTTTAGTTTGTGCAATCTTACAAGAAAGCATTTAGAAACAGCTCTTAACTGGAGCACAAATCACATTTAAAACAGCAGTTGAAATTGCTGTATCAATGGGAACAGTAGCTGGAGACACCACTAGGTTGCAGCCAGGTGTGAAAGTGAGCCTAAACAAAATTGCAACATTTAAACAGAAACCTGCCTGGTTGAACAAGTTGGGTTACCATTGTAGCAGGGGCTCACATACACCAGGCCAATGCAGGTTTATAGATGAAACTTGCAGAAAATTCACAAAGTAGGACACATATAAAGAGCATATTGGAGAGACAAAAATAAAAAAAATATGAACTGTAGAAGGAAGAGAAAAAAATGAAAAGTCAAATTGCAATTTCAAAAAGAGCACTAATCTGCATGAGGTTGATGAAAAATCTGATGATGAGAGTGACACAGGAATGGGTAGCCTTCAGATTTATAACATGAAAGCTAACAAGAGATAAACAATATGACTTACACCAGAAGTCAACGGCAAATTAATTTTAATGGAATTCGACACTGGCTTGGCAAATGAGTTTGAACAGCATTTCAAAGATATGGAAATGAAGCCTGCAGCTATCCAGCTAAGAAATTATACTGGAGAAAAGATAACTCCTGTGGGAATAATATTCGTAACCGTGAAATACAACAACCAGCAAGCCTAATTGGGTTTGTATGTGGTAGGAACAGGAGGGCCAGCATTATGGGGCTGTGGTTGGCTGTGACAACTGCAACTTAATTGGAGCCCAGGATAGAGGATATCTTTGCAAACCTTTCTGGAGGGAACACTCCAGCAAAGTCAACTTAGATAATGCCTACCTACAGATGGAGATGGAAGAAGAGTCCAAAGTGTTGCTCACCATGAACACTCACAAAGGGCTTTATCACTATAATAGGTTTATTTTGGGAGCAGTGTCCTCTCCTGCACTCTGGTAGAAAGCTTTGGACCAGAAGCTGCAAGGCTGCTGAGGCACTCACTGTTACCCGGATAACATCCGGGTACTAGTAAGGATGAGTAGAAATATCTCTAAAATGTCAAGATGGTGTTAAAAAGAGTAGAAGATTATGGGCTCAGTACCTGATGCAACAAGTGTGAGTACTTTAAACCAAACATCACTTACTGTGGTCACACCATTGTGGCACAAGCATTACACAAGTGTGCTGAGAAAATTTCAGCAGTGGCAAATACCTCCAGGCCAAAGGACATGCCATGGTTATGATCCTTTATAGGATTCATTAATTACCATCACAGGTTACTGCCAAACCTGGCTACTGTGCTCCATCCTTTGAAATCATTACTACAGGTTGGGATGAAATGGCAATGGGCAAAGCAGTGTAAGGTGGCTTTCCAAAAGGCAAAGGAAATGATGACATCACACATTATGATCCACTTCATCCAGTGAAGCTTGTCCTATGGTATACTGTAGGTGCGGTCATGTCATATGTTATGAGTGATGGAAATGTATGCCCCATAGCTTTTGCATTATGTTCCCTTACAACTGCCGAGAGAAGTTATGCACAGATTGACAAAGAAGCCTTAAGTCTGGTTTGGGGTATAAAATGTTTCAACCAGTACTTGTATGGGAGAGAGTTTACCCTCATTACTGACATCAAATAAAGGTGCCCATTTTCAGTCCACAGAAGGACGCTCCACTAACAGCAGCAGCACAAATACAGAGATGGGCTCTGTGTCTTGGACGACACAATTACAAAATTGAATTCAAGAGGACAACTAATCATGGACATGCTGAAGGATTGTCCTGTCTACCCTTGGAAATGGAAATACCTGAAATATTTACAAAAGGGGACATTTATCTTGCCATATTCTCCCTAATGCAAATCAAAAGTCTCTGTTTTACTGTAGAAGTGATCTAAAGGGAAACTAGAAAAGACTTCCACACTGTCTTAGGTCTAAATGGCCACCAAAAATAGTTGGAATGAACAACAGAAATCCCAGTTCCCCCATTTTTACCAGTGCCGGGATGAACTTGCCCTTGATAGGGGTTGTCTTATGTGGGGATTGAGTATCATCCGAGCTGAGAGCTAAAGCGTTGGAGGAGCTACCTGCCAGTCATCTAGGTGTGGTCAAAATGAAGCCATTGACTCAAAGCTTTGCCTGCTGGCCTGGGATAGATCAGCAGATCAAGCAGCTTGCCATGCACTGTTTGGGAGGCCAACACAGCCAGAAGAAAGGTGTCCAGATCTGTCAGAATCACTTCCTGCAGTCCCAGAGTCAACTCCTGCAACCACCATGGAGGAGGCCCGGAACCTGAGATTGTTTCACAGCCACTTGTCTCACTTGCCAAGCAGAGACATCTCCCTCGACAGGAAAAACATTACCCCACAAGAGTAAGAAATCCTCCACACTGATGAAATCTTCAGGCCTGAAGGGAACAATTTAAAATTTACTATGCTGTAGATGTCTGTATAATCGTCACATTATATATATATCTAGATGACTAGAGAGCAAAACTTTACATATTTGAGTTGAGTTGCTTCTATATGGAGTTGGAGTTTATAGCTAGGCAGGGAGGAGTGTAATGCATTTAATACTTCAGTAATGTTTAAGTAATATTGTAAATATATTGTTTGATTAGGCATCCTTCATTTGTTTATGTAATTCATTATGGTTCTTTGTAAGAAATATGTGAATGGCATATGTTATTATGCCACCACAGCATATGTGTGCACCTCACTAAAAGTAAAACAAAGTAGACACACATATCCTGCCTCTTGTATTCTTCTTTCTATTAGTTTCTAGAGTTACAAAATCTGACTGTGCCACACTTCAAGAACTGCAGTGGTTCAAGGCGGCAGCTTTCCGCCACCTTCTCTGGGGCATTAGGGATGGATAATTAAATACTGGCTCAGTCCGCGAAGCCCGCATCCCCTGAATGAATAAGAAGATCATGCTCCAGGTCTCAGCTGCCTGGAGTGAGCTTCCAAATCCTGGCCACGTCCTTTGCTCCTCCCCGCTCCCCTTCATCAGCTGGAAAATGGAGTGAAGGCTGCCTGTGCATTTGCCCCGTCCCCAGGTGAGTAATGGATCCTGCCCTGCGACTCGGAGTATTGCTGCACTGGTACTCTAAGCAGGGTTCCCACGCTACTAGTCTCGTTCACAACCAAATGACAAGTTAGTGTGATGTAGCCCCTGTGCGGAGCCTCACAAGATGCAAGTGCAGCTCACTGTCGGTACGCTGGCAATGTAAGATATAGAAACAGGAACAGGCCACTCAATAAAGTTCTGGCTGATCTTTTATCCCAGCACCATCTTCCTGTACTGACTCCACATCCCTTCACATCAAAAATCAATTGGTCCTAAAAACACCCAGTCACTGAACCTCTTCAGCCCTCTTGGATGGAGGATTCCAAAGACTCTTCTGGGTGAAGATATTACTTCTTGTCCTGAGTGTAAGAGTTGGCTTCCAAGCTTGAGATGGTGCCAACTTGGTCTGGATGCTCAGGCCAAGTAAAACTTCATCCTTGCACCTTCTCTGTCAAGCCCTGTTGAGAATTTTGTATATTAAGATGAAAGCTAAAACGACTTTGGAAGCCTCGTTATGGTTGTAACACAGGAAACTCGCTCGCTGGTTTGTAGATGATCAGATCCCACCAGCGCTGATTAACTGATTGCCTTCGGGTTTCTGAACAATGCTCATGGAGTCAGAGCAGCCTAGCACAGTACACAGTGATTAGCGCATCACGTAACAGCACCATCAATTGGGGCTCAATTCCCACTGCTGTCTGTAAAGAGTTTGTGCGTTCCCCCCACCCCACCCCGACTGCGTGGGTTTCCTCTGGGTGCTTTGGTTTCCTCCCACATTCCAAAGGTGTATGGGTTAGGATTTTTGTGGGCATGCTGTGTTGGTGCTGGAAGCATGGCGACACTTACAACGCTGCTCCCAGCACATCCTCGGACGGTGTTCATGCAAACAATGCTTTTCACCGTATGTTTCAACATACCTGTGACAAATAAGGCTCATTTTTATACAAGAGGTAGACAGGCTATTTGGCCAATTGTGTCCATGATGACCAGTGGGGACATATCCATAATCAGCCCATCTTCCAGCATTACTTGAGGAATAGGTGTTGGCTGGGACAGCATTCAATAGCATTGGGAGAACTTCGTCTGAAAGGTGACGTTTAGCTCTGCCACATTCGTTGGTACTGCCTTGGAATGATATGCTCAAATGGGAACATGGGTTTTGGCCCGAAACGTCGACTGTTTACGATTTTCCATAACTGCTGCGTGGTCTGCTGAGTTCCTCCAGCATTTTGTGTGTGTTGTTCAAACGGGAATACGGGATCCTTTCTGTGACTCATATTGTCACTTTGGTAACACTAAACTGTTTCACAGGTACAAATTCAGAATGTTAAATGGATCTCCAAAACTGTGGGTTAAATTTCTTATTGCCTCCAGTTCTATTTCGGTGCCACCGTCACCCTCCTGAAACAGGTTTTATGGAATTTTACAATGCTAGTGAAAAGCAGGAATGTCAAGAAACATTGGGGAAGGGGGACAAGATTAAAGAGGAAGTGAGCTGATTGATCATATTAAAGAGATAATAAAGCAATTATTTAATTAGTCTAAATGCATATTTTAATAAGTTGGTGCAGTTCCAATTACTACTGCAAGATTCTCTACCTTTTCAGACGCGTCATGTTCAATAGTGATGGGTGCTATACCGACTTAGTGATGGAGGGTAGGTTTTACAGCAAACCCTGACCGTATTCCAGAGATTGAAAAGGGCATTCATAGAGTCATAGGGCAGTACAGGAAAAAATATAGGCCCTTTACCTAACAACTCCGTGCTGGCAATGGTGCCCACCCGTTGGTTCCAATTTCCTGCGTTCAGCCCATATCCCTCTAAGCTGCTGCAACCTCCCACTCCATGTACCTATCCAAGTCATTCTGAAGTTATACTGGCCCGAACCACTTCCATGGAAGAGAGGATTTTAAAAACCTTGCCTGTGATCATAGATTGAAACTTGGGAGGGATGGTGTTCTCAGCTTTTCACTGCACCCAGGACAGCGGTGATGATTTTGCAAGGTACTGTCAGAGATACACTTCAGTCCGGCAACTGTGCAATAACTACAACACTACAAAATTCTCAAAATAGTCCATAGTGTAGGAATAAAAACTGGCAAAAGTTGAACTAGGAAGTAAATCTGCCGTGATGGAATGGTGGAGCAGACTTCATGGGCTGCATGGCCCAATTCAGCTCCCAACTCTTATGGTATTGTTGAACTTACTTGGAGAGGTTGGCGAAACAAACAGATTTGAGATTATTTTAGGGTGGGTAAAATGGAGCTTTGTCCTTCAAGGTTGCAGGTGGTTATATTGATCAGTGTGGAGGTCAGAATTGGAAGGCTAACTGATGGAGGGAGGGAGGGAGAGAGGGAGAGGTAGGTCTTGAAGACGTCTCAGAGCAGAGAAGGCAGGGATTTTGCACTAAATGCTAATAAAAATGCACAAAGAGGGGAGAATGCATCCAAATATCATTAGCTGCAATTGAGACAAGTCAGACTTTAGTCTTTGGGAAAGAAGCCAACAAGGAGTAATCAAAGTTCAAAGTACATATACAATCCTGAAATTCATTTCTTTGCAGGCATACTCAATAAATCCAAAATAAAATAATGACCATAATAGAATCACCAACTTGACCGCAACAACGGGGGAGTTCAATTGTAAAATCTGTAGATCATGAAGTTGATTTAAAAATACATTGCTTAAAGGGAAGTTACATGCATCAGCCTGCAGTGAAAGTAATTCAAAAGAGGCATATTTATAAGTATTGTACGTAACCCACAGAACGTCACCATGGATCACCAGTGCCACTTTGGCTCATCAAGCCCGGCTTTGACAAAAGAACAGGCAAGGGTTAAAAGAGGCTTTTGGCCATTCTTCTCAGTGACTACCACTACCCTGGAAGTTGCCACTCTTAGTAATTATTAGATGGCAAATCACCCAGCACAGTCTGGCCCACTCTACATACAGTCATTTTGGCAATTCATACAATAGCATTTTTTTTTATCAATTTATGCTAATGTAATCCCCTAAAGAAGCTGTGTCTATTGATAATGGGATTGCAATGGATATTCTGTATATGGCTTTTTAAAAGGCCTTTGATGATATGCCATAGACTTCGCTTGATGCTAAGCCAAATTGACTGGCATGTTGTATTGAAGAGATATGACAGTACAATGCTAGCAGATCCCAGATGGGGTGGAGGCAGGGATTAGTATTGGGACTATTCGTAAATCTATGTCCTGTACCTAATTAAGTGGACATCGAGTGTATGTTTGTGGTCTTCGACTGCTGTGCACCATCCACATCAAGGTTCAACATGTTGTGCATTCAGAGATGCCCTTCTGTACACCATTATTGTAATGTGTGTTTACTTGAGTTTTTGTCACTTTCCTGTCAGCTTGAACTAGACTGGCCATTCTCTTCTGACCTCCCTCATTAACAAGATGTTTTCACTCACAGAACTGGCAGTCACCAGATGTTTTTTTGTTTTTCACACCATCTTCTGTAAGCTCCAGAGACGGTTGTGCGTGAACATACCAGGAGATCAGCAGTTTCTGAGATACTCAAACCAGCCCGTCTGGCATCAATAATCAAATAATGGTCAAAGTCACTGAGATCACATTTCTTCCTCATTCTGATGTTTGGTCTGAACAACAACTGAACCTCTTTCTGCATGTTTGGCTGATTAGATATTTGCATTAGCAAGCAGGTGTACTTGATAAAGTAGACACTGAGTGTAGATAATTATCATTTCAATGGTTGAAGATAACACAAATTAGGAAGTTTCATTAACTTTGAAAAAGACAAGGGGAGATAGAAACAAATTAATAGATTGGACGGTGGTTGGACAGAATTTAAAACAGCCAAGTATGTAGTGATTGAGTTCTAGTGATTAAAACTTTTATCAGGAACAGAGAAGTTCGGAATCTTTTACGTGAGCACTTTAATAAAATGAAGTTTAATGAAATGTTGATGGGATGCTCAGTATTGTCTGCAGAGACACAGTCCAAAAGCAAGGGAAGTGTTTGGGGCTCAGGTGCAATCCCACTCTGCGGTGTAAGGTTTACAGTACTGCTGATGTTTGGCAACGAAGGGAGATGGCAGAAGCTGGGACCATCAGCCACGTTGATAAACGCAAGAGATTCTGCAGTTGTGGAATTTCAGAACAACACACACAAAATGCTGGAGGAGTTTAGCAGGTCATGCAGCGTCTATGGAGAGGAATAAAGAGATGACGTTTCGGGACGAGACCCTTCATCAAGATTCAACAATGATGTTGATGGAAGGTTCACAAAGATAACAAGGGAAAAAAACATTTCCACTCACCAGTAAAATTTGTAACTCAACAAAAGAATACAATTAACTATTTGTTCATCGCAGTTTCAGGCAGAGGCCAGCCAGAATCAGTGGAAGCAGAATCTATGTTAACATTTATACTATTTATAAAATCCAGCCCTCTGGTTTTTATTGGCCATCCCTATCTGCTTGAGACCAACCTTCCCTCTAATTTTTTTTTACAGCTGCGTGGACCAACCTTTGCACTGAGCAGAAAATGTTTACACGGCCTAAAAACTGTGCGGCACTTTAAATATTTAAACATTGAGAAAATTCCAGCTGCGTGGCAACAAAGGCTATGTGCGCGGGAGCATTTCAGCTACTGCGCATCCGTGTTCCTGTAAGGCATAGGGGGAACAGTACTTGAGATGGTGGTGGTGAACCAGAAACTTAACCCACTGGAGTCCTTCTAGTGAAGGTATTCTGCGTAACTGTGGTGATACGTTTCCAGATCAGGATGGTGTGTGACTTGGAGAAGAACCTGTGGCTGGTGGGAGTTCCTGTGCAGTGGCTGCCCTCCTTCTTGTTGGTAGGGATCTCAGGTTTTGGAAGAGTTGTTGGAGTAGCCTGGGCGTTTTGTAAATGGTACACACTGCAGGTGGCATTAAGGGCAGTAAATGTTTAGGAATGGAGTAAAAAGCAGGAGAGTGGTTAAATCTTTCAGTATCACAGAATGAAAACAGGGCCTCCAATCCATCAGGTCAATGCTGATTATTCAGCACCCAGTTACAATGAGCCTAAATAATCCCATTTTATTCTCCGCACATTCCTATCAATTCCCCCCCCCCCTCCCAGATTCTCCAACGCACTAGGGTCACTTTACAGCAGTTAACAGCTCACCAATTCCCCACGTCTTGGGGAGGTGGGAGGGAAACTCGAAGCACTCGGGGCAACCTACACGCGGTTCTAAAGCCACACAGATAGCACCCACGGTCAGGATCGAACCGGGGTCACTGGAGCTCTGCAGCTCACGCTGTACCGGCTGCACAGCTGTTCCATGGGCACTGGGAGGAACAGGTGGCAGTGGATGCCCTGCACCCCTCATTGCGTTGCTGGAGCAGGGCAATGTCAACCAAGCCCAGCATACCCGACCCCTCCCACCTCCCAGCTTTGCGCCCCTAAACCCTCTACCTCATCTGGGGCTGTCCGCTCCTCTGTGGAGGAGGGGTGTTGGGCTTCTTCATAAAGAAGGAGAGCAGGGGCAGGAACTGCTTTCAGTCACCAGCCTGCACTGGCATAATCATCTCCGGCCAGATGGCGATGAGGCGGAGAGATGCCAAGGTACCAGGTGCGGTGCAGAGCGCAAGCTGATCGGTGGAGTGGGGTGGGGTGGGGTGGGGTGGGGTGGTGGGGGGGAGGAGAATGGGGCTCCCAGGATGGGATGAGGGAGCGGTGACAGCCAGCCCCGCCCCCCCCACCCAGGTTACCTGGCCCGCCTGTGCTCGTCAGATGGCCACGCTGATACAACCTGCTTCACTCAGGCTGCAGACTCGGGCAGGGCAGGGACGGGGCTCGGTTCCCCCCTGCCCGCCGCCGCAACTTCACAGACGGTCGGCGGGAGACGGACGAGGGTCCCGGGGACCGGACACCGGCTGCGGAGAATCAGCGAGCGTCTTGGACACTGCCGCGGGTCTACTGGACGACGGTAGGAGACGGACCGAATACCGGCGGCAGACAGATGCAGCTCCCAGGGGCGGTGCATCAGGTGCGAATGCCCCGCCTGCACTGACCCGGTGCCGGGGACGGGAGCATGACGGCGGCCACTCTGCTTCCAGTGTCCGCCGGCCGAGCTTCGGAGATGGCGGGCAGGGTACAAACTTTGGCCTGAGTCGCCGCTGCGGAAGGTGGGTCCCCGGCCGGAGGGGACCGAACGACAGCGGGGCCCCAGGCGGCCGCCGCTGTGCAGATGCGCAACAGGTCAGCTGGAGCCGGGAGCGCCGCTGTCTGTCTGCGGGGCTGCAGCTACCGGCCACGGGGCAGCACGGTACCGGTACCGGTAACCTGGTCTCTCTCATCGCCTCCCTCCCCACTCCTTCCCTCATCGCCTCCCACCCCACTCCTTCCCTCATCGCCTCCCACCCCACTCCTTCCCACATCTCCCCCCTCCCGTTCCCCTCTAATCTATCCGTTACATCTCAACCTTCTTCGTCTATACCCCCGCCACCTCTCTCCCCAGTTTGTTATTTCCAAACGCTTCCCATCCAGTTTCTTCTCCGTCCCTGCTCATTCTATTCATTTTCCCCTTCCATCTCACCCTGCAACAATGCCCGTCCCCGTACAGCAATCCATTTCCCCGTGGATCTCTTTCCACCCTATGTCTCCCTGTCCTATTCCTTAACCAAACCCTCCATCCCACTCTACATCGCACTATTGCAGCCCCACCCAATATTTCTCCATCCCTTCTCTTCCCATCCACTTATCCACTCTCTTTTTCCTACACTGCTTCTCGTTCTCATCATTTTGCCTTCTACACCCCTCCCCACCCCCCACCCCCCACCCCCCACCCCCGCATCACTTAATCCCACATTTTCTCAATTCCTTCCCTTTGCCCCATAACTCCTTCAATCACTGCTCACCCTGCCCTTGGCCATCTCAGTGCTCTCCACTCTGTCCATCCTTACTCATCCCCCCATTTACCATCTTGTCCATGAAGAATTTCCCCATCCAGTTCCATCCTCTCCCAATGCATCCATCCAGTTCCATCCTCTCCCACTGCATCCATCCATCCAGTTCCATCCTCTCCCACTGCATCCATCCAGTTCCATCCTCTCCCACTGCATCCATCCCATCCCTTCCCTCTCCTATCCATTGTTTCATCTCGTATCCATTGTCTTCCTCTGTCATATATATCCCCCTTCTCCCTCTGATCCACTCCCCCTCATCACTGTTCAGACCCAGTAACCAGCTGTTTAACTCACTAGTAACCAAGTTTACTAGCTGTTTCAACCGTAACCCCGGGGGGGGGGTGAGTGCACCAGATTTAATGTCTGTGGGGATGACTGTCCTCAGCACGAGCGAGGTTCATGCCCTGAAGCACCACCCACCACCAGCGTGTGTATCTCTAATGACGTGGGGGCTGTTATAGGGTGGGGAAGGGGCTGATGGTGGGATGAAGTACTCTGCAGCTGCAAGGGTGAAGGGAAGCAGAGTTGGAGGTTTTGTGTTCAACAACTGGCAGAGTTCACCCTACACTCTCTCTCCCCCCCCCCCCATAGATGCTGCCTGCCCCTCCGAGTGTTGTGTTACTCTTGCAGAGTTCCAGCATCAGCAGGTGGATCTCCCTTGCCTTTCTCATGCTAATTATGATGTTTTTACTTCCGGCAGATTTAACTCTGACGACATCCGCTCTTCTGAGGCTACAGCCCTGTGACAATGATCAACAATCACTATAACAGCTCCCTGAGCATCAGCACAGGGGGCACCGTGCACACCTACCCACTGACGCTGGAGCAGAAAACTGCCTTCGCTTTCGTGGGCATCTTATTCATTTTCCTGGGCCTCCTCATTGTGCGGTGTTTCCGGATCCTTCTAGACCCTTACAGCAGCATGCCCTCCTCAACTTGGGCAGATGGGATGGACGGGCTAGAAAAAGGGACCTTTGAGTACGCCTTGGCTTGAAATGAAGAGAAGTGCCTTGTGAGTGCATAGACTGCTGTCCAGTCACGGCATCAGGGGATCTGCGGGATCACGGCGGCACTTTCAAAGGACCGAGGTGTCGTGGAGTGGTTCCTACTTTATCCATGAGACCTTAATGCAGGGCATCTTATTGGTGAAGTGTGTCATGGTGTTGAAATATCAGCATTACTTGCTCCTGGATTGGGCTGTTGGGGTTGGTGCTGGAAGCAGATAAGAGGCTTTTAGAGGAACATGTCAACGTGCAGGGACTGGGAGGGATCTGGATCATGTGCAGGCAGAAGAGAGCCTAATTTGGTTTTGTGTTTGGGTCGTGCTATTCTATGTCATTGATTCACGCAATATGGAAACAGGTCTTCCAGCCCCTGGAGTCCACACTGACCATCAACCAGCCACCTCCATTGATCTCATTTTATTGTGTGTGCCAACATCACTCTCCTGTTGGTTTGTGTAGACTGGTGTGGCGGCAGCTTGGATTTGGCAGAAACTTTAATCCTGAATTGTTGGAATTCATTAATGAACCAGCAGGTTTTATAAGTTAATACATTGTTATTATATTGTATTATCATACGAAAAAAGATCTGCCGTTTAGAGCAGTTAGATCTAAGGTCTGAGTGATATTATTTGCAGTGAGTATTATTCATAGAGTTCCCAGTAAAGGTGGGTTAGAAACACTTTATTGTGATCCAGCATATTCTGTGTGAAGATAAATTCAAAGTTATCAGTCAAAAGTATATAGTCTGGTATTACAAATGTGGCTGTATGGTGTCCAATAAATTAATATTAGCATTCAATTTCTGATCTGCATAATCTGTCAAAAGACTGAACTAATTATATTGCCTGTCCATCTCTCTGCTTTATCTTTCCGCTTAAATCATTTTATGCAGAATTGTAAATTTAGGGTTAACAATTAAATGAAAAAACAATACTAAGGTGTCTGACCACTCAGAACTTGCTAATAGCAGAATGTGCTTTTCCATTTCTATACTTATTAGTGAGAGAATAATGTTGGCAATTAAAATCATAGCAAGCTCCAGCTAGATAAAACTGAATGCAAACCAAAGTCAAGGCAGTGAGCAGTGTGACGGTCTTTGCTTCAGATTTAAAGGAAATGGATTTTCTAAATGGCATTCAAATCTTGCTGTGCACAGGTTACAGTTTTCTACTTGCCCCTGACGTGGTAAGATTTAGCAAAAGTTGGTCTTGTATGCAGAGATTTCAATGTGACCTTAGCAGCAGCAAACACAGGCAGGAGCAACTAATCTATTTTATTGCTAAATCCGGGATCCTGCTGTGTGTAAATTGGCTGCCGCTCTGGCCTAGAAAACAACAGGGATACACTTCTAACCTATGAAATGCTGAGGCATTCTAACCGTGTGAAAGGCAAGTCTTCTCTACCTATTTTGGGGCTACATACGTTCTGAAATAAGGGATTTGTTATTTTTCAAACCGAGAAGTAAGAGTGAGCAGTAAATTATCAGAGTAAAAACCTGAAACAAGCAGGTTTGGAATGAGAGACAAATCTGCTCATGTAAAACAACATTTTGAGGGTGGGGCTTGGGGGAGTGGGGGGACAAAGTAAGGCAGCTGAAATGGATTAATAAGGAACAGTTTTGGGGGGGTAATTGGCTTCTGTGTTGGCTTAGACATGAGATTCTGCAGATGCTGGAAATCTAGAGCAACACAGACAAAATGCTGGAGGAACACAACAGGTCAGGCAGCATCTATGGAGGGGAATAAACAGTCAATGTGTCAGGTAGGTCTTCTGGTTTCCTGATAAAGGGTCTTGGCCTGAAACGCCAACTATCTGTAGATGCTTCCTGACCTGCTGAGTTCCTCCAGCATTTTCTTTTTGGCTTGCTTCTTTCTCTCCCCCTCCCAACTGCCCCACTTTTCTCTGAAGATTATTTCATTGCTGACCCAAATTCTCCCCACACAGATGCTGCTTGATCTCCCAATTATTCTCATATAACTCTGCTGCTGCACCATGAGCTTTCTGGGAGGGGTCTTCTGTTTCTAACTCTCCTGGTTACTGTGTTTTTCGTGCCTACACCCCCCCAATCTTTATTTCTCTCCACTTGTTTAAATTATGCTGGGCATCTGGTAGCAGGGACTTTCCAACTCATAACTTAATTACTCTAGTTATGAGTAGTTAATATGCACAAGTTTTAAGTATAACAAAAGTAAAACTGGAAGTATTAATAATTGAAAGTAACCTAATTTAATTACTCTAGTTATGTTACTTTCAGACAATTATTAATATTTGAACTTTTATTTCAGTGTTATATTTAAAACTTGTACAAATTAAAGATTGTTTAATGGCTTACATAATGCAAGAGAGAGAGGTTGCCAGAGTTTAGAGTAAGAGGTTTACTGTTTAAGTCAAACAGAATAACCCACTGTTGTGGGAAAACCTAGCACAGTCCTTATTTTCTATTAAAACAAGTGACATTGATAGATTTGTCTATTAGATAACAACTGTTGCGATGTTGAAATTTGCACTTGAACTATTGCTTTGAAAACCTAATATTTAAATATGATCCATTTTACTTCAGCAAATGTTCTTGTGGTGAAGTGGTCAAATGGCCTGAGGTGTGCTGCAGGTGTGAAGTGGAGAGATGTTCCGTCCATTTTACCTTGTACATTCAGGGAATGCTGAAGTTCTCCTTCACAGCCTCTGGAGATATCGTACATCACCCAGACAGCGTTTGCTTCTGAGGTGCAGGGACTCATGTAAGTCACTGAGCAGAGAGAATGAAAACTAAATAATTAAAATATCCTTCTGCAGTAAATGGATTCAAATGGAAACAAAATACTCTGTGTTGTCAACCGCAGCAAAACGGCAAATGATATTCTGTTGTCCAAATTCAGAAATCCCAGTGTTTCTATATTTGCGTCGACAGTAAGGTGATGATTCACACTTTCCCGTACTCACTTAGATTCCTGTTCCCATCCTCGCTTCCCACTCATTAGGGGTCCCCGTACCCATCTTCCCTCCCCACTCTCCAAGGTCCCCGTCCCAACTCTTCCTTCTCTCACCAGAATCCCCCATCCTGACCCACCCTCCCCCCCTCACCAGGGTCCCCCGTCCCGACCCTCCCTCCCTCCCCCGCCCCCTCACCAGGGTCCCCTGTCCCGACCCTCCCTCCCTCTTCCTCCCTCACCAGGGGTCCCCTTCCCGACCCTCCCTCCCTCCCCCCTCACCAGGGTACCCCGAACTGACCCTCCCTCCCTCCCCCCTCCCCCCTCACCAGGGTCCCCCTTCCCACCCCTTCACCAGGGGTCCCCCGTCCCGACCCCGCTCCAACCTAGTCCGTGCAATTCAAAGGTGTCAGTGTGGCTTTGTCTGCACATTGATGAAACCAAGTACAGGCTAGGCAATCATTTTGCAGAGCATCTGTCTGCAATGGCCATTTCAAACTTCTGGCTGCGTATCATTCAAGCTCCCTTCCCATTCCCAGTCCCAGCCTGAGTTGCCTGTCCTTGGCTTTGTCCACTGCCACAGTGAGGCCAAAGGCAAACTAGCAGAGAAACACCCCGTCTGCTGCTTGGGTAACCTACAGCCCAAAGGTATGAGCATTGATTTTTTAAAATTTAAGGTCAAGCACTCCTCCTGCATTCTCCCCCCCCCCCCCATTACCCTCCCTCACCTAATTCTATCTGCCTCTCACCTATCTGGGCTTATCTTCCCCTGGTTCACTTTCCCTATCTCCTCCCCCACCAGCTTTCAGCTGCCCATCATCTCTTGCTTATCTGGATCCATCTATCCCCTTCCAGCTCCTGTCTCGCCCCTCCTTCTCACCTCCATACTCTTGTTATTTTCCCCCTACACACTCAGCCCTGATGTAGGGTTTTGACCTGAAACATTGAGCATGCTTTGGCTCCACAATGTTGCCTGATCTATTTGAGTTTCTCCAGCAATTTGCTTTTGGTTGCAGAACTTGTCTCCCTTTGAACTTACTTGCTTCACTAGAAATTTTACAATACTATTTTGTAACATCTAAAATTAACATCCAATAGTTCGACACCACCAACAACCCACGTGTGCTGTGTTAACAAAAGTTTACTGCATTATTCCCTTCCCATTATTGGGTATTAGGCAATGGTGTAAACACAAGAAAATAGGAAGACGAGTGTGCCATTCAGCCCCTCATGTGTGTTCTATCACGCTAAATAATCATTGTTGCTTTGGCCCAGGCCTCTCCTCCTGTGCCATTTCACTACACCCTCATTCTCTTTCATAAAAACCTGACTAACCCTTTTAAACCAACCAAGCAGAGTCCACTGCCAAGAAGGCCCACCAGCACCTTTACTTCCTGAGAAAACTAAAGAAATTTGGCCTGTCCCCTAAACCCCTCACTAATTTTTATAGATGCACTGTAGAAAGCATTCTTCTCGGGTGCATCACAACCTGGTATGGAAGTTGTCCTGTCCAAGACCGGAAGAAGCTGCAGAAGATCGTGAACACAGCGCAGCACATCACACAAACCAATCTTCCGTCCGTGGACTCACTTTACACCGCACGCTGTCGGAGCAGTGCTGCCAGGATAATCAAGGACCCGACCCACCCAGCCAACACACTTTTCGTCCCTCTTCCCTCTGGAAGAAGGCTCAGGAGCTTGAAGACTCGTACGGCCAGATTTGGGAACAGCTTCTTTCCAACTGTGATAAGATTGCTGAACGGATCCTGACCCGGATCTGGGCCGTACCCTCCAAATATCCGGACCTGCCTCTCGGTTTTTTTGCACTACCTTACCTTCCCTTTCTATTTTCTATTTATGATTTATAATTAAAATTTTTAATATTTACTATCAATTTGTACTCCAGGGAGCGCGAAGCGCAGAATCAAATATCACTGTGATGATTGTACGCTCTAGTACCAATTGTTTGGCGACAATAAAGTAAGGTATAAAATGCTCCCAATGGTCTGTCCTCCATGGTGTACAAAATTCTAAAGGTTCACCAACCACTGCAAGAAGTTTCTATGCAGCTCAGTTTTAATTCACTTACTCCCTAATCCAGTAGTTATTCCGTGCATTTGAGACTCTCCCAGTACTAGAAACATCTCATTATATGCACCATTGTAAAGGACTTAGTATGGTTGTCTCACAGCTAGAGCTACCCAGATGTTCTCTGGTTCTGTATGTGTAGAGTTTACACATTCTCCCTGTGACCATCCAGAATTCCTTGGGGTCCTTTGGCCTAATGAATCTGCTCCACCATTTCATCATTGCTGATCCATTTCCCTCTCAGCCCCAATCTCCTGCCTTCTCCCTAAATGCCTTCATGGCCTGACTAATCAAGAATCTATCAATCTCTGCCTTAAACATTCCCAAAGGCTTGGCCTCCACAGCCACCTATGGCAACAAATTCCACAGATTCACCACTCTCTGTCTAAAGAAACTCTTCTCATCCTTTCCACATACACTCTATCGAAGCTTTTCAACATTTGGTGGGTTTCAATGAGATACCACCCCACCCCATTCTTCTGAATTCCAGGGAGTACAGTCCCAGGCTCATCAAACACTTCTCATATGATAAATCCTTCAATCCAAGAATCATTTCATGAAGTTCCTTTGAACCATCTCCAATGTCATCACATCCTTTCTTAGATAAGGGGCACAAAACTGATCATAATACTCCAAGTGAGGCCTAACCAGCGCCTTATAAAGCCTGGACATTACATCCTCACTTTTATATTCTAGTCCTCTCGAAATAAATGTTAACATTGCACTTGTCTTCCTCACCACTGACTCAACCTACAAATTAACCTTTAGGGAATCCAGCACGAGGTCTCCCAAGTCCCATTGCACCTCAGAATACTGAATTTTCTTTCCATTTAGAAAATAATCTACACTTTTATTTCTTCTACAGAAGTGCATGACCGTACACTTCCCTCTACTGTACTCCACCTGCCACTTCTTTGTCCATTCTCCTAATCTATCTAAATTCTTCTGTTGCCTCTCTGCTTCCTCAAAACTACCTTCCCCTCCACCTATCTTCGAATCTTCTGCGAACTTGGCCACAAAGCCACCAATTCTGTTATCCAAACCATTGAGGTATAATGTAAAAAGGAGTGATCCCAACACAGACCTCTGTGGAACATCAGTAGTCACCAGCAGTCAACTAGGAAATGCTCTTTTTATTCCTACTCTTCGCCTCCTGCCAATCAGCCAATGCTCTATCCATGCTAGTATCTTTCCTATAATATCAGGGGCTCTTAATTTGCTAAGCAGCTTCATATATGGCATCTTGTCAAAGGCTTTCTGAAAATCCAAGTACACATCCACCAATTCTCCTTTGTCTATCCTGCTTGTTATTTCTTCAAAGAATTTCAACATATTTTTCAGGCAATATTTTTCCTTAAGGAAAACATGCTGACCGGCCCATTTTGTCATGTCCCTCCAAGTACCCCAAAACCACATCCTTAAAGATCAACTCCAACATCTACAAAATGGATCTCATATTCTGATGTGAACAACACACACAAAATGCTGGAGGAACTCAGCAGGCCAGGCAGCATCTATGAAAAAGAATAAACAGTCGAGGTTTCAGGCTGAGACCCTTCTTGAAGAGTGGGGTGACTTTTGCAATTTTCCAGTCCTCCGGAACCATGCCAAAATCTATAGATTCCTGAGAGTTCATTACTAACACCAACATGATCTCTTCAGCCACCTCTTCCAGAACCCTTGACCATCTGGTCAAGATGATGTATCTACCTTCAATTTCCCAAGCACCTTCTCCCTAGCAATTGCAACTTTACTCCTGCCCCCGATACCCTCGAACTTCCAGCATGCTGCAAGTGTTTTCCACAGTGAAGACTGATGCAAAATACTTATTCAGTTCATCTGCCAATTCCTTGTCCCCTATTACAACCTATCCAGCACCATTTTCCAGCAGTTTGATATCTACTCTTGCCTCTCTCTTACACTGTATATATCTGAAGAGACTTTTGATATCCTCTTTAATATTATTGGAAAGCTTACCTTTGTAATCCATCTTTTCCTTCTTTATGGCTTTTTTAGTTGCCTTCTATTGATTTTTTAAAAGCTCTTCTAATCCCCTAACTTCTCTTTAATTTTTGCTCTATTATAGGCCCTCTCTTTGGTTTGAATGCTGGCTTTGACTTCTCTTGTCAGCCACTGTTGTATCATCTTGCCTTTAGAATACTACTTCTTTGGGATGAATCTATCCTGTGCCTTCCAAATTGCTCCCCAAAACTCCAGCCATTGCTGCTCTGCCATCATCCCTGCTAGTGTCCCCTTGCAATCAAATTTCCCTCCACAATCTCTCTGTGACCAGCCATGTTTCCCCAGGGTGCTCTAGTTTTCTCCCATATCCACATGTAACCATTCGTGTTTCCCCAAGGTGATCTAGTTTCTTCCCACATCCCAAAGGTATGCTACAGGTTAACTTTCAAACACGAGGAAATCTGCAGATGCTGGAATTTCAAGCAACACACATAAAAGTTGCTGGTGTACGCAGCAGGCCAGGCAGTATCTCTAGGAAGAGGTACAGTCGATGTTTTGGGCCGAGACCCTTCGTCAGGACTAACTGAAAAAAGAGCTAGTAAGAGATTTGAAAGTGGGAGGGGGAGGGGGAGATCCGAAATGATAAGAGAAGACAGGAGGGGGAGGGATGGAGCCAAGAGCTGGAAAGTTGATTGGCAAAAGGGATATGAGAGGATCATGGGACAGGAGACCTAGGGAGAAAGAAAAGGGGGAGGGGGGAAAAAAGCCCAGAGGATGGGTAAGGGGTATAGTGAGAGGGATAGTGAGAGGGACAGAGGGAGAAAAAGGAGAGAGAGAAAAAGAATGTGTGTATATAAATAAATAACGGATGGGGTACGATGGGGAGGTGGGGCATTATAAGAAGTTTGAGAAGTCAATGTTCATGCCATCAGGTTGGAGGTAATGAGAGTGGTATACCTCATCTTCTTCTACCTTCGGCCATGAACTTATCAATCACCCCTGCTATGGACCACCTGGAGGTCCAAGAGGCTCTCATTACATGCACATGCAGTTCAACTCTTGGAGTGATAATGCAGAAAGTTTGAAGTTAATAACTCGTCTCCTTCTACCTTAGGCCACAAACTTATCAATCAGCCCTGCTGTGGACCACGTCTGCAAAGAAGGGAACTGTATGCTCCACAACCGCTGGACTAACTGTGTACATGTAGGAGGGGACTACGTTGAAAAATAAATGTGCTAAGTTTTCTAAAATTAACTCCTTCTACCTTAGGCCACGAGCTTATCAATCACCCCTCATAGTGTAGAGCCAATGGACGGATTGGCCTCCAGATCGGTTGTTATCAAATTAGTTAAGAACAGAGTGCTGAAAGCAAATTCAAGATTAGGTTTACTTGATAGTAAGACATGCTGAACTGTATTCATTAAATTAAATGATTTGGTTAATGATTTTTTTTACTGTTTGTAAATTTCAGGATTAAACTTTATTCATAATATATGCACGGTAAATAAATTGATACAGTCCTTTCTTTCACCAAGTTGATCTTCTGGTGGCACGGGTGTCCCTGATGCTCTAAACAACTTTTACGCACACTTCGAGGCAAGCAACATAACCAGGGCCACGAAAGCTGCTCTCTTCCCAGGTGAGCAGCCACTGTCTGTTAACAGCAGCAGACGTGGGAAGGACTCCGCAGAGTATCAACCCCCGTAAGGAGGACAGGCCAGACAACATCCCGGGCTGAGTACTCAGTGGGAGTGTGCACAGCCCTGATGTCTTTGCAGGCTTCTTCAACACATCACTCATCCAGGCTGCCGTCCCCCTATGCTGCAAATCAGCCACCATTATCCCTGTATCAAAGAACTCTACACCTTCAGAACTAACCAACTGCCACCTGGTGGCACTGATGCCAATCATCAGGAAATGTTTTGAACGGCTGGCAATGACACATGTCAAAAACTCCATTCCTGCCGCAGTGGACACTCACCAATATGCTTCCCAACAGAAGCACTCTGTAATGGATACTGTAGGTGTTGGACTTCCTAACAAATAGACAGGACGCACAATAGCTCGTCCATCCCCATCATCCTCAACACGAGTGCCCCCACCCCGCCAGGGCTGTGTGCTGAGCCCATTACTGTATACTCTGCTCACACATGTCTGCATGTCTAGACACCAGAGCAATCTTATCATCAAGTTCCCGGATGACACGACAATGGTGAGGCTCACCCCCGACAGTCGTCAGACAGCTTACAGAGAGGAGGTGGAAGAGTTCAAGCAAATAACCTCTTCCTCAATGTTAATAAGACCAAGGACATAGTTATCAGGTTCAAGAGAACCCCCACCACTCACGACGGTCTTTACATCAGTGGCACAGCAGTGAAAACTGCAAGCAGTTTCAAACTCCGGGCGTGCACGCCGTACACAACCTCTCCTGGTCCCAGAACACATCCCACACAGTCAAGAAAGCTCATTAATACCTCTACTTCCTGAGGAGCCTGAATAGAGCTGTACTTTGCACATTCATACTCACATCATTCCACAGACATGCAGTAGAGAGCATCCTGATGAGCTTCATTACTGTTTGGTGTGGAAACTGCACTGACAGGAAGGGTAGTTAGTCAAAACTGTGCAACACGTCACCAGCACCAACCTACCAACCATCAAGGATATATATAATATATATAGAGAGAGATACATATAATATATATATATATATCGGAAAGATTGACCAATCTTGTTACCTGTAATATCATGAAGGATACCACGCATCCTACTTTTGGACTCTTTGTCTAACTCCCATCAGGGAAGAGGCTATGTAATGTCCAATCCAAGACCACCAGACTCAAAAACCGTTACTTTCCCCAAGTAGAAAGCCTGATCAAAACCTCCACCCACTAACTCTGCCACTGCTTTATCATTTCCTGTCAGTCACCAGAGGTCTTTCTCTTTTCAGTTTTCTGTGATTTCTTTTTTTTGCTGCCAGCTGGTGGGTTGGGGCTCCAGGAGGGCGATGTGTTGGTTTTTCTGCAAGAGGGGATTTGGGATCTGATGTTCTCGTTGGTTTTTCTGTGTGGGTGATCAGTTAGATTTTGTGTGTGAGAGAGGTGGTTTGGGGCTTGATGCTATTGTTGTTGTTCTTTTTTATGTGGGGGGGTCGGGGTTTGATGTCACGTTTTTGTTGTGAGGGAGGGGTTGGGGTTTGGGGGTTTTTCATGTTATAGCTGCCGTTTTCCGGCTGGGTGATCTTTTAGCTTTAGTGCAATGGAGGGGTTGGGATTAGAGTTTGATGTTCCATCTGCCGTTTATAGTGTGGGCGATCTGTTAGTTCTTTTGTGTGAGGGAGGGAGTGGGGATTTTGTTTCTTTTTCCTCTTTGTGTCAGGGAAGGAGTTGATGTCTTTTTTTTCAATGACTCCCGTGGTTTTTCTGTTTTTACCTGGAGAAGATGAATATCAGAGTTGTATTGTAATGCATACTTTGACAGTGAAAAAATGAACCTTTATGTACAGACTAGCATTATACAATCAATCTATGTAGATAAACTCTCCTATGTATTTATAATTATTGTGTCCTTTATCTTTTGTGTTTTTGTTTTGTGTTGCATCAGGGTCGGCGTAACAATTATTTCATTCTCCTTTACATTTGTGTCCAGGAAATGACATTAAACTGTATTGAATTTCTGTCTCAGTGAGTGTCTCAGGCAACAGCCTATATATCAGAGAGTGCGGCTAGTTAGGACGAGCCTCAGCAACGACCTTTGCCCCCTTCCTTGACCCTCTGTCAGTAAACTCATCTCACTGAGACGGGAGGACCCATCTCACTGGCGGTAAGATAGATCCCGGTATTCGTTTGTAAGTTCTGGCAGTGAGGCTTTCTGCTAAATGACCTCGACAGTTTGCTCAGGGAGCTGTCCCACAGGGTCCATGTGTCATTCTCCCACAAGGCCTTTTGGATGTAATGTGTTGACCCTCACCCGAGGATTTGTCAAAGGTGCTTCTGTGCAGAAATATTTCTCTAAAGAGCCTAAAGAACAAGTAATGTGACAAGGTCCAACTGGATAGAATATTGATCAGCAATGAGGTCAGGTCCCACTTTCGCACAACCTGGAACAGCTGGTTCTACACTTCTTTCAATATACAGCCAGATGTAGCTACACACAAAGGTGGCTCTCATCATGAGAGCTGCAAAGACACAGAGAGAGAGCATTGGCACAGGTCCCTCAGCCCACTATCAACACTGACCATCAATCAATGTTAATCCCATTTTTCTTATTCTTTCTGGATTCTCATCCACTCCTTCACCTTCCCCGAGATTCTGCCACTCACCTACACTCAGTGGCCGGTTAACCAACCAACCTGCACGGATGTGAAAGGAAACTGGAGGACCAAGACAAAACCTATGTGGTTACGGGGAAAACAAAATGCACCGGACGTCAGGATTAAACATAGAAAACATAGAAAATAGGTGCAGGAGTAGGCCATTCGGCCCTTTGAGCCTGCACCGCCATTCAGTATGACCATGGCTGATCATCCAACTCAGAACCCTGTCCCTGCCTTCTCTCCATACCCCCTGATCCCTTTAGCCACAAGGGCCATATCTAACTCCCTCTTAAATATAGCCAATGAACTGGCCTCAACTGTTTCCTGTGGCAGAGAATTCCACAGATTCACCACTCTCTGTGTGAAGAAGTTTTTCCTCATCTCGGTCCTAAAAGGCTTCCCCTTTATCCTCAAACTGTGACCCCTCGTTCTGGACTTCCCCAACATCGGGAACAATCTTCCTGCATCTAGCCTGTCCAATCCCTTTAGGATTTTATATGTTTCAATAAGATCCCCCCTCAATCTTCTAAATTCCAACGAGTATAAGCCTAGTCGATCCAGTCTTTCATCATATGAAAGTCCTGCCATCCCAGAAATCAATCTGGTGAACCTTCTTTGTACTCCCTCTATGGCAAGGATGTCTTTCCTCAGATTAAGGGACCAAAACTGCACACAATACTCCAGGTGTGGTCTCACCAAGGCCTTGTACAACTGCAGTAGTACCTCCCTGCTCCTGTACTTGAATCCTCTTGCTATGAATGCCAGCATACCATTCGCCTTTTTCACCGCCTGCTGTACCTGCATGCCCACTTTCAATGACTGGTGTATAATGACACCCAGGTCTCGTTGCACCTCCCCTTTTCCTAATCGGCCACCATTCAGATAATAATCTGTTTTCCTGTTCTTGCCACCAAAGTGGATAACCTCACATTTATCCACATTAAATTGCATCTGCCATGAATTTACCCACTCACCTAACCTATCCAAGTCACCCTGCATCCTCTTAGCATCCTCCTCACAGCTAACACTGCCGCCCAGCTTTGTGTCATCCGCAAACTTGGAGATGCTGCATTTAATTCCCTCCTCCAAGTCAGTAATATATATTGTAAACAACTGGGGTCCCAGCACTGAGCCTTGCGGTACCCCACTAGTCACTGTCTGCCATTCTGAAAAGGTCCCGTTTATTCCCACTCTTTGCTTCCTGTCTGCTAACCAATTCTCTATCCACATCAATACCTTACCCCCAATACCGTGTGCTTTAAGTTTGCACACTAATCTCCCGTGTGGGACCTTGTCAAAAGCCTTTTGAAAATCCAAATATACCATATCCACTAGTTCTCCCCTATCCACTCTACTAGTTACATCCTCAAAAAATTCTATGAGATTCGTCAGACATGATTTTCCCTTCACAAATCCATGCTGACCTTGTCCGATGATTTCACCGCTTTCCAAATGTGCTGTTATCACATCTTTGATAACTGACTCTAGCATTTTCCCCACCACCGATATTAGGCTAACCGGTCTATAATTCCCCGGTTTCTCTCTCCCTCCTTTTTTAAAAAGTGGGGTTACATTAGCCACCCTCCAATCCTCAGGAACTAGTCCAGAATCTAACGAGTTTTGAAAAATTATCACTAATGCATCCACTGTTTCTTGGGCTACTTCCTTAAGCACTCTGGGATGTAGACCATCTGGCCCTGGGGATTTATCCGCCTTTAATCCCTTCAATTTACCTAACACCACTTCCCTACTAACATGTATTTCCCTCAGTTCCTCCATCTCACTGGACCCTCAGTCCCCTACTTGATCTTGGCACTCTGGGGCCGCGAGGCTGTGGCCCCTGCCGTTGCAATACATCGGGCACCTTTTCTCCTCTTTTCTCTGGAGAGCGATCCATCGTGAACCAAAAGATGTAATTGTATTCTAGATCTCCAGATTAGACTAGATTATTAGATTATGAGGACACTCAGTCCTCATTTATTGTCATTTAGAAATGCATGCATGCATTAAGAAATGATACAATGTTCCTCCAGAGTGATATCACACAAAAACAGGACAAACATAGAAACATAGAAAATAGGTGCAGGAGTAGGCCATTCAGCCCTTCAAGCCTGAACCACCATTCAGTATGATCATGGCCGATCATCCAACTCAGAACCCTGTACCTGCCTTCTCTCCATACCTCCTGATCCCTTTAACCACAAGGGCCGTATCTAACTCCCTCTTAAATATAGCCAATGAACTGGCCTCAACTGTTTCCTGTGGCAGAGAATTCCACAGATTCACCACTCTCTGTGTGAAGAAGTTTTTCCTCATCTTGGTCCTAAAAGGCTTCCCCTTTATCCTTAAACTGTGACCCCTCATTCAGGACTTCCCCAACATCGGGAACAATCTTCCTACATCTAGCCTGTCCAATCCCTTTAGAACTTTATACATTTCAATAAGATCCCCCCTCAATCTTCTAAATTCCAACGAGTATAAGCTTAGTCGATCCAGTCTTTCATCATATGAAAGTCCTGCCATCCCAGGAATCAATCTAGTAAACACAAGGAATTCTGCAGATGCTGGAAATTCAAGCAACACACAACAAAGTTGCTGGTGAATGCAGCAGGCCAGGCAGCATCTCTAGGAAGAGGTACAGTCGACGTTTTGGGCCGAGACCCTTCATCAGGATTAATTTGGTGAACCTTCTTTGTCCTCCCTCTATGGCAAGAATGTCTTTCCTCAGATTAGGGGACCAAAACTGCACGCAATACTCAGGTGTGGTCTCACCAAGGCCTTGTACAACTGCAGTAGAACCTCCCTGCTCCTATACTCGAATTCTCTTGCTATGAATGCCAGCATACCATTCGCCTTTTTCACCATCTGCTGTACCTGCATGTCCACTTTCAATGACTGGTGTACAATGACACCCAGGTCTCGTTGCTCCTCCCCTTTTCCTAATCGGCCACCATTCAGATAATAATCTGTTTTCCTGTTCTTGCCACCAAAGTGGATAACCTCACATTTATCCACATTAAATTGCATCTGCCATGAATTTGCCCACTCACCTAACCTATCCAAGTCACCCTGCATCCTCTTAGCATCCTCCTCACAGCTAACACTGCCGCCCAGCTTCGTGTCATCCGCAAACTTGGAGATGCTGCATTTAATTCCCTCATCTAAGTCATTAATATATATTGTAAACAACTGGGGTCCCAGCACTGAGCCTTGCGGTACCCCACTATTCACTGCCTGCCATTCTGAAAAGGTCCCGTTTATTCCCACTCTTTGCTTCCTGTCTGCTAACCAATTCTCTATCCACATCAATACCATACCCCCAATACTGTGTGATTTAAGTTTGCACACTAATCTCCTGTGTGGGACCTTGTCAAAAGCCTTTTGAAAATCCAAATATACCACATCCACTGGTTCTCCCCTATCCACTCTACTAGTTACATCCTCAAAAAATTCTATGAGATTCGTCAGGCATGATTTTCCTTTCACAAATCCATGCTGACTTTGTCCAATGATTTCACCGCTTTCCAAATGTGCTGTTTTCACATCTTTGATAACTGACTCTAGCATTTTTCCCACCACCGATGTCAGGCTAACTGGTCTATAATTCCCCGGTTTCTCTCTCCCAACTTTTTTGAAAAGTGGGGTTACATTAGCCACCCTCCAATCCTCAGGAACTAGTCCAGAATCTAAAGAGTTTTGAAAAATTATCACTAATACATCCACTATTTCTTGGGCTGCTTCCTTAAGCACTCTGGGATGCAGACCATCTGGCCCTGGGGATTTATCTGCCTTTAATCCCTTCAATTTACCTAACACCACTTCCCTACTAACATGTATTTCCCTCAATTCCTCCATCTCACTAGAGCCTCGGTCCCCTACTATTTCCGGAAGATTATTTATGTCCTCCTTAGTGAAGACAGAACCAAAGTGGTTATTCAATTGGTCTGCCATATCCTTGTTCCCCATGATCAATTCATCTGTTTCTGACTGTAAGGGACCTACATTTGTCTTAACCAATCTTTTTCTTTTCACATATCTATAAAAGCTTTTACAGTCAGTTTTTATGTTCCCTGCCAGCTTTCTCTCATAATATTTTTTCCCTTTCCTAATTAAGCCCTTTGTCCTCCTCTGCTGGGCTCTGAATTTCTCCCAGTCCTCAAGTGTGCCGCTTTTTCTGGCTAATTTGTATGTTTCTTCTTTGGAATTGATACTATCCCTAATTTCCCTTGTCAGCCACGGGTGCACTACCTTCCCTGGTTTATTCTTTTGCCAAACTGGGATGAACAATTGTTGTAGTTCATCCATGCAACCTTTAAATGCATATCCACCGTCAACCCTTTAAGTATCATTTGCCAGTCTATCTTAGCTAATTCACATCTCATACCTTCAAAGTTACCCTTCTTTAAGTTCAGAACCTTTGTTTCTGAATTAACTATGTCACCCTCCATCTTAATGAAGAATTCCACCACATTATGTTCACTCTTACCCAAGGGGCCTCACATGACAAGATTGCTAATTAACCCTTCCTCATTGCTCAATACCCAGTCCAGAATGGCCTGCTCTCTAGTTGGTTCCTCGACATGTTGGTCCAGAAAACCATCCCGCATACATTCCAAGAAATCCTCTTCCTCAGCACCCTTACCAATATATAGAGGGACCAACTAGAGGGGATGCAATATTGGATCTCCTGTTAGGAAACGAGTTAAGACAAGTGACAGAAGTCTGTGTAGGGGAGCACTTTGGTTCCAGTGATCATAACACCATTAGTTTCAACTTGATCATGGACAAGGATAGATCTGGTCCTAGGGTTGAGGTTCTTAACTGGAAGAAGGCCAAATTTGAAGAAATGAGAAAGGATCTAAAAAGCATGGATTAGGACAGGTTGTTCTCTGGCAAGGATGTGATCGGTAGGTGGGAAGCCTTCAAAGGAGAAATTTTGAGAGTGCAGAATTTGTATGTTCCTGTCAGGATTAAAGGCAAAGTGAATAGGAATAAGGAACCTTGGTTCTCAAGGGATATTGCAACTCTGATAAAGAAAAAGAGGGAGTTGTATGACATGTATAGGAAGCAGGGAGTAAATAAGGTGCTTGAGGAGTATAAGAAGTGCAAGAAAATACTTAAGAAGGAAATCAGGAGGGCTAAAAGAAGACATGAGGTTGCCTTGGCAGTCAAAGTGAAGGATAATCCAAAGAGCTTTTACAGGTATATTAAGAGCAAAAGGATTGTAAGGGGTAAAATTAGTCCTCTTAAAGATCAGAGTGGTCGGCTATGTGCGGAACCAAAGGAAATGGGAGAGATCTTAAATAGGTTTTTTGCGTCTGTATTTACTAAGGAAACTGGCATGAAGTCTATGGAATTAAGGGAAACAAGTAGTGAGATCATGGAAACTGTACAGATCGAAAAGGAGGAGGTGCCTGCTGTCTTGAGGAAAATTAAAGTGGATAAATCCCCAGGACCCGACAGGGTGTTCCCTCAGACCTTGAAGGAGACTAGTGTTGAAATTGCAGGGGCCCTGGCAGAAATATTTAAAATGTCGCTGTCTACAGGTGAGGTGCCGGAGGATTGGAGAGTGGCTCATGTTGTTCCGTTGTTTAAATAAGGATCGAAAAGTAATCCGGGAGATTATAGACCAGTAAGTTTAACATCGGTAGTAGGTAAGTTATTGGAGGGAGTACTAAGAGACAGAATCTACAAGCATTTGGATAGACAGGGACCTATTAGGGAGAGTCAACATGGCTTTGTGTGTGGTAGGTCATGTTTGACCAATCTGTTGGAGTTTTTCGGGGAGATTACCAGGAAAGTGGATGAAGGGAAGGCAGTGGATATTGTCTACATGTAAGGCCTTTGATAGGGTCCCGCATGGGAGGTTAGTTAGGAAAATTCAGTCGCTAGGTGGTAAATTAGATTAGACATTGGCTCAATGGAAGTAGCCAAAGAGTGGTAGTAGAGAATTGCTTCTCCAAGTGGAGGCCTGTGATTAGTGGTGTGCCACAGGGATCAATGCTGGGTCTATTGTTATTTGTCATCTATATCAATGATCTGGATGATAATGTGGTAAATTGGATCAGCAAATTTGCTGTTGATACAAAGATTGGAGGTGTAGTAGACAGTGAGGAAGGTTTTCAGAGCCTGCAGAGGGACTTGGACCAGCTGGAAAAATGGGCTGACAAATGGCAGATGGAGTTTAATACAGACAAGTGCATGTTGGAAGGACAAATCAAGATAGAACATACAGGGTTAGTGGTAAGGCACTGAGGAGTGCAGTGGAACAGAGGGATCTGGGAATACAGATACAAAATTCCCTAAAAGTGGCGTCACAGGTAGATAGGGTCGTAAAGAGAGCTTTTGTTACATTGGCCTTTATTAATCAAAGTATTGAGTATAAGAGCTGGAATGTTATGATGAGGTTGTATAAGGCATTGGTGAGGCCGAATCTGGAGTATTGTGTTCAGTTTTGGTCACCAAATTACAGGAAGGATATAAATAAGGTTGAAAGAGTGCAGAGAAGGTTTACAAGGATGTTGCCGGGACTTGAGAAACTCAGTTACAGAGAAGGGGCTTTATTCCCTGGAGCGTAGAAGAATGAGGGGAGATTTGATAGAGGTATATAAAATTATGATGGGTATTGACAGAGTGAATGCAAACAGGCTTTTTCCACTGAGGCAAGAGGAGAAAGAAACCAGAGGTCATGGGTTAAGGGTGAGGAGGGAAAAGTTTAAAGGGAACATTAGGGGGGGCTTCTTCACACGGAGAGTGGTGGGAGTATGGACAGATTGGACAGATACATGGATGGGAGGTGTATGGAGGGATATGGTCCATGTGCAGGTCAGTGGGACTAGGCAGAAAATGGTTCGGCACTGCTAAGAAGGGCCAAAAGGCCTGTTTCTGTGCTGTAGTTTCTATGGTTTCTATGGTTCACCCAACCTATATGAAGATTGAAGTCACCCATTATAACTGCTGTTCCTTTATTGCACGCATTTCTAATTTCCTATTTAATGCCATGCCCAACCTCACTACTACTGTTAGGTGGCCTGTACACAACTCCCACCAGTGTTTTCTGCCCCTTAGTGTTATGCAGCTCTACCCATATCGATTCCACATCCTCCCGGCTAATGTCCTTCCTTTCTATTGCGTTAATCTTCTCTCTAACCAGCAATGCTACCCCACCTCCTTTTCTTTCATGTCTATCCCTCCCGAATATTGAATATCCCTGAATATTGAGCTCCCATCCTTGGTCACCCTGGAGCAATGTCTCTGTGACCCCAACTATATCAGACCAAAGACTAACACTGACAAAACCACGTAATTATAACATACAGTAGTGCAAAACAATGCCATAATTTGATAAAGAACAGACCATGGGCACGGTAAAAAAATGTCTCAAGTCTGGATTGACTCTTATAGTCGCCAATAGCAGGCAGCAAAAAGGGAGAAACTCTCCTGCCATAAACCTCCAGGCACCGACAACCGACAACTGCTGATGCATTGGAAGCACCCGACCACAGCCGACTGAGTCCGTCCGAAAACTTTGAGCCTCCGACCAGCCCGTCCAATACAGCCTCCCGAGCGCCATCCTCTGCCGAGCGCCTTCAACCTCGTCCCAGCCGCTAAAACAAGCAAAGCCGACGATTCGGGGCCGTCTCCTCCGGAGATTCCGGACCACACAGTAGCAGCGGCTGCGAAGCGGGCATTTCAGAAGTTTCTCCAGATGTTCCTCCGTGCTCTCACGTCTGTCTCCATCAAATCAGGATTGTGCACGGTACCCTACTTAACAAATACAGATATCATTCTGGAGTGGCCACGCGCGCTACGTCACGCGGTAATCTTCCCCTCCTCCTCACAGATCCTGCATCACAGATGAAGCAGATGATGGGTGAATAGGGTATTGACTGTAAAATGCAGCAACAATGAGAGCAGCCCACACCTGACGACCAAGTTCTTGTTCACCATCCCACATTCCTGATTTCTATTCCACTTTGGCTATCTGCTCCACTGCTCTTGCAAAGAGATAGATAGGAAATGTCTCAAGGGATATGGGGCAAACATGGGCAAATGGGCTAGTGTAGGTGGTCATTTTGGTCTGAAAGGACTGGTTCCATGCCGAATGGCTCTATGACTCTAATCCTTGGTCTGATGGCCATTTGCAGTTTTTACAGATATTGTCTGGCACTAGCTGCCACGTGTACCCCAAGTTTATTATAGTTCTGCATCCATTGTATAACCATGCTTTCCCCCCGAATGCAAAAGCAGAGGATAAGGGGGACAATGGTTCCCTTCCTCTTGACCTTCAGTGTAACTTTGAACCATTGCTTGACAATCCCCATCCCAAAATGTTTATTAACATTGATGCAGTTTCCTGCTACTTCAATGCTTTTGGACAGGAGCACTTAACATGCAAAAGGGGATGAAGATGAATAGTCATCAATATGATTTAAGATTAGATTCCAAGAAAGGCTATCTCAGGAAAACAAAGCAATATGTTTTTGCATTTATATTGTGTCTTCCACAACTTACAAGTAAAACATAATAAATTACACTCAAATAAGTATTTGACAGTGTACATGCATACGGAAATATACTGTAGCTCCAACAGAAATGTAGGAAGATGATTGAGTTTAGCCAAGTTTTTTAATGAGTTTGGTGGTATGTACATACCAGACTACTGTGTTCAATTCTCATAACTTATTATAGGAAGGATGTGAAGGCATTACAGAAGATTTACAAGGATTGTTCCTGGGGTTAGGGAGTAGAGTTAAAAAGGATAAATTGGAAAGACTGTACAAAGCTGAAAGGAGAATAATTAGCAGTGGTCACTTTATTAGGTACACCTGTACACGTGCTTCTTAATATTTCTTAATGTAATGCATAAAAGCATGCAGACATGGTCAAGAGATTCAGTTGTTATTCAAACAAAACATCAGAATGGGGAAGAAATGTGATTTAAGTGACTTTGACCGTGAAATGATTGCTGATGCCCGAGCACCTCAGAAACTGCTGATCTCCTGGGATTTTCACATACAACAGCCTCTAGCGTCTAGATTTAACAGAGAATGGTGCAAAAACAAACAAAAAAATCCAGTTCTGTGGGCAAAAATGCCTTGTTAATGAGAAAGTTTGGACGGGAATGGCCAGATTGGTTCAAGCTGACAGGAAGGCAACAGTATTTCAAATGACCATGCGTTATAACAATGGTGTAGCATTTTCCAACGCACAGCATGTTGAGTGTTGAAGTGGATGGGCTACAGCAGGTGAAGACCACAAACAGACACTCAGTGGCCACTTTATTAGGTACAGGAGGTACCGGATAAGTTGGACACTAAGGACATATAAAATGGTTAGTGGACTGAAGTGGATGGTGGGAGGTTGTTCGCTTCAGTAGGGACAAATTCCTCTGTTGGCTTCCAGGGGAATTGGATAAATATATGGGGATGGAATATTGTCAAAGGACGTGAAGGGGAGGGGAAGCATTGACGTCATAGTTTTCAGGGCTATGACGTCAACCCATTGTTTTCAGGGCTGTGATGTCAATGCTTACCCTCCCCCACCCCTTTGTCTTTCAAATTACTGATCTTTCAACTGAAGCTACAAGCATTCTTCAAATCCTTCCCCATCTTTCATTCTTCAGTCCTGACGAAGGGTTCCGGCCCAAAACATCGACTCATCGTTTCTAACTGATGCTGCCCGATCTGCTGAGTTCATCCAGCGTACTGAAAGTGTTGCACTGAAGTTAGGGTAACTGGCCTATGATTTCCTGTCTTTTGTCTTCCCCCCTTCTTAAAAAGAGGAGTGACATTTGCATTTTTCCAGACCTTTGGAACCATTCCAGAATCTAGCTATTCTTGAAAGATCACTACCAATTCCTCCACAGTTCCTTCAGTTTCAGAACCCTGTGGTGTAGTCCATCTGATCCAGTGAGTTATCTACCCAGTTCCCAAGCACCATTTCCTTAGTAATAGCAATTACATTCACTTCTGCTCCCTGACTCTCCTTAATTTCCAGCATGCAGCCAAGAATTCCCTCTGTCTCAGACAACATTGCGAGATATACACATTGAGAGTGCAGCGCCACAACTTATCATTCTGACTGTTTTCTCTCTCCACAGATGCTGACTGACCTGATGAGTCTTCCAAGCAGTTTTTGTTGTTATTTCAGGCAGTTTCTTTGATTTTCAGTTTAATATCTCATTGGAAAGATACTCTTGGACACACAGACACCAGGTGATCTCCCCAGAAAAGATGGGTGAGGTATAAGAGGGGAAAGCTTAAGCAGCAGAGGGGTCAGTGTGGGGAAGTATTCCATAGACTTCCCTTGGTATCAGACAATGGGCTTCAACTGGTGAGCAAAGTGCCTCTGAAACCTCTTTTGACTGAGTTGTTATTGTAGATGGGGCGATTGTACAGCGAAGCGGAAGATGAACTAAGGACCAACTTTGAAACACTCAGCAGATTGACAATAAAGCTGGAAGGAGAAAAACTGGATATTGTTTCAGTTTTCATATCCCTGTGTGCACCTCCTGAATCATTCCCTCAGATAGAGGATGAGTTGTTATCTGTCTCGTTTTGCAAGTTTGGAGGCCGCTGATGAGGCCGGAGGTGCATGGCAGGGTGGGTCGCGGCAGCTATTGAAATGGTCCTCTGTGTGCTCCTGATGCCTGGACTCAAAGTCTCAGTATCCGTCCCCAGTGTTCTTCCTCCACTGACTGGCCACAGCCAGAGGTTCTCAGGAGTCAGTGAAGACATTATAGTTCTTCAAGGTGAGATGGAAGACCCGATACAATAAAAATGAGGAGAGTGAGGTGGTGTGGCATGCCAACTACACCACCATCATTATTGAGTCCAGAAAGCTGTAATGTGCCCAGGAAGAAGATGAGGTGCTGTTCCTCAGGCCTGTATTGGCACTCATTGTAATAGTGCAGGAAGAGCAGAGCAAATAGGGAGAGAGTTAAAGTGACAGGTCAGTGTTACTCCTGCAGACGGAATAGAGATGATCTGTGAAATGGTCACCCAAACTGCACTTGGTTCCTCAGGTGGCGAGGAGACCGGATTGCAGTAACCTCACTGTTGAAGAAGTGCAAGTGGATCACAGCTTCACCCGGCAGACTCCTTGGGTCCAGGATGGGGGGGGTAGGAGAGGTGGAGGCTCAGGTGTTGCCTTTCCTGCGGATGCCTGGGAAAATGCCAACAGAGCCTTTGGAATGCTGACAGGTGGGAAAGGTGACTCTAGCAGTGGATTTTTCCCGAAGGTGAAGTTCTGAAGGATGATCCATTGGTGGGGTGGAAGATGAGGACCAAGTGAACCCTATCCTGCTCTGGCTGGGAAGATAGAGGAGTGAGGCAAAGTTGCAAAGTTGATTAAGAGATGCTCCACGTAACCGATAGCAGGCATGGTGAAACATCGAGTTCTGAGAACATTCTCCTGAGTTGCTGAACCTGAAGTGGTAATGGTGCAGTCCTCAGGGATTCTGAGGAGCTTGCCTACCAATGTGATGGTATCCTGGAATGACCTTCCTCATTAATCCAAAACTGTTGCACAGTAAGCTCCCAGCACTGCTGCTGCTGAAGAAAGGACATGGTGCAAGTGCGCGTGCATTATTCCAGCTCAGGCTGCCTGCAAGTGACTTCCCACAGGACCTCTATTAAAATTCCCAGCTGTACACTGATCCACTCCACTGTTTCAATCTGAAACCATACAGACCTCTACAGATGTCCCCTAGTATACACCGATCTGTTTCACAGTTTGAATATAACTCCCCTTAGGACCTCTACAAATATCTCCTTGTGTACACCAATCCTTTCCACAGTTTGAATCAGTAAGGTTTCAACAAGAATTCCAAATATTCCCCCAAACATATCAGGGAGGAGAAAACCTAAATCAGAAATCAGGATGTCAGAAGTACAGCAGGACTGTAGATACTGGCTGCAGGAAATACTGGTTGTTTGAATTGTGGTGATTTAGATCCTCAAACACCAAAGACTTCTCATTCATTGGCTTCCAGTCCTGTGGGATCTTGTTAGTAATTCCTTCACAGAATTGGAATCACAGAACCATTCTGTACATTAGGATGCTATTCAGTCCAAGGTGACGAGGACAGACCAAGACAAAAACTCTCTAGAATTTAGAAGCCAGCTGGCATCCCCATCCTCCACCCTGAACGTCCATTCCCTCCACAACCAGTGCACCGTGGCTGCAGTGTGCACCACATACAAAATGTTCCCAGATAACTCAGTAGAATCTTGCAGATGGGAGGCATCTAACAACATGTAGAATGAGTACAGTGGGCGCCACAGCAAATTCCTGCCGCAAATCGCACACATTCTAGGATGGGAAGAACATTACCATTCCTTCATTGTTGCCAGGTCTAAATCCTGGAGCTCCCTAACCACCCAGCTCTAAGTGGACATCCATCAGAAAGACTGCACTTTTGAAGGGCAATTGGGGATGGAATGGAATGTCGGTCTTTCCATCAATGCCTGCATCTCACAGCATACATAAGAATAACATGACCAGTCCTGCTCTTTCCCCATTCACTATCATCTTTTTCTTCTAATATTTATGCCCCTTCTTCTAGATGATACT
Source organism: Mobula birostris (assembly GCF_030028105.1). NCBI lineage: Eukaryota > Metazoa > Chordata > Chondrichthyes > Myliobatiformes > Myliobatidae > Mobula > Mobula birostris. The sequence goes on along the minus strand of NC_092387.1, from coordinate 16,729,732 downwards.
ACTTTGACTCTGGGGTTGGTAACAAATTATTACATCCAAGAACTTGGGATATTCTTGGTCTTTTACGATTATCTTAAATTTATGTCTCCTGACTAAAAACTTAGTTACTGCCTAAATTGTGGGAATTCATTATTATTGTGGCAACACATCAAAACCACTTAGTTTGCACTGGTGAACTCTGGGACAGTCTGAAGTTGTGGTGGTACAATGTCTTGCCTTCTTTCAGCAAAAGGGTAAAGTCCAATAATCCAGCATCCAGTTGTTCAGAGATCCTGATGGTCAAGCGCTTTGCTCGCTCATTCCCTTAAGACTGTCCACACAGTCAACAGGTGTAAAACAGAGTTTTACATCAGGTCTCCCCTCAGCCTTTTCTGTCTCTGGGACCAGGCTGACTTCTCCAATCTTACCACTAAACTAAGGTCCCCCATTGTGGCCAGTCCTCAGAGCTGGACATAGTCCTCCAGCCACTGCAAAGTTTGGGAAGGGCCGTTGACTTCCTTACTCAATGTTCTCCCATTTATAAAGCACTCAGTCATGTGTGGGTTTAAATTACAGTCTCCACTTGTCCTTCCAGTGATTTAACCCTGCGCACACCCTCCCCAAAGATCTCTCTGTGGCGTGGTGAATCGAACTCTCCGCTGGTCAGGCAGCGTATCTGGAGACAGAGTCGCAGGATTAACGTGTCAGGTAGAAAAACCTCTGTCAGAGTTGGGAGATGTGAAATCCTGGGCCGGAACAACATTGGTGCTGGACCCGGGAGCGGAGGTTCCCGGGTTCGAACCTAGTCGGGTCTGCCCCCGAGTACACTTTCCATCCGTACCGGGTTGAGTGTCGAGATCGCAACTCGACCTCGTAAAATAAAGGGAAAATACTGTGAAAATGTCTGTGTGAGGAGTGGTGCGCCACACAGTCTCTCTCTCTCTCGCTCCACACCTTGTAAAAAGCCATGAAAAAGACATCTTCACGGACGCACGCACGGACATACAGACGTGCACGCACACACACGCAGACACACAGACTCACGCACACGCCAAAAAAAAATGAAGATGTGAAATCCTGAACTGTTTCTTTGACGTCTCTTTTCTTCAGTCTATCACCTGGTGTAATGATATAAACGTGTGGATGGAAAGAAAAGCACTCTAGCCTCTCACTTCCTACCCCCTTTATTCAATTGGAGCAAACAGATTGTCTTACACCCGTTAACTGTGTAAGGAGGTTTCATCTCTTATGTTACTGTGTAGGCTAATTAAATTGGCTTCTTTGTTATGTCAAATGCTGAGAAAGTCCTCCCGCTAGCAGTTTGTTGAATCACGTTACTGATAAGAAGATGTTATGAACCAATTGGGATAGTTGTTATGATTTTGGTGTATCTGTAAGATATTCTATGCGTGGGGTTTTGGGGGAGAAGGCGGGAGAGAGAGACAGAGGATGGACCAGATGCTGTGATGTCCGCTAACGGGGTCGGACCCTGAGGAGGGCGTTCGGCGAGGAGATGGAGACGGACTCATGTGAAGCGTCTGGTCGACCACCGTTGTTGATCCCAGGCGGCTGGTCAAGGTGGTCCGAGGGGTCGCAGGGTGAAGAAGAAGGGTCCTGAGCTCCAACTGTTTGTGCACGAAGAGATTGAACTTTGATAAGTGTGGTGCCTTTTATTTTCCTTTTATATTTTATTCTCTATTAATTAGATAGTTCCAGTAATATCTATAAACTGTAAATCATTTAATCGTATCTGGTATATTGTCTGTTATTTAGGTGGGGTGGGGTATCTCACACAGCATCCACATAAACTAATTACCCAGTTTGGCAGGGCTGAGGGCTGTTTCCCTAGACGACAGCGAGCCGAGCGACCCTGAGGTTGGCTAGGGGGGCTACAACTGTATGAACATTAACGAATACTTGTAGCTATTGTCGATGATGGTCTGTCACCACTTCAAGGTTCCAGGTTCCAGAATTCTAGCTACACATACCCCAGGAAGTTTAAGTAACCTTGGGTGTCTGGAGGATTTGTGTAGGTCTCTAATGCAAGGAGACTGTCCTGTTTCAACTTTCCGGGTGGAATGTCACATTTGAATTGTCGCCAGTGGTCGCCCACCTAAACCCCGGTAATCCCACCATTGCAAGGTGATGTTTCTGTCCATTCAGGACTCAGATCTGGGAACCAGATATTAGCCACGCTCCCTCCCACTCGGAGAGCACTCGTGGCCAGTGCCGACTACATGATTAGAGCTATTTGGAAGAGGCTGAGGATTCCTGGCAGGGTCACCGTTTGTTCCACAGGGTGGGGACTGAAAGGCATCCTACTGTCAGAATAAGTGAGAAACGACACTTCCTGTATCCACTCCCGCGTGTGACTGCAAAGTAATTTTCAGTGATAACCACTCCGGGTTTATGCTGACTCTTGGAATTCAATTGTTAGCTGTCTGGTCAGAACAGTGCAGTGATCTCCTGTGGTTTCAAGGGAGGGTGTGTACCCTGACGTCATAACCCGGAGATCGTTCCCTTAGGGTATGTTGGTGCATTCTCCTGTCAACAAGACAGAAGAGGCAGCCATTGACTTCAGGAGATGGGGGCAGTACACACCCTGTCTGTATCAATGGTGCTGAGGTGGAGATAGCGGAGAGTTTTAAATTCCTAGGTCTAAGTATCACGACAGATTGTAGTGGCTGTGGTGGTGAGGGTCAGCAACTTTTAAATGCCCTGTGTTATCATTTCGGAGGACCTGTTCTGGGCCCAACACGTAAGTGTAATTACTAGGAAAGCATGACAGTGCCTCTACTTCCTTTGGAGTTTGTGAAGATTCAGCAAGACATCTAAAAGTTTGACAAACTTCTGTAGATGTGTGGTGGAGAGTATATTGACTGGTTGCATTGCAGTCTGGTATGAAAGCATCAATGAACACACACAAAATGCTGGAGGACCTCAGCATTTAGTATGCAATGCTTGGATTTGTTTGTGATTGGAAACACCAATGCCCTTGAACGGAAAATCACAAGATGTAGTAGATAAGGCCCAGTCCATTACAGATAAAGCCCTCCCAACCACTGAGCACATCTACACGAAGAATTGTCACAGGAAAGCAGCATCCATCATCAGGGAACCCCACCATCCAGGACATGCTCTCTTCTCGGGAAGAGGTACAGGAGCCTCAGGACTCACACCACCGGGTTCAGGAACAGTTATTACCCCTCAACCATCAGTGTCTTGAACCAAAAGGGATCACTTTGCTCAACCCCACTCGTCCTGTTACTGAAATGTTCCCACAACCCAAGGACTCTTCATCTCATGTTCTCAATATTTATTGTTTATTCGTTATTGTTATTTATTTCTTTTTTGTATTTGAACAGTTTGTTGTCTTTTGCACACTGGTTGATCACCCAGTCAATGCCGTCTTTCACTGATTCTGTTATACTTATTATTCTATTATGGATATATTGAGTATGGCCACAAGAAAGTGAATCTCAGGGTTGTATATGGTGATGTAAATGTACATTAATAATAAACCTGCTTTGAACTTTTGCACTTTGAAATTACACTTGCACATTTATAGACCCATTATACACACATGATCTAAAGTTCCCTGGAATAAATAATGGAGGAAAAAAAAGAGGATGGTGGGGTGAAATATGACCAAAAATGAAAGATTGAGGAATAATGAGAGCTGAATCCATAAATTCTGGTTATTTAATGTTACTCTTATATATCTTTTAAGGGTTAGGGTATCGGTTAATTTATTTGTTTAAATTCTGGAGTCCAATGGAAGAGCTTAACATGAAGCATTTACTGTCCATTCCCCTCCACAGATGCTGCCTAACCCATTGAGTTCCTCCAGCATCTTGTTTGTTGCTACAGATTCCAGCATCTGCAGTCTCTTTTTTTGACATTATATCAATTTCTGTGTGAAACTAACAAACCATCTATGGCGTGCTTTTATTGTAAACCAGAAATTTGTATCCCTAGGTATCATAATAAAGATGTCTTCTTGATCTTCCACAGTGCATTGCATTACTTAGGCCTGGGGATGAAGGAACGGCGATGTTTCCATGTATCAGCTTTCCATGTGGTATTGTGGAAAATCTGAGGTTAAATTGGTAAGAAGAAATTTGGTGATGAATGCAAATGGGACAATGTCATGTCATGATGGTTTACAACTTGGAAGAGCATTTCTGAGTTAACAGTGAGGTAAATATTGACTGGCGTGCGAGTCATTGAGCATGGTGGGGAGGATGTCCAGAGGGGGATGTGGGCGGGGGTGGTGAAACCAACATTTATGTTAAAACAGAAATGGACATCGGTTTTGTCTTTGGTAGAAGATCTTGTGAATCTTCAATGTAAAGTAGGAAGGACCAAATCAAAGAAGAAGTGAGATGTTGGACACTGAAGGTTTGATAAATGTAACCAAATACCCAACGCACCACACTGCTCAGCAACACACCTATTTAACCCTATCCTAATCACAGGACAATTTACAATGACCAATTAACCTACCAGGAGGACTGTGGGAGGAAACTGGAGTACCCAGAGGAAAACCTTGTTCTCACAGGGAGGATGTTCAAACTCCTCTCAGACAGTGCTGGAACTGAGCTCCAAACTCCTGAACGCCCCAAGCTGCAATCGCGTCGCACGAACTGCTGTGCTACCGTGGCACCCCGAGGGAGCTGGAAGCGGAGGGGAGGCTGCTTTGCGTGATGGACTGGGCTACAGCTCATGCACAGCTCTGCAATTCCTTTGTGGTCTTGGGCAGAGCAGTTTTTAAAATTATTTATGTAATAAACGTTAAACTCCTAGGCTATATTGCTGACTTCTTGGTGCAGATCTCTACTTTACTTGCTTTGTGATCTCCATATGTTGTACCAAACGCTATAAAACTTTGTGGTCCTGAGAAAAACCTCAGACCAATTTTCATCCGAGGTAATTGTGGTTACAATAATTACAGAGAGAGAGGAGCAGGAGCAGGAGACCAGTTTCATATTTGTAAGTGACATCTACAACTGGGCATCTTTATATCAGTGTCACTTAATCTCCTGCCTCAGCCTGGAGACAGACGGTTGTGGCTAATGCAACACAAACCAAAAACCAAGGCTGCCTCCTCCTTCATCTACAAAAGTCAGTATATCAACAGAAGCTCAAATTTAATGCCAAATACTCCTGCAACCGTACAAATTCTCAAGTTACAAATCTTTGCTTTAACCCCTTTAGAGTATAAGCACTCAGTGGCCACTTTATTGGGTACAGGAGTAGGACCTGGTGTGTCTTCTGCTGCTGTAGCCCATTCACTTCAAAGTTCAATGTGTTCTGTGTTCAGAGACGCTCTCCTGCGCGCCACTGTTGTAATGCATGGTTATTTGTGTTACTGTCACCTTCCTGGGTTTGAACCAGTCTGGCCATTCTCCTCTGGTCTCTCTCATTAACGAGGCACTTTTGTCCACAGTACTGTCACTCACTGGATGTTTTTTGTTTTTCGCACCATTCTCTGTAAACTCTAGAGACTGTTGTGTGTGAAAATCTCAGCAGATCAGCAGTTTCTGAGATACTCAAACCAACCCATCTGGAATCAACAATCATTTCATGGTCAAAATCACTTAGGTCCCACTTCTTCCCCATTCTGATATTTGGCCTGAACAACAACTGAATCTCTTGACCATGCCTGCATGCTTTCACGCACTAAGTTGTTGCTACATGACTGGTTGATTAGATATTTGCATTAACAAGCAGGTGGGCAGGTGTACTTAATAAAGTGGCCACTGAATGTATACGCATATGCTCAACTTATTTTTTTTTTTGTTAATTTGAATGACCCACAGGAATACACTGCAAAAATATTCAACGTTCTTCATTTATGAAATTTTGCTTAAAATATTTTCCAGAATGTAAACCTTTTATAAATCAAACAAGTGCCTGTATTGGTCAAACTGAAGCTCTTTAATTGCAACACTTGACCATCTGTCTCATATAGTCATTATTTAGGCAGCACAATACGATTAGTACTAAGCTGTTCCTTGAGGCTGGTCCAAGGACCAGTTCCCAACCATATGCTGCTGATCCAATCTTTTGTTTATGCCCAGTTCACAGCAGCGACCTGCTGCACACTTGGCTGCATTATCCCAACTTGTTCTTGCTCCTGAGAAACCACCTGTTCAAGCAAGATGCAGAACTGGGCTCCCACGTGCCCACAGCGGCCAGCTGCCCCCTATGACTCTGCCCCACTGCTAACCCATCAGTTGAGTAAACCCAAAAGACAAGCTAAATTCTACTGAAATGTTTGTCTAATCAAGGAATAATCCACAGCAAGTATCACATAACCACGTTAAAAGGCCATGTTGTCAATGAATCAATTGCTGAACTAATTTCACAGTGTAATACAAGAGTTCATTTTGAGGGAGGTGGGTGGTGGTGAGGTGCAAGGTGGTGGGAAGAGGACATTCTCTGATATGGGGTCTCTAAGTACAAGATAATGCTTTACCACCCCAGACTTGCTTAGATAATTAGCTCTATTGCCAAATCTTTCCTCAGTACTTAATGCCCCTGCAAAAATCTCGGTCAGCACTGTCTTAAGATCTACTAGGGTGTTTTCTTAACTCAAGTATACTTTTACACAACGTAAGGAATTTATTTGCAGGTAAATGATTGCCATTAATGTTAAATTAGTTATAAAATTAGTCTCTCGCTTAACATTAGTTTTCACCTTCATACTAAACACTGGACCCGTGAAGAACACGCAACAGTTCAAGGTTATTCTGTGTAGGAGAAGCTAAGTTTGACTTGTATTTCGAGGACCACGTTGCGAATACTAATGCGCTGTGTTCTTTGTATACAAGTCTGTCTGCTTTGTGGTATTTAATTGAAAACCCAGTTATTGCTCATCTCTGCTTTTAAGAGAAAATGATTCTTGTAGCATCAAACAAGTTGTGAATTCTAATTATAAAAATGTCTCTGACTCCAGGTTTTATGAGTTTAAACAGCTGAATATCACAAACATTAATTTGTAATAATGGAATTTTCATTTTTAGCCCAGTCAGTTGTGTACAAGCTTATGCCAGAGATGAGAGTATCATTCTGTCCTGCTGGCAGATAGATTCTGTCTACAGTGCTTGGCATAAGGCAATTGAGTGTCTCCTCCAAGATGAGGAAAGGAGCAGATAATTTGCCAGGAAATATTTTGTTCCTTCCAAGAAACTAGTACTGAAATGGACTGAGTTACACCTTTAGGACAAATGTGTAAGCTGATATGCAAAATATGCAAACTGAAATGTACAGCAATGGTTTGTCATCGGCATGCAGGATGAGAGGAGCAGGTTTGAACTTCAATATTATAGTATAAACCACCAAACCTAAGCTGTCCTGATAATTACCATCAGCCATTTTTATTAACACAAGAGAATCTACGGATGCGGGAAATCTTGAGCAACACACACAAAATGGCAGTGGAGACAAAGGTACAGGATAGTGGCAGAGACAAGTGTGCATAGCCATTTTCATTACTGTTAGTTGTGATGCTGTAACAATATTTGTTACTGGATTCATAATCCAGAGAATATGAACAAATTCTCTATTGCTATATAGGAAAAACTAAATAAATCTGGAATAAGAAGCTGCTGTGGACTTCTGAATTGTCATTTTGAAAACTAGTATAATGTTGGCTTCAGAAAAGGAACCCTGACTCTCCATAACCCTACATCCATTCAGTGACTGATTTTTAATTACCCCCTGCCCCAGTATAACTGGTTCCTAGTTACAGTTACAGAAGATTCAGAACCTAAAGGGGAGTTGGCCATGCAGGCCTTTTGAACCAGTTCCACCAGTCATCAGTATCATGGCTGTTGTTCTGCCTCAAAGCCATTTTCCTGTTGAGTCCTTATATCCTTCATTTTCTTCATGTCTAGAATTCTACAAAGCTCTGCTTTTAATGAAAACTATGACTGAGCCCTCAATTTGAGCCTGAGAATTCCAAGGTTTCAACCCCCAACTGAACTGACTGCTTGCCTGTGATCCTGGCATCGAATGTGATGAAACACACTAGCCAGATTTCCCAGTCGTAAACACAAGAGATTCCACGGATGCTGGAAATCCTGAGCAACACATACAAAATGCTGGAGGAACTTAGGAGATCAGACAGCATCTATAGAGGAACAGCGTCCTAATGGAGGATCTTGGCTCAAAATGTCGGCTGTTTATTTCCCACCATAGATGCTGCCTGACTTGCTGAGTTCCTCCAGCATTTTCTGCGTGTTTCTCAGATTCCCAAGTGTTCTCTTGCTTAACTGGAACTTCTGGGCACACTAACCCCTTGGCTACTACATAGCATATCTATTCAGATGCAGCCTATCATTTCGGCATGAACCTTTCGCCTGTAAGTGGAAAAGTAACTAGACTAAGCCAGCTTGATTCTGCCAAGTTAATAATTGCTATCCACGTACAAGGATCTTCTTATCAACTTGCTTGTGTAACTGGAGATTTTACATTCCACTGAATACTCTGTCCTAGATTCCTTCTATTTAAAAAAAGCTGGACAATTTATCTTTTTTCAGTGTGTAGATGGAAAACTGCTTTTCAATTATTCATTAGGTAATAATCAGGTGTAATGTGGAGAATGATTTGACACTGGCTCCAGGAAGGCAGCAACGATCCAAAGTTACATTTTTGGGTTCTTTGTCCAATTTAATTTTCAAAGATTGCCCAGTTTGTCAATATTTGCCTGCAACTCTTACTCTGAGTGTTTGGATTGGGAAATTAAAATATAATGGGAACAATGTAAACAGGAGGAGGAAGCTGCCCTTTGAGAGTAAATGAAAACAGAACTCTGCAGATGCAAAGTCTCTTGTGGAATGGCCATTGTGAGAGCGGGCCAGTATTTGAGTGGTAGGTTAGGACTCATAGAGTAAGAGTACGGCAGCGCAAAAGCAGGCTCTTCAGCTCACCTAGTCCATTCGGACTTCTGCCTAGTTCCATCTCCCCACATCCAGGCCACAGCCCTCCATATCTCTCTCATCCACAAACCTATGCAAACTTCTCCTAAGCATTACAACTGAACCCACACCTACCACTTCTGCTAGCAACTCATTCCACACTAGCACCACTCTCTGACTGAAGACGTTTCCCCTTATATTCCCCTTCAATATTTCACCTTTCACCCTAAACCTATGACCTCTAATTCAAGTCTCAATTAACCTTAAGAGACAAAGCCTGCACCCATTTGCCCCATCAATACCCTCACAATCTTGTATGCGTCTATAAGATCTCCCCTCATTCTCCTGCGCTCCAGGGAATAAATTTCAAACCAATTCAATGTTCCCCTATAACTCAGGTCCTCAAGTCACGGCAACATCCTTGGAAATCGTCTCTGCACTCTTTTGCTTGTTGATATCTTTCCTATGGGTAGGTGATCAAATCTGCTCAAAACACCTTCCGTCTCACTCACACCCTGTACACTTCAACATAACATTCCAACCCCTATACTCACTGCTCTGATTTATGAAGGCCAATGTGCCAAAAACTTTCTTTATGAACCTAGTGACCTGTGATGCAACTTCTGAGGAATTATGGATCTCTATTCCCAGGTCCCTTTCTTCTTCTGCTTTTGCTCACAAGACTTCAATGGCTAAAGGCACAAGTAAAGTTCCTGGAACTTCCTTTCTAGTCTTACAGCATTCAGATGGCAGTTGGGTCTGATTAGATTAGATCAGATTAAACTTGATTAGTTTTATTTTGTCACATGTGCATTGAAACATTGAACCATACAGTGAAATGCATCACTTGCATCAGCCATTAACACCATAGTCTGAGGACATGCTGGGGGCAGCCCACAAAAATGCCAACATCCCACACCCATAACTTACTAACCCTAACCAGGACATCTTTGGAATTTGGGTGGAAATAGGAATACCTGGAGGAAACCCACACAGCCACAGGGAGAATGAAGAAACTCCTTAAAGTCAGTGGCAGGAATTGAACCTGTATCACTGACGCTGTAAAGCGTTACGTTAACCACTAAGCTACTGTGCTGCTTTTAAGGCAGTGGCGTGCTCCTCGTGCAGGATGGGGGAGACCTGGGAGACGGCCAGTATCCCCGAGGGCTTCACTTGTGGGAAGTACGCCCAGTTGCAGCTCCTGACTGACCACAGGACACACTCAGGGTCATCTGAGATGCTGAGAGTTTCATAGATATGAGGGGTAGTGAGGTGGTCACACCTAAGGCAGAGACTGTAGCTGAATGAAGGAAAAAGGGCATAGGTCAGGGGTTCACAGCCTTTTTTATGCTATGGACCCCTACCATTAACCGAGGGGTCTATGGACCCTAGGTTGGGAAGCCCAGGTGTAAGCAGATAGTGCAAGATCCCCTCGCGGCCATTCCCCTTGAGAACAAGTATACAGTTTTGGATATTGCTGGGAGGATGACCTTTCAGGGGAAGTAAGTAGTAGCCAGGCCTGTGGCATCAGAACTGGCTCCGAGACTCAGCAGGGAAGAGTGAAGCCAGGAAGAACTTCAGCGATGAGGGGTGTAGGGGTAGACAGAAGATTCTGTGGCCACAAAAGGAACTCTGGACTGGTATGTTGCTTCCCTGGGGCCAGGGTCCAAGGGCAGCTACAGAACATTATCAAGGGGCAGGGTAAGCAACCAGAAGTCATTGTGCATGTTGACATAATGATGTCGGAGAAAAAAGGGGTGGGATATTAGACATCACAGAAACATGGCTAAGGGACGGACAGGACCGGCAACTTAATGTTCCAGGTGCTTTAGGTGGGTTAGCAGTGGAGGAAAGAGAGGAGGGGTTGCATTTTTGTCACAGCAGTAGTCAGAGATAAAATTACTGAAGGATTATCCAATGGCGCTTTATGGGTGGAGCTGAAACATGAGAAGAGGACAATCACATTGTTGGGGTTGCACAATTGGCCCCAAATAGTCAATGGCAATTAGAAGAACAAATATGCATTGATATTGTGCAGAGCTGTAAGAATAACAGGGATGTCATATTGGGGGATTTTAACTTTCCTAGCACAGACTGGGAGTGCCATGCTTTTAGGGGCTTAGATGTGGTGGAATTATTAAGTATGTTCAGGAAGCTTTCCTTGGGCAATATACAGAGGGCTCTACGAGGGTGAGGGCCAAGCTTAACCTTCTCTTGGGTAACAGGGTGGGGCAAGTGATGGAGGCGACAATGTGGGAGCACCTTAGGACCAGTGACTATAGTTGTATCAGGTTTAAAATAGCTTTGAAAAGGGGCAGGACTAGTCCAAAGGTTCAAGTTCTAAATGAGGGCAAAGTGAATTTTGACAGTACAAGACAGGATTGATTAGAGTAGGTTGTTGTGCAGCAAAGGGGCCTTATGAAAGTAGGAGTCTCTTAAAGATGAAATAGTGAGAGCTCAAGATCTGCTTGTACCTGCTAGAGTGAAGGGCAAGGCTGGTAGGAATAGGGAAACCTGGATGTAAGGGGTTATTGAGGCCCTGGCCAGAAAAAAGAAAAAGGTATGGGTCAGGTACAGGCAGCTGGGACCAACTGAATCCCTGGAGTTGTATAAGCGATGCAGAAGTGTGCTCAGGGAGGGAATCAGGAGGGCAAGAAGAGGGCAATGAGTTAACACTGGCAGAGAAGACTGAGAAAAATGTGGAGATTTTTTTTAAGTGTATCACAGGAATAGGACCCTTCAAAGACCAAAAGGGACACCTTTGTGTGGAGCTGCAAGAGATGGGCAAGGTCGTTAATGTTTTTATCAGAGTGAAAGACATAAAAATTTTGCACCTAGTAAAAGTAAATGAGGAGGTCTCCGACATGGTCTGCATCACAGTAGAGCTGGTGCTGAATGTTGTAAAAGGTATGTGGAGTAGGTAAATCTCCACGGCCAAACCAGGTTTGTTCAAGAACACTTTGGGAGGCTAGAGAAGAAACTGGGAGCCATGGCTGAGATATTAGCATCATCGTTAGGCATAGGTGAGGTACTGTAGACCAGAGGAGAGTGAATGGTGTGCCTTTATTTAATCACAGCAAAGAAAAACCTGGGGAGAGGTAAGCCTAACATCTGTGGAGGGTAAGTTGCTGGAGAGGATTCTGAAAGATAGTATATACATAATCTGGAATGAAAGGGGTTGATTAGGGGTGTTCAGCTTGGTTTTGTGCATGGGAGATCATGTCTTGCAGACTTGATTGAGTTTATTGATGAAATAACCAAGAGATTTGATGAAGGCAGAATAGTAGACAAGGTTCTTATGGACTTCAATAAACCCTTTGCCTAAGTTCCACCTGGCTTGTTGCTCTGTAAGGTTAGATCAGATGGAAATCAAAGAGAGCTGGATGAAGGGTCTCACTATATCTACATTCATATCTTTTAAGACATCCGTCCTGATGAAAGGTCTTGGCCCGAAACGTTGACTGTTCACCCTTTTCTATAGATGCTGCCTGGCCTGCTGAGTTCCTCCAGCATTTTGTGTGTGTTGCTTTGGGTTTCCAGCATCTTCAGATTTTCTCGTAATTGGACACACAATTGGTTTGATTCTAGAACGCAAAGGTTGATGGCAGAGAGTTGTTTCTCACAGTGGAAGCCCTTGAATTATGCTATGCTTCAGGGGCAGTCTGGACCCATTGTTGTTTGACATCTATATCAACAATTTGGATAAGAGTGTACAGGCATGGTTAGTAAGTTTGCAGATGGCACTAAGATGAAGAAGATGATCAAAAATTACAAGGGGATCTTGATCAGATGAATAAGTGGGCCAAGGAATAGCAAATGGAGCTCACTTTGGATAAATGTGAGGTGATACATTTTAGAAAGTCAAATCCAGGTAGGACTTTCACAGTGAATGTTAGGGCCCTGGGGAGTCTTGTAGAACAGAGGGATCTTGGAGTGCAAGTACATGGTTCCCTGAAATTGGAATCACAGTACACAGGGTGGTGATGAAGGCTTTAGGCATAATGACTTTAATAAGTCAGGACATTGATTATATAAGTTATGGTGCAGTTGTAAGAGACACTGATGAAGCTGCACTTTGAGTATTGTGTTCAGTTTTGGCTTCCTTGCTGTAGGAAAGATGTTATTAAACTGGGAGGAGTGCGGAAGAGATTTACAAGTACTGTATGCTGCCAGGACTTGAGGGACTGAGTTATGGGGAGAGGTTGCAGAGGCTAGGACTTCATTCCTTAGAGCGTAGGAGATGGAGAGTTGATTTTCAAGGTGTATAACAGCTTGAGAGGCAAAAAAAGCGTGAATGATTTCAGTAATTTTTCCCAGAGTTGGGGTATCAAAAACTCACAGGCATTGGTTTAAGGTGAAAGGAAAAGATTTAAGAGGAACTTGCTGGTCAACTCTTTTACACAACGTTGGTAAGAATGTGGATGAGCTGTCAGAGGAAGTGGCTGACACAAGTACAATAATATTCAAAATGCAGTTGGACAGATACGTGGATTGGAAGGGTTTACAAGGTTATGGGCCAAACACTGGCAAATGGGACCTGCTTGGATGGGGCATCTTGGCCTTCATGGACCACTTGGGCAGAAAGGCCCATTTCTATGCTATATAACTCTGACTATAAGACCATAAGATCATTAGATATAGGAGCAGAATTAGGCCATTTAGCCCATTGAGTCTGCTTTGCCATTTCATCATGGTTGATCCATTTTCCCTCTCAGCCCCAGTCTCCAGTCTTCTCCCTGTATCCCTCTATGCCCTGATTAATCAACAATCTATCATCCTCTGCCTTAAATATACATAAAGGCTTAGCTTCCACAAAGACTTCCACGGATTCACCACTCTCTGACTAAAGAAATTCTTCCTCATCTCTATTCTAAATGGACATCCCTCTATTCTGAGGATGTGTCCTCTGGTCTTAGGCACTTCCATCATAGGAAACATTCTCTCCATATCCACTCTGTCAAGGCCTTTCAACATTCAATAGGGTTCAATGAGATCCCCCCCCTTCATTCTTCTGAATTCCAGTGAGTACAGGCCAAGATCCATCAAATGCTCCTCACATGATAATCCTTTCATTCTCAGAATCATTTTCTTGAACCTCCTTTGAACACTCTCCAATGTCAGCACATCCTTTCTTAGATAAGGGGGGCAAAACTACTCAGAATACTGCAAGTGAGGCCTCACCAATGCCTTATAAAGCCTTAACATCACATCCTTGCTTTTATATTCTAGTCCTCTCGAAATGAATGCTAACATCGCATTTGCCTTCCCATCACCAATTCAACATGCAAGTTAACCTTTAGGGAATCCTGCATGAGGACTTCCAAGCCCCTTTGCACCTCGGATTTGTGAATTTTCTCACCAATTAGAAAATATTTCACACTTCTATTACTTCTACCAAAGTGCATGACCATACACTTCCCAACACTGTAATCCATCTGACACTTCTTTCCCCATTCTCCAAATCTGTCCAAGTCCTTCTGTGGCCTCTCTGCTTCCACAAAACTACCTGCTCCTCTAATTATCTTCGTATGGTCTGGAAACTTGGCTATAAAGTCATCAATTCCGTCATCTAAATCATTGACATATAACATAAAAAGAATAGGTCCTAACACTGCCCCCTGTGGAACATCACTAGTCACTGGCAGCCAACTAGAAAAGGCTCCCTTTAATCCCACTCTTTGCCTCCTGCCAATCAGCCATTGCTTTATCCATGCTAAAATCTTTCCTGTAAGACCATGGGCTCCTAGCTTGTTAAACGGCCTCATATTGTGGCACCTTGTCAAAGGCCTTCTGAAAATCCAAGAACACAACATCCACCAATTCTCCTTTGCCTATCCTGCTTGTTACTTCTTTAGAGTCCCAGCAAATTTGGCAAGGTGTTTAACAGCTCACCGAATGACACACTACTACTACTACTACTACTATGTCAACTCAGGCCTAAGGGGCCGGCATGTTGACCATGTTCCTAGAAGTCTTGGGAGGGGGCCCAGGGTTCATCCTCCCATGCTTGGGCTCCCATATGATGACTAGGCTGGCAGGTAGCTCGAAGTAGCGTAGACAGTGCCCCGCTAGTTGCAGTCGCCTCGATTTTAGTGGTGAGCATCAGTAGGTCGTTATAGAGCTCGACGTTCGTCATGTGCTGTTGCCAACTCACGTCAAAAGCTATCCAGAGCATTCGTGTATAGCAACCATCTAGAGACTTTCGCGTAGTCTTGGTGAGTGTCCACGTCTCGCATCTGTACGTGAGAATGGACTCTATGACTGCTATGAAAATCCTCTTTTTAAGCCCTCTGGTCGGGTTCGACTTTCCAGATTTCCTTCATGTCGTTCATATCCCTCCACACTAGCGCCTTCCGTATCTTTATGTCCTTCTCCGAACTCATAATTCTTGACCCGAGGTACTTGTAGTCAAAGACTTTCTTAATGATATCATTCTCTATGGTCTTGAGAATATCTTTGTCGCAGTTAAATGCATGTACTCTGTCTTTTTAGCGTTTAGGTGAAGTCCAATTTTATTGCACTCTATTTCCACTTTTGTCAGTAGCTGCTGTGCTTCCTCCGTCTGGTCAGAGAGCAGGACTATGTCGTCTGCAAAATCGAGATCTGTGAGCGTAACTGGTCTGACCCTTTTGGTTCCGTCT
The DNA here is from genome assembly GCF_030028105.1 of Mobula birostris. Taxonomy (NCBI): domain Eukaryota; kingdom Metazoa; phylum Chordata; class Chondrichthyes; order Myliobatiformes; family Myliobatidae; genus Mobula; species Mobula birostris. The sequence continues at coordinate 16,714,188 of NC_092387.1, read as the reverse complement.
GGTTTTATGGTAAAACCAAGCTTGTCATGATCTTTGGTAGCTTGACATAGAGCGTAATCAAGGATGATTATAAAGATGTAGGGTGCCAGAGTGTCTTCTTGCAGCACACCAGCTAGGAGCTCGAACACTGCTGTTTCTTCATCTGGTGATACAACTTTCGCCATGGTTTTGGTATAGCTGGACTCTATTGCTCTCAGTAGATGGTCTGGCACTCCGTAAGCTTTCAGGATCTTCAGCATTTTACCTCGGTGAATGGAGTCAAAAACTTTGTGAAAATCAATGTAAGTAAGCACGGCTGGTAGGTTGTTCTTCTTGACTTCCTTGATAATTCTATGGAGAGCAAGTATTTGCGTTACTGTTGTGCGCTTCTACCGACTGACACAACATCCATCAAAGCAGCCAGGGAAGAGCTGTAACAATGGTTGACTGCTGTGGATAAGTCAGGGCAGCCGGGCAAATTCAAGGCTCCCTTGGATCCTGCGAGCTCTGCTAATCTATGATGTCCCACTGTCAACAGTTGAGACCTCTGAGATAAAAATCAGCCCGCACTTACGGAGGTGGCCGGGTCTGCCTAAGACCCTAAGCAGCATTGCCTTGTACGGGAAGGAAAACAGACTGAAACTCCCCATCAACAGTGTGAGCAAGAGCTCATGGTCACCCCGGCAAGAGAAGTGCAGCAATACAGAGAGTCCAGTGACCCGATGGTTCACACACTGGCATTGCGGTGAGGACAGGCGGGAGGTGGTGGGCACAGGATGCAGTTGAACAAGCTGAAGCACGACTGTGCCATAGGGTGCTGGTGGACTCAGTGGCATTGGGACGATCGAGCTTGGGTTGCTTCCCAACAGTCCGCTACGATAAGGTGCAAAGAAGAGCGAGGTACCAGTTGGTCCAGCAGGAGGTGTATGCTGCTGTGGAGGAGCTACAGTACATGCCAACAAGCACATCTCCTCGACCCGTGCTTAAGCCAGACATCGTGCTGCTGTCAGAGTCATCTAGGCAGGTGGTCATGCTGGAGCTGACTGTTCCCTGGGAAGACCGGATGGAGGAGGACCATGAAAGGAAGAAGACAAAGTACCAAGACTTGGTGGAGGAGTGCTGTGCTGCCGAAAGGGGTGGGGGACACACTGTAGGCCCATGGGGGGTGGGCTGCAAAGATTTGCTGGTCATCCCTCTGCTGAACCTTCAGCCGGATGGGCATCTCAGGACCCCAGAAGAGGAAAGCCATCAGGAGCACCATAGAGGCAGCAGAGTGAGCTTTGGGATAGCTGTGGATCAGGAGGAGTGATCTGTGGCAGAATGCTACTCAGACACGTCGGGGTCTGATCAACCCTAGCAGGATCACCCGGGTGAGGGTGTCTGATGTTGAAAGACCCGAAACACCCTGCTACCCCTGGTTACATCACTGATGATGTGTCAGAGTGCATCGTAGGATGTATCATTCTATCAGATAACATTTTCCCTTATGGAAACCACACTGACTTTGGCCTATTTTATCATATGCCTCCAAGTACCCTGAAACCACATCCTTAACAATCGATACCAACATCTTCCCAACCATTGAGGTCAGGCTAACTGTCCTATAATTTCCTTTCTTCTGCCTGTCTGCCTTCTTGAAGAGTGAAGTGACATTTGCAATTTTCCAGTCATCTGGAACCATGCCAGAATCCATCAATTCTTGAAAGATCATTACGAATGCCTCCACAATCTCTTCAACACCTCTTTCAGAACTCTGGGGTGTAGACCATCTGGTCCTGGTGACTTATCTACCTTCAGACCTTGCAGTTTCCCAGGCACTTTCTCCCTAGTAATGACGCATTCACTCACCTCTGCCCCGTGACATTCCTGAATTTCCAGCATACTGCTACAGTGAAAACTGATGCAAAATACTTATTCAGTTCGTCCGCAATTTCCTTGTACCCCATTACTACCTCTCCAGCATTATTTTCCAGCAGTCTGCTATCTACTCTCACCTCTCTTTTACACTTTATGTATCTGAAGAAACTTTTGGTATCCTCTCTAATATTATTGGCTAGCTTACCTTCATATTCCATCTTTTCTTTCTTTATGACCTTTTTAGTTGTCTTATGTTGGTTTTTACAAGCTTCCCAATCCTCTAACTTCTCACAAATTTTTTTCTATTATATGCCCTCTCTTTGACTCTACATCTCTATGCTGTAAATCTGAAATAAAATTCAAAAATGTTGGAACACTTCCCCCCGCCCCACATCACAGGAAGTATGATAGGAGTTCAAACAGTATGCTAGAGTTCTGAGGAGGAGTCTTCAGCCTGAAATATCATCTCAGTATCTCTTTTCACAGATCTTTCGTGACCCAGTAAGTGTTTCTTGCAGTTTCTGCTTTAAATTTTGCTTTCCTGGTGGAGCAGACTCGATGAGCCAAATGGCTTAATTCTGCTCCTATACCTTATGGTCTTCCTGCTTCTTTGAAATTGAGTGCATTTTTACTATGGCTGTGTGCCTGGAGTATAGTGAGCCAGGGTGAGCACATGCCAATCTTTGCCATTTATTCAATCTCCCATCCCAGCAATGTCCTTTTCAGCCCCCGCCACTTGCCTGCTTCCCCTCCAGACAATTATTTATTTACACCCAGGTGTGACAGACGAACAGCTAGTCCTCTAGTGCCTAGGTTCTGTACTAAGTGTGACGAATCTCACTCTAAGCTTGGAACAACACCCATCATTTCACTAGGACCTGGCTTTCGCGATGAAGTCGATTGCTAAGTTCATTCTGAAATTGCCCAGCAAGTCACTCACCTGTTATAACTGGTGCACTTAATCAGAAAGAGGATAGACCAGCTAGACTGATGGCATCAAATCTGTGCAAGGTAAAGTCATTCCCAACCCAGTAACTTCCCTTCAACCAGTCAGCTCTTGAACCAGCCTGCACACTAGCCTAGTAGAGCAACATTACGACCATTCTGATTACTTTGCACTACAATGGTTTTTTTTATTAATTGTTCTGAATGTATTCTTTCCTATAAAAAGTGTATAATTTATCTCTAATTTGTACTTCTTTGTGAATTTTACTCATCTGATACTATGTGCCTGTGATGCTGACGCAAATAGGTTTTTCATTATGCCTGTGCAAACATGTACTTGTGCACAAGCCAATACCCTCTACTTTCAAATTCAAGTTTATTGTCATTCAACCGTATACATGCATACTACCAAATGAAACATTGTTCCTCCAGACCAAGGTGCACAACATAGTATGTACAACTCACAGACATAACACAAAAAGCAATGTTACCACTAGTAAATTAACAAATAATAAGGTGCATTTAAGACACAAGTTAAAAAGTAAATGGTACAACGCAGCTGGGGCTTCATGGGTGATGAGACTTGTGCAGTGGCAGGGGGTTTCAATAGTCTTACAGCATGGGGGAAGAAGCTGCTTCCCATTCTATCAGCTCTTGTCCTAATGCTGTGGTATCTCCTGCCCAAGGGTAGGGGTCTCTAGAGATTGTTGGATGGATGGAAAGGATCATTGACGATGCTAAGGGCCCCGTGTATGTAGTGCTCCTGATAAATACCTTTGATGGATGGAAGAGAGACCCTGATGATCCTCTCAGTAGTCCTCACAATCCCTTATAGGGACTTGTAGTCAGATGCCTTAAAATTCTTGTACTAATGGAGTTGTAGCTGGTCAGACACTCTCAGTGGTTTTCCTGTGAAAAATGGTTAGAATGGTGGGGTGAGAGGAAGAGCTTCACTTGCCTCAACCTCCTCAGGAAGTTGAAATGCTGCTGTGCTTTCTTGACCAAAGAGGTGCTGCTGAGGGACCAGGTGAGACTGTCCATTATCTCTCTCCATGGATGATGTTTGTATGCGCAGTGAGGAGCGGTCAGCCTACACCTTCCTAAAGTCCACAATCATGTTTATGGTCTTGTCCACGTTCAGACTTAAGTTGTTGTGCTCGCACCATTCTCCCAGCCACTCCAGCTCCATTCTGTATGCTGTCTCGTTGTTTCTGTTGTTATTGTTGTTGTTGATGAGGTCAACTACTGTTGTGTCATCACCGAACTTGTTGATTTGCTTGGAACTGGATCTAGCAGCATGAAGAGCAGCAGCTGAGCATGCAGCCCTAGGGGTCACCAGTGCTCAGTGTGATTCAGCATAGACGGACTATAGCCTTTCTGTCAAGAAGTCCAGGATCCAGTCACAAAGAAAAGTTGTGAGACCCAATGAAGACAATTTACCCTCCAGCCAAGCTGAAGTCAATAAACAGTATCCTTGCATATGAGGTAGCATGTTCCATGTGGGACAGAACGGAACAGAATGCAGAGGCTACAGCATAATTAGTGCACCCACTTGAGCGATAAGCAAACTCGAAAGGGTCCAAAGTAGCAGGAAGATGGGATCCATAACCAGCCGCTCAAAGCACTTCATTATTGTTCTCAGCCACTGGATGATAGTTGTTGAAGCAGGTTCCTGTCACCCTCTTGGGCACCAGGATGATGGTGTCCACCTTGAGGGGGACAGTGAACTGTTGCAGAGAGATGTTGAGGATCTCTATTAGGACTTCTGTTACCTGAGTCACATAGTCCGTCAGGACCCAATCAGGTATGTTATCAGGCCCCGGAGCTTTATATGGGTTGACCCTGGCTAGTGTCTTCCTCACATCAGCTGTGGCTAAACTGGATGCCTACTCCTCAGGGGAAGGGTGGGGGACCCTTCCTCACCGTGCATCAAACTGAGCGTAAAAGACATTCAGGAAGAGAAGCAATGACTTTGAGTCTTGAAGGACGTTGATAGCAGACTGGGTCTGTGGCAGGTCGTGAGTGAACAAACACCAGGGATAAACCTACTTACCCTCGTCCTCACAAATCTATCTACTCTGGATGCATTATCCATGGCTAGAATGTCTTTATGGAGACAAAATCCCTCCTTCATACATGTTGTGTGGCACCATAGATGGGCTAAATGGAATAAATACAAACCAGATCTGACAACTCAGAACTGGGCACTCCTGAGGCTCTGCGGACCATGAGGAGGAGCAGAGATATATACCACCAAACTTTGTAACCCAGTGGAATATCTCCCACTCTATCATCGCTATTGGTCTGGTTCAGTAAGCAGTGTGAAAGCTCGAGGCAAAAGCGTGGAGCCTGACTAGTGACAATGCAATACAGGACTGTGCGTCTGGACAGAGGCAAGCCATCTACAACCAATAGATCAGATCAAAGCTTTGAGGTTGTTCCTTATCCCATCATGAATGATGGTGGACAATAAACAACAAATAGAGGAAGCTCCATCCATGTGGCAACATGATGCTGGTAGTATGTCAATCCAAGCTGTGATTGCATCTCACAAATTGGTTCCTCAAAAACGGTCTAGTTTACCCACTGTTTTAGTGAATACACTTTGCTTGTCGGTAGTTTTCAATTACACATTTTTTCACGGAGATACATTAAGTATGTGGCTGGTGTAACTAAGCTACTTTACCGTGGAAACTTTTTGTTTGCCAACTTGTATTTTTGTGCTTGTATTTTTCTTTCTAACCCTGAGTGAGAGTGTTGAAATAATGGTTTAAGAACAAATAATCTTGAAAATGAGATGCAATATTCCCCCTGTGACTAATAAAATGCACATTGAGCACTTAATGAACAGGAACCAAACAGTGCATTGGATTAATGGCACTTTGCAAAATGAGATGTCAAAGAACTGAAATCTAAATAAGTATGCTGCAAATGTACAACAGGTACACTAAATTCTAAGAAGATTAAAAGATGGATTAATATTTTGGTGGATACTTAGGAATAGATTTTCAATGTATACTCAGGTAAAATTGTGTCATACTGACTTTGTAGTTCAAATTATTTTGCACCTCTCTCATAATTATTTCTATTGAATGGCTGCAGGCTTTATCACCTATCATAGAATCAAAATCTAATCAAAACTGATGCACAAAACCTTAATGCCAATGAATTGAAATGCCTTTCCCAGATTGAATTTCTGGTCTTGGATAGTTTCTGTTTTTAAATCAGGATATTAATTTAGATATTTCCTCAGGCAATCATGGAAATTCCAGGTAACATCAGTGGATCTGGATTTGGATGTCCCACAAGAACTGCTGAGACCTGAATGAAAACCCTGAGATTGTTATTACCCATGGGAGCTGCTGAGGGTCTGTGCTGTAGAGACTGAATTCCATTACGCTTTGTATGAAAATGTTGTCCTTCAGGCTCCTTTTAAGTCTTTCCCCTCTAACCGCAAATCCATTGCCTCTGGTTTTAGACTCCCCTACTCTGGAGAAAAGACTATGCTATTCGCCTAATCTAAGCCCCTCATGATTTTACATACCTGTATATGGTTGCCCCTCAGTCTCCTACACTTCAGGCAGCCCAATCTATTGAATCTCTCCTTGTAACTCAAGCTATCCAGTACTGGTACCAATCTTGTGAGTCTTTTCTGCACGATTTCCAGCTTCTTGATGTCCTTCCTATAGCTAGGAGACGAGAACTGCACTCAGCGTTTGTGGTCCAACCAACACCTTGTACAATTGCACAGAGGAGTAGTGGTTAGCGTCGGATGTAAGATCAGGGTTTGACTCCGGCTACAGCCTGTAAGAAGTTTGTTGTGTTCTCCATGTGACCGCATGACTTTCCTCCGGGTGCTCTGGTTTCTTCCCACATTCCAAAGACACACTGTTAGGATTAGTGAGTTGAGGGCAAGTCTTGTTGGTGCTGGAAATGCAGGCTGCCCAGCACAATCCTTGCTGGTTTAATTTGACGTAAATGAAGCATTTCACTGTATGTTTTGATGTACATTTAACAAATAAAGCTAGTCTCTACCTTTAAAAAACATGATGTCCCAACTCTTGTACTCTGTCCCCTGGCTGATGAAGGCAGGAGTGTCATTTTGTGGCATCCCTTCCAGAGAACTGTGTGCCTGTATCCCCAGGTCTCTCTGTTCTACAACACTCTCCAGAGCCTGTGATTTACCCTGTATATCCTGCCCTGCTTTGATTTCCTCAAGTACAATAGTTTGCTTGTTGAATAACTTCATGTTTTCATAACGTTCTTGACATTCTGGAATGATGTAGCAAACTTTTGCACCTTTAAGAAATAACATCAAAATTAGTTCAGTGAATTTCTCAGTATAACTCAACATTTAAATACCTACTTCACATCTTGAGTATTTTGCCTCCCCAGTGGGTGGTACAGACCAGATCCTTTGGATCTTAGTTACCCATGCACAAAACTGACAAAGTCACTTAAGAGCCGGAACCCAATTAGCTTCTTTAAACACATCAGATCAAACAGTTGAGTATCCCCAGCTGCAGTTTAACTCCACCCTGGTGTGAAGACCCAGATGTAAAAGTGACTAAAATTGATTCCTATTTAACACTGAGGTAGTCACCTTCTAATAAATGTCAGCATAAATATCCCTGTATGTGTGAATTCAGGAGAGTGACAATTCACAACGAGAACTGCACTGATGCATGACTTGTAATATGACTGTGATCTGCTGTCTGCTGAGATACCCCGAGATATATCACAATCTAAAACTCACTGTGACTTTGCTCATGTGCATAACCAGTTAAGAGATTTATTCTCAAAGTCTTACACAATTCTCTGTAATCTTCCATTGGTTCTAGGATCATCAAGACTGGTTGGATCCTGAAGTGTTAATTGCATGATACTGCCCTGTCTCTATGGTCCATCGATGGTCCAATACACTATATTGATGGCATGCCATCTTTTCATGTCAATTGGGAAACTAAGAGATCCCTCACCAATTTAGCTGTACAATTCTTGACATTCAATCATTCTTTCACAACTTTCTTTGCTTTTGTTCTAAAAGTTCACATAAGATGAGAAAATCCCACCTCATATAACATGTCTAAGAGTATCTTCTTCTGGATGTCTCATAGCAGTATCCTAGAGATTAATATTTAGTTGTAGATATATCAGAGCAATTCTAATGAGATCTGTGGTCAGCGTGATATTTAATTATTTATCAAAACATTCCATTTAAGGACCTTCAGCTCTGGAATATTTTTTACAACCTTTTCAAGGTATGTGCACTTCACAGGCTGACCGAATACTTAATTGTCCATTCTAGCTACCCCCAGGAGGTGATCCTTTAACATCTGCTGGATGATGCTGAGGATGTTCTACGAGCCTGTGGTGGCCAGTGCTATCATGTTTGCTATTGTGTGCTGGGGCAGCAGGCTGAGGGTAGCAGACACCAACAGAATCAACAAACTCATTTGTAAGGCCAGTGATGTTGTGGGGATGGAACTGGACTCTCTGATGGTGGTGTCTGAAAAGAGGATGCTGTCCAAGTTGCATGCCATCTTGGACAATGTCTCCCATCCACTACATAATGTACTGGGTGGGCACAGGAGTACATTCAGCCAGAGACTCATTCCACCGAGATGCAGCATTGAGCGTCATAGGAAGTCATTCCTGCCTGTGGCCATCAAACTTTACAACTCCTCCCTTGGAGGGTCAGACACCCTGAGCCAATAGGCTGGTCCTGGACTTATTTCCTGGCACAATTTACATACTTACATATTACTATTTAACTATTTATGGTTGTATTACTATTTATTATTTATGGTGCAACTGTAACAAAAACCAATTTCCCCCGGGATCAATAAAGTATGACTATGACTATGATGGTGAGCTGCCCTATTGAACCCCTGCAGTCCTTGGGGTGTGGAGGGACTTCCAACATTTTTTCCAGTGATAGTGAAGGAACAGCGAAATATTTCCAAGTCAGGATGATCTGTTACTGGATGGCAACATCCGGCTGCTAGTGCTCCCCATGCTTGTGTGTCCTTGTAGTTGGTGGAGGTTGTGCATATAGAAGGTGCAGTCTGAGGAGTGTTGGTGAGTTGCTGCAATTCACTCCCGAGGTGGTACACATTGATGCTACTGTGAGTTGGTGTTGGTGTGAATGAATGTCTGTGTCCCCTATGGTGTTGATATTCTTGAGTGGTGTTGAAACTGTAATCATCTCAGCAAGTGGAAACTGTTCCATCACACCCTTGACTTGGACTTGTAGATAATTTACAGGCTTTGGGGAGTTATTCACCATAGGATTCCTAGCCTCTGACCTACCCTGGTAGCCACGTTGAGTACATGGCTACTCCAGCTCAATATTCCAGTATTTTCATAAAAAATATATTGGTGCATTTTCAGAGGTCTGGAGAGTGGAAAACATTTCTCCAGCAAGGAATATCAACTCATGATATTGTGTTTGATGATTTTTCAATTATGTTCATTGGGTTTCACACTTAAAATTAACACTTGGCAAATATACAGAATCATCTGCCTGGGGAAAGAAAAATCAAATAGTTGCTCAAGTCCATCTCCAACCATCATGCCTAAGTAGCTCGTCCCCTTTCAAATGGAGCAGACCAAGCAGGACCTTAGTGAACAATGAGCAGATCTGAGGGCCTGACTGGCCCTTGAGTTACCATGTTCTTGGTTCATGTGGTCCTGAACAGAATTGGGAAATTTTCTGATTATGCTCACCTGAGTTTGAATACTGATATCAAACTATATGGAAGTTAAACTTCCTGATTAAAATCATTCTGCGTTTTTTAATGTGCTTGTCTGTCAGTATTTACTGCCATTCCACAGTCACTAAATCAACCCCAAACACAAACCCCTACTGCACTCTTTCTAGTGGAAACAAGTTTCCTACCTCTGCCTTACCCATCTTACCTATTTTTAGTGATGACAAGGGGCAGATCTAAAATGGGGAAAAATAATTGCAAACGCTGCTATCAAACAACAGAAATACTGGATGAATCTAGCCAGTTAAACAGCACCTGTGGAAAAAGAAAGCTGTTAATATTTCAGGTCAAAGAGCTTTAAGCTAGAGAGGTCACAGAAAAAGGTTCATAAGTATGTTACCTGGATTGGAGGGCTTAAGTTATATGGAGAGATTGGATAGGTTGGAATTATTTTCCCTGGAGTGAAGAAGGCTGAAAGTTGACCTTATGTAAGTTTCTATAAGTATGAAGGACATAGATACTCGCAGCTTCCTGTGGTAGGAGAGTCTAAAACTAGAAGCCACACATTTTATGAGAGAGGAAAGAATTAAAGACCTGAGGGGCTGCCAGGACGCTGAAGCAGGGACCCAATCGCAGACCAAGTACTGTACACACTGTGATATTTACTGAGTAGCAAATCCAGAGGGGCAACAAAGTCAGCATCAAAGTTCAGGCAGAGATCAAAAATGCCAGAGAAATCCAAAAATCAGAATCAGGAAACAGGCAGAGTCAATATTCAGACAGAGTTCAGGTACGAATGCTGGAAAGGCTCAGGAAAACTCACCAGCACAATCTAGCAACAAACAGGTGAAAACACAGGACTGAAATAGACTGAGCAATAAACAGAGAGGCAGATGATAGGTGGAGCACAATGAGACACAGGTGGCAGCAAAACAGGTAATAATGGGAAACAGGTGAGAGGCGGAGTACTCAGTAATACAGGGGCCGGAGTAGAGTGGAGCGGGGACAGGAGCACATGGCAATACAAAAACACAGAATGATGGCTAGGGGGAAAACACACAAAAAGACAGAGTTCAACTGAAGGCACTGATAGAGGCTTTTTTTTTCAGAGTGGGTAGTGGGTATATGGAATGGGCTGCCAGAGGAAGTGGTAGAAATAGGTACAATTACAATGTTTAAGGTATTTTAACAGGAACATGTATAGGAAAGATTTGGATGGATATGGGTCAAATAAAAGCAAATGGGACTAACTGTCATAAGAAACTTCATAGATAGGGACATATTGGGCCAAAGGCCTTTTTCTTTTCTGTAAAACTCAATGTATCTATGAGATTGTCCATCAAAGTCCAATATCGCTGGACATTTCTCTGCAGTCTATGATCTTACATCAGGAATTCTCCTGCAGAAGTCACACCTACAGTAGTGCATTGGTTTCGTTTTGCTTCATTTCAAAATGTGGCTTTCCAAACCAAATTTAACTTCAACCATTATTAGTATGGAATATTTACAACCTACAGAGGAAAGGGTTGGGAAGAATATATTAGTGAAACCTAATTTATCACATGGTTAATATGGTACTAATTGTCAGAGTGAAATGGCCCAAGGAAATCTGAGCCCGTGACTGAACCCGTGTTTTACTCTGTCCCACGTCAAAAAAAGTTCTAAAAAAATTCCAGGAATTCAACCACAATGGAAAAGATTCGTGTTCATCCCCTCAAATTTACTTCCTGATAGGTAAAGAAACGGTTATTGCAATCTTTACAGGGAACTAAAATAACAGCAGTTGTACCTTGAATTGTTGACCTTTTATTTAAAATGAAAAGAAAGCACCTTTTGCCTTTACGTCGGCAAATAATTTGGGGGATAAAAACAAACAGAAAAGTGATGTGAAATGTTCCTAACATTCCCGACCCTCGGTACCTATTAAGACTTTTAAAATAGAATGAATAGATTCAGCAGAAAGTGTGGTGTACCAGGAGGGTAGTTAATGTCGGGAATATTAATGTCTTACAGCAATTAATGCAATTAATTCTTCAGCAGTTTTATCCTTTGTAAATTTTAATGTTTCCCACAGGTAGGAAACAATTCGTTCTCCAAATAAAAGTGAAGCCGAATGTTACGGCTATGAACTGGATAAATGTAACCGATACAATAAAATGTTCGAAACAAATGGGAAATATTGTTCCTGCTTGAGTCCTGAAGAAGGGTCTCGGCCCGAAACATCGACTATCTATCTATCTATATATCTATTTTTTTATTTATTTCCATAGATCTCCGGGACCTGCTGAGTTCCTCCAGCGTTTTATGTGTGTTGCTTAGGAAATACTGTTTCTCCGTCTCAGCTTCATTTTTTCCTTCCTCCCCTTAAAGTAGTTGTGTTTCTGACTGCCTAGTTTATAATCTTAAAATATTCAGTTTCTGCGGGAGATGACTGTTCTCCAAGTTCAATTTATTCCAGAAGAAATAAAAACCTTATGGGCGATAAACAACGCATTGTATCGGATCAGTTTTCATCTCGCTGTGTATAAGAACTAGTTAGTATAATTTCCACTGTCAGGTATTCAGGAAGGGGCATTGATATATAGAAATTAGTTTCCACTGATCACTCTCCGCTCCCAGTGATTTCTGCAGTTTTGATGTATTCGGTACGGTGTAGTCATCGAATTCGAATTTAGTAACTTGCAGTCCTTTAACTTTTTAATTGTTGGCTGTGCTGTTGGAATTACACTTGATTTAAAATTTTTACGTCCTGAATTAATTGTACGCGGGTTCAAACTGTATCTTATTAGAAAATCCTGTAAATGTAAAACAAAAAAAAACTAAGTACTGGAAATGTTCAGTAGGTCTGGCGGCGTCTATGAAGAGAGAATCGGAGTTAACTTCGACCAGAAATATTAACTCTGTTTTTACATAGAAACATAGAAACATAGAAAATATGTGCAGGAGTAGTCCATTCGGCCCTTCGAGCCTGCACCGCCATTTATTATGATCATGGCTGATCATCCAACTCAGAACCCCGCCCCAGCCTTCCCTCCATACCCCCTGATCCCCATAGCCACAAGGGCCATATCTAACTCCCTCTTAAATATAGCCAATGTACTGGCCTCAACTGCATCCTGTGGCAGAGAATTCCACAGATTCACCACTCTCTGAGTGAAGAAGTTTTTCCTAATCTCGGTCCTAAAAGGCTTCCCCTTTATCCTCAAACTGTGACCCCTTGTTCTGGACTTCCCCAACATCGGGAACAATCTTCCTGCATCTAGCCTGTCCAATCCCTTTAGGATTTTATACGTTTCAATCAGATCCCTCCTCAATCTTCTAAATTCCAACGAGTACAAGCCCAGTTCATCCAGTCTTTCTTCATACGAAAGTCCTGCCATCCCAGGAATCAATCTGATGAACCTTCTTTGTACTCCCTCTATGGCAAGGATGTCTTTCCTCAGATTAGGGGACCAAAACTGCACACAATACTCCAGGTGTGGTCTCACCAAGGCCTTGTACAACTGCAGTAGTACCTCCCTGCTCCTGTACTCAAATCCTCTCACTATAAATGCCAGCATACCATTCGCCTTTTTCACCGCCTGCTGTACCTGCATGCCCACTTTCAATGACTGGTGTATAATGACACCCAGGTCTCGTTGCACCTCCCCTTTTCCTAATCGGCCACCATTGAGATAATAATCTGTTTTCCTATTTTTGCCACCAAAGTGGATAACTTCACATTTATCCACATTAAATTGCATCTGCCATGAATTTGCCCACTCACCCAATCTATCCAAGTCACTCTGCATCCTCTTAGCATCCTCCTCACAGCTAACACTGCCACCCAGCTTCGTGTCATCCGCAAACTTGGAGATGCTGCATTTAATTCCCTCATCCAAGTCATTAATATATATTGTAAACAACTGGGGTCCCAGCACTGAGCCTTGCGGTACCCCACTAGTCACCGCCTGCCATTCTGAAAAGGTCCCGTTTATTCCCACTCTTTGCTTCCTGTCTGCTAACCAATTCTCCATCCACATCAATACCTTACCCCCAATACCATGTGCTTTAAGTCTGAACACTAATCTCCTGTGTGGGACCTTGTCAAAAGCCTTTTGAAAATCCAAATATACCACATCCACTGGTTCTCCCCTATCCACTCTACTAGTTACATCCTCAAAATATTCAATGAGATTCGTCAGACATGATTTTCCCTTCACAAATCCATGCTGACTTTGTCCGATGATTTCACCGCTTTCCAAATGTGCTGTTATCACATCTTTGATAACTGACTCCAGCAGTTTCCCCACCACTGACGTTAGGCTAACCGGTCTATAATTCCCCGGTTTCTCTCTCCCTCCTTTTTTAAAAAGTGGGGTTACATTAGCCACCCTCCAATCCTCAGGAACTAGTCCAGAATCTAACGAGTTTTGAAAAATTATCATTAATGCATCCACTATTTCTTGGGCTACTTCCTTAAGCACTCTAGGATGCAGACCATCTGGCCCTGGGGATTTATCCGCCTTCAATCCCTTCAATTTACCTAACACCACTTCCCTACTAACAAGTATTTCGCTCAGTTCCTCCATCTCACTGGACCCTCTGTTCCCCTACTATTTCTGGAAGATTATTTATGTCCTCCTTAGTGAAGACAGAACCAAAGTAATTATTCAATTGCTCTGCCATGTCCTTGCTCCCCATAATCAATTCACCTGTTTCTGTCTGTAGGGGACAGTACAGTTTCTGTACAGTATACGGGTGCTGCCTGATCTGCTAAGTGTTTCCAGCTCTTTTTGTTTTGTTTTTAATTCTGACGTTTGCTGTTTGTAAGATGTTCATTTACTGCACATTTCAGTTGCTCTGATTTAGCTGTTTGTTTCATACCCATTGTAGGTTGCCGAATTACTTACTTGTAAGAAACAGTTTAAGATCTTATCGATATTCAGTGCAAAAAAGTCAGTCTTCATCCCAGGAATGATAAGAAATGTAAACGTTCTTTTCCTGGCTTGCTCATTTCAGGTTTTCTCATTTCAACTGTTCCTAAGAGTTTGTAGAAACGGGTAGTCCAATCGAACCAATGCGTGTCCGAACTCCCTAAATAAGACCGCTCACTCGGATCGCTCGTATTACCATTACCTTAAATAGAAATGCTGTGTTCTTTTAAGCGATTTTCATCAAATTATATAGAAATGACCAAAAATGATATTTTCTTAGTTGACGAAATAATGGAAATTGCAATGCCAATAAAGTACATTAAATTATCCAAGCAGTTACTTATTAATCAAATTTACACGAAAGTAAAATAAACCACGTAATACGTGGCATGTGCGGAAGGATAGGACATGGTAGCCTTTTTGTTTGATACCTTTTCGCGATTTTGAACAATGTCAATTTTTATTCTAAAATAACAAATTATTGCTAATGCTGGAAATAGAATTGAAAACAGGGGCTTTGGAAACGCCCCGCTGTCCAGACAGTACATTCTCGCTTCACGTTCACCGATATAAATCCAGTAAAATATTAACACCTTTGCGTTTTGTTTGCTTTGTGCACATTTGTGAGTTCTTTGGGGGTAATTGAATAATAACGCTTCGCACCCTTCATTAAAGGGTGGTAAGAAAAAAATAACGGCTTTTATTAATATTAATTTTCTTTATAAATATACTTGAAAGGATAAAGAAAATGCGGGATTGAGGAACAAAGGTTTGTCCAGGGATGTGTTTGTTTTCCTTTTAAAAAAATCATGGTAATTAAAAATTAATGTTACTAATGGCTAATTTTACTGCTACAATTAAGCATTTGTGTTATAAATGCAGTACATGCATCGATTCAATTTTGTTTCGCGTGCACATTGTATACGCGTGCCCACAGCGCCCGGGAGCGTGCCCCGCCACGCGCATGCGCAGGCGCGGAGCTGGCGCTATAAAAGAAGCGGGAAAGCTGCTTGCGCGGTGAAGTTGAGGGAGGGGGAATTGGTGGGCAGAGCCTCGGCAGAGCCTGGGGGATTACTGACGACGAGGAGAGCGGGAGGGAGGCGCTTGGCGGTCCGGGGCTTTCGTTCTGCCGTCCCGCGGTCAGCTCGGGGCGAGGCGAGGCGATGCAGCGAGACTACAACCCGAATTTCTCGGGCGCCGAGGACCCGGACGGTACTGCGTGCAGTCGTTTCCATGTGAAGCTGGTGGATGAGCGGCCCGCGTCCGGTCTCTCGCAGGACGACAAGCCGCCCGAGTACGCGGCGCCTTCCTTCGAGAGCGAGGAAGGGCTGAGCCGCCTGCACCCGTACGAATATCGGGGCCCGGGGAGCGGCTTTCCGACCTGCGACCCGCTCCGCCCCGATACCCTCTTACAGACGTACGACACGATCACCAATTCGCACCTGAAGACATTCGGGCACAATACAGTGGACAGGGTGCCCCGCATCGACTTCTACCGCAATACCGGCAGCTTCAGCGGCGTCAAAGTCAACAGGCCGACCCTGGCCGATCTTCATGAAGACCTGAAGACGGTGAGGCTGTGCTGGTACTACTTTTCCTGTTTGCAGTCTGCCCCGTTTCATCAGATTTCTCAACAATCCACATACGCTACCTTTTCGTTCACTCTATTTATCTTGTAATTTATAATATTTATGTCTTCGCAGTGTACTGCTGCGGCAAAACAACGCATTTCACGTCGTATAAGACAGTGATAATAAACCTGATTCTGATCTAGTGAGTCTCTCAGATTTAAGGTTTAACCAGTCCATTGGGAGCGAGTCTCACCATTGAGGTGATTTCGTTCCAGAGCTTGGTGCACAAAATCCAGACTGACATTTCTGACCGTATATAGGAAGTTTAAAAAAAATTGCCACAAGTTGTCTTCCTTTGGTTGAGTAACACGAAATGCTAGAGGAACTTAGCAAGCATCTATGAAAAAGAATAGGGTCAACGTTTCGGGCGGAGACCTTTCATTGGGAGTCTTGCTGAGCTCCTCCAGTATTTCGTGAGATGTCAAACTGAGGCCCCTGATGTAAAAAAAGGAAATTATGCTATGGAGCAGAACCTGATGAAGGGTCCCCACCCCAAACGTTGACTGTACTCTTTTCCATGGATGCTGCCAGGCCTGCTGGGTTCCTCAGCATTTTGTGTGTGTGTTGCTTGGATTTCCAGCATCTGCAGATTTCCTCTTGTTTGTAATTGGGCCATGTGATCACTCAGGTCTGCTCTGCCGTTTAGTGAGACCTTGGCCATGCCTCCAGTTTGACACTGCAATAGGTAAAAACAGGGATCTTATTTTGGACTAGAATGCATTAAAGACTTGACCTTGACTGTTCCAGATGGCAGGAAATTCCCAAGATTGTTGATCCTTTGAGCTAAGATCTCTGTTCCGTGACCTATCCCTTTTGAATTGCTGTGCCCATATTAAGATTATTAATGAGAAATATCTTCTCAACATGTACCTTGTCAAGTCATCTCAGAATCTTCTGTTTCAAGGATTTGAGGTGGAGAGTTTAAAAGGCTATGGAGGGATTTGAAAACCAGAATGAGAATTTTAAAACACTGTCAAGGACTTATTGGAGGTCAGCAAGGAAGCATAGTGGTTAGCACACTGTTTTACAGTACCAGTGATCCGGTTTCACTTCCTGCTGTTGCCTGTGAGGCGTTTGTATTTTCTCCCTGTGACGACGGGGGTTTCCTCTGGGTGCTCCAGTTTCCCTTCACAGTCCTGTTTGGTGAGTTAATTGGTCACTGTAAACTGTCCCCTGTTTAGGCTAGGATTAAGTCGGGGGATTGCTGTGGGGCATGGCTCGAAGGCTCGGAAGGGTCTGTTCCATGCTGTATCTCTAAATAAATAAAGCTTAGTGGGTAGGATGATGCATGTTAAGGTAGCAGCAGGTGAATTTCAGATGACCTCCAGTTTACTAAGAGTGGATGTAGGATAGCTGACAGGACTGAGTTGGAATAGACAAATTTAGAGCTAAAAATAATATAAAAGTTCTTCTTTGTAGGAAATGAATTGTTTGGCAGCAACAATCTAGAAGTAGAAGAAGAAATGTTTTGACAATTCTGTGCTTAACAATGGAAAGATAAGAATTGGGGATTAGTTCCTACCCAACTTGAAGATATTATTGAGTAAAACTGTTTGGGACTCCATTGTTTCAGGTCTTTGATTTTGTTTCTTTTAATAGAATTGCTGTATACTATGGAAACGGATTAAGCAGCAGTGCACTTGACATGTATTTGTTTCTCAATGGTTTCCCTGACCCCTTGTTGTGTTGTGTTCTGTCCTCTGTGTTCTTCTGTCAAGCATTGTTGGCATGTTGTGTTGGCATTGGATTGTATAATGACACTTGCGGGCTGCCCCTCACAATCTTTAGGTTGTGTTGGTTATTAACACAAATGCTGCATTTCACTGTATATTTTAATGTACATGTGATAAATGAATATGCGTCTAAATCTGACTAGTCTTGGACCATAGTACCTTGAGGTGGTACATGAACTCTAAGATATGTTGTCCTTCCTGCAGCATATCATAATAGCATTATTAAAGAGTGATATCAGAGTAATCTGCCACTTTGGACATGTTGAACCCATGTAGAGGACAGAAGGTGGATACAACAAAATATGTAGGAATAGACATTAATTGCTGTATGATGTGGAAGAAACTACAACAATGTGGAGGAAACTGCAGCTATGGTACATGTATCTGGTCTGTTGGATGATTTGGTTTATCTCCCATCAATGATAGGTGAGCAGTTCATGCTTGCCCACATTTGCCCGAGGAGGTAATCTGGAGTGGCTGCTGGTAAATTCACGGATATAGCCTCCCAGTGTGCCTGGGTGGTCCTGTAGTTGTCTGTGGCAGTGCGCACTGGAGGTGACTAGAATTAGTGGTGCTTTATTTGGATACGACATTTATCAACAGCTTAAAATCTAACATTGTCTTTTAAGAAACTGATATTAGATCAATCCAATGGTGCTTTATTGGTTAAGTAATTGATTTGTTATCTTGTTGCCTCTTTGTATAAAGACCACGTTTATTTTTATCACCCTGATAACCTTGCGGCTGCTTATTTACATCATGCAGTTAATATAGACCTTAAGATGCAGCCTTTTTACCGATCGTTACTTAATGTTGGGTAACTGGCTTCCAACTGGACAGTAGTAAATAAAGGACTTGTATACTGTATTTATGTTTTTTGATAGTCCATACCCATTTTTGAACTGATCAGTTACCTTTATCAATGAGTACAAGCAGGATAACTGCATTACTAGAAAAACAGGAGATTTGAGACTGTCAGTGAGGCAGTGTTTTGCAGGATAGACATTGACAGTCACAGCAAGCTACTTTGTAAGGACTTCCTGCACAAATACAAATCCATATTTATCTGACTTCTTTACCACTGTCACTTTGAATTCTGACTCCTGCAGTATTTATTCAAATTTTCACTGTTTCCCAGTAGTTATACAGGTTTATTTCTCAACATCATTTTGTACATTGCTGTCCAAAACTGAGGTGATTTCTGCATAATTTTCTACAAAATTCACCCTCCCTTTTTGAAGAATTTGGTTGGATTTTATTAGTTCTAACTATTCAATAAGTATTTAGAGGAACCTATCAGTACTAAGGGCTGCATCAACACAAATAGCATATAATTAATGCCTGTGATCATAAGGTGAAATAATTTGTATAAATACTGAAAGTAATTTAGTACATTCTGAAACCAGGGTCTAAAATCTGTAGGAGAGCTGAGTTGTCTGTGATAGATTAGGAAACTGCATTGAAACGCAAGTGTACATCAGCAATTGCTAGCATTTAAAGAATTAATTAATTGTTTACAAGTCTATCTTTTTTCTACAAGACACCGACAGGATATGTAGTCAAGCTGTGAAGTTTAAAGTACATTAGATCAAAGAGAAAATCTGGTAATATTACTAAGAAAAGCCGTGAGACGAGAAGAGGAGAAATTTCAACACTCAGCAAAAGTGGAGCTAGACAAGAAAAGGAAAAGTAGACCAAGAAGGTAGTTTAGCAATAAAGGAAAGCTGTGCTTGTTGGTGTCAGTTAATGAGTTTCTCACACAGAAATAGGAGAAATCATATTGAGGAATAAGGAAATGACAGAGATTGATCAGATTGATCTGCACTCAAGGGCCACTTTATTAGGTACACCTGTACACTTCACTGATGAAAATATCTAATCAGCCAATCATGTGGCAGCAACTCAGTGTATAAAAGCACGCAGGCATGGTCAGGAGGTTCAATTGTTCAGACCAAACATCAGAATGGGGAAGAAATGTGATCTTGATGTGGAATGATTGTTGGCGCCAGATACTGAAAAATTACTGATCTCTTGGGATTTTTAAGCCCAACATTCTCTAGAGTTTACAGAGAATGGTGTGTAAACCAAAATAAAAATACAATGAGCAGCAGTTTTATGGGCGAAAAAAACTTTGTTATTGAGAGGGATCAGAGGAATGGCCAGATTGGTTTAAGCTGACAGGAACACGACAGTAGTTCATAACCGCACGTTAGAGCAGTAGTGTGTAGAACAGCATCTCTGAACACCCAACACATTGAACCTTGAAGTGGATGGGCTACAGCAGCAGAAGACTATGAGCATGTATTCCTTGTATTTACAAAGAAGATGCAGAAAGCCAGGAAATAGTAGAGATGTATGAGGAATGAAGTATTAACATTAATTTAACCAAGTTATATGGGATAAGTTAATGGAACTGAATACAGTTGAATGCCCTGAATCTAAAGGCTTCCAAAGATATAGCTGTAGGTGAACTAAATTTCATCTTCCAAACATTTCTAGAACAGCTCCCACACTTTGCAAGTGTTGCCCTACAATACTGACTCCTATTAAGGAGTTAGTAACAGGCCACTTGTACAATATTTGAATTGAGAAGTGATAGTATAGATTTATGAAAGGGGAAGTTTTTGACAGATCTATTGAAATTAACAGCATAGATAAGGGTGACGAAACCTTGGAGATGATGTCTTCAGGCTTCCATAGTCTGTTAACATAGATGCATAAATAAGCAAAATGGGAGTGTTTGGTGTTTAGGTAATATACTGGTGTGGATTGATAGGCTGACAGGAATGATCAAACAATCTTAAAATTAGGGCTGTGACTAGGGGGATTCTGCAGGTATCCGTGGTGGAGGTTCACCTGTTCACAACCTTGGTCAGTGATTTGGATGAGGGAATCAACTGCAGCATGTTAATTTTTGCTGAAGATGCTCAGTGTAGTCTGTGCAATGGATGCAGGGAGAGATGTCTGTGAGATGGCTTAAGTGAGTGGGCAAAAGCATGGCAGATAGAACTGTAATGTGGAGAAATAGCAAGTTTCACAATATATGCTGGTGATATTAAATCTGATTCTGATGTGAGACCCTTGCTTTGGTAAACAGCTGTATTTTTTTTTAATAGTATTGGTGTTTTGAGGATCTGTGCAGAAATAAGGGTATAGTAAACAATTAGGATGGCAGATGCTGTTTTGGATTTTATTGCAAAGGGATGAGAACTCATGGGAAATATTCTTTACAAGTCTGATCTCTCTCAGCCTAAGGTTGAATGTTCTTGCAGTGTGGGAACGTAGAGAAGGTTCACCAGATTGATTCATGGGATAGTGGGTGTATTATCTGAGGAGAGGATAAGCAAGCTGGACTATACTTAAGATTGGAATGCAAACCGATTTCATTGAAACATATGATGTTCCAATGGGGTTTGATGCAGGTATGATGCTTCCTCTTTATGATGCATCTTGAACCATAGGTCACAACTAAATTATTTATTTTAAACAAGGGATCAATCATTCATGACTGAGGTGAGGAAAATTTTCTGCTCCAGAATGGTTGTGAATCTTTGTAATTCACTAGCCATCATAGTAGTCTAAGACAGATTGTGCATTTCCAGGTAAAAAGGAAATAAAGGGATCTAATGTTGTTAGAGAAAAGTAGAACGGGCGGGAGGAGAAGATGGCGGCATCACGCAGCTTGCAGTGGCCACTCCGGTGAATGATATCTGCTATCTGTCAAGTAGGGTGCCGTGCACAGTCCCGATTTGATGGAGACAGACGTGAGAGCACGGATGAACATCTGTGAAACTTCTGAAATGCCCGCTTCACTGCCGCTGCTACTGTGTGATCCAGAATCTCCGGAGGGGAAGGCCCCGAGTCCTCGGCTTCACTTGTTCGGCTGGAGCGGGGTCGAAGCGCTCGGCAGAGATGGTGCTCGATGTCAGAGGGCTGGTCGGAGGCTCAAAGTTTTTGGACAGACTCAGTTGGCTGCGGTCGGGTGCTTCCAGTGCATCGGCAAGTTTGCGGCGCTTGGAGGTTCATGGCAGGGAGAGTTTCTCCCTTCTACCGTCTGCGTGAGATGATGGGGCTATCGGGACTTGAGACTTTTTATACCATGCCCATGGTCTGCTCTTTATCAAATTACGGTATTGCTTTGC
Source organism: Mobula birostris (assembly GCF_030028105.1). Classification (NCBI taxonomy): domain Eukaryota; kingdom Metazoa; phylum Chordata; class Chondrichthyes; order Myliobatiformes; family Myliobatidae; genus Mobula; species Mobula birostris. The sequence continues at coordinate 16,692,272 of NC_092387.1, read as the reverse complement.
ACTGTTGTAATTACGTGGTTTTGTCAGTTTTAGTCTTGGTTTGTCCTGTGTTTCCGTGATATCTTTCTGGAGGAACATTGTATCATTTTTTAATGCATGCATTTCTAAGTGACAATAAATGAGGACTGAGCGTCCTCATAATCTAAGATAAAAGATCGACTATGATCCTTTCACAGTGGAGCAGGAATAAAAGGCGATTCCTGATCCTATGACTTGTGTAGTATGCAATTTTAAGAACATAGTTTACTGGTACAAAAGGAAGGTGGCCAATCCCACTAAGTTGTGCCATTTTTCTCCAGTTTCCCCTCTAGTTATATAGATAGACTAGCTTCCATGCTGTATAACTCTGATTGAGATGTCACATCCAAGCTAGTCCCATTTGCCAGCATTTGGACCAAACCTTCTAACTCTTTTCAATCCATGTACCTGTCCAGTTGTATTTTAAAGCTTGTTATTGTACCTGCCTTAACAACTCACTGGCAGTTAATTCCACATAGATATCACATTTTATGAATTTAAAAAAAAAAAAGTTGCTTGAAAGTTGCTATTAAGTCTTTCTGCTCATACTTTAAACTTGTCCCCTCTAGTTCTTGATTTCCCCTATGACCAGAGAAAAGACTACGTGTATTCACCTTTTTCAATCCGTCATGATCTTGTACACATCTAGAAGATTACCTCACCCTCCAAAGTACCAAGGAGTAAAGTCCTAGCCTGTCTAACCTCCCTATAAGTTCCTCAAGTCCTATGTCATTCTTAAATGTTTATTATCAAAGTTTGTATACAGTATAGAACCTTGAGATTCATCTTCTTGCAGGCAGCCACAAAACAAAAAGCTCCATAGAGCCCATTCAAAGAAAAACCCCACACCATCAAATACCCAATGTCAAAAAGAACAAGTTGTGCCAACAGTGAAAAGTAACCAAACAACATTAACTGCAGAGTCCCCAAAAGTGAGTACTCAGTGCTCTGCTGATGGCTGCAGGCCACAGCCACAGAGTCACTTGAGCAATGAAGTGCCCTGATTAAATCGTGCATATAGTTTAAAAAAAAAACAGAAGGAAAATTAACTGCGGAGTACCCGAATAAAAGTTCACAACTACAGAGCGTGTTCAGTGCTGAGGCGAGCCCATCCTGAAGCCCGATGGTTGCGGGGTGGCAGCTGCTCCTGAACCCATTGGTATGAGATCCAAGACTCCTGCACCTTCTGCCCACTGGCAGCAGCGAGAGATACCAGTCAAATGCAGGCAGGCAGCGCTGAACATCTGTTCGTTTTCTGCTCTCATCCTTGACAATTTTAATCTTGCTCGACACTTTAATTGGCGTGGCGTAATGGCGCCAGCCACGGGTTTGTGTTCTGCCATTAGGAATTGACACAATCTCATCCACACTGAATACCCCAGGAGATTGCAGAAGTGCCAAATCATTCAGTTGGTACAAAAACACATTCTTGAAAGGGAAATTATAGGCTGCAATTGATCGCAGTTCAGAAGTATATTTAGAAGGGTATCCAGTAGTTCTGTAAGCTGGTCTGCACAATGTTGCTGTTGGTCACTGGTGCCATAATGCCAGAAATTAGTTGTTTCTTAACTAGTTGTCACTGTAGGTCAGCAAACATATAGGATGCAAATAGCCATGCTTTGAAGAAAAGGCTGCTCAGGATTGTGTTGAAGTTGATGAGGCTAGAGGTGACAAAAGCATATGTTAGCAGCAGCAGATTCGTTGTCAATTGCAAATTTAAGATTTGAGGTGAAATAAGTGTTATTGTATAATCATAACTTTATGAGATTCAAAGATCACCTCCTTTTTTGTATTATGTGCTAATGAAAGGAGCTGGATTCCTGCCTGATTTTTTTTTCTCTAACCTTCCTTTCTATTTAGTGAATGGTATATCACAATTTGAAGGATTTGCCTATTGCATCATCTGAATTAAGTTGATGATTATGGCATTGTATTATAATTCCAAGTTTATTAAAAGGAAGCTTTTTGACAACTTTGGACCTGCACCTTGAGTAAATGAACATAGAATAGTATAGCACAGTACAAGCCCTTCAACCCACAATGATGTGCTAACCTTTTAATGTACTCTAAGGTCAATCTAACCCTTTTCTCCTTGCTCTTTGATTCAGGTAGTGTCCTGGTAAATCTCCTTTGCACCCTCTCTAAAGGTCTCTAAGTAAAATGTGGAACTGTCAAATGCCTCGCTAAACTCCATATACACCACATCTACTGTTCTACCTTGTTTAGCTGCTTTGTCAAAAAATTCAGTCAGATTCATGGGACAGAATCTGCCTCTCAGAGCCATGCTGACTATCCCTAATCAGGCTATGCTTCTTCAAATGCTCCTAAGTCCTGTCTTTAAGAATTCTCTCCAATAGTTTGCCCACCACTGATGTGAGATTCACTGGTCTACAATTCCCAAGATTATTCCTCTTACCTTTCTTGAACAAAGGAATAACATTTGTCACCTTCCAATTTTGTGGCTAGTGACAACACAAGGATCATTGCCAAAGATGCAGCAATCTCTTCCATTGCTTCCCGTCCAATCCTGGGGTATATCCCATCGGGCATGGTGACTTATCTAACCTAATGTTTGTCAAAAGTTCCAGTATATCCTCTTTTATTCACATCAACATGTTTCAACATATCAGTCTTTTTTTTTTTTCTGTTCTCACATTTGTTAAGGTCCCTCTCAAAGGTGAATACCGAAGGAAAAAATTCTTTAAGAACTTCCCTCACTGCCTCTGACTAGACATGTGTTTCCTCTTCTATCTCTGCTCAGTCCTACCTCACTATAGTCCTCCTTCTATTCTTCACAAGTGTAGAATGCTGTGGGGTTTTCTTAATCCTACTTGTCAAGGCCTTTTTGTGTCTCCTAGCTCTCCTGTCCTTTCTTAATCTTCTCTCTGGCTAACTCTTAACTCTCCAGAGCCCTGTCTGATCCTTGATTCCTAAAACTTAAGTATGCTTCTTTCTTCCTCTTAACTAGATGTTCCACATCTGTTGTCAACCATGGTTCCTTCACTCTACCATCCTTTCCCTGTCTCAATGGGACGTGCCTATCCAGAATACTATGCAAGTGCTCCCTAAACAACCTCCACATTTCCTTTGTGCATTTATCTGTTCCCAATTTATGCTTCAAAGTTCCTGCAAAATGCATCAGTTTCACCCTAAACCAGTTAAGTACTTTCCCATACTGCCTGCTCCTAACCCTGCCCAAGGCCATGGTAAAGGTCGGGGTGTTGTGGTCACCGTCTCTAAAATGCTCATCCACTGAGAGATCTGTCACCTGACCAGGTTCATTGCCCAGTACCAGCTGCAGTATACCCCAGGAATCCTTCCTGAATACACCTAACTAATTCCATTCCATCTAAATGTTTTGCACTAAGGAAGTACCAGTCAATATTAGAGAAATTGTTGCCCATGATATCAACCCTATTTTTGGACCTTTTCAAAATCTGCCCTCTGATTTGCTCCTCTGTCTTTGTTGCTATGGTGTGGGCATAATAGAATGAATGCTCCCTTCCACCCACACTGACTCAGTAGATTATACCGCCAAGATGTCTTCCCTGTCTGCAGCTGTTATACTATCCTCAGTTAGTATGCCACTCCTCCATCTCTTTTACCTCCCTCCCAGTCCCTTTTGAAACGTCTAAATCCCGGTACATCTAGCAGCCATTCCTATCCTCGTGATAGCCAAGTCTGTCATGGCCAGAGCATATTTCTACCTATTGATCTATGCTGTAAGTTCATTACCCTTGTTTCTGATAGTACCTGCATAAAAATTGACACATTTCAACCCATCTACACTGTAATTATGCACTATTCACCACATCAGTCTCTCTACATGCTGCAGCTATCTTTATATCAACTGCTTCATCCACTGACCTATCACTCTGGTTCCCATACATAGTCATAGTCATACTTTATTGATCCTGGGGGAAATTGGTTTTTGTTACAGTTGCACCATAAATAATAGTAATAGAACCGTAAATAGTTAAATAGTAATATGTAAATTATGAAATAGGTCCAGGACCAGCCTATTGGCTCAGGGTGTCTGACCCTCCAAAGGAGGAGTTGTAAAGTTTGATGGCCACAGGCAGGAGTGATTTCCTATGACGCTCTGTGCTGCATCTCAGTGGAATGAGTCTCTGGCTGAATGTACTTCTGTGCCCACCCAGTACATTATGTAGTGGATGGGAGACATTGACCAAGATGGCATGTAACTTAGCATCCTCTTTTCAGACACCACCGTGTACCTGTGCCACACTAATTTAAACCCACCCAAAACAAACCTGCCTGCAAGGATATTGGTCCCCTTTGAGTCAGGTGTAACTTGTCCCTTTTGTGAGGGCCATATCTTCCCTAATGAGATCCTAATGATCCACAAATCTGAAATCCTGCTGCCCACACCAATTCCTCAGCCACACATTCATCTGCCCAATCATTCTATCTTGCCCTCATTGACAGATGGCACAGGCAGCATTTCAGAGATTACTAACCTTGAGGACTTGCTCTTCAGCTTTGTATTCAGCTCCCTTTATTTGCTCTTCAGAGCCTCATCTGTATTCCTGCCTATTTTGTTGGTATCAATATGTACCATGATTTCTGGCTGCTCACCCTCCCCCTTAATGTTGTGGACTGAAGCAGACGCCTCCCTGACCCTGACATCTAGGAGACAACATACCATCTGGAGTATCTTTCATGTCCACAAAATCTACTGTCCCCCTAACTATTAAACCCCCTATTACCATAGCTCTCCTCTACTCCCCCTTTTCCCTTTGAGCCACAGAGCTGGTCTCCATGCCTAAAACCTAGTTGTTGTGACTTTTCCCTCAGTAGATTGTTCCTCCTGCTGCCCTCAACAGTATCCATAAGACCATAAGATATAGGAGTAGAATTAAGCCATTTGGCCCATTGAGTCTGCTCTGCCATTCCATCATGGCCGATATATTTTTCCTCTCAACCCCCATCTCCTGCCTTCTTCCCGTATCCCTTCGTGCCCTAACCAATCAAGGATCTATCAACCTCTGCCGTAAATAGACATAAAGTCTTGGCCTCTTCAGCTGCCTGTGGCAAAGAATTCCACAGATTCACCACTCTGGCTAAAGAAATTCCTCATCATCTCCATTCTAAAAGGACGTCCCTCTATTCTGAGGCTGTGCCTTCCGGTCTTAGACTCTCCCACCTTAAGAAACATATTCTCCACATCCACTCTATCAAGGCCTTTCACTATTTGATAGGTTTCAATGAGGTCACCCCTCCCATTCTAGCAGTATGCTTGTTAAGGGGAATGTCCACAGGCATACTCTGCACTATCTGCCTCTTCCTTCCCTTTCCTGACACTACCTGTCTCCTGCAACTTAGCTGTGATTACCTCCTGTAGCTCCTTTCTATCACCACCTCGTTCTTTGAATGAGTCATAGGTCATCCAGTTTCAGTTTCCTAAAAGTCTATAAGGAGCTGCACCCACATGCACTTTTTTGCAGATGTTACTGTGTAGTCTAATTAAAATGGCTTCTTTGTTATGTTATACTTGAGATGGCTTCTTTGTTATGTTAAATGCTGAGAAAGTTCTTGTGCTAGCAGTTTGTTTGGGTTAGATTAGTGATAAGAGGGAGAACGAACCAATTGGGATAGATGTTATTCTTTCTAATGTGTCTGTAAGTTATTGTGACGCGCGGGTTTTGGGGCAGAAGGCGCCAGAGAGAGGGAGGATGGACAAGGTGCTGTGAGTCGGCTAATGGGGTCGGACCCCAAGCAGGAGTCCGAGGTCCAGGATGTTCAGCAAGGAGAGAAGGAGATGGACTCGTGTGGAGCGTCTGGTCAACCACCGTTGTTGGTCCCAGGCGGCAGGTTGAGGTGGTCTGAGGGGATCGCAGGGTGCAGAAGGAAGGTCCCGAGCTCCAGCTGTTTGTGCACGAAGAGATTAAACTTTGATAAGTGTGGCACCTTTTATCTTCCTTTTATATTTTATCTCTATTAATTATATAGTTCCAGTAATATCTGTAAACTGTAATCCATTTAATCATATCTGGTGTATTGTCTGTTATTTGGCGAGGTGGGGTACATCACACAGCATCCACACAAACTTTATTACCAAGTTTGGCGGGGCTGAGGGCTGTTTCCTTAGACGACAGCGAGCTGAGCGACCCTGAGGCTGTCTGGGGGGGGGGCTACAAGATGTAGCAATCAGAGAGACAGGAGGTATGTTAGATCTCCTATGCCTTGCATGAGGAGCACACCAATGACTTGGGATGCATTCTCGTTACTCTAGTTGGGTACCAATAAAGAAAAAATGAAACTTGACAGAAACTTTAACCTAGCCTCAGCCTCATTTCACTGAAGCCTCTTGAGCCAATGCCTCAGTTCCCATTCTAAATCTGTCCCACTCCAATAATGGCTGCTCTGCTTAAACATAACTTATTTTTATTGGTCCTTGCCAAGTGCCTAATAACCCAAATGATCTCAAGCTCTGCAGAAAGCCCTGACAAGCTCCACTTGCTTTAATAATCTGGTACTACTCTTTACAAGGAACTGTTCCCATGATCTCAAGCTCTGCATAAATGCTCTTTATTAATTATTATCATTGTTACTTTTTCTAAACTGTTTGTAGGATATTGTGTCAGTTCCTGGTACAGTGGAAGGTATTGCCAATGGTGATGGCGGAGTAAGTGATGAAGCAGGAAGAAAGCCTCCAGAAAATGAATTAGTGAGGTTTGGATGGATCAAGGGTGTGCTGGTAAGGAACTCCAGCTAAAGTTACAGCATGCTTATTTTTATTGACGTATAACAATGAAAGGTTTAACTGAGTTTGCATTTTTAAAAAATGTGGATAATTATGTAGAATTTATAATTTGGCTGTGAAGTGTAAAAATTTTTTAAATGGAAGTGAGTGATGTTGTCTTTTTGGGAAGATGTGTAGGCTCATTAAACTGAATGAGCCAAGATCATAAACATAAAATGCAATATACTGAAAGCTATAATGGCTGACAGGAGTTGCTTTTCAGGTAGGAAAATGATAATTGGCTTATTACATCCAGTATCACTTTCTTGAATAACTTTTCAACTGCATTTGGAGCAAAGAACAACTGCTGGAGGAACTCAATGGGTCAAACAACATTTGTGGAGGCAAATTATAATCCATCATTTCAGGTTGAGACCTGCATCAGGGCTGTAGTGTAGTGGGGAGGTGGTTAGTATATAGAGTTGAGAAGGAAATGATAGACAGAGCTAGGATGTGGAGGAGTGGAGTCAGTGGTTGGTGAGAGATAGGTAGAGACAGACAAGGAAAGAATCAGGAAAGATGGAGCCAGCTGAGGGGAGGGTGAAGTGTGAGACAGAGGCTGGAAGGTGATAAGTGGAAACACAAGATGCTGCAAGTGCTGGAATCTGGCAGGTACAGAAGGAGGGAGGGTTGATGGGTAGAACCATTTTGGGGAGTGGGATAGGAAAACAGAAGCTGTAGAGTGTTCAGATTAAACCAGCAAGGAGGGGAATGAGACTGTGTTGGGGGAGAAGCAAAAAGAAAAAGCATTGAGAGTGTGGGTTATGTGAGGTTGAAAAATTCAGTATTCGTACCTTTAGGTTATAGATTATCCAGGTAGAAAATGAGGTGCTATTGTTCTGGCTTGTTTAGCCTCAGCATGGCAGTGGAGAAGGCTGAGGGCCGATATGGGTTTAGGAAGGGCATGGAAATTGTACGCAAGTGGGAAGTCAGGATGGTCGTTGCAGTAAATGCAGAGGAGATAAAAAAGAATGTTCACCTAGTTAATGCTTAGTCTTGCTGATGTAGAACAGGCCATAGCGAATGCAATAAATGAGATTGGAGGATATGCATCTGAAACTTCGGTTGGCTTGTACTATTTTGGGTCTCTGGAAGGGGTGAGGGAGGAAGTGTAGAAATGAATATTGTACCTCCTATGATTGCAGGTGAAAATGCCATGAAAAGGAGAGGGGTGGGAGAGTAGGGGTGAGTGTACTTGGGAGAAATAGAGTGTTTGCAGAAATCAGGAATGAGTGGGAGGGGAAAATGTGACTGGTAGTGACATCACATTTCAATGTGAGAAGGCTGGTAGGGTGAAGGATGACGAGCAAGAGAATTCTGCCTCTGTGCTGTTTGGTAGAAGGTTGGGAGCATGAGAGCAGTAGTCCAGGAAATGGATGAATCTCCATTGCCATGATGAGGGATGGAGATACCTCATGAAGGCTGGATGTGATTTCTGTTTTTTTGCAAAATATTAGTATCAACTTGCTGATGTAACTTTTTTTCATCTGTCTTAACAGGAGGTTAAGAAACAGGGTAAAAAATACTACTGGGGAAAATATAGGCTTGTTTTGTATTTTTAAATATGATGGGTGCAAATAACCAAACTCTAATGGATGTGATTTGAATTTTTTCAAAAAATTAATGACATGTAAGAAGTTCCATTAACCAAAATTGCAGCTGTTTCAATTTTCTCTTCAGATTCATATCTATGACTATCACTTAAGAATTGTAGTTAATTAATGTCTTGTATTGTAGGTACGATGCATGTTAAATATATGGGGAGTGATGCTTTTTATTCGATTGTCATGGATAGTTGGTCAGGCTGGAATAGGTATGTTTGCATTTTTGTTATAAATTGGTGCCATTAAGTTTCAGGATCAGTGATATTTGCCACTACTTTATATATCATGCAATTGGAAAACAAAATGTATGTGAATTCTCTTTACACCAGAAGTTGTCTCTTTAATGCAGGGGTTCCCAACCTGGGGTCCATGGACCCCCTCAGTTAATAGCAGGGGTCCATGACATAAAGGTTGGGAACCCCTGCTTTAGAGTGACTGTAATTTTTTTGCAGTTGATGTATTGCAGCTTAGAGCAATAGCATAGAAATGGGCTCTTCATCCCACTGAGTTTACCAGCCATGAAGTATCCATCTATATTTATCCCATTTTGCAGCACTTTGCCCATAGTCTTCTATGCCTAGTTACAAGACCTCATCTAAATACTAAATGTTGAAACTCTCTGTCTATACCAATCCTCAGGCAAAGGGATCTAGATTACAAATACCCTTTAGGTGAAAAAAATTCTTTAAATCTTCTACTTTTTACTTTATAGTTGATTTCTGGTCAAAGACCCCTCAGGTAAGCACAAACACTTTCTCATTATCTACCTTATTTAGTCCCCTCATAACTTTGTATATCTCATTCAGATATACAGTATAGTATATGCTCTGTATGGAGCTTGCAATTTCTCCCAGTATATTTGCCTGGATTCTTCACACAACTATGATACTATGTTAATTAGTAACTGTAAATTACACACATGTATATAAAGGTAGGGTCTGGGGAACGTAAAGGGAGAATAAAATGGGATCCATATAAATGAGTGATGATTGGCCTGATGGGCTGAATGGCCTGTTTGTTTTCACAATCATATGTACCCATGTTGCCAGGGATTCTTGGATGTACAGGTAGGTCTGTCTTTATCTTCCTAGGATCTGACATTTGTGCATTTTCTAGTTTTATTACTCCATGCAACATCTATCACATCACATTTTTCAAGAATAAATTCTATCTGCCATGGCTGTGGCCATCTTGGCAACCAATCAGTATTTCATGTCTGAACTTCCCAGATGTACCTTCTACATTCACATAACTTGTTAATGTATGCAATAAACAGTAGGAGTTCCAGTGCTGATTTCTGCATTACATCACTGGCCACATAAGTAACCTTCATCTGCAGTGTCCTATCAACAAGTCACTTTCCTATCTAATTTGTTAAATTACTTTGGATTCCATGGGCTCCTACTTTATGGATTAATCTCCCACAAAGGCTTTGCTGAACTCATTGTGGACTACATCAGCCATACTGTTCAAATCAAAACACTTGGTCATCCCTCAGATCAATCAGACATCACCCCTATGCTGACTAATTCTGTTGTAAGTGCCGATTAATCCTTTCTCTGAGAACTTTTTCCCTACCATTGACATTGGAGTCACCAGTCTGTAGTTATCTGGCTTATCCCTACCACCTTTGTTGAATAAAGGTACCATTTTATTACAAGGTTTGCAAACCATTGGGTTTGCAACAATAGTGACTTCAGTAAAGCATAATTTTCTTGATGAAGTGAGGTATCCAACCATGTCCATTAATACCCTCTTTAAAGTTAAATCACCTTTGCAGTGATTGGGATATCAGTTACCCTGTTAGATTTAGAACATAGAACATTATACCACAGTACAGACCCTTCAACCCATGATGTTGTGCTGACCTTTTAACCTACTCTAAGATCAATCTAGCCTTTCTCTCATACATAGCCCTGTATACAGTACTTCTATCATCCATGTGCATATTTAGGAGTTTCCTCAATGCCCCTAATGTGTGTGTGTCTCTACCACCACCTCTGGCAGAGCATTCTATGCACTGAGCACTCTTCACGTTTTTTTTAAAAAAAAAAAAAAAAAAAAAAAAAAACTTGCCTCAGTCATACCTTCTGTATGCAGAGAGTTTAAAAAGGCAGGTTGCTACCAGCGGCTGTCTTTTGGATCAGGACTACAGAGCGTCGTGGGAGCTGAATTGTGAAGGAAGGCAGTTTTTTTTTTTAAAAACTTGTTCGAGTGCAAGAAGGGCGAGACTGCGCAGGCGTGTGACGTCAGCAGGACCGCGCGGAGAGTTTAAAAAGGCGACCACCCTATACAGCGGGCAGCTGTCGGAGCGGGCAGCGGAGTGAGCGGTAGCAGAGTGTAGGGCTTTGGCTTCAACGGGCTTCGACGATAAACGGGAAGAGGTGAGAGCGAAGCGCCAACTCTTTTTTCTCTCCCCACCCACCCCTTTCGCGAATCGGCCCGGACAGACAGGAACAGCAGGGCTCTCACAGCTAACGTTTAAAAAGTTTGTTTGGCGAGGTAAGTGGGTGAGTAGACTTATTTTTCCTGTTTTATTCGTATAGAGTTAGATAGCATGCCTGCAGGGTTAGTGCTTTGTTCAAGGTGTCAGATGTGGGAATCCTGGGAGACTTCCAGCCTCCCTGATGGCCACATCTGCGCCAGATGCACAGAGTTGCAGCTCCTCAGAGACCGTGTTAGGGATCTACAGCTGCAGCTTGATGACCTAGTGCTTATCAGGGAAAGTGAAGAGGTGATAGACAGGAGCTACAGGGAGGTAGTCATCCCTAGGCTACAGGAGTCAGTAGTCATCCCTAGGCTACAGGAGTCAGAACACTGGGTCACTGTCAAGAGAGGGAAGGGAAATGCCCAGATAGTGGAGAGCACCCCTGTGGCTGTCCCCCTCAGCAACAAATATCTTGTTCTGGATGCTGTTGAGGGGGATGACCTGACAGGGGACGCCCACGGTGACCGGGTCTCTGGCACTGAGCCTGGCGCTGTTGTGCAGGAGAGAAGGAGGGAGAAGAGAAATGCGGTATCTGTGGGGGATTCCATAGTCAGGGGAACAGACAGGAGATTCTGTGAGCCTGACAGATACCTGCATGGTGTGTTGCCTCCCAGGTGCCAGGGTACGGGATGTCTCGGATCGGGTCCTGAATATTCTAAAGGGGGAGGGTGAGCAGCCAGTTGTCTTGGTACGTGTTGGTACCAATGACATAGATAGGACAAAGGAGGAGGTCCTGAAGAGAGATTTCCAGGAGTTAGGAAGGAAGCTGAGAAGCAGGACCTCCAGGGTAGTAATCTCGGGATTGCTACCTGTGCCACGTGCTAGCAAGGGCAAGAGTAGTCGGATCAGGCAGATGAATGCCTGGCTGAGACACTGGTGTAGGAGGCAGGGCTTCAGATTCTTGGATAATTGGGATCTCTTCTGGGGAAAGTATGACCTGTTCAAAAAGGACAGGTTACACCTGAACCCGAAGGGGACCAATATCCTGGCGGGAAAGTTTAATAAAGCTGTTAGGGAGGGTTTAAACTAATTTGGCAGGGGGATGGGAACCGGAATGATAGAGTGGAGGAAGGGGAAAACAGAAATAAATCTAAGATAGTGAGCAGTAAAGATGTCAGGAAAGACAGGCAGGTGATGGGGCAAATGTGTAGCCATTGGGATGAGTTGCAGTGCAATAAAGTTGCAGTGAAATCAAAGCAAAAAGTATCAAATACTGGTCTTAAGGTGTTGTATTTAAATGCACGCAGCATAAGGAATAAGGTGGATGATCTTGTACAGCTACAGATTGGCAGGTATGATATTGTGGCCATCACTGAGACCTGGCTAAAGGATGCATGTCTCTGGGAGCTGAATGTCCAAGGATACAAGGTGTATCGGAAGGATAGGAAGGTAGGCAGAGGGGGAGGTGTGGCTTTATTGGTAAGAAATTATATTAAATCATTAGAAAGAGGTGATATAGGATTGGAAGGTGCAGAATCTTTATGGGTTGAGCTAAGGAATAGCAGGGGTAAAAGGACCCTGATGGCAGTTATTTGTAGGCCTCCAAACAGCTGCAGGGATGTGGACTACAAATTACAACTGGAAATAGAAAAGGCTTGTCAGAAGGGCAGTGTTATGATAATTGTGGGGGATTTTAACATGCGAGTAGATTGGAAAAATCAGGTCGGCACTGGATCTCAAGAGAGAATTTGTAGAATGTCTGCGAGATGGCTTTTTAGAACAGCTTGTTGTTGAGCCCACTAGGGGATCGGCTGTACTGGATTGGGTATTGTGCAATGAACCGGAGGTGATTGGAGAGATTGAGGTGAAGGAACCCTTAGGAGGCAGTGATCATAACATGATTGAGTTCACTGTGAAATTAGAAAAAAAGAAGCCGAAATATGATGTGTCGGTGTTTCAGTGGAGTAAAGGAAATTACAGTGGCATGAGAGAGGAACTGGCCAAAGTTGACTGGAAAGAGACACTGGCGGGAAAGACAGCAGAGCAGCAGTGGCTGGAGTTTATGCGAGAAATGAGGAATGTGCAAGACAGGTATATTCCAAAAAAGAAGAAATTTTCGAGTGGAAAAAGGATGCAACCGTGGTTGACAGGAGAAGTCAAAGCCAAAGTTAAAGCAAAGGAGAGGGCATACAAGGAAGCACAAATTAGTGGGAAGACAGAGGATTGGGAAGTTTTTATAACCTTACAAGGAAACCAAGAAGGTCATTAAGAGAGAAAAGATTAACTATGAAAGGAAACTAGCAAATAATATCAAAGAGGATACTAAAAGCTTTTTCAAGTATATAAAGAGTAAAAGACAGGTAAGAGTAGATATAGGACCGATAGAAAATGATACTGGAGAAATTGTAATGGGAGATGAGGAGATGGCAGAGGAACTGAACAAGTATTTTGCATCAGTCTTCACTGAGGAAGACAGCAGGATACCGGACACTCAAGGGTGGCAGGGAAGAGAAGTGTGCACAGTCACAATTACGACAGAGAAAGTACTCAGGAAGCTGAATAGGCTAAAGGTCGATAAATCTCCTGGACCAGATGGAATGCACCCTCGTGTTCTGAAGGAAGTAGCTGTGGAGATTGCGGAGACATTAGCGATGATCTTTCAAAAGTCGATAGATTCTGGCATGATCCGGAAGACTGGAAGATTGCAAATGTCACTCCGTTATTTAAGAAGGGGGCAAGGAAGCAAAAAGGAAATTATAGACCTGTTAGCTTGACGTCGGTGGTTGGGAAGTTGTTGGAGTCAATTGTCAAGGATGAGGTTACAGAGTACCTGGAGGCAAATGACAAGATAGGCAGAACTCAGCATGGATTCCTTAAAGGAAAATCCTGCCTGACAAACCTATTACAATTTTTTGAGGAAATTACCAGTAGGCTAGACAAGGGAGATGCAGTGGATGTTCTATATTTGGATTTTCAGAAGGCCTTTGACAAGGTGCCACACATGAGGCTACTTAACAAGATAAGAGCCACTGGAATTACAGGAAAGTTACATACGTGGATAGAGCGTTGGCTGATTGGCAGGAAACAGAGTGGGAATAAAGGGATCCTATTCTGGTTGGCTGCTGGTTACCAGTGGTTTTCCACAGGGATCAGTGTTGGGGCCACTTCTTTTTACATTGTACATCAACGATTTGGATTATGGAATAGATGGCTTTGTGGCTAAGTTTGCTGACGATACGAAGATAGGTGGAGGGGCCGGTAGTGCTGAGGAAACGGAGAGTCTGCAGAGCGACTTGGATAGATTGGAAGAATGGGCAGAGAAGTGGCAAATGAAGTACAATGTTGGAAAATGTATGGTTATGCACTTTGGCAGAAAAAATAAATGGGCAGACTATTATTTAAATGGGGAAAGAATTCGAAGTTCTGAGATGCAATGGGACTTGGGAGTCCTCGTACAGGATTCCCTTAAAGTTAACCTCCAGGTTGAGTCAGTAGTGAAGAAGGCGAATGCAATGTTGGTATTCATTTCTAGAGGAATAGAGTATAGGAGCAGGGATGTGATGTTGAGGCTCTATAAGGTGCTGGTGAGACCTCACTTGGAGTACTGTGGGCAGTTTTGGTCTCCTTATTTAAGAAAGGATGTGCTGACGTTGGAGAGGGTACAGAGAAGATTCACTAGAATAATTCCGGGAATGAGAGGGTTAACATATGAGGAACGTTTGTCCGCTCTTGGACTGTATTCCTTGGAGTTTAGAAGAATGAGGGGAGACCTCATAGAAACATTTCGAATGTTAAAAGGCATGGACAGAGTGGATGTGGCAAAGTTGTTTCCCATGATAGGGGAGTCTAGTACAAGAGGGCATGACTTCAGGATTGAAGGGCACCCTTTCAGAACAGAAATGCGAAGAAATTTTTTTAGTCAGAGGGTGGTGAATCTATGGAATTTGTTGCCACGGGCAGCAGTGGAGGCCAAGTCATTGGGTGTATTTAAGGCAGAGATTGATAGGTATCTGAGTAGCCAGGGCATCAAAGGTTATGGTGAGAAGGCGGGGCAGTGGGACTAAATAGGATAAAATGGATCAGCTCATGATAAAATGGTGGAGCAGACTCGATGGGCCGAACGGCCTACTTCTGCTCCTTTGTCTTGTGGTCTTATGGTCTTTTGTACTTTCCGTTAGTCACCTCAAAATTATGTCCCTTGTATTAGTGATTTCATCCCTGGAGTTAAAAAGTCTCTGACTATCTACTCAATCTATGCTTCTTATCATTTTGTACACCTTTATCAAGTCACCTCATTATCCTCTGCTCTAGAGAGAAAAGCCCTAGCTCACTCAAGCTATCCTCATAAGACAGCTCTCTAATCCAGGCAGCATCCTGGTAAATCTCCTCTGCACCCTCTCCAAAGCTTCCATACCCTTCCTATAATAAGTTGACCAGAACCGAACACAATACTCTGTGTCCTTTAACAAGAGTTTTATAGAGTTGCAACATTACCTTTTGGCACTTGAACTCAGTCCCCTGACTAACAAAGGCTAACACATCATACACCTTCTTAACCACCTTATCAACTTACTTTATACTTTATACTTCATTGTCGCCAAACAATTGGTACGAGAACGTACAATCATCACAGCAATATTTGATTCTGCGCTTCACATTCCCTGGATTACAAATATTAAAAATTAAAGATATTAAAAAGTTAAAATTAGTAAATATTAAAAATTTAAATTATAAATCATAAATAGAAAATAGAAAAATGGGAAGTAAGGTAGTGCAAAAAAAATACCGAGAGGCAGGTCGGGATATTTGGAGGGTACGGCCCAGATCTGGGTCAGGGTCCGTTCAGCAATCTTATCACAGTTGGAAAGAAGCTGTTCCCAAATCTGGCTGTATGAGTCCTCAAGCTCCTGAGCCTTCTCCCGGAGGGAAGAGGGACAAAAAGTGTGTTGGCTGGGTGGGTCGGGTCCTTGATTATCCTGGCAGCACTGCTCCGACAGCGTGCGGTGTAAAGTGAGTCCACGGACGGAAGATTGGTTTGTGTGATGTGCTGCGCTGTGTTCACGATCTTCTGCAGCTTCTTCCGGTCTTGGACAGGACAACTTCCATACCAGGTTGTGATGCACCCGAGAAGAATGCTTTCTACAGTGCATCTATAAAAAATTAGTGAGGGGTTTAGGGGACAGGCCAAATTTCTTTAGTTTTCTCAGGAAGTAAAGGCGCTGGTGGGCCTTCTTGGCAGTGGACTCTGCTTGGTTGGTTTAAAAGGGTTAGTCAGGTTTTTATGAAAGAGAATGAGGGTGTAGTGAAATGGCACAGGAGGAGAGGCCTGGGCCAAAGCAACAATGATTATTTAGTGTGATAGAACACACGAGGGGCTGAATGGCACACTTGTGTTCCTATTTTCTTGTGTTTACACCATTGCCTCATACCCAATAATGGGAAGGGAATAATGCAGTAAACTTTTGTTAACACAGCACACGTGGGTTGTTGGTGGTGTCGGACTATTGGATGTTAATTTTAGATGTTACAAAATAGTATTGTAAAATTTCTAGTGAAGCAGGTAAGTTCAAAGGGAGACAAGCTCTGCAACCAAAAGCAAATTGCTGGAGAAACTCAAATAGATCAGGCAACATTGTGGAGCCAAAGCATGCTCAATGTTTCAGGTCAAAACCCTACATCAGGGCTGAGTGTGTAGGGGGAAAATAACAAGAGTATGGAGGTGAGAAGGAGGGGTGAGACAGGAGCTGTTCCCAAATCTGGCCATACGAGTCTTCAAGCTCCTGAACCTTTTCCCGGAAGGAAGAGGGACGAAAAGTCTGTTGGCTGGGTGGGTCGTGTCCTTGATTATCCTGGTAGCACTGCTCCGACAGCGTGCGCTGTAAAGTGAGTCCACGGACGGAAGATTGGTTTGTGTGATGTGCTGCGCCGTGTTCATGATCTTCTGCAGCTTCTTTCGGTCTTGGACAGGGCAACTTCCATACCAGGTTGTGATGCACCCTAGAAGAATGCTTTCTACGGTGCATCTATAAAAATTAGTGAGGGTTTTAGGGGATAGGCCAAATTTCTTTAGTTTTCTCAGGAAGTAAAGGTGCTGGTGGGCTTTCTTGGCTGTGAACTCTGCTTGGTTGAACCAAGTCAGGTCATTTGTGATATTGACCCCGAGGAACTTAAAGCTTTCGACCTGTTCCACTTGCGCACCACCAATGTAAATTGGGTCGTGCGGTCCGCTACTCCTTCTGAAGTCAACAACCAATTCTTTCGTCTTGCTGACGTTGAGGGATAGGTTAGGGGTATAGTCAGAGGAGAAAAAAGAGAGTGAGAAAGAATGTGTGTGTATATAAATAAATAATGGATGGGGTACGAGGGGGAGGTGGGGCATTAGCAGAGGTTAGAGAAGTTACCCCATCCGTTATTTATATACACACATTCTTTCTCTTTTTTTTTCTCCCTCTGTCCCTCTGACTATACCCATTGCCCATCCTCCTGGTTTTTCCCCCCCCCCGCCTTTCCTTCTCCCTGGGCCTCCTGTCCCATGATCCTCTCATATCCCTTTTGCCAATCACCTGTCCAGCTCTTGTCTTCTCTCCCCTCCTGTCTTCTCCTATCATTGTGGATCTCCCCCTCCCCCTCCCACTTTCAAATCTCTTACTAGCTCTTCCTTCAGTTAGTCCTGATGAAGGGTCTTGGCCTGAAACGTTGACTGTACCTCTTCCTGGAGATGCTGCCTGGCCTGCTGCATTCATCAGCAGCTTTGATATGTGTTGCTTGACTTAAAATGCGCTAACTTACAGAATGCAGGCAAAGTTCAGGGTTATATATTCGTATAAAATTGCTCACTCGCCCACTCGCCAAAGTCAACAGCCCCGCTTTCACCTGAGAGCTGATGTCAGCCATGATGGGAACCGCGACGCGACACCACGATGCATGCGCACAGCCAGCCTCAGAAGCGACTCTCAATGCTCACAGCAGCGACACCAACTGGAGCAAAAAGGCAGGGCATCTCTATTTCGAGCGGTCACATTCTGCTAATCCCCATCAGCATGTGCAGGATTGGGACAGATCAAACTGAGACCCATCAATAAGAGATAATTAAATCTTATGGTAATTCGAGACACCCATCAAACCCTTTGCTGCAGTCAAAGGACAGCGGTGACTATATCACGTCCATTTAGGAGAGCACCAACCACATCATCAACAATAATCAGCATCCTGGAGGCTTTGGTGTTACTGCTTTGTATCTTCTATCCAGCATTAGGGTTAAAAAAATATGGTCAGCCTAATTATGCCGCGTGGAAAGAGAAGGGGGACATTATGGTCAAGAGATGATGCCAAACGTTGTCGGGAAGTGGCAAGGAGAGGGAGAGAACAAGAATTGGATGAGGCCAGGGCCACATGACTCCAGGATCAAAGAATCAGGACAAAAAGGATGAGAGAAGAAGAGACAGAGGAGGAGAGGCATGCACATCTCCAAAATGATAACAACTGGCGTAGAAGAAGGAGAGACGAAGAGACAAAGGAGCTGAGAAATGCGCGTCTTCAGGATCAGAGACAATGAATAAACAGCAGAAGAGATGAAGAGACGGCGGATGAAAGGGCTGCAGGTCTCCAGAATGACAGAAACAGGCACGGAGGAGGAGAGAGGAAGAGACAAAGGAGCAGAGAAATGCATGTCTCCAAGATCAGAGACAAAGAATAAACAGCAGAAGAGATGAAGAGACGGCGGATGAATGGGCTGCACGTCTCCAGAATGACAACGAGAGGCACAAGGGTAGCAGATCAACTAGAAATGATGCCATCAAAAGTGTCCTTCGTTAAACGAAGAGGAGCTATATTTGCCTTGCTACATGTCATTCTTCTTTAATAAACTGAGGTTTTCTTCTTCAATATCCAAAGCAAAGCGATGTCAATAGCATTCAGGAAAATTTAATGTTCATTCTGGTCACATTAGACTGCACTACCCTTCTCTCAAAGGGTGCCCCAACAGGTCACCCCGTTGTCTAGTGTTTTTTCAAAGTTCCAGCACATCCTCTTTCTAGCACATCAGTCTATTCTACAACCAACTTACATTTGTCAGGTCCCACTCACTGTTAAATACTGAAGTGAAATATTCATAGAAGGACCTCCCTTACCTCTTCCAACTCCAGGCATGTTCCTCTTTTATCCCTGATCGGTCCTACCTTCATTCTAGTCTTCCCATACGTGTAGAACCCTACTCACCAAAGCCTTGTACCCCTTTCTTTCTCTATGTCCCTTAAGGTCCTCCCCGGTTACCTTATAACTTGCTAGAGCCCTATCAAATCCTTGTTTCCTAAACCTTAAGTATGCTTCTTTCTTCTTGATTAGATGTTCAACCATGGCTCCTTTACCCTACCATCCTCTTAATACATTAGTAAATAGAGACAAAATATCTCCTGTTGAAATAAGTTTAGTATAAAGCTATTTTAGTTTTAAAATTAAATAATATTGTGATAAACTATTCTATTGTACTTTTTAAAATTCAAAGTATAAAGTGAATTTATTATCAAAGTACATACGTTGCCATATACAACCCTGAGTTTCATTTTCTTGTGGGCGTACTCAATAAATCCATAATAGAATAAATGAAAGATCGCACCAACTGGGCGTTCAACCACTGTGCAAGCTGTAAATACAAAAAGAAAGAAGTAGTAATAATAATAATAATAATAAATAAGGAGTAAATTTCAAACATGAGATGAAGAGTTCCTGAAAGTGAGCCATAAGTTGTGGAAAATTTCAGTGATACGGCAAGTGAAGTTATACGCTTTGGTTCTAGAGATTGATGGTTGAGGGGTAATAACTGTTCATGAAACTGCTGATGTGAGTTCTGAGGCTCCTGTACCATCTTCCTGATGGTAGCAGCAAGAAGAGAGCATGATGTGTGTGGTGGAGGTCCCTGATGATGGATGCTGCTTTCCTGTGACAGTGTTGTGTAGCGCCCAGTGGTGGGAGGTCTTAGCCATGATGGACTGGGCTGTATCAACTACTACTTGTAGGATTTTCTGTTCAAGGGGATTGGTATTTCAATACTAGGCTGTGAGGCAGTCAGTCAATATATTGTCTGCCACATATCTATAGAAGTTTGTCAAATCTTTTGCCTTGCATATTGAAGAACAAATTAAAATTTCAAATATATAAAACTGTGTTCTGTATTTTCTCTTGTATAAAGGAAAAATAGGAAAAAATGAAATAAATGCTAAGGTTCAAGCAAAGTAATTCATTTGCTTGTTTTCCTTTTTTAAAATGCCCTTTCGTCATCTGCTGAGATGCTTAATAAGATAAATAATGGCATGAGCAGATTTCTAACTATCACAAATTAATTCGCAAATGAGATTGGCTGTGTGAAATGGTTTTACTTCAGAGAACATTCACTTAAAAAGTTGCACCTGACATCTCTTCCCTTTCAAAACCTGATATAAGCATTTTGATGATGAGCTGTTGTGAGAGGCATGACATTTAAGCACGAATGACTGACAGTTTTCCTACTTAGACCTTAAGACATAGAAGCAGAATTAGGCCATCTGGCCCATCGAGTCTGCTCCACCATTCAATCATTGCTGATACTTTTTTCTCCTCCTCGACCCCAGTTCCCGGCCTTCTCCTCGTAACCTTTGATGCCATGTCCAATCAAGAACCTATCAATCTCTGCCTTAAATACAACCAACGATCTGGTCTCCATGGCTGCATGTGACAACAACTTCCACAAATTCACCACCCTTTGGCTAAAAAAATTTCTCCGCGTCTCTGTGTTTTGAAAGGGCGCCCCTCCATCCTGAAGCTGTGCCCTTTTGTCCTAGTCTCTTCCACCATGGGAAACATTCTTTCCAATCTACCCTGTCTAGGCCTTTCAATGTCCTAAAGGTTTCAATGAGATTCCTCTCTCCCCCCCCCCCCCCACCCAGTCCTTCTGAATTCCAGTGAGTACAGACCCAGAGCCATCAAACATTCCTCATATGATTACCCTTTCATTCCTGGGATTATCCTTGTGAACCTCCTCTAGGCCCTCTCCAATGTCAGCACATCTTTTCTAAGATGAGGGGCCCAAAATTATTCACAGTACTCAAGGTGAGGCCTCACCAGTGCCTTACAAAGCCTCAGCATCACATCCTTGCTCTTGTATTCTAGACCTCTTGAAATAAATGCTAACATGGCATTTGCCTTCCTCACCACTGACTCAAGCTGCAATAACCTTTAGGGTGTTTTGCAGAAGGACCCCCCCCCCCAAGTCCCTTTGTATCTCAGATTTTTGGATTTTCTGCCCATTTAGAAAATAGTCCATACATTTATTTCTACTACCAAGGTGCATGACCGTGCATTTTCCGACATTGTATTTTATTTTCCACTTTCTTGCCCATTCTCCTAATCTGTCTTAAGTCCTTCTACATCCTACCTGTTTCCTCAACACTATCTGCCCCTCCACCAATCTTCGTATCATCTGAAAACTTGGCAACAAAGCCATCTGTTCCATCATCTAAATCATTTATATGCAGCATAAAAAGAAGTGGTCCCAACACCAACCCTTGCGGAACACCAGTAGTCACTGGCAGCCAACCAGATCCATTTATTCCCACTCGCTGCCTCCTACCAATCAGCTAATGCTCTAACCATGTTGGTAACTTTGCTGTAATACCACGGGCTCTTAACTTGGAAAACAGCCTCGTGTGTGGCACTTTGTCAAAAGCCTTCTGAAAGTCCAAATATACAACCTCCACTGCATCCTCTTTATCTATCCTATTTGTAATCTCAAAGAATTCCAACAGGTTCGTCAGGCAGGATTTTCCCTGAAGGAAACTATGCTGACTTCGTACTATCTTGTCTTGTATCACCAAGTACTCCATCACCTCATCCTTAACAGTTGACTCGAACATCTTCCCAACCACTGAGGTCAGGCTAACTGGCCTATAATTTCCTTTCTGCTGCCTTTCTCCTTTCTTAAAGAGTGGAATGATGTTTGCAATTTTTCAGTCCTCTGGCACCATGCCAGAGTCCAATGATTTTTGGAAGATCATTGCTAATGCCACCACAATATCTAACGCTATCTCTTTCAGAACCCTAGGGTGTAGTTCATCTGGTCTGGGTGTCTTATGTACCTTTAGGTCTTTCAGCCTTTTGAGCACCTTCTCCCTTGTAATAGTAACTGCACCCACTTCTCTTCCTTCACACTACAACATCTGGCACAATGCTAGTGTCTTCCACAGTGAAGACTGACGCAAAGTACTCATTTAATTCAGCAGCCATCTCCTTGTCCCCCATTATTATTTATCCTGCCTCATTTTCTAGTGGGCCTATATCCACTCTCATCTCTCTTTTATTTTTAACATACTTGAAAAATGTTTTACTATCCACTTTGATATTATTTGCTAGCTTGCTTTCATATTTTATCTTTTCCCTTCTAATGATTGTTTAGTTGCTCTCTGTAGGTTTTTAAAAACTTCCTAATCCTCTATATCCCCACTATTTTTTGCTTTGTTGTATGCCCTTTTCGATTTTACAATGGCTTTGACTTCCCTTGTTAGCCATGGTTTTACTATTTTACCATTTGAGTATTTCTTCATTTTTGGAATGCATATGTCTTGCACCTTTCTCATTTTCCCCAGAAATGCACGCCATTGCTGCTCTGCTAACTTCGCTGCCAGCAGCTCCTTCCAATTTACTTTGACCAACTCCTCTCTCATACCACTGTAATTTCCCTTCATCATCATCATTATCATCATCAGGTGCCGTGCCCAGTTTGAGCTTTGACTGCCATGGCCCAAACACTCCTGTTTCGAGTCAAGTGGATCAATTCATTGGTATTCATTTCCAGTTCTCTGGCTGCTGTCTCCATCATCATTTGTCTTTGCCTTCCTCTTGCTTTCTTCTCTTCAATTATCGTGCATTCTTACTCGTCTTTCCCAATCACATGTCCATTGAAGTTATGTTGCCTTTTCATGATCTCATAAATTATTTCTCTTTTTGTGCTTGCTCTGTTCATGACATCGTTAGATATTCGTTTCGTCCATGATATTCTCTGCATCCTCCTCAAAAATCACATCTCTGCTGCTTCAATTCATTTCCTCATGTTACTAGGTATGGTCCAACATTCTGAGCCATATAACATAACTGGATAAATGTAACATTTCAGTACTCTGAGGCGGGTTGTCGTGCCTAGTTTAGTGTTGGTCAGTATATTCTTCATTCTCGTAAAGGTGTCTTTTGCCATCCCTATTCTTCTTTTGATGTCCATGTTGCACCTGCCATCTGATGTCACTCAGCTTCCTAAGTAGCAAAAGTTCTGTACTTGTTTTATGTCTTCCTGGTTTATTTTCAGCCTGCAGATAGGATTCTCCTTTTTGGCTGTCACTATACATTGTCTTTTTGCAATTGATAGATAGACCCAATTTTGCACTTTCTTCAACAACTATATCAATTAAGTTTTGTAATTCTTCCTCCTTGCAATTAGCACAGTGTCATCCGCATATCTAAAATTATTGACTTCCGGGTTGAGCATGGAGTGAGTAGGTGCATGCGTGTGAGTGTGGCTCCCGATTTTTATTGAAAATCTACCTGTTTATCTTTGCCGTATGCTCGAGATAACTGAATATTTAACATTGTGAACAACCTGGGACATTGTTGGACACTGAAATGGCAAATAAAATGTACCTTCGAAGTAAAACTGGGGAAAAAGATAGCGAAGCCTGAGCAAGAAAGTTCATGTTACAGTAATGGCGCCGTTGCATGCTGCTGGACCTGGACCTGCACTACCCGATGACTTGGAGAGGCTTTGTTTAGTACTTCTTTCTGACATAATGCAAGTGGTGCATTCTGCCCTAAAAAGAGAACTTGAAGATGCTTTGTCACCAGTGAATGCTACCATTATGTCTTATTACGAGTCACACGATGAACACATTCGTGGGGTTGAATACGGCCTGAATGATTACAGTGACCGACTGGTGAGTGCTGAAGCCACCATTGCAGCGTTGCAGAGCGAAAATGCATTTCTGAAGGGAAAGCTAGATGACCTCGAAAATTGGTCGCAGAGATCCAATTTGAGAGTGGTCGGCATTCCTGAAAATTTGGAAGGTTCGGACCCTGTTAAATTTATGACTGAGTTTTTTGACGAAGTGCTGGGGACAAAGTTTTCCCCAAGTCCTCTCGTGCTTTTGCGTGCTCACCGAATCAGGCCTAAACCATCTGGTGTCTCTGGAGCCAAGCAAACGAGACCAAGTATGTTCCTGGTTTGCTTTCACTCCTTTCAAGATGAGCAACGCATCATCAATAGACGGAAGCAGGTGCTGTATTTCCGCAGACACCGCGTGTTTTTTTATGAAGATTTCAGTGCCGAGCTAGGGAGAAAACGAGCAGCTTTCAAGGAGATGAAATCCCTGCTTTACGGGAAAGGGGTCAGGTTTGGCCTCCTGTATCCTGCCCAGCTCCAGGTCATGCATGAAGGTGAAAAGCATTATTTCCATACACCAGAGGCGGCCAAAGAGTTTTACCATTCGCGCTGGGGCGAAGAAGAATGAGAAGAGCAATGATTTTTTTTTTTAGGTTATTCATGCAGCATTGAAGGGGTCTCCTGCCGGGGCAAACTGTTAATTTTTGCAATCCACTTCTTTGTTCATTTTTTCCGGTTTAATTTGTGGAACGCGATCGGATCGAACTGCTATGCTGCGGAATCTGATTAACAAAAACTTTCAACCAGCAAAATGTAGATATTTGGGATTTGTATCTCGGGCGTTTAGTTTCCTAGTTTTTTTTGTTTTTAATGCTTTGCTTGACCTGTGTTATCTTTAGCCTATATATACTAAAGGTAGAATAAGTGATTATATAAATTTTAAGGAGGGGAGCCACCCTAGATTAGATTGAAAATTTGGTTGTATGGGGAACGCTTTGGAAGTTTTTTGCTTGGTAATGCCTGTGATCATCCTCAGTTGGGGAGGTAGATCTAGGTTTCGGGGGTTAATTGGTTTTTTTGTTCTTTGTGTAAAGAGGTGGGAGAGTGTTTTGGGGGATTACCATGGCAGTTTATTGCTTTGTGTGTTACGGATTGGCCAGACTTTCTTTTTATTGTGCTTTATTGTATGCAGCTTGTGCCCTAGCATCGTTTTGGATTGTAGGCCCTGTGTGTCTTTTGATATGGTTAACATGAGTGCTGCTGATGGAGGCCACCCTGTGAGGTTTATTTCTTGGAATGTAAAGGGGCTCAATGGTCTTGTTAAAAGAGCTAAAGTTTTCTCTCACCTGAAACAATTAAAAGCAGATATACTATTTCTACAAGAGACACATTTAAGAGTGGAAGACCATAACAGACTTGGTAAAGCATGGATTAGTCAGGTTTTTCATCCCCGATTTAATGGTAGGTCCAGGGGGGTGGCAATATTAATCACCAAAAGAATGCAGTTCACACCATCTGATGTAATCAGTGACCCTAATGGTTGCTTTATTATAGTCTTTGGATCTCTCTTTCAGATACCTGTCATTTTGGTAAATGTTTATGGCCCTAATTGGTTCGACGTCCACTTTGCAAATAAGGTTTTGTCATTAATACCTAACCTGAATACACACCAGCTAATCTTTTCAGGAGATTTGAACTGTGCTATTGACCCACTGCTTGATAGGTCTAGCTCTAGGGGAACATTTTCTGGTATGGCAAAGGCCTTCTCGATGTTTATGCAACAAAATGTTTATATGGATCCTTGGAGATCTTTGAATCCATCAGTTGGGCAATTCTCTTTCTTTTCCAATGTTCACCACTCCTATTCCAGGCCAGACTATTTCTTTATAGATAGCTCCTTGATACCAATGATTAGACAAATTGAGTACACTGCTGTAGTTATATCTGATCACTCGCCCGTGAAACTGGACCTCTGTTTTCCTTTAAACATTAGAGAACGGCCTCTGTGGAGACTTAACCCCCTTTTGCTTTCCAGTGAGAAATTCTGTAGTTATATATCGGCTAACGTTGACACATTCTTCAAGGCTAACAAAACTGAGTCATACTCTTTACTTTGGGAAACTTTGAAAACTTAATTGAGGGGTCAAATAATATCTTATACTTCACATGCCAATAAAGAGAGTAGGAAGGAAATACAAGTGTTATTGCAATCTATTTTGGACCTGGATAGGCAATATTCTGAGGCACCCACGGGCTGATTTGCAAGCAAAGTTTAATCTTCTATCTACAAACCTATCAGAACAATTAATTCTTAAGACACGTGGCCTCTATTATGAATATGGTGACAAGGCGAGCCGGCTTATGGCTCATCAGTTGAAGTGTCAAGCTACATCATGACTTATTCCCCAGGTAAGAGACACGCACCAAAACTTGACAAGCAATCCAAAAGAGATTAATAACATCTTTGCAACTTTTTATTCCTCTCTGTATACCTCTGAGTTCCCCTCAGATATAACAAATATGGAACGTTTTTTAGATAATTTGGAAATACCAACTCTTGAACCAGAGGAGGTGGAGAATTTAGATCGGGCTCTTGGGCAGGAAGAGATTAATAATGCCATTATGGCTATGCAGAGTGGAAAGCCCCTTGTCCTGATGGTTATCTGATAGAATTTTATAAGAAATTTAACGATAACCTCAAACCAGTCCTTCTAGAAGTGTTTCAGGAATCTTTGGAGAACGGTTCCTTACCCCCTACTCTTTCACAGGCATCTATTTCACTTCTTCTTAAAAAGGACAAGGACCCGACTCAATGTGGATCATATTGCCCCGTCTCACTTTTGAATGTGGATGTGAAAATTTTGGCTAAAGTGCTTGCATGTCGTTTAGAACACCGCCTTCCGAAGATAATTTCAGATGATCAAACAGGTTTTATTAAAAGTCGCTATTTTTTTAATATTCGTCAACTGGCTGATGTGGTTTATTCACCCAGTGATTCTCCGAGTCCGAAGGTTGTTAACTCCTTGGATGCGGAGAAGGCGTTTGATAGTGGGTATACTTGTTTAGTGTTTTGAAGAAATTTGGATTTGGCAGAATATTTGTAGCCTGGGTTAAGCTATTATATCACTCGCCTTTAGCGTGTATACAGATGAATTATTTTCAATCTGACTATTTCCCATTAACACGTGGCACTCGCCAAGACTGCCCATTGTCCCCTCTTCTTTTTGCAATTCCAATTGAGCCTCTTTCTATTGCTCTTAAGTCAACTACATTATTTCAAAGTGTTAGGAGAGGGGACATGGAACACCATGTATCCCTATATGCTGATGACCTCTTACTTTATGTTAGCAACCCTGTAGGTAGTAGTCCTGCTATTGTGTCATTATTAGGTCAATTTGGAGCCTTCTCTGGCTTTAAACAGAACTTTCAAAAAAGCAAATGCTTTCCCATTAATAACTTGGCCCTACAGATCCAACAGGAATCTTTGCCTTTTCCTTTATCTCAAGATGGTTTTGTATACCTAGGAAAACACATTACTCGATCTTTTACATCTCTGTTTGAAGCTAACTACAGGCCTCAGGTTAGCCAAATGAAGGCTGATTTTGAGAGATGGCGCAGTTTACCCCTTACTATAGCTGGGAGAATTCAATCAGTGAAAATGACTATACTTCCAAGATTTCTTTATTTGTTACAGTGCTTGCCAGTTTTCTTATCCAAGTTATTTTTCAAATCAGTCCACCAAGCTATAACCTCCTTTATTTGGGAAAATAAGGTCCCAAGGGTTAATAAGCACACTCTCCAAAGAGGTTGTGATGTAGGTGGAATGGGCCTTCCTAGCTTTATTCGTTATTACTGGGCATCGCACATTCAAAAGGTATTATTTTGGCTCCACCGGTCAGATATAAACTGGTGCCTGCTTGAGACATGATTTTGCCACTCCTCGTATCTCCCAGCTTTAGTGTTTTCTTCCTTACCATTGAAATCCTCTCAATTCACATCTAACCCGGTCGTGCTCTCCACCCTCAAAATTTTTAATCAATTTCGCTGCCACTATAAGTTCACATCAGCTTCAGTTTTGGGTCCCATTCATAGAAACCATCTATTTCTTCTCTCCACACTCGATTTGGTTTTTAGACAATGGGGTTTGAACGGTCTTATGCGCATTAAGGATTTGTACACTGATAACATATTTGATAGTATTGATGACCTGTGCAGTAAATCTGGCCTTCCGCATAATCATCTTTTTAAATACCTGCAGATTCACTACTTTGTCAAGGAAAAAATTCCCTCTTTTCCTGATCTACCACCTGCTATGTTGTGGGAAAAACTCACCCTTAGCTTTAATAATAAAGGGCTGATCTCTGTACTATACTCTCAGCTGATGTCTTTGGGAGTTCAAGATCTAAACAAAACTAAGACTAGGTGGGAGGATGACCTTGGTATGGATCTGGCTGAGGAATATTGGGCAAAAGCATTGAATAAGGTTCATTCCTCGTCAACATGTGCTAGACTGGGGCTCATACAATTTAAAGTTTTACACGGGGTACATTTAAGTAAAGCCAGGCTTGCTGACATATATCCCGGGATAGACGCTGGCTGTGACAGGTGTTCCTTCTCCCCGGCTGGTTTAATACATGCATTTTGGTCTTGCCCTCAGCTTGATGGCTATTGGGCACTGGTTTTTAAAATTATCAGTGAGGTTTTGGGGGTGACACTGAGACCCCCTTGCCCGCTTATAGCTGTATTTGGTGTGGCAGATGATGTTTTGGGTTTTAATGCAAGCCAGTCGGATATCATTGCATTTACATCGCTATTGGCCCGTAGGAGAATCTTGCTGGTCTGGAAATCTGCCACTCCCCCATCTGCTGCTGCTTGATTAGAGGACGTAATGTTTTTTCTGAAATTAGAAAAGATTAAATTCACTTTGAGGTGGTCTGTGAAAAAGTTCTATTCAAAATGGGGACCTTTCGTCATATTTTGGGAGTCTTAAGGAATTATCTACTAGTTGAGGGCATTTGATTGTACTTGGGAAGTTACCTCCCTTCTAACACGCATATGGTTCACCTCACAGGGTGGTTGATGAATTGTAATATGAGTGTATTTTGGATCATCTGACATGTTGTGGATGTGTGTGGGCCTTCGTCTTGAAGTAGTGTGGGGGTATGGCTGTGAAATGTTCGTACTTGTATTTGTGAATTGTTGTATTGTAAATACATTAGCTGCCATGGTATGTGTGGGGTGGGTGAGTGAGGGGAGGTTTGTTTAGGGGTAAGATATAAAAACAAAATGAAGGAAAATGTAATCCATTATGTATTCTGTATTGTGTCATTCCTCTAATAAAAATATATTTAATAAAATTACTGATGTTTTCACCGCCAACTTTGATTCCCAAGATGTCTCTTACTTTTTGTAATATTGTTTCACTTTAAACAAATTAGGGGAGAAAACACACCCTTGTGTAACGCCTCTCTTGATTTTCGTAAACTGACTCACTTCTCCATCTGTTCTTACAGTGGCAGTTTGTTCCCAGTACAGATTTCTGATTAGGCGGAGGTCTTTCGAATCTAGATCAAGAGTTTCCTGTAATATTTCAAATAACTTATTGTGCTTCACTTTATCAAATGCTTTTGTGTAGTCGATAAAAGAAACAAACAAATCTCTTTTCACTTGAAGCAACACACATCAAAGTTGCTGCCTGGCCTGCTGCATTCACCAGCAACTTTGATGTGTGTTGCTTGAATTTCCAGCATCTGCAGAATTCCTGTTGTTCTCTTTTCACTTGAATAGCTTGTTCTGATAGTATCCTTAACATCAATATCACATTCTATAGGATTTCCCTTATTCCACTGAAATACTGCTACATCAGACTTTACTTTCTCCCTAACAAATTTCAAGTTGAACTCAGTCATATTGTGATCACTGGCTCCTAAGGGTTCTTTTACCTTAAGCTCTCTAATCGCCTCCAGTTCATTACAAAACACCCAATCCAATATAGCCAATCCCCTAGCAGGCTCAATGACAAACTGCTCTAAAAAGCCATCTCTTAGGCATTTAACAAATTCACTCTCTTGAGATCCATTACCAACCTGATTTTCCAATTGACCTACATGTTGAAATCTTACATAACCACCGTAACATTACCCTTTTGACATGCCTTTTCTATTTCCTCTTGTAACCTGTGGTCCACCTCCCAGCCACTGTTGGGAAGCCTGTATATAACTGCCATCACCCTTGTAGTTTCTTAACTCAGCCCACAAGGATTCAACATCTTCCGATCCTATGTCATATCTTTCTACTGATTTGATGCCGTTCTTTACCACACCACCCCCTCTGCCTACCTTCCTACCCCTCCGATATAACGTGTAACCTTGGACATTCAGCTCCCACTACAACCATTCTTCAACCACGAATCAATGATGGCTACAACATAAAACCTCTAGGTCTAACCTAGTATTTAGTGCCTTACTTAGTTATAGTCCTTTTATAAATTCTCTTTAACAAGCAGATTTTTTTAAAATAACTACAGCACAAGACTGCTGACCTTTCAAATAGAACAACTCTGCATTTGGTTTTGTGGTTTCTGTTTATTACCGACTACTCTGAATGTGAAAGAAGCAGACTTGTTTCATACTTGCCAAGTACAGTAAATCTCCGATAATCTGTCACCTTAAGGACTTCAGTGCTAGATGAGTAGATTTTCCAGAGTATTGGATCAACTAACAAAATTTGTAACAACTTTAAAACATGCTAACTAAAATTTTGTGATTGTTTAGGAAAAGCAAGTGTACTCCGATTTTCTTAAAAGTGCATTTCACCATAGTAAAGCCACTGAATTTCAAAAGGTAGTCAAAACTCACCTGTATCCCTATATACTTTAATCTTTCCTCACAATTATCACAAAAACAGACACAGGATAAGGATCGATGTTCACTCCTGGGGTGCAACCAGTGCACATTTTTCTTATATAAACATTACAGGTACACTCTTCAAGGATTCCTTTCAGTTCTTAGTGCATTTCAGATAGTTGCTGAAGATTAGTACATGTATTTCCTTTATTTATTGGTACATTTCAAGTATCCAAGGAAGAATGTAGCTTGGATTCCTTTAACAGACTTCAGAAGGATTAAATTGCTGCATAGATCACTAAGTGTGAGAGATGCTTAACATGTATCTGGGATTCTTTTCAGGTCTTGGCGTGATCGTCATTTGCTTAAGTACAGTAGTAACTGTCCTAACGGGTATTTCAATGTCAGCCATTTGCACCAATGGAATTGTTCGAGGAGGTAATTATAAAATTTTCTTGCACTGCTTTGGAAAAATCGTGACAATGTGGATATAAGAGGAAAATAATTGGTTGATCGTATTTAAGACTATTAGATGTAGGAGCAGAATTAAGCCATTTGGCCTATCTAGTCTACTCTGCCATTTCATCATGGCAGATGCAATTTTCCTCTCAGTCCCCATCCCCTGCCTTCTTCCTGTATCCCTTCATGCCCTGACCAAGCAAGAATTTATCAATGTCTACCTTAACTATACATAAAGATTTGGCCTCTACAGCTGCCTGTGGCAAAGAATTCCACAGATTTACCACCGTCTGGCTAAAGAAATTCCTCCTCGTCTCCGTCTCCCCCCTATTCTGAGGCTGTATCCTCTAGTCTTAGACTCTCCCACCATATCCTCTCCACATTCACTCTATCAAGGCCTTTCACCATTCAATAGGTTTCAATTAGGTTACCCCTCATTCTTTGAATTCTAGTGAATACAGGTCCAGAGCCATCAAACGCTCTTCATATGACAAGCCACTTAATCCTGGAACCTTATCTAAGCACATCTTTTCTGAGATAAGAGGCCCACAACTGCTCACAATACTCCAAGTGAGGCAAGTACTTTATAAAGTCTCAATGTTACATCCTTGCTTTTATATTTAGTCCTCTTGAAATGAATGCTAACAGTGCATTTACCTTCCTCAACACAGGCTCAACCTGCAAATTAACCTTCAGAGAATTTTGCACAAGAACTCCTTTTGCCTCAGTTTTTTTGTAATTTCTCTCCATTTAGAAAATAGTAAACCCTTTCACTTCTCCACCAAAGTGCAGGACCATACACTTCCCTACACTGTATTCCTTCTGCCACTTCTTTGCCCATTCCCCATTCCCCTAATCTGTCTATGTCCTGGGGCCTCTGTACTTCCTCAAAATTACCTGCCTCTCCACCTATTTTCATATCATCTGCAAACCTTGCAAGAAAGCCATCAATTCCATCATTTAGATTATTGAAATATAACGCAAAAAGAATCATTCCCAGCACAGACCCCTGTAGAACACCTCTAGTCACTGGCTGTTATCCAGAAAAGGCCCCCTTTATTCCCACTCTTTGCCTCCTGCCAATCATCCATTGCTTTATCCATGCTAGAATCTTTCCTGTAATGCTGTGGGTTGTAGCTTGTTAAGAAGTCTCATGTATGTCACCTTGTCAAAGGTCTTTTAAAAATCCAAGTACATAACATGCACCAATTTTCCTTTGTCTATCCTGCTTGATATTTCTTCAAAGAATTCCAGCAGATTTGTCAGCCAAGATTTTCCCTTGAGAAAACCATGCTGACTATGGCCTATTTTATAGTCTGCCTCCAAGTACCTTATCCTTAATAGTTGACTCCAACATCCTTCCAACATCTGAGGTAAGACTAATTCGCCTATAGTTTATTTTCTTCTGCCTCTCTCATTTCTTGAAGAGTGGAGTGACATTTGTAATCTGCCAGTCTTCCGGAACCATGCCAGAATCAATTGATTCTTGAAAGATCATTACCAGTGCCTCCACAATCTCTGCAGAATCCAGGGGTGTACACCATCTGGCCCAGGTCTGGTTCAGACCTTTCAGTTTCCCAAGAATCTTCTCCCTAGCATTGTTAATTTCACACACTTCATGACCCCTGACACCTGGAACTTCCAGCATACAATCTTCCACTCTTGTAACATTGCCCTTTTGGCATGCATTTTCTATCTCCCTTTTTAATTTGTAGACCACATGCTTACTATATTTGGGGGGCGGGGGGTTTGTATACAACTCCCATCAGAGTCTTTTTACCTTTGCAGTTCCGTAGCTTAACTCACAATGATTCAAGACCTTTTGACCCTATATCACCTCTTTCTAATGATTTCATTTCATTTTTTGCCAACAGAGCAAATCCGCCCCATCTGCCTTCTTGTCTGTCCTTTTGATACAATGTGTATCCTTAGACATTAAGCTCCCAGCTATAATCTTCTTTCAGCTTTGATTTAGTAATACCTACAATATCATATATGTCAATCTGTAACTACAAGTTCATCTACTTTATTCCGCATACTACGCACTTTCAAAAATAACACCTTCAGTCCTGTATTCGCCCTTTTAGATTTTCTCCATCATTTACATTGCAACTCATTCTGTTGACTGCAATTTTGCCCTATCAACAGTCTCTCCTCACTACACATTGCCTCTGTTTCTCTGTTTGTAAATAAACCAACTCATACTCGGCTCTATCACTCCAGTTCCTATCCCCCTGCCGAATTAGTTTAAACTCTCCCGAACAACTCTCACCAACATGCCCACTAAGATATAGGAACCCCTGTGGTTCAGGTGTAACTCTTCCTTTTTGTACAGGTCGTGCCTTCCCCAGAAGAGATCCCAATGATCCAGAAATCTGAACCCCTGCCCCCTGAACCAGTTCCTCAGTGATGCATTCACCTGTCAAATCATCCTCCCCTACCGTCAGTGGCATGTGGCACAGGCAGCAACCCAGAGATTACTACCCTTCTTTCGAATCTGGAAATAATGCTTCCGATAGACTAATGGCTATGAACATTACTATTGCATTTCAATCAATGAAAATCAAGAATTACTTGTGTTTTAAATGATTAGGTCTGCTTTTGAATCAGTATTTTTTTCATAAAATGTAGTCAAAGCAGGTTATTACTTTTCTCATTACATTAACAAACCTTTACCAGCTAAATATAATAGTAGAATTAATGTATTGGACTATATCACAAAAACAGTCTTAAGATTTATCCATTTTAGAAATGTTAATATGTGATTCCATTCAATTAATATAGAAATTTCTAGTATTTAAATAGATTATAGAATTCTAACCAGAAACATGTTCGGAGATTTTTTTGTGTAAAGCAAAGCCACTATCACCTTATCCTTAATCTGAATTTGAGGGGCATTTGGGGGAGTTGCAGGTAATTTTAACAGAAATCAGCAAAAACACCAAGGTACCTGGTTTCTTGAAAGGTTAACACCCTATATTTGATGTCCTTCCTACAGTAAAAGTTGTATTTAATGTGGGGAAAAAGCCCTAGGCACTAAATTTGGAAATCTGTCATCTTGGGGGTAGTTCAAAATATTCAGTCATCAATGGCGCTGTGGCTGTGTATAGTTTGGATTGGTCTTTGAGAATTCCTGGGGAAATTGATGGAGCCAGTGTCTGGCAGGGTTTTTGACAAGGACCTAGGAGAATACCGGTCTATTACTTTCTGCTTACTGCATTGTGACCACGGTAGTCATGACCCTCCCTGTGATGTAATGCAGTCAATGGCCGAATGCAATGCAAATTATAATGGTAAAGCAGTCCTGATTTTGCAAGTGGTTGCATTGTAAAATCACCCTTAAAATGTGAACACATACATTTCTTAAGATCACAAGGTATAAGAACAGAGCTAAGGTATATCCTTCTGTCCGTAGTATTCAGTATGGTTATTTCTCTGCTATGCTCCTTGCATTTTCCCCATTTTCAATTTATAATACCTCAATGTGGGCAGTGCCACATCCTGTCTGTGAAATGTGAGATCACCACTTGGAATATTTGAGCAATAATTTTACTTAACATTATTCAAAAAACATGCATATTGTATTGTACAGATTATATTCCCTTTATTGTCCAAAAATTGTTTAGCTTAAATGCATTTTACACCAGGGCACTTGCAGCAATCAGAAGAAATTTCAAAGATTTGCAGTACAGGTTGAAGATATTTTTCATCTTAAGGTTTATCAATTTCTTAACCTGAGACTCCAATACTCCAATTCCTTGTTCAGGACTCCTAGACATGGGGAAATAAGGTAATTGCTGAATGGATATGCCCTTTAGAATTTCCTTGACAGATACAAAACTTATTATTCAGCCTAACTGCACGGGCCATACCACTTATTACAAAACTAATCGGATTAAACTTCACTGCACCCAGGAGGGTTTCTTGAAACAGTGTGAATAGTCCAAATGAGAGAATGGGCTTAACCTTGTACTGGGAAATGAGTCTTGAAGGTGACAGGCTGCTGTGATTTTGAGGATGACCTATAGGTGGTGTTGTTCCCACACACTGAAGCACTGGCAATTGGTAGAGGATGTGGGTTTGAGAGATGCTGTTGGAGTGAATGCTGCAGCCATTGTGGGCTGATAGTTGAGTTGTCATGTTGCAGGTGTGCCAGTAAATGTGTAATAATCAATTGTCTTTTTAAACTTGTGCCTTTATGATGGTGAAAAGGCTTTGAGTATCATGAGGTGAATCAGCAGTCACAGGATTTTTCAGTATCTCAAAGTATAAAAAGTGCATATGTCACCATATACTATCCTGAGGTTCATTTTCTTGAAAGCATTTACAGTAGAACAAAGAAATACAATAGAATTAATGAATATTACACACTAAGACTAACAAACAACCAATGTGGAAAATGCAAAAATATAAGTGAATACATAATACCAAGAACATGGGTTGTAGACGTTTTGAAAGTGAGTCCATAGTTTGTGGAATCAGTTCAGTGAGATGAGCGAAGTTATTTATGTTGGTTCAGGAGCCTGAAGGTTGAAGGGTAGTAACTGTTCATGAACCTGGTGTGTGGAACCTAAAGCTCCTGTACCACCTTCCTGATGACAGCAGTGAAAAAAGAGCATGGCATGGATGGTGAGGGTCATTGGATACTGCTTTCTCATGGCGGTGCTCTTTGTAGATGTGCTCAAAGGTGGGGAAGGCTTTTCCTGTAATGGACTGAGTTGTATCCACCACTTTTTGTTGGCTTTTCTGTTCTTGGGCATTGGTGTTTCCATAACAGGCCGTGATGCAGCCAGTCTGTATATTCTCCACTGTGCAGCTATTGAAGTTTGTCAAAGTTTCAGATTACATTCTGAATCTGCGCAAACTTCCAAGTTTGCTGTGCCTTCTTTGTAATGGCATTAACATGCTGGTCCAAGGTCTAATGTTATTGATGTTCTCCACCTTTGATTACTCATGGACTCCGATTCCTCAAGGGCTCATTGACCCCCCCCCCCAACCAGGTTTTATCCTCCTGTACTCAATAATCATTTTTTTGGTTTTGTTCACATTGAGTGAGAGGTTGTTGTAGCACCATTCAGCCAGATTTTCAGTCTCCCTCGTGTATATTGATTCCTCACCTTTAATTCGGCCCACAACAGTGGTGTCATCAGAAAACTTAAGCATGACATTGGAGTTGTATTTAGCCTCACATTCATTAGTATAAAGCAAATAGAGCACAGAGCTAAACAGAGGGGCTTGTAGTGCACCTGTGCTGATGGTGGTTGTGGAGGAGATGCTGCCAATTCAAACTGACTGGAGTCGGAAGTGAGGAAATAAAGAATCCAGTTGCACAAAAAGTATTGAGGCCTATGTCTTGGAGCTTAATTTTAAGGAGATGATAGTGTTAAATGCTGAGCTGTAGTCATGAAAAACATGCTCATGCATGTATCTTCATTGTCCATATGTTTTGGAGCGAGTGAAGAGCCAATGAAATGGCATTTGCTGTTGATCTGTTCTTATGGTAGGCAAATTGGACTGGATTCAAGTTGTTCCTCAGGCAGGAGCTTCATGACTAAACTGTCAAAGCATTGCATTACAATGGATGTAAGTACCACTGGATGATAGTCATTGGGGCAGATTACCATGTTCTTGGGCACAAGTATATTAAATCCTACTTGAACCATTGGTTACCTCTGACTGCTGAAGTGAACACCTCCAGCCAGTTGATTAGACAAGTCCTTAGTACTTGGCTAGGTACACTCTCTGGGCCAGATAATTTCAGTGGGTTCACCCTTCTGAAGGATGCCCTTACAAATCTGACTTGCTCCTGCAGTCATAGTATCTTTATAACTAATTGAGTTATGTTTCTGGTCAGTGCTGAGTTCTAGGTTGTCAATAGTGATGAACTTGCTGGTGGTAATGTCATTGAATACTATGTGAAGATTATCTTCTATAATTACATATCCTTGAAGTGAGAGTCTAATGTGCTAGTATCTGCCCTACTGGAAATAATTAGCCTTCAAAATAATTATATTATTTATTTTCAGCCACTTGTTTCTTAGCTCCATTTACTTATTTTACATCATGACCTTCTGGAGTTCATCATTTTTCAAAGAGTGCTATGTTTTGTCCTGATGAAGGGTCTCAGCCCAAAACATAGACCATTTATTCCCATCTATAGATGCTGCTTGACTTGTGTTCATGCAGCATTTTGTGTGTCTTCTGCATGTCTGTTGTTTTTTTGTCTGAGCTGTGTCTTCACCTTAGTTTTCAATTTTAGTTTTGCCTATAATTTTATGCAGAAATCCTAAATATTTAGTTCCAAGCTACACTTCTGTTTTTGTCTATTTCATCAAATACATTTATCTCTTTGATATTAACTAGTCTATTTTGGTTTGTGTCTAGAAATTTGGAAATTTAATAGTTATGTCCCTGGTTCTAATGATTCTAATGATACTGGGATATAATAACTGTATATTGCCTCTAAGTATATTTGTTCAGTTTTTGTTGCAATTATGTTTGTAGATATGACTTCCACATTGGGTCACTTGCTTGGGTCATTCCCTGATGTCCACTAACCTACATACTTTTGAGACATTTCTGTTACTGACATCTAGAACAAGATTATAATAGAGCCACCATCTCTGCAATAATTTGACTTTAAAGGAGTCTTTCTGATCAGGGTTTTGTTCTTGCTGTTTTTGGACACTTTAACAATATCCCTTTAGTTGGGTTTTACCTGGGCGCTTTATATTTGCAAGACAAACAAAAGGGCACAAGTTGGATCTTGGTACAGACAGCTTTAGTCACACACAGTTAATCATTTAATACTGGGGGGAGGGAAGCTACACCCTAACAATAGTACTATAATTATGAGACCTTGTGTGATTGACCAATTGCGCTAATTGGAATAGTATGTAACCCGCAGGTTCTGTCGGCTACGTAAGTCTAGAGAAGACAATCTCTGGACCCACCAAACTTATGAGATTGAGGTGCAAAACCTCCTGTTTTGGTGGATGCTGCGTGATGTGTTACCCTGTTACAAATCAGTACCACAAAATAACAGAGAGCACACCATATGCAATTAAACAATTTAGCTTTATAATACTTAATTTTACTAAAGGGTTAGTAAAGTAAAACAAAACAAAGGGCCCATTTTAATGGAACAGTCTAATGTGCACAAGTTGGAGCTCACTATTTCCCTTCCGCTGGTCCTCCATCGATTTTCCCTAGGCTTCATCGACTCCTGGCCCCACTCCAAGTCCATTCCTTTCTGGTGTCTATGACCTCTCCTTTGTGGAATGTTCTCTCTCCATCTTCCGCCGAACAAAAGACCCAGATTGCCTCGGTGTCAGTCACACAGCACAAAAACACGCTCCCCTCATTGGACGGCCCACATTCCAAAGCACCCGTTATCTCTAACCATAACATTGCTTCTACAGGAAGACCATTACATCAGCAGTGAAACCTTCCCCAGAGTGTTTCAAATGTAAAGGTAGCTTGTCGAGCACCAGCTCTATCCCGACTAATATTCAGATTCTAACCTGGATCCTTGTCAATGTAATTTTCGCTGTTGTTGTTTTCCTCTTCACCTGGCCATTCCTTTGCATGCCGCTGCCATCGTTTCATCTGCGTCCATTCACTGCCGTCGTCAACATCCGATAGGCATTCCCAGTTTGTGATAATTTTTTATTTTAATTTAGCCCTGATAATGAAGGATAAGTATGTATGGCATGAACTAAGTCTGAAAGCGGTGAAGCCTTGAATTTTAATCTTGCAAAGAAACAAAGTAGGTCAATAGAATGTTACATATCTGGAGTATGATTTTATTTCATTCCTGTTAGATCAGCGATGCCCCATGTGTCTTATTTGTAATACTGTACTGTCTAATGAAGCCATTAAACCATCATGATTTCAGGAACACTTCTGTACAAGACACCCTGAAAAGGTTACTCAGTTCCAGACAATGAAAGAAGCATTTGAAAAGTGTTTTTAAAAACCCAAACACCAGGAAATCTGCAGATGCTGGAATTTCACACCATCACCGACTTTATCTGCTCAGGGGATCTCCCATCCACTGCTATCAATCTTATAATTCCTACACCCCGCACTTCCCGTTTCTACCTCTTACCCAAGATCCACAAACCTGCCTGTCCTGGTAGACCTATTGTCTCAGCTTGCTCCTGCCCCACCGAACTCATTTCTGCATACCTCGACGCTGTTTTATCCCCCCCCCCCCTTGTTCAATCCCTTCCTACCTATGTTCGTGACACTTCTCAAGCTCTGAAACTTGTCTATGTTTTTAAGTTCCCTGGCCCCCACCGCTTTATTTTCACCATGGATGTCTGGTCCCTATATACTTCCATCCCCCATCAGGAAAGTCTCAAAGCTCTCCGCTTTTTTTTGGATTCCAGACCTAACCAGTTCCCCTCTACCACCACTCTGCACCGTCTAGCAGGATTAGTCCTTACTCTTAATAATTTCTCCTTTGGCTCCTTCCACTTCCTCCAAACTAAAGGTGTAGCCATGGGCACCCATATGGGTCCTAGCTATGCCTGCCTTTTTGTTGGCTTTGTGGAACAATCTATGTTCTGTGCCTATTCTGGTATCTGTCCCCCACTTTTCCTTCGCTACATTGACGACTGCATTGGTGCTGCTTCCTGCATGCATGTTGAGCTTGTTGACTTCATTAGCTTTGTCTCCAACTTTCACCCTGCCCTCAAGTTTACCTGGTCCATTTCCGACACCTCCCTCCCCTTTCTAGATCTTTCTGTCTCTATCTCTGGAGACAGTTTATCTACTGATGTCTACTATAAGCCTACTGACTCTCACAGCTATCTGGACTATTCCTCTTCTCACCCTGTCTCTTGCAAAAATGCCATCCACTTACGCAATTCCTCCGTCTCCACCGCATCTGCTCTCAGGATGAGGCTTTTCATTCCAGAACGAGGGAGATGTCCTCCTTTTTGAAAGAAAGGGGCTTCCCTTCCTCCACCATCAACTCTGCTCTCAAACACATCTCCCCCATTTCACACACATCTGCTCTCACTCCATCCTCCCGTCACCCCACTAGGAATATGGTTCCCCATGTCCTCACCTACCACCCCACCAGCCTCCGGGTCCAACATATAATTCTCCATAACTTCTGCCACCTCCAACGGGATCCCACCACTAAGCACATCTTTCCCTCCCTCCTCTCTCTGCTTTCCACAGGGATCGCTCCCTACGCGACTTCCTTATCCATTTGTCCCCCCACATCCCTCCCCACCAATCTCCCTTCTGGCACTTATCCTTGTAAGCGGAACAAGTGCTACACATGCCCTTACACTTCCTCCCTCGCTACCATTCAGGGCCCCAGACAGTCCTTCCAGGTGAGGCGACACTTCACCTGTGAGTTGGCTGGGGTGATATACTGTGTCCGCTGCTCCGGATGTGGCCTTCTATATATTGGTGAGACCCGACACAGACTGGGAGATCGTTTCGCTGAACACCTACGCTCTGTCCGCCAGAGAAAGCAGAATCTTCCAGTGGTCACACATTTTAATTCCACGTCCCATTCCCATTCTGATATGTCTATAGTAAAGATGAAGCCACACTCAGGTTGGAGGAACAACACCTTATATTCGGTCTGGGTAGCCTCCAACCTGATGGCATGATCATTGACTTCTCAAACTTCCGCTAATGCCCCACCTCCCCCTTGTACCCCATCCGTTATTTATTTATTTATATACACATTCTTTTTCTCTCTCTCTCCTTTTTCTCCCTCTGTCCCCCTCACTATACCCCTTGCCCATCTTCTGGTTTTTTTCCCCCCTCCCCCTTTTCTTTCTCACTGGGCCTCCTGTCCCATGATCCTCTCATATCCCTTTTGCCAATCAACTATCCAGCTCTTGGCTCCGTCCCTCCCCCTCCTGTCTTCTCCTATTATTTCAGATCTCCCCCTCCCCCTCTCACTTTCAAATCTCTTACTAGCTCTTCTTTCAGTTAGTCCTGACGAAGGGTCTCGGCCCAAAACATCGACTGTACCTCTTCCTAGAGATGCTGCCTGGCCTGCTGCGTTCACCAGCAACTTTTATGTGTTATTTGAAAAGTGTTGCACACTTGTCATTTGGCAAGAAAGCTAAAAATGACCTTGATAGTGATCTCATGCTTCTTATAACATTTCCAGATGATAGCAAAGTGTGGAAAATCTCATATAATTGTGAAAGATTAATAACGCCTGCTGTATCAGAAATACTCACCACTGTTCTCAAAATGGATACCAGTATTTTAAAATCAATTCCTTTGCGTAATAACTCTATAGCTTGTCATATTGACAAAATGAGTGAAGACATTGAGTATCAACAATACGGAGCTACAAAAAGCTGAATTTGGGATACAACTGGATGAGTCAGCGGTGCGAGATAACGAGGCATTGCTAATGGCATATGTATGGTTTATCAAAAATGGAGAAGTTTATGAGGAGATTCTGTTTTGTTAAATGTTAAAAACATATCAACAGAGAATCAATCTATGACTAGCTCAAAATGTACATTGAGGATAAGATTATTTCTATTAGAAACATGATTACTTGTGCAACAGGTGGAGCACCATATATGACAGGTCACCATGCTGGTTTAGTGGCATTTATGAAAAACAAAATTCCAAGGCTGTTTGCAATCCATTGTGTAATTCATCATCAGTACCTTGCAGCCAAAAAAGTCAGTCAATGGCTTTTCTCAAGCATGACTCTTGTAATATCTGCTATCAACAAAATGAAAGCTCATCTATTAGATAGCAGAATATTTTGCCAGTTATGCCAAGATAATGATGAATTTGAACACTTTCTTCTTCACACTGAAGTGCTTTGGCTGTCAAAAGACTGATGCTTAAAATGTTGCTTTGATCTTTATGACACTGTGGTTGAATTTTTGCTCAAAGTTGACAAGAGCTTGGGGAAACAAGATTGAACATTGATGGGGAGATGTGGCATACCTAGCTAATCTGTATGACAAAATGAATATTCTAATTATGAAACTGCGGGGTGAGAATTTCAATTTAATCCAGGTAAAAAGTGCAGTGTCCACTTTTATTGGAAAATTGGAAATATGTAAGCAAAACATTGGGAGAAGAATGTTCTCAGTTTTCCTGCATGGAAAGTTGCAAATCACCATCTGTGAAAGTGCCATAGAGTACTGCTTACACTTGCAATCACTGAAGGATTTTCAGAATCAATTCCAAGATTTGAACAGTCTGGAAATTCCAGACTAAGTAATTAACCCATTTCTTTGCAAGATGG
This sequence comes from Mobula birostris, assembly GCF_030028105.1. NCBI lineage: Eukaryota > Metazoa > Chordata > Chondrichthyes > Myliobatiformes > Myliobatidae > Mobula > Mobula birostris. The sequence goes on along the minus strand of NC_092387.1, from coordinate 16,650,000 downwards.
AAGTACAGGAAGAAAGCTTGCAAGAAATTATCAAAATTCAGAATGATGAAGAAGCAAAAATGCTTTTCAAAAATGTTAGTTTTTTGTGGTATGTGGCTACATTGTCATACGAAGTTCCCTGGTCTTTGGAGAAGAGCCAAACTGCTCTTCATTGCATTTCCATCCTCCAACCTTTTTAAGGAGGCTTCAGTGCAATGAACCATATACTACCAAAAAACAGCAACTGCTTGGACATTGTTACGCATGGGGACTTGAGGCTTTTGCTGTCACAACTTGAACTAGGTATTTCAACACTAGCTAAGAACCATCAAGCTCAAGGATCACATTGATACTGAAGATGCTGTGCAGTGCACAGGTACTGTGTAAGCTAGGTTTAAAGACATAAAAATTTAAAGCAGAATCATTTTTCGCATGTTAGCATATGGTAGACATGTTTTTACACTGTAGGGGTGCTAGAAAGTATATCGTGCTTAAGAGGGGTGTAGGCAAGTATGAAGGTGCTTTGGGGGGCATTGGGCTAAAAAAGGTTGGGAAACAATGACTTAGACTTTAACTATCAGGCTGAGTCCCAAATACTATCTTTCATTCTTGGGCCAGTCACAGGTGTCTTCACTAGGTTCCTGGAGTCCAAAGTTCTCCACTCTTCATGAAGATCTTTGGGTGGCGCCAGTACAATCTTTACTCCCTTGAATGGGGCCCACAAAGTAGGCATTTGTTGGTTCTAGCCCTCACTGGCATTACTGGCTGCTGTCAAAGTTCTTCACTGCTGATTGTCAGGGCAGGGTTACTACTGCTCTGGCTTGTTTGTTTATTTAGCAGTGCAGTGCTGAATAGGCCCTTCTGGCTCTTGAAGCCATGCTGTCCCAGTAACCCCTGACAAACCTGATTAACCTAATCATGGGACAATTTGCAATGACCTGGTACATCTTTGGACTGTGGGAGAAAACCAGAGGACATAGAGAAAGCATATACATTCCCCAAGGACGATGGACAGACACTCCTTACAGAACACCACCAACATTGGACTTTAAACTCTGGAATGCTCTGGGCCGTAATAGCGTCACCATAACCACTACACTACCATTCTGCCCAATAGGTTTGTTAATGGGGGGATTAGTTATATCCCTGTTGTAACTTCCTGGAGACTTCTTCCTCCTTGACCAATTAGATGGTGAGATGAGAGAGCCACTGCTAACGAGTGTGGGGAATGCTTTGAATGCAACCCCTCAAATGTGGTAGAGGGAGGAAACCAAGGATTCATTCAGTCTATCTCTACTGTTTCTCTTTTCCTGGACCAGCACTTGTTTAAGTACTTGTGTTACTGATCATTGGACCTGTCAGAACACTTATTCTTGCTATAGTATTGCTAATATGTGCTCTGACTGAATGTCAGGTCCAGCTGGTTTGGTGGACTTGGACCTTCTGTAGTCCAAGTTCGGCTTGGCCAACCTTTCTATGATTCCATACTCTCTGCTCTGAGGAGCTGCTTGGCCACAAGAATAAAAGTAGCACTAGGAGCCTAACACTAGCAATTTCATCATTTAACTGAAATTGAAAGACTTTCACTGCCTTTTTGAGCTTCTTGTTTCATTCTTGTCTCATAACCTATGGCTGTCTGCTAAACATCTCTTTCCTGATGTCATTGTCTCCCTCTCAAACTTTCCTGTTATTTTCCTCTGCACACCCCACATCAGTGTGTGTATTAAATAAATAAAATAGTACAACATTTATAAGGTGCCATGCAGCCCACCATGTGCACAATGATCAGAGATCACCCTTCCCACACTTGGCCTCAATGCCTAGGTGATTCGAGTGCTCATCAGCATTTCTGTTAAATGCTGTTAACACTCTGCTTCACGGCAGTGCTTTGCAGGTGCTTGCCACTTGGGATGGGAGACAAAGCCCCCCTTGGATCCTCCCTCTTAATCTCTTGTCCAAATCTGTAATCATGGATGTTTTTGGCATTTGTTACAGTTGCGTCAGCCAATCCTATATCATTACATAACTACTGACAGGTGTCTGCAGGCGAGGAAATCAAAGGTAAAAACAGAAGGAGAATAAAAAGGAGCATGGTGGGGGTTACCTGAAGTAAAATACCTAGGTGGAATATGAGGTGCTGTTCTTCTAGTTTTCATTTGGATTCTCCCTGGCAGTGAAAGGCAAGGACTGACAAGTTGGTAAGGAGTGGGAGTAGTTGAAATGGCATGCAGCTGGGAGGTTGGAAGGCTATTCTGGACTAAGTGTAGGGTGGTCTGTTAAACAATCGCCTCACCTACCTTGGTCTCATTAATGTAGAGGAGACGACATCAAGAGCCTTGAATATAGTAAATGAGATTGGAGGAAGTGCATGTGAATCTTTGTGGAAGGATTTTTTTGGGTCCCTGGATGGTGGTGAGGGACTAGTGTTGTATCTCCTATGATTGCATGGAAAAGTGCCAAGGAATAGAGAGAGGAGGATGGGCATGGCCGAGTAAACTAGATGACACTCAGTTGGTATTGGATAGTCTGGAACTGACCTATTAAATATATGATCTCAGAGGATCTGGAGAGGACATCCGTAACTTGGAGCCAAGAACAATACTCTGTCAGCACACTTCATTGGAAATATCTCCAAATCTGTGGTTAAGCACAGATACTAAAAAGCATTTGTGAGTTGATCTTATTTTCTTGTTTTGCTTACAACCTAATATTTGATCCATTAAAATTATTGTTCCCTTGCTTTTCATCTGTTTTTTTTTGTTCTTAATCAATGGAGGTCAGTTGAAGACATCAGAATGTTTATGGAGCTATGGCTTCAAAACACAATATGAATCCAAGTGCAAACAGATACATCCAGAATCCTGTGGTCATGTGCTGTAAGTGTGTAAGGTTCCTTTCTTGTGCGATGATTATCCCAGGAATGGGCAAGCATGGACTGATTGCATGGATAAAGGAACATCGAGATTGGCTGTAGTTTCAACTCAGTCCATGGGGTTACTAGGTTTGTCAGGTGAAACAATGATTATTTTGTCGTTGCTTAAGTATTTAGTTAATTTGAGATATTTAGTACCCGCAGACCTCATTAAGTAGCTTTAATTCTATCTTCTTAAATATTCGTGTACTTAATTATAAATGTTTATATTAGGGTATTAGGTATGCAACAGAGTTTGCAGATGGGAGTAGCTATTAATGATGGTATTCTGCCCTAGGGTACTGCAAGATGCAGCAAGTGTTAATCTCAAGTGAATGTGCTGTAAACAGAAATAATAATCAGTTTTGCAAGTCTGGGTAATAAGTTCAATATGTCTGGCTAAAATTGATCTGAGGTGGTACCCTTAGCCTGCTGTTTGGGAAAGCAATACTGTCCCCTGTAATTTATAAACACAAGATGCTGGAAATCTTGAGTAAAACAGTGTTGGAGGAACTCAGCAAATCGGGCAGCATCTACAGGGGGGAATAAACAAATGTTTTGGGCCAAGGTTGTTTATTTCCCTCACAGATGCAGCTGACTTTCTGATTTCTTCCAGCACTTGGTGTGTGTAAGCTAAATAGCTTCCTGGAAATTTATAATAGTAATATGGCTGTTATTCCTGCTACTTAAAATGTTTACTATTTAGAACAGCTTAACTGTGTGCCCTGTCTAAACTACCTTTTTATACATCTCCATGAGATCTCTTCTCTGCTATCCTTTGTTCCAAGAGGAACATCCCCAGCATCTCCAGGGTTAATCTCATAGCGAAACTTTTATCCTGAAACCATTTTATTGCATCTCTTCTGAGCCCTTTCTCTAATGCTTTTATTTTTCCTAACTGATGACCTGACTAGCTCACAAAAATTGTGTTTATAAAGGTTCACCATGATAGATTTCCATTCTCTTTGCTTCTGATCTTTAACCTTGTGAAAGTCTGCTGGAGAATCAGCTATAAGTATGGGCCATCAGTTTGACATATAATTACCACCAGTAACCTTAACTGTTGACACTATCAATCTTTCATTAAATTGGCATCTTCTCTGTAATCTACTCTATATGTCACTGCAGGAGTTTATTTTCAGCTTTTCCTAATGACAAAATTAAGCCTTGATGCTGATGGGTACTAATGATAGACTAATTTTAGGGCAATTCGTGAGAGATTTAATTGCTTTGATTTCTCACCTTGTCTCTGTACATCTGTCTTTTAGTGCATCTCTCTCAAGTCAATTAGTATTATTCAGTTATAGAGCATTATAGCATAGAAACAAGCTCTTTGGCCCGTCTAGTCTGTGTTGAACTATTATTCCCATTGGCCCACATCTGGACCATAGTCCTCCTTGCCCCTCCCATCTACGTACATCCAAATTTCTCTTAAATGTTGAAATTGAACCCATATCCACCACTTCTGCTGGCAGCTCATTCCACACTGCTGTCCTGAGCGAAGAATCTCCCCCTCAGATTCCCTTTAAATATTTCACCCTTAGCCTATGACTTCTAGTTCTAGATTAACCCAACCCCAATGGAAAAAGCCTGCTTACATTTACCCTGTCTATAACACTCATCATTTTGTATGCTTGCGTCAAATTTCCCCTCATTCTCCTTTGCTCCAGGGAATAAAGTCATAACCTATTCAACCTTTACCTATAACCCAGGTCCTCAAGTCCCAGTAACATCCTTGTAAGTTTTCTGTTCTCATTCAATCTTTTTGACATCTTTCCTGTAGGTTGGTGACCAGAACTGCACACAATACTCCAAATTAGGGCCCACCAATGTCTCATACAACTTCAACATAACATTCCAATTCCTATACTCAGTATTTTGATTTATGATAGCCAATGTGCCAGAAGCTCTCTTTGTGACCCTATATTCCTGTGACGCCACTTTCAAGGAATTATGGATCTGTATTTCCAGATCGCCCTGTTCTACCACAGTTCACTGTGCAAGTCCCAAAGTGCAACATCTCACACTTGTCTGCATTAAGTTCCATCTGCCATTATTCTGTCCACTTTTCCAGCTGGTCCAGATCTTGCTGCAAACTGTAGCCTTCCTCGCTGTCCACTACACCCCCAATCTTGGTGTCATCTGCAAACTTACTGACCCGGTTTACCATATTATCATCCAGCTTGTTGATATAGATGACAAGCAACAAAAGACCCAGCACACCTGATGTACACCACAAGTCATAAGCCTCAAGTCAGAGAAGCAGCCATCTATTACTACTTTCTAGCTTCACCCGTGAAACCAATATCAAATTCATTTTACAACCTCATCCTGAAAGACAAGCAACTGAACCTTCCTAACTAGCCTCCCACGTGGGACGTTGTCAAAGGCCTTGGTGAAATCCAACATCCACTAAGTTTATCAACTTTCCTGGTAACCTTCTCAAAAACTCTTTAAGATTGATTCGACACGGCCTCCCACACAAAGCCATATTGACTGTCCCTAATCAGGCACACCTATCTAAATACTTTACTGTAAATCCAGTTTCTTAGAATACCTTCCAATGATGTACCCACCACCGACATCAGGCTCACAGGCCTTTAATTTCCCAGCTTATTCTTAGAACCTTTCTTCAACAATGGAACAACATTAGCTTTTTTCCAGTCTTCCAGCACTTCTCCCATGGCTAAGGAAGTTTTAAATACCTCTGCCAGGGCCCCTACAGTTTCTGCACTAGCCTCCTACAATATCTGAGGGAACACGTTGTCAGGCCCAGGGGACTTATCTACTCTCATTTGCATTGAGACAGCTAGGACCTCCTCTTCCATAATCCATATACAGTGCTATGCAAAAGTTTGGGCACCCCTGGTCAAAGGAACATCTAAACAAGCCTGATGCATTTTGGAAACAAGTCCTGTGGACTGATGAGGTTAAAATAGAACTTTTTGGCCACAATGAGCAAAGGTATGTTTGGAGAAAAAAGGGTGCAGAATTTCATGAAAAGAACCCCTCTCCAACTGTTAAGCACAGGGGATGGATTGATCATGCTTTGGGCTTGTGTTGCAGCCAGTGGCACGAGGAACATTTACTGGTAGAGGGAAGACTGAATTCAATTAAATACCAGCAAATTCTAGAAGCAAACATCACACCATCTGTAAAAAAGCCGAAGATGAAAAGAGGATGGCTTCTACAATGGGATAATGAACCTAAACACACCTCAAAATCCACAATGGACTACCTTAAGAGGCGCAAGCTGAAGGTTTTGCCATGGCCCTCACAGTCTCCTGACCTAAACATCATCGAGAATCTGTGGGTAGACCTCAAAAGAGCAGTGCATGCAAGACGTCCCAAGAATCTCACAGAACTAGAAGACTTTTGCAAGGAAGAATGGGTGAAAATTCCCCAAACAAGAATTGAAGGACTCTTAGCCGGCTACAAAAAGCGTTTACAAGCTGTGATACTTGCCAAAGGGCGTGTTACTAAGTACTGCCATTCAGGGTGCCCAAACTTTTGCTACGGGCCCTTTTCCTTTTTTGTTATTTTGAAACTGTAAAAGATGGAAATAAAAAAGTTTTCTTCTTAAAGTATTGAAGAAATGTGTCATTTTTAGCTTTATGCCTTTTGGAAATCAGTTCATCTTTTACTCGCTTAGCTATTCACAGTAACAGAGATTTTGACCAGGTGTGCCCAAACTTTTGCATGCCACTGTATATGTCACCATATACAACTCTGAGATTCATTTTCTTGTGGGCATACTCAGCAAACCTATCAAATACTGACTATAACAGGATCAATGAAAGATCAACCAGAGTGCAGAAGACAACAAACTGTGCAATACAACTATAAATGAATCACAATAAATAATGAGAACATGAGTCCTTAAAGTGAGATCATTGGTGAAGGAAAATTTCAATGATGAGGCAACTGAGTGCACCATCCTTTTTTATTCAAGATTCTGATAGCTGAGGGGTAGTAACTGTTCTTGAACTTCGTGGTGTGAGTCCTGAGGCTCTTGTACCTTCTACCTGATGGCAGCAATGAGAAGAGAGCACGACTTGGGTGGCAGGGATCCCTGATGAATGATACTTTCCTGTGATTCATGTAATGGTTGTGCAGGATTGATCCATGATGTACTGGGCCAAATCCACTACCTTTTGTAGGATTTTCCATTCAAAGGCATTGGTGCTTCCGTACCAGGCCATAATGCAGCCAGTCACTATACTCTCCGCTACATATTTATAGAAGTTTGTCAAAGTTTTAGATGTCATGCCAAATCTCTGCAGACTCCTAAGGAAATAGAGGAGCTGCCGTACTTTCTTTGCAGTTGCACGTAGGTCCTGGGTCCAGGACAGGTCCTTTGAAATAGTAACACCTAGGAACTAAAAATTGCTAACCTTCTCCACCTCTGATCCACTGAGGACTGACTTGTGGACCTCTCGCTTCCTTCTTCAAAAGTCTATAATCAGTTCCTTGGTCTTGCTGACATTGAAAATTTGGCTGAGTGATGTCATAACAACTCAATCTCCCTCCTGTATGCTAATTCATCACCACTTTTAATTTGGCCCACAACAGTGGTGTCACCAGCAAACTTGAGTTGGCATTTGAACTGTATTTAGCTACGCAGTTGTGGATATAAAGCAATTAGAGCAGGGGACTAAGCACACACCCTTTTGGTGCACTTGTGTTGATGGAGATGTTATTGCCAATCCAAACTGACTGGGGTCTACAAGTAAGGAAACCTAGTATCCAATTGCATAAGGAGGTATTGAAGCCAAGATCTTGGAGATTATTGATTAGTTTTGAGGAGATGATGGTATTGAATGCTGAGTTGATAAAGAGCATCCTGATGTATGCATCTTTGCTGTCCAGATGTTCCAGAACTGAGTGACGAGCCAATGAGACGGTATCTGCAAATTGGAGTGGATCCAAGTTGTCTCTCAGGCAGGAGCTGATATGTTTCATCACCAACCTCTCAAAACACTTCTGCACTGTGGATGTAAGTGCTGCTGGGTGATAGTCATTGAGGTAGATCATCATGCACTTCTAGGGCACCGGTATGCTTCAAGCAGGTGGGGACCGCACACTGCTAAAGCAAGAGGTTAAAGATCTCAATGAACACACCAGCCGGTTGGTCAGCACAGGTCTTTAGTACGTGGTCAGGTACGCCATCCAGACCAGATGCATGGATTCACCCTCCTGAAGGGAGCTCGCATGTCAGCTTCAGAGACTGAGATCATAGGATCACTGGGGGATGTGGGAGTTTGTGATGGGTTTTCCATGTTCTGACAGTCCAAGCGAGCATAGAAGGCATTGAATTCATCTGGAAGCAAAGCTCTGCTGTCCCACATATTGCTTGATTTAACTTTATAAGAGATGATAGCAGTCAAGCCCTGCCACAGCTGTCCCTCGTTGATTCAAGTTTGGTCCGGAATCTCTGCTTTGGCTATTAGATGGCTTTCCAGATATCATACCCACACCTCTTGTAGCTTTCTTGGTCACCAGACTTGAATGCTTCTGATCTGGCCCACAGCAGATTTTGGATCTCATGGTTTATCCAGGGCTTCTGATCAGGGCTCTGAATGATTTAGTGGGAACACACTCATCTACAGCTGTTTTAGTAAAGTCTGTTATAATCATGGTGTATTTATCCAGATCTAGATGTGTACTTGAATACGACCCAGTCCACTGACTCAAAGCAACCTTGTAATCGCTCCTCTGCTTCTCATGACCACTTCTTAGTTGTCATGATCTCTGGAGCCTTGCTTTTTAGGCTCTGCCTGTATGCAGGTAGGAGGAGAATAGCCAGGTGATCTGATTTACCAAAATGCATTCTGGTCAAGGAACGATAGGCATTCCTTATCTTAGTATAGCAAGGGTCTAGTATGTTGGGTCCTCTGGTACTACAAGTTGTATGCTAGTGATAATTGGGCAGGGTTTTCTTCAAGCATGATTGAAGTCTCTACCATTTGAAATGTGTTGAGATGGGCTGTTTCTAGTTTGGAGGCAGCATCATGCAGCATCATAACTGCATGCCTATAGTTGGCCGCTGATGGTTTATACAGTGCAGTCAGGACTGGGGTAAATAAGATGGACAGCATTTGACCATTGAGTGTTCCAAGTTGGGGCATAAGGAGTTCAATAGAACCGCCATGTCGGAGCACCAATGAGAATTAACCATAAAACACATACCACCTCACTTTGCCATGCTTTTGGCCATGGTGATGAGCCTTAAAGGCAGCATGTCTGACAGGTTTGGGTTCTTCAGTTGATCGTGAGATCTGAAGATTGAGGAAATTTAAAAGTCTGTTGTTGGGAGGAAAGTTGCATGCTGCAGATTGCAGTGAATGTAATTCAAAAGAAGTACATTTAGAGGAATTTTGGTCCAATTTTCTGCAGTCCACAAAGTCATTGACGATCGCTGGCACTATCTGGTCCATCTTGATCTGATGAAAGTTCTTCAACCTGAAATGTTTTTCCACATTTATTTTCTGTTTTTGACCTCTCCATTGATTTTCTTGTACTCTGCAGATTTCTTCTTGGCTATCAATCATTTGTTTTTTGTATCTTTTGCAAAGTTATTTTGGTCCTGCAGACCCTTGCTTTAGTTGGTCTGGCTGGCACAAAAACACCCATAGTGGTGTCATTGGCAGATTTCTCAATAGCGTTTGAGCAGTGCTTCACCGTACTGTCATGAGTATAGAGTGTACAACAATGGCTAAACCTGCGTTTTTGAGGTGTGCCTGTGATTGCAGGCAAGAAAGAGGTATTATTTCTGATCCTGACTGATTGTGGTCTCCCAATAAGGAAGTCGAGGGAGGTACAGAAGCTCAAGTTTTGAAGTTTGCTGATTATTATGGCGGAGGGAGGGGTGGGGAATGATGGTACTGAACACTGAACTGTAACTGATAAGCAGCCGCCAGATGTATGCTTTGTATTTTTATGTCTGTTGCAGTGAATGTATCTTAGCTGCTGTGCTATGTGATGTAAACTTTAAGATAATGCCCATGTGCAGTACAGATTGAATTTCACTGAGAAATTTAGTCATAGCTCTACATCCCCCCGCTAGCAAAAACCTATTAATCTCCATTACTGAATTATTAATTGAGCTATCTTGGCTTTTCTTCTGGGGGAATTGGTGAAAGCATTAGCAGTTTCAGACTTCTGCCACTCTCTGTTTTGAAAATATAGTCTAACTTTTTTGAATGGCCTAACTCTGTTTATAAGTATGTTGCTGTTTCAATGCCCAACATTGGGTAGATTAAGAGCCTCCACACCCAACTTACTCCTTTAAAGATCCTAATAATCCCAATCAAACTTCTCTAATCTTTTGTTTTGGAAAAGTTATACAACTCGAGTGATGCAACAGTTGGTTGCCGTATAGGTTCAGTGACTCAGATTCAATTCTGGTGCTCATGTGGAGCGTGCAGGGTCTCCATGGGATGCATGATTTCTTTGTGTGTTCTGGTATTCTCGATATCCCAAAACCTGCTCGTGGTGAAGATTCTGGTGAATCTGCTGTAAGCCTTTTGAGGCTAATACTGAAGACATGTACTCATGTAACTGGAAGATAATTATAATTTAGACGCAGTCTGTTATTGGCGTTTTAGTTCTCGTTTAAATTAATTATATTCCGATTGAAACAGGTGGTGCATACTATCTCATTTCCAGAAGTTTGGGACCAGAATTTGGTGGCTCAATAGGCTTAATCTTCTCCTTTGCTAATGCTGTAGCTGTGGCCATGTATGTCGTTGGATTTGCCGAAACTCTGGTAGATATTCTGAAGGTAATGTATATTTTGTATTTGACACTAAATGCTGATTTCTTATTGGAAGTGCCATATTTGCTTATATATTGGAACGTTCTTCTAAATATCATTTGCCAGTAATGAATTTTTTTCTGCAGGAAAATAATGCACTCATGGTAGATCCAATCAGTGATATCCGAATAATAGGTTGCATTACAGTAGTAATACTACTTGGAATAACTGTAGCTGGCATGGAATGGGAGACCAAGGTAAGGTGTTTTCGGATATTTCAGATTTTTTTTATAAGGTGTTGTAATATTTAGGTAAAGTGATACCTTAGTCAGTTCAGTTTGCTGTGTTAATAAGTTTGGCATTAATACAGAACTAATCAACTACATTTGTTTTAACAGGCTCAAGTTATTCTTCTGATAATTCTTCTAATTGGAATTTGTAATTTCTTTATTGGAACTGTTATTCCAAGTAATACTGGGAAAAAAGGCAAAGGTTTCTTTAACTACCAAGGCAAGCCTTTATTGTATTATAAAGAACACATTTTGGTGAATTTAAAAAGTTGAACACTGGACTTAGGTTTCTTAACTTTTCTTACACCTGTACAGCTAACATATTTGCAGAGAATTTTGGACCATCTTTTAGGGATGGAGAAGATTTCTTCTCTGTCTTTGCCATCTTTTTCCCAGCTGCTACTGGTATTCTTGCTGGTGCCAACATCTCAGGTGATCTAAAGGTGTGTTCCTAATTTTGAAAATTAAAGATAATTTAAAATGATTAAGCAACACTTTGTGACTCGAAATATTGTACTTTAGGATCCTCAAGTAGCCATCCCTAAAGGAACAATGTTAGCTATCTTCATAACTTCTACAACTTATATTGCTGTTGCCATCTGTGTAGGTAAGATCAATTTCTTTTGAATATTAATTGTTTAAAACTTGACCGCAAGAATATAGAAACTGAGAAGCATACTGAATGCATTATGACTACGTTTTGTACTCTGCATTTGTAGTCATTATGGAATATTCACGTTAGGAGTGGAAAATTGTAGGCCGAGAAGTATGGGAGAAAAGATCATGCCCAGATTTTGTACATTGGAATTTATAACACTGAATTAGAAAAGTACAGCACAGTACAGGCCCTTCGGCCCACAATGTTTTTACAAGGGTTTTTTAAATTTAAAAAAAATTATACAATGCTTATGTCATAACTTAATTATGAGATGGATTGTTTTTTCTTTGCAGCTACTGCTAGGTACTTTGGTCCCTAATTTGCAGGCATGGAAGGGGTTGCATGTTATGCTAGGCAGAAGCAAATGCATTATCAAATTAGATGAAAAACTTTACTGTTTCCATCCCAACTAACAACTATAGTTGGAAAGTCATTGAGCATGGCCGCCAGCAAATATTATGGATACAAGCATTGAGGTCTTCAGAAAATTAAATGCATGAATTTTCTGGAAATGTAATAGCCAGGAGGGGATCTTCTCCTTCATTGTCACCTGCTGCTAACTCAAACTGCAGTACTGTGGACTATGAATATTGGCATTTTCTGTGATTCTATATGAAGACTTAAAAAAGTAATTCCTACCTAAAAATCATAGTCTAGATTGATATTGCCTGCCTTTCATCTGTTCTCAGCCTTGGTTCAGTGTTGGCAGATTTAAGTCAGTTTGTGGATTCAAGCCACATTAGGAACACAGTCCAAGCTGATGCTATAGATATAAAAGATAGAGGTGTGCTTTTGAATAAATTTAAATTGACCTTTTAAGTAGGTTCCTTCCCACTGAATCTTAACACTGGAAGGTGCACTTTTCATGAAACATGAACTTGCCTTTCCAAACAACTCTTTGAATGTTACCTGCCACTCCCCTCACAACCAACAGCTGATTACCGTCTTTGAAGGATGAGGTGTGGGAGAAAGACATGAGTATGCTAAATATCAAGGCCAGTTGTACTGCAAGTGATAACTTGGGTCTTGTGCATGGTAGGGATCAATGGTAACTTTGCAAAATAAACATTCATTAACCTGCCATACATGCCACCTTTAATGTGTCTGTTGAGCTATAAAAAAAATCTAGGCTTGTGTAGCTATTTGAAACTTTTATTTGCATATTTTATACAATCACACCTTATTTCTTGTGTTTATACCCATTTTTAGGTGCCACAGTTGTGCGTGATGCCACTGGAAGTGTGAATGATACCTTAAGTTCCACCACAAACTGCAATGGTTCAGCAGCCTGTAGACTGGGATATGATTTCTCCATCTGTAACACACAGTCATGCAATTTTGGTTTAATGAATAACTTCCAGGTAGTTTATTTTTTACTTACAGAATGGGAACATTACTGGGCAACTTAGCATTCATTCTCCATCCTTAACTCTCATTTGAAAGTGGTAATGGATCATTTTGAGATATTGCAGGTTTATGGTGCTATTGAGTAGGGAGGTCAAATATTTTGATGTCTTTGAAGGCAAGGTATTTTCAACTCAGGATTGTGTTACTTGTAGTAAACATGTAAACAGTTCAAAGGTTAATTTATTATCAAAGTATACAACTTTGAAATTCTTCTTCTCCAGATGGTTATGAAACCAAGAAGGGAAAAAAAGGCAGCATGATCATTAACCCCCAAGCCTCACTCCCTGTGCAAAAAAACGAACAAAAATGGAACAGACCCAATCCCCAAAATGGTCCCCCCCCCACCCGCACATAAAAAAAAGAAAAAGATCGGCTGAAAAGCACAATACAGAAAATCTAAAAGACTGGTTGGGGGGGGGGTGCGGGAGGTGAGGGGAGTCCAGTCCAAGTCCACATCCAAAATGCAGAAAACCTGGGCCACATTCTCCCTCTCTGGAGCAGGGCGATCTCACCAGCGATTTAAAAAGGTAGTCTCCCCTCTCCTTAGATCCAGGTCATCTACAATGTATGTATGAGATTTGGAGTATAGTAATGATCACCACCTTTTTCATATATATTAGATTATGAGGACATGCAGTCCTTGTTTATTGTGTAATGCATGCATTAAGAAATGATACAATGTTCCTCCAGTATGATTTCACAGAAACACAAGACAGACCAAGACTAAAAAAATGACAAAAACCACATAATTATAACATATAGTTACAACAGTGCAAAGCAATACCATAATTTGATGAAGAACAGACCATGGGCACGGTAAAAAAAAAAGTCTCAAAGTCTCGAAAGTCCCATCATCTCATGCAGATGGTAGAAGGAAGAAAACTCTTCCTGCCATGAACCTTCAGCGCCGCAAACTTGCCGATGCAGCACCCTGGAAGCACCTGACCACAGCCGACTCTTGAGTCCGTCCGAAAACTTCGAGCCTCCCACCAGCCTTCCGACATATATGAAATTCAATCCATGCAAATTCAATTCAAGTTTAATTATCATACAACAATAGATGAATACAGCCAAATAAGATGGTGTTACTACTGGGGTCAAGGTGCTAAAACACATTACCAACAGTCACATCAAGAACACAATCATGGGAAAAAAAGAGTCCGAACGTGCCCCCACCTCCCCTAAAAAAAAAACACCATGGCTTGATATCCAGTCCTTGCATGTACAAGTCAACAAACCCACATGGAATATATCCAAAAAAACCGACACGGAGTATGTGTGTATATAGTCCAGACCCCACCAGCCCCCTGATTTCACTCTTATTTAACTGAAATTTTAAATATTTTTAGATATCAAGTAGATGGCTTAATTTTAAAAAAGGTGAATAGAGTTTTGTTATATTCACACATCAGGACAAAATGTGCTGCTGTTCAATTTCTGACAACTGAAGACTTCACTCATCTAGGACAAGTAGCTTCTAATGAAAGAGATTAACTAACTTGAAATTAGTGTTTAGCAAGCTACTGCAATAACTTTAACCTCTCTTTCACATTTCTATTAAAGGAATTTAAAAACATAAGTAAAAATGGTTTCAAAAACAATATCATGAAAATTTGATTGTGTAACACATTCTTGATTCTTGTGGAATGGATTTGAGGTGTAAAATTGATTAAAGTACAGGATACCATTGGCAGGTTCCATAAGTCTATATCTGTGCACTGAGTATGTGAAATATATAGTGAGCAATTTTTTTTGGTGTGTGCCTGCGTGCGTGCGAGTCTGTGTGTGTGCGTGCGTACGTGATGATGTCTTTTTCCTGGCTTTTTTTATTACAAGGCGCAGAGCGAGAGAGAGAGAAACTATGTGGTGCACCACTCCTCACACAGACATTTTCACAGAATTTTTCACTTTATTTTACAAGGTTGAGTTGTGATCTCGACACTCAACCCGGCACGGATGGAAAGCGTACTCGGGAGCGGACCCAACTGGTTTCGAACCCGGGAACCTCCGCTGCTGGGTCCGGCGCCAATGTCATTGTACCACCAGTCGGCCCTGATGAGCAATTCTTAATTGGATAGTACTCTGAGAAATTAATTTCAATAGAAGTATGGGACTTGAAAAAACACATTTTTATGCAGAATGTGAAAATGATTGACATCCCCAAAGCATGCATTCTCTTTCACATGTATACAAACACGCATCAATGTCACCAAGAAAATGAAGAGCAGACTTCCTGTACAGGGCCGGTTTCTGTGCCTCTCAGTTTGCTGTGAAATTTCAAGCCCAAAGAGTCCCAGAAAGGAGCACCATTGGAAAGAATTATCCAGAGTTTAATGCCCAGAGTGACATTCCAGGTACAAGTGCTGTAATGTGCATAAAGGGGCTGGCTTGGGACAATCAAAATACCTGTACCAGGAACTGGCTTATAACAGCTGTTAACATGTTTTGTAGGTTATGAGCATGGTGTCTGGTTTCGGACCCCTCATCACAGCTGGAATCTTTTCAGCTACTCTTTCTTCTGCCCTGGCCTCTTTAGTTAGTGCGCCCAAGATTTTTCAGGTAAGAAAATTTAGTTTTCAGTTGTAAATGTTATAATATAAACCATTTAATCCCAGTTATTAACACTTGTCTGAACATGTAAATTTGTATTAAATTGACATAAAATGTTTATATAGCATGCATTTGTTAGAGCAAATAACATTTTCAATTATAATAGAAACATGTTAAGTTATTCATTAAGTATACCAGCAAACAAAACAAATTGAGGTGCTTGTTTCACATTTGTAAAATGTAAGAAATTTACTGCTTGTTTAAAAATGAAGCAGTTGCATGCTGGAATTGAGATTTTCCTCCTTCAATGAAGGCTCTGATTTTTGCATCTCAAAACATTTGTGCAGGTGTTAGCATTGTCTAATGCGAAGGCAATCATAGCCTTTTTATCAAAGTGATTTTCTGATGAGTAGTGTACAAAGATTCTTGGTTTCCTCATTTGATTTAATCAGCATCTTGTCAACCAGTTGAAGGCTATTTTTATATCTTCAGAGTGGTAGAACTAACAATGATTTTTGCAACATTTAGTTTCTCAAAAACTAATTTAATAGTTCCCTACACACTTTTCCTAGTGTG
Organism: Mobula birostris; assembly: GCF_030028105.1. Classification (NCBI taxonomy): domain Eukaryota; kingdom Metazoa; phylum Chordata; class Chondrichthyes; order Myliobatiformes; family Myliobatidae; genus Mobula; species Mobula birostris. The sequence continues at coordinate 16,633,873 of NC_092387.1, read as the reverse complement.
TTTCTTAGCTACCGCTAGCTACCCAAGAGCAAAAGGAGACATCTGGGCAAAAAACACATGTGCATATGATAGAACTCTGAGGAACATTGATATACAAAGGGATCTTAGGATGCAAGTCCATAGCTTACTGAAAACATCAACACAAGTGAATAGAGTGGTAAGAAGGCATACTTGCCTTCACCAGTAAGTAAATTGAGTATAAAAGTCGAGAAGTCGAGTTGCAGTTAGGTAAATATTGGTTAGGTTATACAGTATTTGTAGTATTATATACATTTCTGGGTGCCTCTTTACAGGAAGGAAGGGGGAGGCTTTGGAGAGAATGCAGAAGAGGTTCACCAGGATGTTGTCTGGATTAGAGCATTTCTTGTAAGGAGAGGTTGGTCAAACTTGGATTGTTTCCTTTGGGGCATCGGAGGATGAGGATTGGCCTGATAGAAGTATATAAAATTGAGAGGCAAAGAGAGGGTGGATAGTCTGTTTACCAGGATGGAATCACTAAATGCTAGAGTAGCATTTGAGGCAAGAGGAGACAAATTTAAAGGAGATTTGAGTCAATTTTTTGCACATGAAGTGGTTGTGACATAGAACAGATTTCCAGAGGAGGTACTGGAAGCAGTGTTTTAAGAGGCACTTAGACAGGCACATGAACAGACAGAATATAGACCATGTAAAGGCATGTGTACTGTTCTGTGTTCACCCTCTAATGCAACCTGCATAGTTGTAACTGGTACTAGAGGAGGACAAAGGAAATATGGATCTTGAAGGTCTTTAGGCAGAGTCTGAAGTGCAGCACAAGGAAGGAGGCTACCAGAGATATACCTGTACTTGGCAATACAGCTTCATTTCCCACAGAATTGATCTGAGGGTTTCCTAATAGGAGATGATTTTAATAAGGATTCTGCAAAGTATTTCCTCAAGAGAAACTAAATTGCTCTTTCCATACTACAGTCCTTTTTACTAACATAGTTTACCAATCAGGAGAGCATAGCTGACAACAGGAATTCTGCAGATGCTGGAAATTCAAGCAACACACATCAAAGTTGCTGGTGAACGCAGCAGGTCAGGCAGCATCTCTAGGAAGAGGTACAAGTCTGGGTTTTGAATATGCCCTGAGGTGTTGGAGCTGGTGAGATCAATGGCAGTCCTGACGAAGGGTCTCGGCCTGAAACGTCGACTGTACCTCTTCCTAGAGATGCTGCCTGGCCTGCTGCGTTCACAAGCATAGCTGACAGTCTCCTTGCATCCAGTTTGCAAGTCCACATCAATAAATGACTGCCTAACCTTATAACTTGTGGTTTATTACAAAATATTCGTATTGTCAGTTCACAAAGTAATCTTTGTTTAATTTTTTGAGGAGGGTGTATGAGGGTAGAACATGAGTTATCATTTTACAGGGATTTTAACAAGGCATTTGACAAATTTCTGAATCAAACTGGTTTAAAAAAATTAAAAAGCCCCTGGAAAGCAGCAAAAGTGGTGGTAGCAAAAATTTTCTAGGTATATTCCCATAACAGGGAATGGAAAGAAAAGAGCCTTTTGTTTTTGTTTCACATTGTATTATCAAGCTAACACCTCATATGCTCTTTTCCTGTATGTTAGAGAGGAAGCCATGAAAGGAATATATGAAGTGTTTGATAATATAAGGTGGAACAAAACCAATGCTGAAAGAGCTCAGTCAGTCAAACAAGTTCTGAAGAACGGTCACTGATCTAAAATTTGACTGGTTTCTCTTTCCATGGACACTACTTACCTGGCTGAATTCTTCCAGCATTTGTTTTTGTTTCAGATTCCAGCATCTGCAGTTTTATATTTTCCTGTTACAAAGTGAGCGGAATCTGGCTGAGTATGAAGAATGTAAATGTAAATAGACAGTTAAGATAAGCGAGAAAGCATTTTAACAGGAAGAGGTTGTCAAGAACACTGTAGTTAATCTGGAGGTCTGTTGGTGAAGTCAGTCTTCCACTCCTCCTCAAGTGACATTGCTGCTATCGGGTGAATCAAAGGTTATAAATGTTGCACCCTTGCCCACATGGTGGCACGTATTTGCAATATGCAGTGAATTGTCACTCAAATGCAGCATTGGGGGAAACATTTTTTTGGACATGAAGCAGATGAAAATTAACACCCTTCAGTAGCATGAAAATAAAACTGTATTCGGGGCAAATCATGTTTGACAATTAGCTCGAAGAACAGATGGGAGAGGAATGACTTGGACTGGAGGAAGGTATGTGGTGATCTTAGCTACTAGCATTCTGTGTTAGGATGAGTGATTCTTGATATATTCAAGACTTGAATTTGTGTTTTTTTTAGTTTGCATTTTTTGGTTTTAATGTTTGGTTTTAATGTTGTTCCTCTGCATGTACTCCAGGATTCAGACTAAATGATCAAGGAATGTTAGCTTAGACCTTGGGTATTGAAAGAGCACAATATAATTCCAAGTTGGGGGGGGAGAGTAGGGGGAGTTAAGCATGAATTGCAAAGGAAAATGCAATTAATGATGTTGCAATGCATCTGAAACTCTTGTCTTTCTAGATAATAGAGTTTGAGGTTCCACCACATTTCTTAGGTAATTACATGTATTTTGTATATGCTACACCCACTTTGTATGCTGGTAGTAGAGGCAATGGATGTTTAGAGCAGTAGATGGAGTATCGCTCGAGATGATTTAAGCGTAGACTGATTTGGTGATAATTATTTTTGAGCTGCTTTTTCTAAACAGGACATAGCTTCACAAGTTTTCCCGATGTTTGGAATATGGCAATGTTGTAATTGGATGAATTAGCTTGGCAAGAAGTGCGCTTCATTCTGGAGTACATCTCTTAAGTTTTATAGCTGGATGTCATCATATCCTAAAGCATTTGTTGTATGCGGTACTCTCAGCTGTTTCTTGATATCATTTGTATTGATTTAATTGGCCAAAGGCTGACTTTCTTAAGGATCTCAGAGGAAGATGATGGATTACTCATTTGGACTGTGAACATAGCTCTGAATTCACAAGCTGCACACTTTCAATGTTGAGGACGTTTGTTTTGGTGCTTCCTCTAAATGGCCATATAATTATCCACCACTTTGCAGCAAAACTTTAATTGGATCGCTCAGTTGTAATCTCTAAACTCAGAGGACAAATACATGTGATTTTACTGCTTAGCATGTATGTGTTTCAACTGCACTCAATTACTATCTCATTTAGGTATTCTGGTGCTGCTTCTGCCATGCTCTTCGCTCTCCATCCCTTAGCTTGGTTATGTGAAAGGCTAAGAGATCTCAGTACGGTGGATGTGTTGGCTGCTTCTCATGGTCCAGTGCCTCAATGGATGCTGATCTGTTCAGTCTATCTTATTTAGTGCCATGCAACACAAAGAAAGGTATCCTCTGCATAAAGAAGGAATTTTTCCTTGAAGATTTATACAGTGGTGACTTCTATTAGTGCTGTCATTGATATATGGAGAAAAGGCCAAATAAGCTTGGTTTGTGTTGATTCATTCATTGCCTGCCACAGTGCCAGTCTGGGAGTTGTGCCCTTCAGGACTTGGTTGTGGTTGTTTAATTAAACCATTCTTTGTCATGGGCATTGAAGTTCCTTATCTAGATTACGTTTGTTGCATTAGCTGCATTGTTCAATATCAGGAAGTACTGTTAAATCAGCTGAAGGTAGACTGGGACAGAGAGTAAACTCCTTGCCAGATTTCACTTGATGCCATGAGACATGGAAATTAAGGGCTATTCCCTTCTATCAGAATACTATTATGTCACCGCCTCTGCTTGCTGTACCTTGTTTGTGGGACAGGATACATCTGGGAGAGCAGTAGAGGAGTCCAGCTCATTGACTGGAAGATCTGATCCTGAACTCAGTAATATCAGACTACTGCTTGATTAATCTGTGGATAAACTCTCTCAATTCAGACTCTAGTCTGTAGGTGTTTGAGAAGTTTTTAGCAACATTGTAAAATTGCACTAGCCCATTCAGTCTCCACAAGTGGTATGCAACTCTGCCATGGACCATCCCAAGCCAGGCTGCTGAAGAAGAGGGTTGGGCATGGGGCTAGCAATCTCATCCTATAAAACAGTGCAAGGGCCTCATTCCTGCAAGAGCAAGAATACACCAAGAAGATGGGCTACACCTGGAGGCTACTTGAAAGACTGGCCTAGGATAGAGAACTCTGAGGTACTATAGGTGGCCTATACCCCAGAAGGAGTGATGGGCTTAAGAAGGTAGGTGGTATACAAGTTGATGCCAAGTGGTTCATTTGGCCTTATTCTTTGTTCTCAGAGCAATTATGGTGCTATCGAGTATGATATACCTCATTACCTTTGCTCTAGGCACTATTCTGAAACATCTGCAGACACTGCTGCACAGCCTGAACACTCTTGCAGATGGGCAGCTTAAAGAAGGTGGCAATCACCCACATGAGAATTCACACATTCCAGCCAATTAAACTTTCTTTGTACTTGTATTTAACTCTCACCCTATTTCAGTCTTGTCAAGTCGTGATTGAAGCACAGTGACAACAACGCTCCCTCTTGGCTTAGTCCACGTTCTGGGAAAGATGATTGGTGATTTAGATAGACTATGTTAAAGGAGCAGTATTAGTTTAGTTCTAGGTTACTGCTTTCAAGCCACAGTGACAGCGATAGCTTTTAGTTAGTTTGAGAGTTTTTAGTTAGTGGCCCTGTTGGCCTAGCATTAATTTTTCTTTGTTCTGAACAGTTCTTTTTAAAGCTCAATGTACTGTTAATTCTGTGTCCATGTTTCTCCCTCTGTTCTGGGCCCCATCATTCAACTCCTGTCAGCAAGACTTGACCATCAAAATGGACCCAGCAGAGAGAAAACAGCTGAAATCAGCCTTGAATTCTGTCGGTCAAATGGAGGAGAAGTTAGTCAGTGGAAGCTGGGTTGGCAGAAATGGCTCCTGCAGAGCGACAGCTACTCTCAGAGCTGAAAGCACAGTCTAAGCAAGAAGAACAGGAGTCAGCACTTGCAATGACAGTTCAGCATCTCACAACAGACAGCCAGAATCAGGTGGCATCCATTACTGTTCTCACTGCCACCATTCAGCAGTTCTCTGCCAGCACAGCTCCACTTCCAGCACTGGCACCAACTCATCCACTTCAATTGCAGTCTCATCAACCTCTGCCACTAACGCCCCAATTCCTTTAGTTGCTTCTGGACTTGAAACAAGAATTCCTCCACCAGGCAGGTACTGAGGTAACCCTAGTGTGAGCTGATTTTCGAAACCCAGCCAGGTCGGTTCAAATGTTGATGCCCATGCAGGTGGGATGCCTGCACCTATCTCAGGAGGAATGAGGTCGGTGCAGAAGAACAGAATTCTGCCTCTACTCTGGCAATCCAGGGCACTTCTAGGCATCATGTTCCCAAGCACTCAGTAAAAGAGGAGCCCCATCAATAAGAAGGGGAACTCTGAAGGGTTGAATCTCCTGCAAGCATTTTTCCCTAATCGACTAATGCTTCCAGCTTCCCTGCTATGGGGGTCTCAGACCCGCAAATTCCTGACATAATATTGACCCTGGGGAATTCAAGAGCCTCATGGATATCTCTCAGGCTCAAAGGTAGAGAGCTTCCACTCAATTGTTGGAGCAGAATATTGATATTAAGGCTCTGGATGGTTGGACTCTAGGCACTGGGAAGATCTGCCTTTCCACAGAGATATATGTGTAGGCATCCGTTTGTCTCATGAGACAATGGATTTGCACCTTGGAAGGTTTCCAGGGCGCAGGCCTGGGCAAGTTGTATGGAAGACCAGCAGGTGCCCATGCTGCCAGTCTCCCCTCTCCATGCCACTGATGTTGTCCAAGGGAAGGGCATTAGGATCCATACAGCTTGGCACTGGTGTCATCGCAGAGCAATGTGTGGTTAAGTGCCTTGCTCAAGGACACACACGCTGCCTCAGCCAAGGCTCGAACTAGCGACCTTCAAATCACTAGACGAATGCCTTAACCACTTGGCCACGCGCCAACACTTTTTCCACAGTATCCTCCAACTTGTGCTAGAGTCAGCCATAGGGATCAGCTTTCCTTCTATCTTATTGATTCACCTGAACTGCTGCTAGCACTTAGCACTCCCTGGCTCTCTCAATACAACCACTAATCAATTAGAATCTAAAGGAGCTCCAAGATAGACAACTGGCATATCTGTCTACCTGTCTTAGTCCAGCGCAAGCCCCTTTCAGCTTATCCTGTCCTGAGCCAACTGCTAGTGTGGACCTGTTTGGTATTCCAGCTGAATATGCTGACTTTCTTGAGATCTTCAGTAAGAAGAAGGCCACTTCACTACCTCTACACCAGCATATAACCGTGATTGACCTCTTACCTGGTTCTAGTCCTCACCTTACCTCCTCACCTAAGGCTGTTTACCTTAAGTCCTGATGGTGGCCATGGAAGAATGCATCAAGGAGGCATTGGCCTTGGGATTTCCCTCTCTATCTACCCCACCAGCAGGGGCAGGCTTCAATTTTGTGTGCAAGAAGGATGGTTAGCTCCATCCCTGCTTTAATGCCCCTCAACGACATCATGGTGAAGAACCACTAGCCTCTTCCCTTACTTGCCTCTGCATTTGAACATCTCCAGGGAGAAGCTTATTCTTTAAGATAGATCTGTGCAATGCTTACAACCAGGTTTGTATCCAAGAAAGGGTTGAGTGGAAGACTGCATTTAACACCCCCACTGACCACTGAGTAACTCATTATGCTATTTGTTCTGGCCAATGCTTCTGCTGTTTTTCAGGCCCTAGTCAATGATATGCTCTGGGACATACTGAACCAGTTTTTTTAAATTGTGTATTTGGACAATGTTCTTATCTATTCCTGCTCTCAGCAGGAGTACCTCCAGCATGTCCGGAAGGTTCTCAAATGACTCCTTGAGAACAACCTTTATGCTAGGCCAGAGAGTGCAAGTTCCACAAAGAATATAACGAGGATAGTAAAAGCTTCTTTAGGTATACGAAAAGGAAAAAAATAGTTAGGACCAAAATTGGGCCCTTGAAGACAGAAACGGGTGAATTTATTATGGAGAACAAGGAAATGGCAGACAAGTTGAACAGGTACTTTGGATCTGTCTTCACTAGGGAAGACACAAACAATCTCCCAGATATAATAGTGGCCAAAGGACCTAGGGTAATAGATGAACTGAAGGAAATTTATATTAGGCAGGAAATGGTGTTGGATAGACTATCGGGTCTGAAGGCTGATAAGTCCCTGGGACCTGATGGTCTGCATCCCAGGGTACTTAAGGAGGTAACTTTAGAAATCGTGGATGCATTGGTAATCATTTTCTAATGTTCTGTAAATTCAGGATCAGTTCCTGTGGATTGGAGGGTGGCTAGTGTTGTCCCACTTTTCAAGAAAGGAGGGAGAGAGAAAACAGGGAATTATAGACCGGTTAGCCTGACGTCGGTGGTGGGAAAGATGCTGGAGTCAATTATAAAAGATGAAATTAGGACACATTTGGATAGCAGTAACAGGATTGGTCTGAGTCGGCATGGATTTACGAAGGGGAAATCGTGCTTGACTAATCTTCTGGAATTTTTTGAGGATGTAACTATGAAAATGGACAAGGGAGAGCCAGTGGATGTAGTGTACCTGGACTTCCAGAAAGCCTTTAATAAAGTCCCACATAGGAGATTAGTGGGCAAAATTAGGGCACATGGTACTGGGGGCAGAGTACTGACATGGATTGAAAATTGGCTGGCTGACAGGAAACAAAGAGTAGCGATTAATGGGTCCCTTTCAGAATGGCAGGCGGTGACCAGTGCTGGGACCGCAGCTGTTTACAATATACATTAATGATTTAGATGAAGGAATTAAAAGTAACATTAGCAAATTTGCAGATGACACAAAGCTGGGTGGCAGTGTGAAATGTGAGGAGGATGTTATGAGAATGCAGGGTGACTTGGACAGGCTGGGTGAGTGGGCAGATGCATGGCAGATGCAGTTTAATGTGGATAAATGTGAGGTTATCCACTTTGGTGGTAAGAACAGGAAGGTAGATTATTATCTGAATGGTGTCAAGTTAGGAAAAGGGGAAGTACAACGAGATCTAGGTGTTCTTGTACATTAGTCACTGAAAGCAAGCATGCAGGTACAGCAGGCAGTGAAGAAAGCTAATGGCATGCTGGCCTTCATAACAAGGGGAATTGAGTATAGGAGCAAAGAGGTCCTTCTGCAGCTGTACAGGACCCTAGTGAGACCATACCTGGAGTATTGTGTGCAGTTTTGGTCTCCAAATTTGAGGAAGGACATTCTGCTATTGAGGGAGTGCAGTTAATTCCCGGATGGCGGGACTGTCATATGATGAAAGATTGGAGCGACTGGGCTTGTATACACTGGAATTTAGAAGGATGAGAGGGGATCTGATTGAAACATATAAGATTATTAAGGGATTGGACACGCTGGAGGCAGGAAGCATGTTCCTGCTGATGGGTGAATCCAGGACCAGAGGCCACAGTTTAAGAACAAGGGTTAGGCCATTTAGAGTGGAGCTGAGGAAAAACTCTTTCACCCAGAGAGTGGTGGATATTTGGAATGCTCTGCCCCAGAAGGCTGTAGAGGCCAAGTCTCTGGATGCTTTCAAGAAAGAGATGGATAGAGCTCTCAAAGATAGCGGAATCAAAGGTTATGGGGATAAGGCAGGAACTGGATTCTGATTGTGGATGATCAGCCATGATCACAGTAAATGGCGGCGCTGGCTCGAAGGGCTGAATGGCCTACTCCTGCACCTATTTTCTGTTGTCTATTGAGCAGGTGTTGTTTTTGGGCTACATCCTCATCCCTTTCACTGTTCAAATGGACTCATGTCAAGTTCAGGCAGGGCCAGTGGCCCAAACCATCTACAGTCAAGTGGATGAAGCACTTCATGGAGTTTGCAAACTTTTATCTCTGCTTCATCAGAAAATTCAGTTTCATTGCGGCTCCCATAACTACACTCACCAAGAAGACCTGTGCAGGATTCCAGTGGGCAAGTGAAGCAGTTCAAGCATTATCAAAACTAAAGCACTGGGGAAGTGGTGAAGCAACATCCAGGTGTATCCCATCCATTCACCGTCGAAGTTGATACATCTGATATTGGCATTAGAGCTGTACTATCCTTGCGCTCTTCAGCAGATAATCAAATGCACCCCTGTGCTTTTCTTTTCCATCGCTTGACTCCTGCAGATTGTATCTATGATGCTGGGAACTGAGAACTTCTATCAAGGAGACTCTGGAGGCATGGCTAAACTGGCTGGAGGGAGCAGAGCACCCCTTTCTGGTATGCACAGATTACAAAAACCTCTCCTACATTCATGACACCAAGTGACTCAACTCCCGTCAAGCTATTGAGCTCTCTTTTTCACTCAGTTTAATTTCACCCTCATCTACAATCCTGGCAGCAAGAATATCATGGCCGATGCCCTCTTCCACCAGTTTGACATCTGAGAATAAAGCCAATGCAGAGCCCATCCTTTCCCACACATACAGAGCTGCTCCAGTGACTTGGGAGTAGAAACAGAGGTGAAGACTGACCAATAGTCGGATCTCAGCCATGGTGGGGGACCCCCCCCCCCCACAGCTGGCTGCTTGTCCCTCCTAATGTGTGTCCCAGAATGTTGGAGTGGGGTCACCCTTCCCGTCTGGTTGGCCACCTGAGAATTCAACAGACTATGGAATTTATAGAGATGATTTTGGTGGTCGTCTGTCCCAAGGTGTCCACAACTTAATCTCTTTCTGTCCCATTTGTGCCCAGAACAAGATGTTACGTCAGTCCCCTGGTGGTCTGCCTGTGTCTCACCGCCCCTGGTCCCACCTTTCAGTGGATTTCATTGCTGGTTTGCCTCCATCATATGGGAACACTACCATTCTGGTAATTGTGGTGGATCAGTTCTCTAAAGCAGCCCACTTCATCACACTCCCCAAGCTCCTGTCAGCTCGTGAGACTGCCACCCTCATGGTTCAGTACGTGCTCAGCTTTCTTCAGGACATAGTGTCTGATCAAGGACCACAGATCACATACCATTTTTGGAAGGCTTTCTATTCCCTTTTGGGAACCACAGCCAGCCTTTCATCAGGTTTCCACCCCCAGTCTAATGGCCAAACTGAGTGAGTGAATCAGGAGTTGGAGATAACCCTGCACTGCCATGTCTCTTCCAACCCCACAATCTGGAGATCACAGCTAGTTTGGCCAGAGATTACCCACAATAACCTTCAGTCACCCTGCAATAGCATGTCCCCCTTTGAATGTCAAAAGGGAATCCAGGTACCATTGTTCACTGACCAAGAAATTGACGTTGGAGTCCCTGCTGCATGTGGAGACTTGGCCAGGGCTTCTCTGCTGCGCAGCCAGAAGCAACATGTTTGGCAGGCTGATCAGTTTCACTGACAGGTGAAGCCTCTCAAGCCAGGGGACAAAGTCTGACTGGCATCTAGAGATCTTCCTTTGAGAGTAGAGAGCCGCAAGTTGGCTCTACACCATGGGACTATTGGTAATGGAGAAGAACCTCCTATAGGTTGTGCCCACCATCATCCATGAAGTGACTTCCTCCCCCTCCTCCTCCAGTCAACTCTCCCTGCTTGATGGATGGGTCCCTGTTCTATTCTGTCCACGTGCATCCTGGCATCTTACTGGGTGTGGTGCATTGTCCAGTACCTTGTTGATTGGGAGAGGTGTGGCCCAGAGAAGTCTTTCATTCAGGACTTCCAGCAGGCACAGGCCCCTGGCTGATCGGTAGCTGCACCATAGAGTGGGGGGCCTAGTCACAACTATGGAAGTCACTGTTGTTGAGTCTGAACGCTCTCACTGGTGGGCAGCTGAAAGAAGATGACAGTTATGCATGTGAAAAGCACACATCCCAGCCAATTAGGATTCCTTTGAACTTGTATTTAACTCTCTCCAGTTGTTTTAGTCTTATCAAGTCTTGATCGAAGCACAGTGATGATAACGCTCCTTGCTTACCTTAGTCCACGTACTGGGAAAGATGTTCAGTGATTTAGATAGATGCTGTTAAAGGAGTGGTATTAATTTAGGTCACTGCAGCAGTGACGGCACTAGTTTTTGGTTAGTTTGAGAGTTTTTAGAGGTCCTGTTGGCTTAGCGTTAATTTTTCTTTGTTCTGACAAGTTCTTATTAAAACTCAGTGAACTGTTAATTCCTCTGTGCTTGGGCCATCACTGTACTACTGATATATTCTCTTACAAAATTTCTGAGTTACAGTATGATATTTGAATAGAACACCAGCATGAATGACAAAACCCACTGCCTTGTCAAAAGGAGCTGCCTTACGTCTATCTATTATCGCCAAGTTTAACAGGAGGTGAGATCCCTCCGTATATCCCTCTGAAAACAGGGTTTTAAATCACAAAGCAGCTTTGTCATGCATCATGTAGAGTTGGTGCAGAGTTACATATCCATCCATGAAGTTTTAAATGTAAGTACATTGTACACCAGTTTAAGATGGCACTATGTACTGGTTTGAGCAACAGCTTGTTGGTGGTCAGTGAAACAAAGAAAGCAATTAAATACTTTCAAGCAACACACATCAAGGTTGCTGGTGAACGCAGCAGGCCAGGCAGCATCTCTAGGAAGAGGTACAGTTGACGTTTCGGGCCGAGACCCTTCGTCAGGACTAACTGAAGGAAGAGCTAGTAAGAGATTTGAAAGGGGGAGGGGGAGGGGGAGATCCAAAATGATAGGAGAAGACAGGAGGGGGAGGGATGGAACCAAGAGCTGGACAGGGGATTGTCAAAAGGGATGTGAGAGGATCATGGGACAGGAGGCCCAGGGAGAAGGAAAAGAGGGAAGGCGGGGGGAAGAAAACCCAGAAGATGGGCAAGGGGTATAGTCAGAGGGACAGAGGGAGAAAAAGGAGACAGACAAAGAATGTGTGTATATAGATAAATAATGGATGGGGTACGAGGAGGAGGTGGGGCATTAGCAGAAGTTAGAGAAGTCAGTGTTCATGCCATCAGGTTGGAGGCTACCCAGATGGAATATAAGGTGTTGTTCCTCCAACCTGAGTGTGGCTTCATCTTTACAGTAGAGGAGGCCGTGGATGGACAGATCAGAATGGGAATGGGATGTGGAATTGAAATGTGTGGCCACTGGGAGATCCTGCTTTCTCTGGCGGACAGAGCGTAGGTGTTCAGCAAAGCCATCTCCCAGTCTGCGTCGGGTCTCGCCAATATATAGAAGGCCACATCGGGAGCACCGGACATAGTATATCACCCCAGCCGACTCACAGGTGAAGTGTCGCTTCACCTGGAAGGACTGTCTGGGGCCCTGAATGGTGGTAAGGGAGGAAGTGTAAGGGCATGTGTAGCACTTGTCCCGCTTACAAGGATAAGTGCCAGGAGGGAGATCAGTGGGGAGGGATGGGGGGGATGAATGGACAAGGGAGTCGCGTAGGGAGTGATCCCTGCAGAAGGCAGAAGGGGGGGGGGGAGGGAAAGATGTACTTAGTGCTGGGATCCCATTGGAGGTGGCGGAAGTTACGGCGAATAATATGTTGGACCCGGAGGCTGTTGGAGTGGTAGGTGAGGACCAGGGGAACTCTCTTCCTAGTGGGGTGGCAGGAGGATGGAGTAAGAGCAGATGTGCGTGAAATGGGGGAGATGCGTTTGAGAGCAGAGTTGATGGTGGAGGAAGGGAACTACTGTTATTCATACTTTTTCTGGTAATGGATCGTTGCAAACCGTGCCTATGGCTTCCCTGTTGGAGTTGGGCTGAATCGCTTCCTTGATATTGCATTTTTGTGGTGTGACTGGGAGTCTTGCTGGGGCAGGACAGTTGGAGCATGTCCAGGCTGGAGTGGCTGGAGGCAATTCGATGCAGCAGAGTCGCGGCGAGGCATGGAAACATCCAAGGCTTGATCAGTTTAAGAGCCAAGCTGAAGTGCAAAGGTCAGGTGGTTCGATATGGCAGAGCCGACAAGAGGAACAATCCAAGGTTTGATCAGTTTGAGAGCTGAGCTGAATTGGGAATGTAGGGTATTAACCTTCTCAAGGCAGCAGAGCCCAAGCCAGTGGACGAGGAACAAGCCAATTTAAGTGCTGGGCCAGATTGAAATGGTCAGGGTGTCAGGGTCGGAGATGAGAGCTAGGCCAGTTCGGCTCGCTGTGCCACGGGGTTTGCTGACCTCTTTGCTGGACTGACGCCTTCTGAATTGGCTGCAGTGATGCCTGGTGTTGTGAACTTCATTTCTGAATGCTTTTTGCACAATTTGTTTTTATTCTGTCTCTGCTCATTGGGTGTTTGACAGTCTTCTTTCATCTTTACTGGGTTCAGTTGGGGTTCTTTGTTCCATGGCTGCCTGTAAAGAGATGAATCTCAAGGTTGTATAAAGTGTAGCACACAAAATGCTGGTGGAACTCAGCAGGCCAGACTGCATCCAGAAAAAGAGTACAGTGGACGTTTCAGGCTGAAACCCTTCAGCAGGACTGGAGAAAAATGCTGATGAGTAGATTTTTTAAAGTGGGGGGAAGAGGAGAGAAACACAAGGCGATAGGTGAAACCCAGAGGGGGAGGGATGAAGTTAAGAGCTGGGAAGTTGATTGGTGAAAGAGACAGAAGGCCATGGAAGAAAGAAAAGGGAGGCAAGATGGGCAGGCAAGGAGATAAAGTGAGGGAGGGAAAAGGGGGTGGGAAATGGTGAAGGAGGGGTGTGGGGGACATTATCGGAAGTTAGAGAAATCAATGTTCATGCCATCAGGTTGGAGGCTACCCAAATGGAATATAAGGTGTTGTTCCTCCAAACTAAGTGTGGCCTCATGATGACAGTGGAGAAGGCCATGAATGGACATATGGGAATGGGAAGTAGAATTAAAATGGGTGGCCATTGTGAGATTCTGCTTTTTCTGGTGGTTGGAGTGTAGGTACTCAGCGAAGTGGTCTTCCAATCTACGTCGGGTCTCACCAATCTACAGGAAGCCACACCGGGAGCACCAAACACAGTATATGGCCCATACAGACTCGCAGGCGAAGTGTCACCTCACCTGGAAGGACTGTTTCACCTATCACCTTGTGTTTCTCTCTCCCCTTCCCCCACCTTTTAAATCTACTCCTCAGCATTTTTTCCTCTCATCCTGCAGAAGGGTTTCAGCCCGAAACGTCTACTCTTCTCCTAGATGCTGCCTGGCCTGCTGAGTTTTTCCAGCATTTTGTGTGTGTTGCTTGGACTTCCAACATTTGTAGATTTTCTCTTGTTTGTATAAAGTGTATATACTTTAATAATAAATGTACTTTGAATTTTAAATAAAGAATTGCTTGAGAGGAGTAATTACATATTTGTACTATTACCACCTCAATCATTACAATATTTTTCCCATTTTTCGTATTTGGTGTCATTAATGGCTTACAAGAATAGGATCAGCAACATCAAGGGTGATGGTTACCTTTTTATTACTATGCTTGCAAAGCATCTCTAATTACTTTCAAAAGCCTTTGGCAGTTTTTGCTTCAGTGACTCTTGCAGAAATGGCTCACTAATCCTGATTATGCCACTGCTATAAATATTCATGAGTAATATTTTTTCTTCCTGATTTTAGTTGCTAGTTTTGACATCTAAAGGAATGTGAAGAGGTGTGATGTTAGTGTGAGTCCAGTGAAGTGAATCTTTGCAGAAAGTAGATCATTAATATCATATAATTTTAATAGGGAATAAAGTATATGGCTTCATTAGCTGCCCAGAGAAGTCTAACAGTTGCTCAAAAGTATTAAAGTGGTGTAAACAGTTTATAGAATTCTGAAGCTGCAGCCTTGGTGAAATGCAGGTGAACAAGAACTGAAATAACTCAATTCCTTTTGCTTGTTGGAAGATAATTTCATTTTAAACTCTGTTTTATTACTGCTAAAATTTTAAGTTTTCGAAATCAATGTTTCATCTCAAATTTTTGAAATAATGAGGCCCTCTGTTGATCGGAATTAACCATGGATACTGCACTGTAGCTGCCTATGTGATAAACAAGCCAGGCCAGTACAATATGGAGAGTAAGCTGCTGCCCATACAGCAGGCTCCCCCTCTCCACACAGCTGATGGATACAAAGGAATGGCAGAGACAGATACAGTTTGGCACCAGTGGCATCACAGGAGTTGAACTTAACATAGGACTGCTTTGGGGACTCCAGCTCTGGATTTTTTCCTTGGGTTTACTCCCAAATCTTGTCCCATGAGTGTGTACAGCTAACCACAGCTGATGATCCCCAACTGCCCGGTTATGATAACTTTATGGAACTTAATTTTTGAAATACTTAAAAGTTTGCGAAGATTTGGCATGACACCTAAAACTTTGACAAACTTCTGTAGATGTGTGGCATTGACTGGTTGCAACATGGTCTGGTATGGAAACATCAATGCCCTTGAATGGAAAATTCTACAAAATGTATTGGTTATGGCCCAGTCCATCATGGGTAAAGCCCTCACCACCATTGAGTACACCTGCATGGAGTGCTGTCACAGGAAAGCAGCATCCATCATCAGGGACCCCACCACCCAGGCCATGTTCTCTTCTTGCTGCTGTCATCAGGAAGAAGGTACAGAAGCCTCAGGACCCACACCACCAGGTTCAGGAACAGTTATTACTCCTCAACCTTTCGGGCCCTTGAACTATAGGGGATAGCTTCACTCTACTTCACTTGCCCTAAAACTGAACTGTTGCCACAATCTAAATACCTACTTTCAAGGACTCTTCATTTCATGTTCTCTATCACTGGACCACAAATGTTTTCCTTCCTGAATGCTTTTGGGTGTATCTTACGGATTTTGGGCTGCTGATCATGAACATCACCATGCTATTTCCCTATTATATGCCTTTTTTTTTGGAATGGCCTATTTTTAAACTTTCAATTTATAATACAAGCCAATTAAAATATTGCCCACAATGTAAGCTGTAAAGTTTTCTATCTTGTCCAGGCATGCCTGGACATGCTTTGGGTTGCCAGCATGATCTACAAGAATGATGTCTTTTTATTGATTCCTCAGTGTTCAGCCCAAAAGCTGTGCTGATGCACAATGGCAATATCCACTTATCAATACTAATTGGCTGTGCAGTACACATGAAAGAGAATTGCTGAAATTTGGCAGTCTTGTACAGCAACTACAACTGGAACATCTGTGGTGATCTGAAAGTAGTGGTGCTGCTACGAGGAATGCAGCTCAGATACACCGAGTGCTGTCGTTCCATTTGCAAATAGGACAGCCATCGCTAAAGAATCTCATTACATTAAAAAGGATTGGCCACTCGGTAAGCAGTTGACTCTAGGGCAGAAAAATGTGCCAGATAAGCCACTTGTAGACCCAACAAAGATATTTTTGCCTCCTCTTCTTATAAAACTGGGGCTTATGAAAAATTTTGTGAAAGCGATGAACAAGGAAGGTGAAGGATTTCAATATTTGAGACAGATATTTCCAAGAATAATTGGTGCTAAGATTAAGGAAGGCATTATTGTTGGTACACAAAATAAACAGTTCATCAATGACAGGCAATTCTAAGAACTTGTAGTGGAACAGGAGAAAATTGACTGGAGGGCGTTCAAGGATGTTGTTGAAAATTTTGGCAACTGCAGAGCACCAAACTATGTGCAGCTGGTTGACAACATGTTTCAACCATGAAGTGCAACATGTCACTAAAGATTTATTTCCTGCATTTCCATTCAGACTTCTCTGTAAGTCCTGGTGCTGTCAGTGACAAACATGGTGAAAGGTTTCACTAGGACATTGTAGTCATGGAGAAACGGTATCAAGGCAACTGGAATCTATTAATGCTAGCTGATTATTGTGACACTTAAGTGAGAATCCTCAGACACTGAGTACAAATGAAAGTCATCAACAAAATATTTTTTAGTTTAGTTGAACTATTGTAAGGTGTCAGCACTGGTATGCAATTAAATGCATTACATTCAATAAATGTTAATTTCTTGTTTCTCCAAATTCCTTTGTGATACAAGTAGTCTGAAATTATATTTGTGTTTAGCTTTAAGTGGTCTATTATAACTACAATATATTTCTGAGGAAGCAACACTTTTGAAAAAATTTGCTGTCCAGTGTATCTATTTTCTTTTTCATTTATATTTTCAGTTTGTTTTGTTTTGTTTGTCTATCCTGTTGGGTGCAGTCTTTCATAGATTCTAATATGTTTCTTGTACCTACTGAGTATGCCTGCAAGAGAACAAATCCTCAATGTTGTATATGGTGACATAGATGTACTTTTGTAATTAATTTACTCTGAATTTTAAAGTTTGAAATCAATATGATGTGTAACAAAATTACTATGTTCATATGGGCTACTGATGGAAGAATTTACTGCCTTGGAAGATGTCCTCTTGCAAAATGATTAATCAATGTGCTTTGACAGATGAACTCCCTGCAGCCATGGTGTGCTGGTGGAGGATGTAAGTGTTGGAGGTGGAATCTAGGCTGCTTTGTTGTTGGAGGAGCATTTGTCCAGACAGGTGGATTGATACATTCCTAACTTGTGCTAGAAAAATGGCTTTGGGAATCAGAAGATGAATCATTTACCAGCTTTTTACTGCCTTCAAGATTGGGTTTATCTTTGACCCCAGGAATTTGATAGTGGTGGATTTTGGATGATGTAATTAAATGTTATTGATGTCCCTACGAGAAATCATCCTTCTCTTGTGCTATTGCTAATATTGCTTCCCAGTTTTCAGTATTTGTAGCACCTGGGCAGAGACAGCTTCAATCGCAACTCATAGTCAGAAACGTGACTTATTATTTCATTATGAAAGGTGGGGGTGGGTGTTAAATGCTTGATTTAACCCCCCACCCCCACCTGAAGGTCGTAGGGCCCGAGACACTTATATGCGGAGATGTTGTGATGTCCTGGTTCAAGAAAGTGACTCACCAGTGCCATCTTAGTCAATTAGGAATGCTGTTCAGGGAAGATTGGGAGCATTTTCATCTGTATACTGTAAGCCTTTGTCATCAGAGGAGCTTAGCCATTTGTCTGAAGCACACTTGTAGAAGTGTAGATGGAAGAATGGTTAGTGCTGAGCAGAAGAACAAGAAGACAGTAATATCCTCCTTGGGCATGTTTTCAGGGTGCATGTCATTACTTGGAAATGCTACTTAGTGGTGGGGTGGAAGTTGCCTACCCTGAAGATGAGTTTTGGGAAGCTGAATCTAATAGCCAAGAAGTTTCCACTAGAGGGAATAAAGGCAGCCATGAAACACAAATTCAACACTGTCAGCGTCACTTGCTTGGCGTAACGAATTATCAATATGAAACGGGTCATATGGATCTATGCTGATGAGAGCATTGGTTATCTCAGAGACTTTACACTACTCAAATGATTCAGTAATTGTAGTTAATTAACTTACAGAATAAAAATATTGTTAGAAGTACTCAATAGGTCTAAGGAAAATGGTAAACATTTCACATCAGTGATGTTCATCAGTACCAAAAAACAGTTAACATTTTTAAGTTATACAGAAAAGTGGGCTATAGTGTAAAGGGAATTTATATGATATTTAGAGGAGAAAAAAAACCAGAAAATGTTGGAAACATCAGCAGATCGGATGGCAGCATTTGCGGAAAGAGAAACAGTTAATACTTCAGGTTTTCGAGTCTGAGTCCCTTTTGAACTGGGAAATTTTCAGTTGTAGAGGTGGGAAAAGGATGGGTATAACAAAAGGAATGTCATGCCTGCTCTGATATTTAGTAAGGTCATCAGCACCCCTTTCCTGCACTAAACCCTATATCCCTTGATTTCTTTAATTCCAAAAAGTAGTTTGAATATACTCAGTAACTTAATCTTGATAGGCCTATTGATTAAAGAATTCCAAAGGTTCAGTGCTGTGGGTGAAGAAATTTTGTCTCATTTTAGCTGTCTGCTTAATTTGAAACTATAACCCTCATGGTTCTAGAAATCCCTGACAAGGAAGCCTCAACTTTATATCCACTTTAAGCCTATAAGAATTTTCTATGCTTCTAAGATCATTACTCATTCAACTGAATTTGAGTAAATGCATGGTCTGCTTAATTTTAATCTGGCACCAAGCTTTCTCTGCACTTACTCTATCATTTGGTATATCACTCCTTGGTGTCAGTGTATTCCAAATGCATTCATAACTGCCCTACAAAATTGGAATGAGACATCTCTACTCTTGCGATCAAAACCACTTGTAGTAAAGGCTAGTTTACTCTTCTCCTTCCTAATTTCCTTCTGAATCTGGATGCTAACATTGAATGATTCATGTACAAGAACACTCACTGGTCCTTTTGACCATCAATACCTTTCAATCTCTCTTTTCAAAAAGATACTCCTTTTTATTACAATAAAAGGAGTATCTTTTTAAAATGAGATGCTCGTTTCATCTTATTTTAAATAGATGCTTTTTTAAAATGAGATGAAAGGGAGTATCTTTTTCATCTTGATTTCACATGTTTCTACAATATATTCCATCCTCTTTGTCTTTGCACATTTGCTTAAACTGATTATACGCTTGGAAATTAGGCTGTGAAAAGCTTCAGAGCCAGCTTTGTATTGGTAGCAAATTTGGAAAATGACACTCAGTGTTATACAAATCATTGAAATGGGTTGGAAACTGGAAGTCACAACATTAATCCTGATATCATCCTACCAGCCATAGTCTCTTAACCTGAAAATGACCTGACTATTCTTACTGTTTTCTGTTTACTAATCCTGAGTCAACACCAGTATATTGCCTCCAATTCCACACACTTTAAATTTGTTTTAATGATTTATTTTATTAAGATGCCATGAAAACCTTAAACTCCAGATATACCAAGTCATCTGGTTAATTCTTATTTATTTCTGCCAGTTTACAACCTTAAACTGAGAAACCTAAAAAATAATTTCCTTTTCATAAATCCATATTGATTTCACCATGTTTATTTTTATATTTTTAACAATTGTTCTTTTACCAGTTAATAAATTCTAGCACCTTCTCTGCAACTTGTTTTCTTTCTTCCTCCCCTATTAAATAATAGATTTTTTTTCATTTCCAATATGTGGGAATCATTCTTGAGAATTTTGAAAGCTCTCAGCCAGTGCATCCACTGTCCCTGTAGCAAATACTTCAATGAATAATATTGAGTAATTATGGAATAATAATTATGAAAAACAGAATAATAAGCTGTGAAGATGAAGAGATTGAAAGTTGAGAACTAGGATAACTCATTTGCAAGAGGAAATGAAGAAACAAGATATAGGTAATGGGATGGATGGTGAAAAGCTTCGACCAGATTACTTCATACAACATTTCAAAAGGTAGAATAATTTTTTATTGGTTTCTTTTCCCCTCGACTGAGAATTCAGATTTACTGTGATTAGCATGACTGACTGACTTTACTCACATATAATTTTACTTCACTATGTACTCTTTGACTATATTCTGTTTGTTCTTGTACCCGGAAAATAAGTAGTACAAAATACCAAATGAGGCTTTTCCTTGTTTTGAAAACCATCGATACACTTGTCTTCATTTTTTTTAAGAAAACAAGGTTTTTGTAATATCCTAGTTGAATTTTTGAAGCACTAGATAGGAATTGATGGCTAACTTTTCATTTCACTGAATTAAATAGCAAGGGAGAAGTTTTCTTAACATCTTTTCATCAAAAAATGTAATGAACTTGTGGAATAAATTATTAAGAATGCCTATTGATATAACTGGAGAACTTGTGTTTCTGGAGATTGAGTGGCATGGTGAAAAAACTGGTAGGTTGAGCTGGTTATCTCTTGGGACAGTATGGTTTATACTTGTAGCTAAAATGGCTGCTGATCTAAAATTCCTCTGTAGAAATGGGTTTGTTAGGTTGCAAATAATTGACTTTATTTTCTCTACAGGCACTCTGCAAGGATAATATTTATAAGGGGCTTTATTTCTTTGGAAAGGGATATGGGAAGAATGGTGAACCTATTAGAAGCTATATTTTAACATTCTTTATTGCTGTTGCATTCATTCTGATTGGTAAGTGGGGTTCATCTTAAATCCTTTAAATTGCTCTTAAAAAGTAGCTTGGTATTTTTACAGAAACTTGCAACTTCCTGAGCTAAAAACAGAAAAAGTAGAAGTTCTCAGTATCTATAAATCAAGCCTTTAACTTGAACATCTTAATAAAATCTAAGTCACATTTCCATTGCTGCATTGGTGACATTAATGCAAAATACAGGTCGATCTTCACTAATCTGACTACCTGTAATCCGGTTCCTTCGATAATCCAGCACTGATTATGCTCAATGTGATCCTTCTGTAATTCGGCATTTTCACTAATCCAGCACTCCTCAGGTCCCAATGGTGCCGGATTAGTGAAGGTCAACCTGTATTACATATGTAATTTTATGTAATTTTATTTGGTAAAAGGACATTGAGTTATTTTTACCCCTTGTGGAATTACAAGTGTCTATACAACTTCAGAATCATCTGAATGCAAGACAGTTTTCCAAGCAATGCACAAATTGTATTATATTAATTAAATTAATGCAAATTTGCAGGTGAGTTAATATCAATTTTTAATCTGTACAGATTTTTTTGTGGCATAAGCTTTGAGTCCCTAAGTGTTGTTTTTTGTGGCTTTCAATGTGACCATATGTTAGAGAGCATGGTATCTAAAATTTCATCCAGGCAAGATTTTGTACTATGTTTGCCTTAATAATGACCAGGATAGTTTACTCTGGACAGAACTAGACTTTAACTTGTGCTGAAAGCAAAATCCGAACACTTATATTGCATATAGTGTATTTCTCCTCTTAGCATAGCCACAGTGCTGTACAGCCCTCCACAAAATGAACTTCAAGTAGACTGACTTAAACTGGGATGCAAGTCACCACACCCTCAAGTGATTCAGCAAGTTACCCCCAGAACTTAAGTGGCCAGAAATGCTAGAAAAACTCTTGCAAAAATCAAACTGGTTTCTTCAAATGAAGTGAGTGGGAGAAAAACAGGAAAAGGCTTCCATTAAGTGATACTGCCAAAAATCTTAATGCCGGTTTCAGAGGAAGGCATTCTGTAATCAACACTTCCTGCTGGAGCAATGTTTATACTGGCTACCTTTCTATAAGGGAGTCCTCACTTAGATTTTGAACTCTGAAAATCTCAAGTACAAGCTAATCGTTTGTAAATTGTTGGACACCCTCATTCTTGGATACCTTATTTCAAAATCCTCATCTGACCCCATGATAGAATCCACACATGACATTTTAGATTGTAGGCCTTTGACCAGCAATGTGCCACAGGGCTTTTGTCATCTGCAATAATGACTTGAGTGAGAAAGTAGATGGCAGAGTTTGTTGGCATTAAAGAAGGTTATCTTTAAATTGCAACTGGATCTAAATTAGCTGGGAAATGGGTCAAGGATTAGCAGATGGCATTTAACTCGGGCAAGCACTAAGTGTTGCAATTTGACAAGTTAAACCAAGACAAGATTTGTACATTAAATGGCAGGGCCTTGGAGACTACTGTAGAACAGAGACCCAGGGATACAGTACATAGTTCCTTAGTAGTGGCACAAGAAGACTTAGTGAGGAAGGTGTTTGGTGTGGTTGTCTTTTGGTCAGGGTATTGAGTACAAATGTTGGACGTCATGTCACAACTGTACAAGATGTTGGTGAGTCTGCACTTGGAGTACTGTTGGCTGTTCTGATCATCTAACTATAGGAAGGCTGTCATTAAGGTAGAAAGGGTGCAGAAAAGATTAACAATGTTGTTACCAAAACTGGAGGTCTTGAGTTCTAAGCAGAAACTGGACAGGCTAGAGCATTTTTTTCTTGGAGTGTAAGAGGCTGAGGGTTACCATATAGAGGTATATAAAATCTTGAGGGGCGTAGATAATGTGAATAGTCAGTCTTTTTCCCAGGAAAGGGGAGTCTAAAACTAGAGAGTATAAGTTTAAGGTGATACCTAAGGGGCAATTTTTTCCACACAGAAGATGGGGGGGGGGGGTATGTGGAACAAGCTGCTAGAGGAAGTGGGTGAAGTTACAACATTTTTAGAACAAATTATTTGGACAAACATGTGGATAGAAAAGGCTTAAAGGAATATGGACTGAATGCTTAGGCAAATGGGACTAGCTCAGGTAGGCAATTTAGTCGGTGTGGGCAAGTTGGGCAATAGGGTCTATTTATATGCTATGTGACTCTGACTCAACAAGAACTCAGCCACAAAGTGGAGAAGCTGATTGTTTTTCTTCAGTGTGTATCTTACTTTTGCATATCGAAGCACCCCAAAATTACAGTTTCTTATAGAAGCAACTTCTTGCCAGTAAAAGCTTGAAATCATAGGGAATTTTGAAATGAAGTGATTGCTGATTATTGGAAAGGTACTTGAATTTTACCTATCACCTTCTAGCTACCCTTCTTCCCCTCGCCCCATTTTTTATTCTGGTGTCTTCCCCTTCCTTTCTAGCCCTAAGAAGGGTTTCGGTCCAAAACATCAACCATTTGTTCATTTCCATGGATACTGCCTGACCTGCTGGGATCCTCCAGCATTTTGTGTGTGTTGCTTCAGTTTTCCAGCATTTACGGAATTTCTTGTGGTTTTTTTTAAATTTTAAGATGTACTTTGATGAAATCTAAAATGTTACTTTCTTTTTTTCTAGCTGAGCTGAATACTATTGCACCTGTTATCTCAAACTTTTTCTTGGCCTCGTATGCACTTATCAATTTCTCATGTTTTCACGCTTCATATTCAAAAACTCCAGGTCAGTAATTTGTATATAGATTCCAACTGAGTATAAATTACAGGACACCTAAACTTTCTTGGTTTTGAAATTCCAGCATCATTTTAGCATTCAAGTACTCTATTCTGAAATGAAATGTAAGTTTGGCCATTCAGTATAAGTTGGCATCTTGAACACGTTTACATAGCTATTTGTTGAGATTATGTTTCGCAGCATAAATGAAAGTGTAAATTCATAATTGATTGTTTTAACAGGGTGGCGTCCTGCCTTTAGATTTTACAACATGTGGCTCTCGTTACTTGGAACTGTTTTGTGCTGTGCGGTCATGTTCGTCATCAACTGGTGGGCAGCTGTAATCACAGTTGCAATCGTGCTATTCCTTAATATTTATGTTATTTACAATAAACCAGGTGAGAATTTTTCCTTGCTTCTGAATGTGCAGAATATACTGACTTAAGTGTACATTTACAAATGTATTAAAAATAAATTTTCTGGTTCCAATACTGATTTCCCAGCAAATTTGAACTCAATAGCTGGAACTATTAGTATGTGCTGACAGTAGCATTATATAGATAGCACATGGCCCTCTGTCTTCCTGTTGAGAAGATTTAACACAAGCACGAATACTTTTCCACAAATTACTGTTGTCTATGGGCCACATCCCTTCTGCTCTGCTCTAGTTCTCTGAGCACAGAGTCTGGTATGCAATAAAGTTCAATTTTTTTTTGTTTAATATCATTGAAATTTCCTCTTGGAATGTGACTACCGTAGCTCTTATGGTTTAAAGAAATGTTGTAAACCACTGGCTACCTGCACGTGGTGGGCACCTACCCATACTGCTGTGTTAGAGTTAAAGGAACTGGAAGAAAATCGTATGCTTGGAGGTTGCAGACTTGGCTCTTAACATAATGAGCCTGGTTTAACAATGCAGTTCTATTACAGGGTGCACAAAATATGTCAAAATTTCTTAGTCCCAGTATTTCTAAATAAGAAAGCCAATCATTCTCAGAATTCATATTTTATTGGGGTAACATGTTGGAATAAGCTATGCTGGAAGTTGTTAATTCATGTGCCCATAGAAATTCAATACTCTTAGTGCTATAGAGCAATATTGCACAAGTACAGGCCCTTCGGCTCAGAGTCAGTACTGACCACAGTACTCACCCATCTAGTCCCAATTTCCTGGGTTCAGCCTATATCACTCTAAGCCCAGCCCTCCATGTACCTATCCAAGTGCAGCTCATTCCATATATTCATCATTCTCTGCATGGAATATTTTTCCCTTTATGCCCCTTTTAAATATTTCCCCTTATCCTAAATGTATGCCGCCTAGGACTGGAGAAAATAATGCTACCATCCACCTTATCGGTCACTCGTCATTCTCCTACACTCAAAGGAATAAAGACTTGGTCTGACCAGGCTCTCCCTGTAACTCAGACCCTCTAGTCTTGACAGCGTCCTTGTAAGTCTTTTCTGTACACTCTCCAGTTTAACCACATCTTTTCTATGACTGGGTAAATGTATTCCAAATGCAGTCTCACCAATGACTCGTACAGCAGCAACATAATATTTCAACTCCTTTACTCAGTGCCCTGACAGAAAGTCAGCAGTTAAATGCCTTTTTCACCACCCTGTCTACCTGTCACACCACTTTTAATGAACCTGCACTTGTATTCCTAGATCTTTACCATTCATAGCACAAGTCCTGCACTGATTCCGTTTTTTCAAAGTGCTTCATCAATTTGCCACTCAGCCCACTTCCCTAACTAACCAAGATCCCTTTCTAATCTTCGCTATCAGCAAGGTTTAATTTTGTGTCATCCGAAAACTTAACGATCAAGCCTTGTGGATTCGCATCCAAATCATTTATCTAAATAACAAATAACAAGGGTTCCAACACTTATCCCTGCAGCACACTACTAATCACTGGCCTCCATTCGGATAAACAGCCTTCAGCCACCGCTCTCTGCTTCCTACTTCGAAGCCAATTTTAAATCCACCTAGCTAGCACTTACTTGACTCTATGGAGTCTAAACCTCCAGAGCAGTCTACAGTGCAGGACCCTGTCGAAGACCTTGCTAAAGTACAAATAGACAACATCCATTGCCCAACTCTCATCCTGTTTTTTTATTTTTAATTTGGTTACCTCCTCAAAAATCTCAAAAGTTCATTGAGCACAAAGCTATGGCTGACTCCGAATCAGATTCTTGTCTTCACAAATGCCTGAGAATTCTGTCCAGTCTTTATGAACTTCACTAGTGACTAACGATGAAGCTGCTATCTCCAAAAGGGCGCTTCATGATTTCTCCTCTAGCCTCCCGAAAATTTCAAAGGTGCATGTGATCAGGACCTGGTTTTTATCCATCTTAAAATGCTGTCAAACTGCAAATGCCTTCTCCCTGATAATATAATTGTCTTCCAAATCATTTTCTTTTATTTCCCTTTTCTCCTGAGCTACCTCGATTTTTCTCCACAGTAAAACACAATGGATAAATACTTGATTAAAAATCGCTTCCATCTTCTGTGACCCAAGACACGGGCAGCCCTGCTGATCTCTGAAGGGACCTACTCTCTCCCTAGTCACCCTTTTACTCTTAATATAGCTATGGAACCTCTTGGGCTTCTCCTAAATCTTATTTGCCCAGCTTCATATCATACCATCTCTTTGCCCTCCTGACTTTCCTCTTAAAAGTATTTTTAGTCTTATAGTCATCAAGGGATTCATTTGTCTCCCCAGTCTCCTAAACACAATGCATGCTTCCTTTTACTTGACCGGAACAATATCTCTCACCAGCAGAGCTTCACTAGCTTGCCAGTTTACCCTTCATCCTAACCAGAACATGCCGCTCCTTCCTGGTGTCTTGATATCACACTCTTAAAAGCTTCTCACTTACTATTCTTTATTTTCTCTTCAAACAGGCTCACCCAATCAACCTCTTCTTCATCCTGCCAAATTCCCCAAAGTTAGCCTTTCTCCAGTTAGGACCCTAACCCATGGACCTGACCTATCTTTTCCAATCATTATCTTAAAACTAATATAATTATGGTTGCTAGAGCTAAATTGTTCCCTGACAGTCACTTCATTTACTTTACCTTCCTCTTTTTCTAAGAGAAGGTCCAGTATTGCACCCTCCAGAATAGGGCCCTCTAAGACTTAGGAAGCTTAACTGAACACATTTCACATACAGTATTCTGTCCTTGTTTGGTATGGGGTTTAAGCCTGTGAAATAATGAAAATGAGCAAAGGCAAATTTAGTGCAAGCAGCTTGCCAACCTCGTCTAGTACAATAGGTGAAGCTTTTTCTTTGAACATTCATGATGATAATGTTTAATCAGTGATGACTGATGGTTTCAAAAGATGATTTTGCTTCTGTTTATTATACTGAGGTTAAAAATGTTATTTTTACAGAGGTGAATTGGGGCTCTTCAGCACAAGCCATGTCTTATGTCACTGCACTACAAGATGCACTTTCACTGACTGGGGTGAATGATCATATTAAGAACTTCAGGTATGATAGGAGCATAATAATGAAGGTTGACTTCTAGATGTCAGATCCTTGAATTCTGTACCAACTAATCTTAGTTCCTTTTTAAATCTAGACAATGTCATGTCAAGCTGCTTGGAAGATAGTTGAGGATTATGGAAGGAGATTGGGAAAATTTTGAGGTTAAAATTTGGTAATTATTACCATCCTGGTTTCTAAAGATCAAAATATTTGGTAAACTCCTGATGTTGAATTTTGACCACAACCTCGGTATGACAGTCTTGATTAATTTTGAAAGCAGATTAAGAAATCGGTGAGGGATAATTTGATTAAGCTGTTACTTAACTCTACATTAAACTATTCATTCAACATGCTCAAGACTTTGGTGCCTGGCCAGCAGGTTTTCTGTATTATACGGCAGATATCTCATTGAATCTATGGCACACCTTATTCAATTTTTTTCCCCACAATAACTCGGTAAGCTTCAACAGAGTATGGGAAGCAAAACTAGGTAAGTTTCAGTGGAGTGCAGGAAATGAAGCACCAGTAAATGGAATAGAGTTCAGGAATTGTGGCCTTGCTGTGTGGAAGGGAAAGCAACTTTAACGACCCTGGTGAATGGAAAGCAAGAGCAGAAAAGCAGGAGCCATTAGGAGGTAGTGACCATAATATGGTAAGTTTTAATCTACAATTTGAGAGGGAGAAGGGAAGATCGGAAGTGTCAGTATTACAGTTGAACAAAAGGGACTATGGACAAATGAGGGAGGAGCTGGCAGAAGTTGACTGGAAAGATACCCTAGCAGGGATGACAGTGAAACAACAATGGCAGGTATTTCTGGGAATAATACAGAAGGTGCAGGATCAGTTCATTCCAAAGAGGAAGAAAGGTTCTAAGGGGAGTAAGGAGCGACCGTGGATGACAAGGGAAGTCAAGGACAATATAAAAATAAAAGAGAGGAAGTATAACATAGCAAGGATGAGTGGGAAGCCAGAGGATTGGGAGACTTTTAAGGAGCAACAGAAAATAACTAAAAAGGCAATACGGGGGGAAAAGATGAGGTACAAAGGTAAGCTAGCCAAAAATATAAAGGAGGATAGTAAAAGCTTCTTTAGGTATGTGAAGAGGAAAAAATTAGTTAAGACCAAAGTTGAGGCCTTGAAGACAGAAACAGGTGAAATTATTATGGGGACAAGGAAATAGCAGACGAGCTGAACAGGTACTTTGGATCTGTCTTCACTAGGGAAGACACAAACAATCTCCCAGATGTAATGGTGGCCAGAGGACCTAGGGTAACAGAGGAACTGAAGGAAATTCGCATCAGACTCAAAATGGTGTTGGGTAAACTGATGGGACTGAAGGTTGAAAAATCCCCAGGGCCTGATGGTCTGCATCCCAGGGTATTTAAGGAGGTGGCTGTAGAAATCGTGAACGCATTGGTAATCATTTTCCAATGTTCTATAGATTCAGGATCAGTTCCTGCGGATTGGAGGGTAGCTAATGTTATCCCACTTTTTAAGAAAGGAGGGAGAGAGAAAACAGGCAATTATAGACCAGCTAGTCTGACATCAGTGGTGGGGAAGATGCTGGAATCAATTATAAAAGACGTAATAGTGGCATACAGTATTTGGATAGCAGTGGCAGGATAAGTCCGAGTCAGCATGGATTTACGAAGCGGAAATCATGCTTGACTAATGTTCTGGAATTTTTTAGAATGTGACTATGAAAATGGGCATGGGAAAGCCAGTGGATGTAGTGTACCTGGACTTTCAGAAAGCCTTTTGATAAGGTCCCACATAGGAGGTTAGTGTGCAAAATTAGAACAAATGGTATTAGGGGTAGGATACTGACATGGATAGAAAATTGGTTGGCAGACAAGAAGCGAAGAGTAGGGATTAGCGGGTCCTTTTCAGAATGGCAGGCAGCGACTAGTGGGGTACCGCAAGGCTAGGTGCTGGGATTGCAGCTATTTACAATATACATTAATGATTTAGGTGAAGGGATTAAAAGTAACATTAGCAAATTTGCAGATGACACAAAGCTGGGTGGCAGTGTGAAATGTGAGGAGATGGTTATGAGAATGCAGGGTGACTTGGACAGGTTGGGTGAGTGGGCAGATGCATGACAGATGCAGTTTAATGTGGATAAATGTGAGGTTATCCACTTTGGTGGCAAGAACAGGAAGGCAGATTACTATCTGAATGGTGTCAAGTTAGGAAAAGGGGAAGTACAACGAGATCTAGGTGTCCTTGTTCATCAGTCACTAAAATTAAGCATGTAGGTACAGCAGGCAGTGAAGAAAGCTAATGGCATGCTGGCCTTCATAACAAGGGGAATTGAATATAGGAGCAAAGAGGTCCTTCTGCAGTTGTACAGGGCCCTGGTGAGACCACACCTGAAGTATTGTGTACAGTTTTGGTCTCCAAATTTGAGGAAGGACATTCTAGCTATTGAGGGAGTGCAGCGTAGGTTCAGGAGGTTAATTCTCGAGAAGGCGGGACTGTCGTGTGTTGAAAGATTGGAGCGACTGGGGTTGTATACACTGGAATTTAGAAGGACAAGAGGGGATCTGATTGAAACATATAAGATTATTAAGGGATTGGACACGCTAGAGGCAGGAAACATGTTCCCGATGTTGGGGGAGTCCAGAACCAGAGGCCACAGTTTAAGAATAAGGGGTAGACAATTTAGAACGGAGTTGAGGAAAAACTTTTTCACACGGGAGTTGTGGTTCTGTGGAATGCTCTGCCTCAGAAGGCAGTGGAGGCCAATTCTCTGGATTCTTTCAGAAAAGAGTTAGATAGAGCTCTTAAAGATAGTGGAGTGAAGGGATATGGGGAGAAGGCAGGAAAAGGGTATTGATTGTGGATGATCAGCCATGATCACAGTGAATGGTGGTGCTGGCTCAAAGGGCTGAATGGCCTACTCCTGCACCTATTGTCTATTGTCTACTGAATTGGAGGCTCCATTGAGTGGTTCTGTGATGTTAGAACTCAAGCCCTGGTGAGTTGTTGGGGAGTGGTCTTGGAGCATGGGTACCTGGGACTCAGTGAGTGCATAGGGAATGTAATGGGTTCCTGTTGAGTGAAAATTGCACATGTTATCTGGTGAGCCAGAAGCCAGTATATTAGGACTTCTGAATGGTCAGCAGATTATTAGACTTCAACTGTTTGCGCAAAATTTCGAGGTCTGAAAAATCACTTCAGCCAATTTTCTGTGACATGATGGATTGCAACCATTGGTAAATGATTTGCAGGTAACATTTAATTGTCAAGTAAGTTTTTTTTTAATGTAAATGTGATTGGCAAAAAATGAAGGTTAAAAACCTGAGAACTTAATGAAGTATCAAAGTCATAAAAATACTCATTCAGCCAGTGTTAATGACACATGATACAGACATATTAACATTTCTGAGTTATTCATTTAAAATGATTTATGTCTTACCACTATGATGACTTACTATGAATCTAAAGTTGTTTGCTGATGATATCTTTCGTGTTCGTACTGTCCAACTAAATGAAAAACTTTGTAATCTCAGAATGAAGCTGTTGTAATACAATTGATTTGAGACAAATTGCAGTAATTGGGCATTGAGTCTATCTAAACTTGATCAACTCTAAAATGAAAGCTTTAGTTGTTGTTTCTAACTGTAAAGAGATGCTGGATAATTACCAGTATGATGGAAATGTAAGCTTTTAAACCTGTTGGTGGTGAGAATGTAAATGGTATTGTCTCTTGTCCATCTTGATAAGCATATCTAGTTGTAAATCCAGTTACTCCTTTTCCATTAAAATAGCTCTTTTCTTGACTGTGAGGAACATGGTAGCATATGAGGTTCTGTACATTATGCAGAAGAGCACTGCATAGAGCAGCTTGTTATCTTGTGTTCTAACTGGCTGCATTACTGTCTGGTTTGGAGGGACTATTGCACAGGATTGGAAAAAGCTGCAGAAAGTTGTAAACACAAACAGCTCTATCATAGGTACTAGTCTCCTTAGCATTCAGGACACCTTCAAAAGGCAATGCCTCAAAAAGGTGGCATTCATCATTAAGGACCCCTGTCACCCAGGCCATGCCGCCTTCTCACTGATATCATTAAGGAGGAGGAACAGAAGTGTAAAGTCATTCACTCAATGTTTCTGGAATACCTTCTTCCCCTCCAACATCAGATTTCTGAATGGGCAATGAATCCATGAATACTACCTCAGTATTTTTTTCTTTACTCTTATTCTTCTCTTTATGCACTGCTTATTTAATAGATCTATATCTTATCTAGCTTGTTAATATAAATATCTATATGGTTAATATAGATGTAGCTATAGGGAGGTAGAGGCATAGAGATAGTACATATATAATTTGTAGTTATTATGTATTGCAATGTACTGCTGCTGCAAACAACAAATTTCACAACATATGCCAATGATATTAAACCTGATTCTGAACTTGTGGAATATCATAAATTCCAAGTTTCTCTGTAGTTTTTAATGTTTCTAACTTAGAGTATATTTATTAAAAGTAAATAGCATTCCTGTTATGGTTTTGCCTTTCCCCAGTTTTCGTTTGTGTTAACAGCAATACTGGCAACTTCAGTGTGCAGGCAGTCTGCTCTCAGCTGAACTCTGCAGCCTTGCACACGTGATGGTCAGGATAGTACTAGCTTTAAGATTTGAGAGATGCTGTTAATTATAGTCCATCACATTAATAATCACATTCAAAAAAAGAATCATTTCCATCAAGCCTACTTTGAATGCTGATAAATACTCCAGTAATAGACAAAACAAAGCAAGCTAAAAGATTTAGTAGCAGGTAGGGCAATACATAGAGCTAGCAAAGTGCTAACTCTTTCAGGAAGACCATATAATACTATTCCTTTTTTTTTAGACCATCTAAGATAGATTATCAAGTTGCAAAATCTCTTTAACAAACTGTCCTTTGTAAACACCACTGTATAGTATTGGTTTGACTAAAGATCCACAGGTGAAATTTCCCTCAATCTTTGAATTAATTCCAAAAGCATATTTGAGTAATACTTCTACTGTTGTTGCTGTGGTGTTTTCAGCACAGTTTCCTAGTTCTGGATTAAATGTTCCAGAAGGGCCTCTGATTATTTTATGTGTCATGAAGGAGGTAAATTTTGCATAATCGTCAAAACAAGGCAATCAGTTGCAAAACAGAAATAATTTGCATGTTTATCTAGGTAAGTGTGTGTCATTATTAATGTGTAGGTGCAAGGTTGGTAAATGTGGTAGAGGCTGGGGATAAGTGAAGCAAGAGGTTTTAGAAAAGTCCAAACATTCACATAGTCTTATTTTTCGAGGCTACCTTTTACCTTCTTCCGGTTAATACTGACCTCTCTATGTAAACAGGTTTTCTGATGGACAGAAGAAGAAAGCAATGTCCCAGAGACTCCAGTCCTATTCTTATTCAATGCTATGCAGTGGGATCCAGAAGTTAAACCCACTGCATTAACTAATTTCTCCTTACTGTGTAAGAAAAGTTAATAACCAGGTTATGGTAGTTAAATTTTCTCAGTCTCCCAGCTGCGCATTGCAATTTACCATGTAAGAAAAAAGTTTCACCTGCAAAAACAAAAAGAATCACTGCTCAAATTAGTGATTAATATCAATAATGTTAGCCACTTCTTTGAAGAGAGGCTAATGAGCATCTACAACTTGTAAGCTAAGATTTAGTCTACTTTGTAATGCATCACATTGCCAATATAGTAAGTTAACTCTATTTGCATTGTGATTGTTGAATTTGATCTGAGATGGTAAACAATTACACTGCCAATGAAAATATATAGGAGTTAATTTAAATGAAAAAATGAATTGACAGGCTGTCCATTTCTTTCTAATCAAAAAATACTTATGGTAGGCAAGACTGAATTACCAGTCAGAACAAAATAAAATGAACTGTCAGTCAATGCAGTAACAGTCAGACCTGCTGAAGAAATACAATACTGCAAAGTTGAGACCAAGAAAATTATTGTGACACTTTATCTAGTGTTAATGGAGGCAATTTGTTTTAAACTGCCATTCTAAAGATGAGCAGGAGCAGTGCACCTGAAATGTGAGCTTGACTGACTGCCATTTCTATTAGAAGCATTGCTCTCTGTAGAAACTCCAGTTCATTACTGCAGGTGATTACAGGATGATTATGGATGCAGAAGTTAGCCCACCTCGTTTTAGCTGCCAAATATCTTAATATGGAATTATAGAACTTATCAGCCTCCCATTATAGCATCTATTTGTTCTGTAAATGGATTTTATTTTAAAGAATCATTTTTAAAATCTGGTGGATGAATTTACTAAATTTTTACTCTTTATTTTCCTCTTTCCTCCCTTGCTCCCCCTGCATAGGCCACAGTGCATTGTACTGACAGGATCGCCCATGTCCAGACCAGCTTTGTTGGATTTAACACTTTCTTTCACAAAAAATTTCAGTTTGTGCATCTGTAGTCAAGTATACATGGTAATTACCTTTATTGATTTCTCTTGCCATTCATTTCGTTTTTAAAATGTAGAAATGTGGTAAGTGTTCATATGACAGCAGTTTAGAAGAAATATCTGATTTCCCCTTATTCCCCTTGTTCAAATGATGTGCAATAAAAACTTTAGCGTACATGTAATGACACAAAACTCTTGGGTTTGGCACTTTGATTATAACTTCTAAAATTAACACTCATCCAAGATGAGCACTAGTGCTTTGGGCCAGGTGCTGGTGAATGCAGTGTGTGTTGACTTGTTATGGCAGCAAAAAAGAATATAGAATGGGATGATGGCTGGTTTCAATGGAGTTTGTGTCAAATTTGTAGACCCTCAAACAGGGGCAATCCAGGTCATTATCCAGAGATGAGATTTGTGTGTGTAACCCATGCCACCTTTCAGTTTCCAGTATCTTACTTCATGTTCAAAAATTGCAAAATAATGTCTATTATTGCTGTTGAATGATAAAGATTCCTTTTCTTTAAAAAAAACTGCTAGCTATTGCTAAATTTCAAGAGACAGAAATAAACAGGTAGAATTGATTCATAGGTAGCAAGTTTTTAGATTTAAAGCTTTGCACGTTGGCTACTTTGGATGCTGCATTGAACAGCTGTCTGTCTACCTTTTGTAATCTGTGTTGACACTTATAGAACCTGTCTCATTCTCTTACGTTGATAGACCATTTTTCTTTGAATGCTAATAGGTCATAGAAAATCATAGAAACATTGAAATCTTAGAACACTAGAGGGCATCCAACCCATTATGTCTGCATCAGTAGAAAAATGAACCATCTAATCGCACCTTCCAGCACCTAGTTCCATTTTCAGATTATGGTTTGTCAAGTGGACATCCAAGTACTTTTTAAAATGTTTCTGCTGCTCTCTTGGGCATAGGGTTCCAGAGCCACAGGATGACTATCTTAGTTTGCTATGTCTCCTCTCTGATTTCTCTACCAAGTGCAATGATTCTTGCTTTCATTTCAGTCCCTCTGCTTTACTATATCTAGCTTATTTAATTAAATACAGCTCAAATCTCCCCTTACCTGTCTCTGATCTAAAGAAATCCAATCTAACTTATCCATTCTTTCCCCATAGCCAAAATTTTCCATCCCTGGCAACTTCCTCATAAATCTTTCCTTCACTCTCTCAAAGTAATGTTTTTGCAGTCCTGTCATTTAACAACTCAGATGGATGTTTAGTTTGGACAAGAGGATGTGAGGTTTGATTTTAGATATGTTGGTCATGGTAAAGGTGAAATTATTTACAAATTTATTAAAATAGAACAAGCAGCTAAAAGATTTAGCATTTGTGATTGAATGAGGTGGGGGAATAATTGATCACATAGACACCTTGCTTATTAAAAATGCAAGCTGCACTTCCATGTGTCCTAGTTTACACATTGCTTCCCTTTGCCTGACATTCATTCAAAGGCTGTCAGACATGAAATGTTAAGTTTCCATTGATGCTGTGTTTACAGCATTTTGTATTCAATTCAGATTTCCTTTGTAGTTTAATTTTCATTTGGCTTGTTTTGCCTTATTTTGAGTTTCAGTACAGTGTTAAATAAATTAGGTCTTAGCCTAGGTTGCTTCATATACAGCAGAATCTGAAAGGAGGACTTTGGCTGAAAATGGACAAAATGTGGACTATTTGCCCTTTCTCTTTGTGTTGTGATTATCCTTCCCAATTTTCAAGTTTTATTTAGTTAACTGTTTTGGACGAGATTAAATTTTGTTCAGAATGGATGTGTTTTGCAAAAATTATAAACATTAGTTAATTGTAATGTCAGGTTTACCTTTTTAACTACCAACAGGATAGTCAAATGTTGAAACATTTGTACAGGATAAAGATGTGTTAATGTTTACAGATGGCAGTATGACAGGTGTGACTTGAAACATCAGTTTATTCCCTAGTCTTGTCATTGGGCAGTCACAGCTTTTGTATACATTCCTTGATTAGCATGGTGAAAAAATGGTTAAAATTCCATTCCTGAATGATATCAACAGTGGAAACCGAATTTTTTGAATGGTGAACTAATTGCATTAATATTTTTTGAACTCTGTTGCTTGGGGATTCATTTGCTCATGTTTATCCACTAGATGGAGCAAAAACAAAAAATGTTGTGATCACTCATAAATAGAGTGGTATCAGTGGATATTACAGATGCTGAAAATCTTAAGTAACACACAAAGTTCCTGTGGAATTCAGCAGATTAGTAGGTGCCTATGAAGGGAAATGAAGAGTTGACATGTTGGGCTGAGACCCTTCATCAGGAATGTGCATTTCTCTCCATTGAGGCTGCTTGAGCTGCTGAGTTCTCCCAGCATTTTGTGTGTGATGGAAAGAAAATGAGATGACATTCCAGGTAAATGGCATTTCATTAGAACTCTAGATAGAGCTTTGCAGTTATGTGGGTAGTAGAAAAAGAAAATGAAGGAAAATGGTAAGTTAAATGCCTCCCTGAAATAAGTTTGTACATGGTAAGTATTGGTGGGAAAGCTTCAGTATATTTTATGAAATCAAGTTACAGATGTTTAAGAAATGTGTTCAAAATAATACCATTGAACATATCCATGTTATCCTGTGCTTAGGGTCCACGGAAGCAGTCAGTCAGTGAAATTAATATGAATATGGATAAATACCAGCAATGGTTATCAAAGAACAAGAAGAAAGCCTTCTATGCAGCAGTGGCTGGAGATAATCTGCGAGATGGAGTAAAGTGCTTACTTCAGGTGATTGTTTTATATCTATATTAGCAAATCCACTACCATAGTGCAGAGGTACTAAATATACTGATCAAGTCTTAAAACCGCAGATTTGTTTTTGAATTTTTTATTTGAGTGGATTCATATTCAATTAATGACGAAAGATATTTTAAAATGTAACATCTGTGGAATTTATACTGTTGGTAAATGTTCTACTATATAAATGAACAATATTTTTCCAAGCTAACATTTAGAATGAAGGAAGATTACTTTTATTCTAGCTGTCGAATGCAAAATCAGAAAATTTCATATGAAATTTTATACATGGGCATTTCTGCTGAACATGTCTATACAGATGGTCAGGCTTACAGTAGCCTCCTGTCTTTAGACCATAAAACATAGCAGAATTAGGCCATCAGGCCCATCGAGTCTGTTCCACTATTCAATCACGGCTGATTTATTATCCCTCTCAACCTCATTCTCCTGACTTCTCCCTGTAACCTTTGATGTCGTTACTAATCAAGAACCTGTCAACATCTACCTTAAATATATCCAAATGACTTGGCCTCCACACCCATCTGTGGCAATGAATTTCACAGATCATCACTCTCTAGCTAAAGAAATTCTGTTCTAAAGGGATGTCCTTTTGAGGCTGTGTACTGTACTCTGGTCCTAGACTCCTTGACTATTGGAAGCATCCCCTCCATATTCACTCTATCGAGGCCTTTTGATATTTGATAAGTTTCAATCAGATGATGCCACATTCTTCAAAATTCCAGTTAGTACAGGCCCAGAGCCATCAAATGCAACTTGTATGTTAACCTTTTGTTAACCCTGTGATCCATCTGTAAACCTCTAGATCCTCTCCAATGACAGCACATCCTTAGATATGGGCCCAAAACTGCTCACAGTATTCAAATATGATCTGACCAAAGCCTCAGCATTACATCCCTGCTTCTATATTCTAGTCCTCGCAAAATGAGTAACAACGTGGCAACACGCACAAAATGCTGGTGGGAAGCAGCAGGCCAGGCAGCATCTATAGGAAGTAGTACAGTCAAGGTTTCGGGTCGAGACCCTTCGTCAGGACTAATGGAAAAAAGAGATAGTAAGAGATTTGGAAGTGGGAGGGGGAGATCCGAAATGATAGGAGAAGACAGGAGGGGGAGGGATGAAGCTAAGAGCTGAGAAGTTGATTGGCAAAAGGGATACAAGGCTGGAGAAGCCTGGGTATCATAGGATGGAAGGCCTAGCAAGAAAGGAAGGGGGAGGGGAGCACCAGAGGAAGATGGAGAACAGGCAAGGAGTTATTCAGAGAGGGAAAGAGAGAAAAAAAAATTGTTAGGGATGGGGTAAGAAGGGGAGGAGGGATATTAACGGAAGTTAGAGAAATCAATGTTCATGCCATCAGGTTGGAGGCTACCCAGACGGAATATAAGGTGTTATGCCTCCAACCTGAGTGTGGCTTCATCTCGACAGTAGAGGAGGCCGTGGATAGACATATCAGAATGGGAATGGGACGTGGAATTAAAATGTGTGGCCACTGGGAGATCCCGCTTCCTCTGGCAGACAGAGCGTAGGTGTTCAGCGAAGCAGTCTCTCAGTCTGCGTTGGGTCTCACCAATATATAGAAAGCCACACCGGGAGCACTGGACACAGTATTATCACACCAGCAGACTCACAGGTGAAGTGCTGCTTGCTGCGTTCCACCAGCATTTTGTGTGTGTTGCTTGAATTTCCAGCATCTGCAGATTTTCTCGTGTTTGCGTTTGTAACAACGTGGCATATGATTTTCTTACTATAGACTCAACCTGCAAGTTAACTTTTAGGGAATCCTGCACTAGGTCTCCCAAGGCTTTATTTTATCTAAGTTATAATGTGATACTAATTTTCTTGTATGATGTAATTCAAAAATGTTCCAAGAAACTGAGAGAAATATGGTTTGTCTGGGTGAAATCTGAAAAATTACACTACTAATACTGTTTAATAGGATATAGCTTAACTTGTATTACACTAGGCTTCTGGACTGGGTCGAATGAAGCCGAATACACTTGTGATTGGATACAAGAAAGACTGGCATACTATTAATTTTCGGGATGTTGACAATTACGTTGGCATTTTGCAGTAAGTAGTTTTTGATCTATTGATTAAAATTAATATAATGTAGCACCTGGAGCTAGTGACTTTATTAAACAATGTCAGTAATGCTTTGGTATATTGTGAACCAAGAAAAATATCTTGCAGCAAAATGTCTTCAGAGATTTGTCAAATTCAGTTTTCTTCTATTTCCATTGTTGTTTTTGTTGTATATTAATGAAAATAGAATTTGTTATCACTTTCTTCATCAAGAAAATATTTTCTCATTGTTTTCTGCCAGTCAGATGTGAAGATGCATTACATCTGTTACTTATTGCTCTTTTATGTACTCCATTTGTCTTCAAGTTCCGTTTATTGTCATTCAACCATACACATGTATACTGCAAAATGAAACAACATTCCTCCAGACCAGGTACACAACACACTACATGTAATTTACACTCATTACACATAAAGTAATATTATCACAAATAAAGTAACAAGTAAGGTGCATTTACAACACAAGTTATAAAGTAAATAGTATTATGCTACTAGCACTTCATGTGTGATATGACCTGGGTGGTGGCAGGGAGTTCAGTAGTCTTAAGGCCTGTCTGTGGGAAGAAGTTGTTTCCCATTCCAACAGTGCTTGTACGAATGCTACGGTACCTCCTGCTGATGGTCCGGGGGCAGGGGCGGGTGGCGCAAAGAGATTGTTGGATGGATAGGAAGGATAATTCACAATGTTAAGGGCCCTGTGAATGCAGCACTCCTGATAAATATCTCTAATGGGTGGAAGAGAGACTCCCAGCGGTCCTTGCAATCCTTTGTAAGGACTTATGGTCAGATGCCTTGCAATTCCTGTATCAGACACTCAATGGTGCTCCTGTAAAACTTGGTTAGAATGGGGTGGGGGGGGAGTGGGGGAAGGAAGTCTAACCCACCACAATCTTCTCAACGTCAGAGATGCTGTTATGCTTTCTTGACCAAAAAGATGATTTGTGAGAGATCGGATCTGATTATCCATTACCTGCACTCTCGGAAACTTTCTGCTCCCAACTCCCTCCGTGGAGGAACAGTGTATGTGCAGTGAGGAGTGGTCAGCCTGGACCTTCCTAAAGTTCAGAATCATCCCTTTGGTCTTGTCCACATTGAGACTCATGTAGTTGTGCTCTCACCATTCTACCAGCCACTCTGCCTCTTCTCTGTACGCCATCTCATCGTCGTTGTTGATGAGGCCAACCACAGTTGTTGTCAGGAACTTGATGAACTGGTTGGAACTGGATCTAGCAGTGCAGTCAGGAACAGCAGCGGGCTGAACACACAGCTCTGGGGAGCACTGGTGCTCAACGTCATGGAACTAGAGATGTTTCTTCCAACATGGACTGACTGTGGCCTTTTTGTCAAGAATGTAGTCGTCGAGGCAGACTACTGTTGCCCTCTTGGGCACTGGGGTGAAGGTAACTGCCTTGAAGCCTAAGGAGACAGTGGACTCTTCCAGAGAGATGTTGAATATGTTTGTTAGAACCTTGGTTAGCTGGGCTGCCAGTACCTCAGCACTCGACCAGGTACATTATCAGGCCCTGCAGTTTACACGGGTTGACCCTGTTTAGGGTCGTCTGCACATGTGCTGCGGCTAGACAGAGTGCCTGCTCCTTGGTGGGAAGGAGGAGGAGGGGTCTTCCATGCTGGCGCATCATTTTTTGCATCAAACTGAGCATAAAAGACATTCAGACTATCGGAGAAAAGCGATGAGTTCACTGATGATTCTTACATGCATCTCTACCAGATTTTCAGGCTAGGCATGAAACTGGTATAAGGTTTACTTATAACAGCAATCATTTAAATTCCTATCCCCATTCCTGTTTCAGTGTTGATCAATGGCCACTCTCAGGGTGGAGATTCAACACCTCATATTCCGTGTGGGTGGCTTTCAAACTGTTGGCATGAACATCAATTTCTCCTTAGAAACATAGAAAACACAGCACAATACAGGCCCTTCGGCCCACAAAGCTGTGCCGAACCTGTCCCTACCTTAGAACTCCCGAGGCTTTACCCATAGCCCTCTATTTTTCTAAGCTCCATGTACCCATCCAGCAGTCTCTTAAAAGACCCTATAGTTTCCGCCTCCACCACTGCCGCTGGCAGCCCATTCCATGCACTCACCACTCTCTGCATTTTAAAAAAAAACTTACCCCTGACGTCTCCTCTGTACCTACTTCCAAGCACCTTAAAACTGTGCCCTCTCATGCTAGCCATTTCAGCCCTGGGGAAAAGCCTTTGACCATCCACACGATCAACACCTCTCATCACCTTGTACACCTCTATCAAATCGCCTCTCATCCTCCGTCGCTCCAAGGAGAAAAGGCTGAGTTC
Organism: Mobula birostris; assembly: GCF_030028105.1. Classification (NCBI taxonomy): domain Eukaryota; kingdom Metazoa; phylum Chordata; class Chondrichthyes; order Myliobatiformes; family Myliobatidae; genus Mobula; species Mobula birostris. Next base: position 16,593,110 of record NC_092387.1, on the reverse strand, counting down.
ACTCAATCTATTCTCACGAGTCATACTCCCCAATCCAGGCAACATCCTTGTAAATCTCCTCTGCACCCTTTCTATGGTTTCCACATCCTTCCCGTAGTGAGGCGACCAGAATTGAGCACAGTACTCCAAGTAGGGTCTGACCAGGGTCCTATATAACTGCAACATTACCTCTCGGCTCTTAAACTCAATCCCACGAATGATGAAGCCAATGCACCATATGCCGCCTTAACCACAGAGTCAACCTGCTTTGAATGTCCTATGGACTTGGACCCCAAGATCCCTCTGTTCCTCCACACTGCCAAGAGTCTTACCATTAATACTATATTCTGCCATCATATTTGACCTACCAAAATGAACCACCTCACACTTATCTGGGTTGAACTCCATCTGCCACTTCTCAGCCCAGTTTTACATCCTATCAATGTCCTGTTGTAATCTCTGACAGCCCTCCACACTATCCACAACACCCCCAACCTTTGTGTCATCAGCAGATTTACTAACCCATCCCTCCACTTCCTCATCCAGGTCATTTATAAAAATCACAAAGAGTAGGGGTCCCAGAACAGATCCCTGAGGCACACCACTGGTCACCGGCCTCCATGCAGAATATGACCCATCTACAGTCACGCTTTGCCTTCTGTGGGCAAGTCAGTTCTGGATCCACAAAGCAATGTCCCCTTGGATCCCATGCCTCCTTACTTTCTCAATAAGCCTTGCATGGGGTACCTTATCAAATACCTTGCTAAAATCCATATACACTACATCTACGGCTCTATCTTCATCAATGTGCTTAGTCACATCCGCAAAAAATTCAATCAGGCTCGTAAGGCACGACCTGCCTTTTACAAAACCATGCTGACTATTCCTAATCATATTATGCCTCTCCAAATGTTCATAAATCCTGCCTCTCAGGATCTTCTCCATCAACTTACCAACCTTCTGTTAGTTTTTTTTCCTTTCCCTCTTCTGTTTCCCAGTCTGGTCTCTTGCCTCTTCTCCTCACTACTCACTTGTTTATCACCTCTCCCTGGTGCCCCTCCTCCTTTCCTTTCTACCATGGTCCACTCTCCTCTGCTATAAGATTCCTTCTTCTCCAGCCTTTTGTCTTTTCCATATAACACCTCCCAACTACTTACTTCAACCCCTCCCCCACCCACCTGGCTTCATCTGTCACCTTCTGTCTTGTCCTTCATCCCCTTTGTTATGGTTTGTAACTCCAAAACATTAATCTAATTTAAAGGAAGCCATGGGTGTCCAAAATGTGAGTCCAACTTTGTGTTTACTTTAAGCAAGGTGTACATGTATCACACGGTGGCATCATGAATTATACAATGCAGGTATTTTTACATATAACACATAATTATTTAAGCAAACAATGAATGCTTACTCAAACAATATAGTTACAATATTATTCCAATTTTACTTGGATATTAATACAAAACACTCTTCCCTGCTTAGCTATAAACTCCAACTCAATAGAAAATGCATCAACTATATAGACCATAGGACAGAGAAGCAGAATTAGTCCATTCAGCCCATCGAGTCTGCTCCACCATTCCATCATGGCTGATCCTGAATCCCACTCAACCTCATACACTTGCCTTCTCGCCATAAATGATCAATTTTTGCTTTAAGTATACCCACAGTCTTAGCTACCACAGCTGTCTGTAGCAGAGCATTCCACAGATTCACTACTCGCTAGCTAAAAAAAAATCCCTCCTTATCTCTATTCTAAAGGGTCAACCCTGAATTTTAAGGCTGTGCCCTCCAGTTGTGTACACCTCCACCTTAGGGTGGACGTGGAGAGAATGATTCCTATCTAGTCATTTCAACTTTTGGTAGGTTTTAATGAGATCCCCCGGCAATCTTCTAAATTCCAGTGAGTACAGGCCCAAAGCTGCCAAAAGCTCCTCATATGTTAACCCCTTCAATCCTGGAATCATCCTCATGAACCTCCTCTGGACTATCTCCAATGACAACACATACTTTCTAAGATATGGGCCCAAAACTGTTGACAATACTCCATGTGTGGCCTGACTAGTGTCTTATAAAGCCTCAGCATTACCTCCTTGTTTTTATATTTATTCCCCTTGAAATTAATGCCAACATTGTATTTGCCTTCTTTACCACAGACTCAATCTGGGAGTCTTGTACAAGGAATCTGAAGTCCCTTTGTAACTCTGATGTTTGACTTTTCTCCCCATTTAGATAATAGTCTGTACTTTTGTTCTTTTTACCAAAATGCATTATCATACATTTTCCAACACTATATTCTATCCACCACTTTTTTGCCCATTTTTCCAATTTGTCCAAGTCCTTCTGCAATTGCATTGCTTCCTCAGCACTGCCTACCTCTTCACCTACCTTCATATCATCTGCAAACTTTGCCATAAAGCCATCAATCCCATTATCTAAATCACTGACAAAGTGAAAAGTAGCAGTCCCAATACTGACCCCTGAGGAATACCGCTAGTCACTGGCAGCCACCCAGAAAAGGCCCCCTTTATTCTCACTTGTTGTTTCCTGCCTGTCAGCCATTCCTCTATCCGTGCCAGTATCTTTCCTATAATGCCATGGATTTTATTTTATTGAGCAGCCTTATGTGTGGCACTTTATCAAATGCCTTCTGAAAATACAAATAAATGACATCCACTGTCTCTCTTTCACTGTCCCTGCTTGTTACTTCCGCAAATAATTCTTTATAGATTTCTCAGGCAAGGCAAGATTTCTCTTTACAAAAGGCATGCTGACTTTAACTTATTTTATCATTAGTCTCCAAGTACCCCGAAACCTCATCCTTAATAATTGATTCCAACATTTTTCCAACCACTGAGGCTAGGCTAACTGGCCTATAATTTCCTTTCTTTTGCCTTCCTCCCTTCTTAAAGAGTAGAGTGGCATTTGTAATTTTCCAGTCCTCTGGAACCATGCTTGAATCAAGTGATTCTTGAAAGATTATAACCAGTGTATCTGCTATCTCTTCAGCAACAACTTTCAGAACTCTAGGATGTAATCCATCTCGTCTACTTATCCACTTTATGACCTTTCAGTTTGCCTAGCACTTTTTCCTTTGTAATAGCTATGGCACTCATTCCTGCTCCCTGACACTCACAGACCTCTGTCAAATGCAAAGTACCCATTAAGTTTATCTGCCATTTCTTTGTCCCCCCCATTACTACCTCACTGGTATCATCTTCCAGTGGTCCAATATCAACTCTCACCACCCTTTTACTCTTTATATAACTGAAAATACTTTTGGTATCCTGCTTTATATTATTGACTAGTTTGACCTCATATTTCATCTTTTCTCTTCTTATAACTTTTTAAATTGCCTTTTGTTCAATTTTAAAAACTTCCCAATCATCCAACTTCCTAGTCACTTGTGCTACATTATATGTCCTTCCCTTGGCTTTTATGCAGTTCTTAACTTCCCTTGTTAGCATGGTTGTCTACCAATGCCATTTGAGAACAACTTCTTCTGTGGGACATATCTATACTGTGCCTTATGACCTATTTCTAGAAACTTCAGCCATCTCTACTCTGCTGTCATCCCTGCCAGTAGCCCCCTGCAAACCACCTGGACAAGTGCTTCTCTCATGCATCTGTAATTCCCTTTAATCCATTGTGATACTAATACATCTGACTTGTGCTTCTCCCTCTCAACTTGCAGTATAAATTCGATCATATTATTATCACTGTCTTCTAAGGGTTCCTTTACCTTAAGCTCTCTAATAAAATCTGGATTATTACACAACACCCAATCTAAAATAGCCTTTGCCCAAGTAGGCTGAAGCACAAGCTGCTCTAAAAGGCCATCTCGTAGGCATTCAACAAATTCGCTCTCTTGCCATCCGACACCAATATGCAAGGGGATTGGGAAACATCAGGTTGAAGACCACGATTACAATTGTGATATTAGCCTTATTACATGCCCTTTCTAACTCTCTCTGCAAGTTCAACCTCACATCTTGGATACTATTTGAAGGCATATATGTGATTCCAATAATGTTTTTTACCCTTGCAGTTTCCTAACTCCACCTACAAAGATTTGACATTCTCTGACCTATGTCACCTCTTTCTAAAGATGTAATTCCATCTCTTACCAACAGAGCCACACCACCACCTATCCCTTTCTGCCTGCCCTTTTGATACAAAGTATATCCTTTGCTATTAAGCTCCCAACTATGGCCTTCTTTCAGCCAGGACTCAGTGATGCCCACAACGTCACACCGACCAATCTCTAATTGTGCCACAAGTTGATCCACCTTATTCCGAATACCACATGCATTTAAATACAGCACCTTCAGTCCTGCGTTTTTCTCCCTTTTGAGTTTTGCCTCTGTGGGACAATGTAACTCTTTCGACTGTCTGCGTTTGCACCCAGTCATTGGCTTGTCCTTCCTGACATTCATGTTACACCCATCATCTACTTGTAAACCTGCTGGCTCATCCTCAAACACGAGGAATTCTGCAGATGCTAGAAATTCAAGCAACACACATCAAAGTTGCTGGTGAACGCAGTAGGCCAGGCAGCATCTCTAGGAAGAGGTACAGTTGACGTTTAGGGCCGAGACCCTTCATCAGGACTAACTGGAGGAAGAGCTAGTAAGAGATTTGAAAGTGGGAGGGGGAGGGGGAGACCCAAAATGATAGGAGAAGACAGGAGGGGGAGGGATGGAGCCAAGAGCTGGACAGGTGATTGGCAAAAGGGATATGAGAGGATCATGGGACAGGAGGCCCAGGGAGAAGGAAAAGGAGGAGGGGGGGGAAAAACCTGGAGGATGGGCAAGGGGTATAGTCAGAGGGACAGAGGGAGAAAAAGGAGAGAGAGAGAAAGTATGTGTGTATATAAATAAATAATGGATGGGGTACGAGGGGGAGGCGGGGCATTAGCGGAAGTTAGAGAAGTCAATGTTCATGCCATCAGGTTGGAGGCTACCCAGATGGAATATAAGGTGTTGTTTCCCCAACCTGAGTTTGGCTTCATCTTTACAATAGAGGAGGCCGTTGATAGACATGTCAGAATGGGAACAGGATGTGGAATTAAAATGTGTGGCCACTGGGAGATCATACCAGCTCTTGTCATACTGGTTCACATCCCCCTGTCATATTAGCTTAAACCACCCCAACAGTTATGGCAAACCTGCCCCCAAGGATGTTGGTTCCCCTCAGATTCAAGTGCAATTCGTCCCTTTTGTACAGGTCCCACCTGCCCCAGGAGAGGTCCCAATTATCCTGAAATCTGAATCCCTGCCCCCTGCTCCAATTTTTCAGCCACACATTTATCTGCATCCTCATTCTATTCCTCTCCTCACTGTCGCGTGGCACAGGCAGCAATCCCAAGATTACTATCCTTGAGGTCCTGCTTCTCAACTTCCTTCCTAATTCCCCTCTCTTTTTTTGCCTATGTTGTTGGTACCAATATGTACCACGACTTCTGGCTGCTCAGCCTCCCTTTTCAGGATGTTGTGGATGTGTTCAGAAACATCGCAGACCTTGGCACCTGGAGGGCGGACTACCAACCATTTCTGTTTCTTTTTTTGCATTCACAGAATCGCCTATGTGTCCCCATAACTACATTGTGACCACTATTACTACTGCCATCTTCAGTTTCCTACCCTTCTGAGGCTAAAACCACAGGGTAAAAGGAATCAACATTTCTATGATTAATCGTCCTCTTGAATTCAATCTTGTAATTGTGTCTCCAAGAAACAGAGTTCATCTCTGCATTCATGCTGCTGCTGTAGGTTGGACACCCATCTGTGGTTGGTGATCAGTAATGAGGGTAAACTCTCTCCCATACGTACTGGTTGAAATGTTTTGCACCCCAAGCCAAACTCAAGGCTTCTCTGCCAATCTGTGTATAATTTTTCTCTGCAACAATAAGGGAACGTGATGCAGAGGCTATGGGATGTTCATTTCCATTACTCTTAATATGTGACATGACTGCACTGATACCATAAGGCGGGGCTTCAATGGAAGATATGAATTATGACATGTCAGTACAGTGTCTGATATCACCATTTCTTTTACCTATTTTGAAAGTCACTTCACACTGCCCTGTCAATTGTCATTTCTTCCTGATCTGCAGTAATGAGCTCAAAGGTTGGACCACAGAGGCCAGGTTTGGCAAGAATCTGTTATAATAATTAACAAGTCCTAAAAAGGACTGCAACTGCAACACATCCTTTGGCCTTGGGGCATGCACCACTGCTTGAATTTTCTCTGCAAACTTGTATAATCCTTGGGTGTTAATGGTGTGATCACAGTAAGTGATGCTTGGTTTAAAGAATTCACACTTGTTATGTCATGCTCTGAACCCATGATCTTATCTTTTTAATACTGTCTTGTCATCCTTACTGGCAACAATGATGTAATCCGGTTAACACTGAGTGTCTGGACAGCCTTGCGGCATCTGGTTCAGAGCTTTCTGCCAGAGTGCAGGTGTTGATGCTACTCCAGAAATAAACCTGTTATAATGATACAGCTCTTTGTGAGTGTTTATGGTGAGAAACACTTTGGACTTCCATCTCCATTTGTAGGTAGGCCTCAGCTAAGTCCACTTTGATGAACTGTTTCCCTGCAGAAAGGTTTGCAAAGGATATTCTCTGCCCAGGATAGAGGATTTGATTTACTTTCAGTACTGAGTTGATGGTGACCTTAAAATCACCACAGATGGCTGCTGGGACCATTGGTGTTGCCCATGGGCTCCACTCAACCTTGGAAAGAACTCATTCAGACTTCATGCAATATAGCTCACTGGCTACTTTATCACAAATGGCATAAGGAATTGGATGGGCTTTGCAAAGTTTGTGTGTGGCATTTTCATCTAACATTATTTTACCCTTGATATGTTTGAGCTTTCCATTGTCATTCTGGAACACTACTGTGACATCATCCAGTACCTTCCTTAATTTGCTTTCTGTTGACTTTATTAGAAAGGATGTAGCATGCAAATTGTGTATGGATTTCAAATTCAAATTCAGGCTTAATTATCATTCAACCATACATGAATACAGCCTGACGAAACAACATTCCCTTGGGCCAGAGGTGCAAAACATACACAACACAACTCAACATAAGGCACACAGCACATTCAAGATAGTGAGCACACATACAGCCATGCAAAAAATACATACAGATTATGAAGACACGCAGACCTCTTTTATTGTCATTTAGTAATGCATGCATTAAGAAATGATATCATATTTCCTCCGGTGTGATATCACAAAACACAGGACAGACCAAGACTGAAAAAAGACTAACAAAACCACATAATTATAACATATAGTTACAACAGTGCAACAATACCATAACTTGATGAAGAAGTCCATGAGCACAGTAAAAGTTCAAAGTCTGTCAAATGTCCCACATCTCACGCAGATGGGAGAAGGAAGAAAAACTCTTCCTGCCATACCCGACCACGGTCCAATTCTGAGTCATCCGAAAACTTCGAGCTCTGATCAGCTCTCCGACACCAAGTACTGAGCACCATCTCTATTCGAACATAGAAACATAGAAAATAGGTGCAGGAGTAGGCCATTCGGCCCTTCGAGCCTGCACCGCCATTCAGTATGATCATGGCTGATCATCCAACTCAGAACCCTGTACCTGCCTTCTCTCCATACCCCCGATCCCTTTAGCCACAAGGGCCATATCTAACTCCCTCTTAAATATAGCCAATGAACTGGCCTCAACTGTTTCCTGTGGCAGGGAATTCCACAGATTCACTACTCTCTGTGTGAAGAAGTTTTTCCTCATCTCGGTCCTAAAAGGCTTTATCTTCAAAATGTGACCCCCCGTTCTGGACTTCCCCAAAATCGGGAACAATCTTCCTGCATCTAGCCTGTCCAATCCCATTAGGATCTTGTACGTTTCAATAAGATCCCCCCTCAATTTTCTAAATTCCAGCGAGTATAAGCCTAGTCGATCCAGTCTTTCATCATATGAAAGTCCTGCCATCCCAGGAATCAATCTGGTGAACCTTCTTTGTACTCCTTCTATGGCAAGAATGTCTTTCCTCAGATTAGGGGACCAAAACTGCACACAATACTCCAGGTGTGGTCTCACCAAGGCCTTGTACAACTGCAGTAGTACCTCCCTGCTCCTGTACTCGAATCCTCTTGCTATGAATGCTAGCATACCATTCGCCTTTTTCACTGCCTGCTGTACCTGCAATCCACTTTCAATGACTGGTGTATAATGACACCTAGGTCTTGTTGCACCTCCCCTTTTCCTAATCGGCCACCATTCAGATAATAATCTGTTTTCCTGTTTTTGCCACCAAAGTGGATAACCTCACATTTATCCACATTAAATTGCATCTGCCATGAATTTGCCCACTCACCTAACCTATCCAAGTCACCCCGCATCCTCTTAGCATCCTCCTCACAGCTAACACTGCCGCCCAGCTTCGTGTCATCCGCAAACTTGGAGATGCTGCTTTTAATTCCCTCATCTAAGTCATTAATATATATTGTAAATAACTGGGGTCCCAGCACTGAGCCTTGCAGTACCCCACTAGTCACTGCCTGCCATTCTGAAAAGGTCCTGTTTATTCCCACTCCTTGCTTCCTGTCTGCCAACCGATTCTCTATCCACATCAATACCATACCCCCAATACCATGTGCTTTAAGTTTGCACACTAATTTCCTGTGTGGGGCCTTGCCAAAAGCCTTTTGAAAATCCAAGTATACCACATCCACTGGTTCTCCCCTATCCACTCTACTAGTTACATCCTCAAAAAATTCTATGAGATTCGTCAGACATGATTTTCCTTTCACAAATCCATGCTGACTTTGTCCGATGATTTCACTGCTTTCCAAATGTGCTGTTATCACATCTTTGATAACTGACTCTAGTATTTTCCCCACCACCGATGTCAGGCTAACCGGTCTATAATTCCCTGGTTTCTCTCTCCCTCCTTTTTTAAAAAGCGGGGTTACATTAGCCACCCTCCAATCCTCAGGAACTAATCCAGAATCTAAAGAGTTTTGAAAAATTATCACTAATGCATCCACTATTTCTTGGGCTACTTCCTTAAGCACTCTGAGATGCAGACCATCTGGCCCTGTGGGTTTATCTGCCTTTAATCCCTTCAATTTACCTAACACCACTTCCCTACTAACATGTATTTACCTCAGTTCCTCCATCTCACTAGACCCTCTGTCCCCTACTATTTCCAGAGGATTATTTATGTCCTCCTTAGTGAAGACAGAACCAAAGTAGTTATTCAATTGGTCTGCCATGTCCTTGTTCCCCATGATCAATTCACCTGTTTCTGACTGTAAGGGACCTACATTTGTCTTAACGAATCTTTTTCTATTCACATATCTGTAAAGGCTTTTACAGTTAGTTTTTATGTTCCCTGCCAGTTTTCTCTCATAATCATTTTTCCCTTTCCTAATTAAGCCCTTTGTCCTCCTCTGCTGGACTCTGAATTTCTCCTAGGCCTTAGGTGAGCTGCTTTTTCAGGCTAATTTGTATGCTTTTTCTTTGGAATTGATACTATCCCTAATTTCCCTTGTCAGCCACGGGTGCACTACCTTCCCTGGTTTATTCTTTTGCCAAACTGGGATGAACAATTGTTGTAGTTCATCCATGCGATCTTTAAATGCTTGCCATTGCATATCCACCGTCAACCCTTTAAGTGTCATTTGCCAGTCTATCTTAGCTAATTCACATCTCATACCTTCAAAGTTACCCTTCTTTAAGTTCAGAACCGTTGTTTCTGAATTCACTATGTCACTCTCCATCTTAATGAAGAATTCCACCATATTATGGTCACTCTTACCCAATGGGCCTCTCACGACGAGATTGCTAATTAACCCTTCCTCATTGCTCAATACCCAGTCTAGAATGGCCTGCTCTCTAGTTGGTTCCTCGACATGTTGGTTCGAAAAACCATCCCACATACATTCCAAGAAATCCTCTTCCTCAGCACCCTTACCAGTTTGGTTCACCCAATCTATATGTAGCTTGAAGTCACCCATTATAACTGCTGTTCCTTTATTGCACACATTTCTAATTTCCTGTTTAATGCCATCCCCAACCTTACTACTACTGTCAGGTGGCCTGTACATAACTCCCACCAGCGTTTTCTGCCCCTTAGTGTTATGCAGCTCTACCCATATTGATTTCACATCCTCCCGCCTAATGTCCTTCCTTTCTATTGCGTTAATCTCCTCTCTAACCAGCAATGCTACCCTACCTTCTTTTCTTCCATGTCTATCCCTCCCGAATATTGAATATCCCTGAATGTTGAGCTCCCATCCTTGGTCACCCTGGAGCCATGTCTCCGTGATCTCAACTATATCATATTCATTAATAACAATCTGCTCTTTTAATTCATCCACCTTGTTACGAATGCTCCTTGCATTGACAGACAAAGCCTTCAGGCTTGCTTATACAATTATGTTGAAAAGTGGCCCTTTTTGATTTTTGCCCTGGATTTGCCAGCCTGCCGCTTTTACTTTTCACCTTACTACTTTTTGCTTCTATCCTCATTTTACACCCCTCTGTCTCTCTGCACTTGTTCCCATCCCCCTGTTGTGAACTAACCTCCTCTCTCCCAACCAACAGGAATTCTGCAGATGCTGGAAATTCAAGCAACACACATAAAAGTTGCTGGTGAACGCAGCAGGCCAGGCAGCATCTCTAGGAAGAGGTGCAGTTGACGTTTCAGACCAAGACCCTTCGTCAGGACTAATTTGCTCCTCTCTCCCAGTCTCTTTAATTTGATTCCCACCCCCCAACCATTCTAGTTTAAAGTCACCTCAGTAGTCCTCGCAAATCTCCCCACCAGGATATTGGTCCCCCTAGGATTCAAGTGTAACCCGTCCTTTTTGTACAGGTCACACCTGCGCCAAAAGAGGTCCCAATGACCCAAAAACTTAAATCCCTGCCCCCTGCTCCAATCCCTCAGCCATGCATTTATCCTCCACCTCATTGCATTCCTACTCTCACTGTCGCGTAGCACAGGCAGTAATCTTGAGATTACTACCTTTGCAGTCCTTTTCCTCAACTCGCTTCCTAACTCCCTATATTCTCCTTTCAGGACCTCTCCCCTTTTCCTACCTATGTCATTGGTACCTATATGTACCACAACCTGTGGCTCCTCACCCTCCCACTTCAGGATCTCTTGGACGCGATCAGAAATATCCTGGACCCTGGCACCAGGGAGGCAAGCTACCATCCGGGTCTCCGGACTGCGTCCACAGAATCGCCTATCTGACCTCCTTACTATCAAGTCCCCTATTACTACTGCCCTCCTCTTCCCTTCCCTACCCTTCTGAGCTACAGGGCCGGACTCTGTGCCGGAGGCACGGCCACTGTCACTTCCCCCAGGTAAGCTGTTCCTCTCCCCCCCCCCCCCCCCCAACAGTACTCCAACAGCAGTACCTATTGTCAAGGGGCACAGCCACTGTGGTACTCTCTATTACCTGACTCTTCCTCTTCCCCCTCCTAGCTGTGACCCACTTGTCTGCCTCCTGTGGCACCGGTGTGACCACCTGCCTGTAACTCCTCTCTATCAACTCCTCACTCTCCCTGACAAGGCGAAGGTCATCGAGCTGCAGCTCCAGTTCCTTAATGCGGTCTCCTAGGAGCTGCATCTTGGCGCACCTGGCGCAGATGTGGACGTGCGGGAGGCCTGGAAACTCCAGGACCTCCCACATCTGGCACCGAGAACAACAAGCTGCTCTATAATACACTCATACTTCCTCTCCTCAAATAACAACAAAAAATGAATACCAAACGCTCGTTGCCTCGCCCGTTTCCGCCTAAGCCCGTTGAGCTGAAGCCCTTAAGCCTTCACTCTGCTTCCGGCTCACTCCACAGCCCGCAAACTATGCTGCCCGCTGTATAAGGCTCTGTTCCTTTTAAATCTTCCGCGCTTCACTGCCTGACGTCACACGCCTGCGCAGTCCCGCCTCTCTGAACGCCGATGGAAAAAAAACCGAAAAATTCAAAAATGGCTTGCTCCGCATGTGTTTAGATAGGCACATGGATGATGGAAAAATGGAGGGATATGTGGAAAAGTGGGGAGATATGTGGAAGGAAAGGGTTAGATTGATTTTAAACGATTCGACCTCCATCTTGGTCGCCAACAGCAGGCAAAGCTGGGGATTTTGAGGCCTTCCCTCCAAAAGATTCCCGACTGCGCAGTAATGACAGCAGTGAACGAGTGTTTCAGAAATTTTTCCCGATGTTCCTCTGTGCTTTCACGTCCATCTCCACCAAATCAGAATTGTCCACGGCCCCTATTTAACGGAGATGATATAAGTTTTCACTGGAGGGCTGCGTACGCGCGGCGCGCTGCACTCTCTACTCCCAAGTCTCCGAGTGACATGCCTCACAAATTGATGGTGTAGTTCCCAGCAGTCTGCATACAAACACACATGCAATCCAGCCTCTCATTCCACTGATCAAACACTGGAGAGCAGCACCAATGGGAGTAGCCAGTCCCCAACCGAGCACAGACACCACATTCCACCGCCTCTGGTGTCTCCTGTCCTGCACTGCAGCTTGAGCCCTACTCTTCGCTACAACTGAAGCCCCTGCTATCTGTCGCACCACCAAACAAGGGAAACAGGCGACGGCATCTTTCATTATCAATGTCCAACAGGGCCTTGCAATTGCAAGACAGAACATCTAAGACAATCACCTGAGGTTACACTGCATTTTGCCTTCATGCACCAATTCTGATGCCTTCCTGTAACAGACAGCATCACGGTCTGCACCAAGTCCAGCTCCTCCGCCAACAAGCAGCTTACTGATGGGGTAGACTGCAGTACCTGAAGTTCTGGGAATCCAGCTTTGTCTTGGGATCATAAAAAGTGTTTTTAAAAAGACAAAAACACTTTTGGTTGGCCCCCAAGAGGCTCTTGCGTCTGAGTGTGCCACCATCTTACTGGAAATTTCCAATCAAGTTGTAGTTGTCTCAGCCAATCAGAGTCCCACTATGCTGCCCTCCTTTTTTTGTTTGACACATACAAGCCCAATGTGGCTCTGACTTCTCACCTTTTTTCCCAGTCCTGATGAAGGGTTTTGACCCAACACATCAACTGTTTACTCTTTTCCATTGATGCTGCCTGGCCTGCTGAGTTCATCTAGCATTTTGTTTGTTGCGTGGCTTGTTGGTTGTTGTATTTCACTGTTATTAAGGTCATTCCCACAGTTCTGAGTTGGATATCTGCAGGCTTAAGTTCAGTATCTTTGAAATGCTGATACTCTTTGTGGCATGACTGAAATAGCCTAGCCAGTGTCCAATTCAATTTGAATTAACTTGACATTCACTTCTGGCATAAGCCATATTGCTTCCATTGTTTTAACATTGTAAATCTCAAGTCTACTTAGTCTTGCTTCACTCTCATCGGCATCAGATTTTTCATCAACAACATGCAGATTAGTGCTCTTTCTGAAACTGCAACTTGATTTTTTTTTTTAGCTTTTTCTCTTCCCTTTGCAGTCCATTTGTTTTTGTCTGCCTGACATACTCTTTGAGTATGCCCTACTTTGTTGCATTTATTTGTAGTTTCACCTTTAAATCTGCTTTGAAGGAAAACCAAAGGTAGCATATCATTTACATGGTGATAGAAATATCAATTTACAAAAGGATCTGGGTATTCTTCCCTATGCTGTTTACTGAATACACCTGTGCAGGTGTAACAAGCATTTAGGAAGGCAAATAATATGTAAACCTTCTTTGCAAGTGTTCTGAGTACAGGAACAAGGATATCCTGCCACAATTGGTGAGATCAGTTATTTATTGTACATCATTTTAGTTTCCAGTATAACAAGGGTATGCTAGACTGATTCCTGGAATGGTCTGGATAGGTTGGATGTAGGGACGTTGCTTTCCGTGGAAGAGGGTGCAGAGCCAGGGATCATGGTCCTGGTTTACAGGGTAAGAGACTTGAGGCTGAATATTGTACGGTAGGGGTCCCCAACCTTTTTTGCACCGTGGACCTGTTTAATATTGACAATATTCTTGCGGACCGGCCGACTGGGAGGGGATGGTGTTCAAGTAGGGTTAAACTCACCTCAACATGTCTTTTACAGTTAAGGTTGCCAACTTTCTCACTCCCAAATAAGGGACAAAAGTAGCAGTCAAATCCCGGGACACTTTACCCCTGGAAAGACTACCATGACCATGAAGCCTTGTGTGGGCACCTGTGTGCGCATGCACGTACGTGCCGATTTTTTCCCCACAAATCAGTTTTGGCTTAATCTTCCCGAGTATACTGTACATACATTATTTCTACTTTATGCTGTGTATTTATCATATCATTCCTGCGTTTACTATATGTTAATGTTATTTTAGGTTTTATGTGTTATTTGGTATGATTTGGTAGATTATTTTTTGGGTCTGGGAACGCTGAAAAATTTTTCCCATATAAATTAACGGTAATTGCTTCTTTGCTTCATGCCATTTCCGCTTACGAATGGTTTCATAGGAACGCTGTACCTTAGCGGGGGAAATACAGGACAAGGGCGATCCCGTATGGGACAAACAAATTTAGCCCAATATACGGGATGTCCCGGCTAATACGGGACAGTTGGAAACCCTATGTTCAAGTTCAACAGTGCGTGACAGGGAATGAGGAAAGGTGCAGCTGACTCATATCGTTTCCTTGCGGCCCAGTACTGGTCCGCGGCCTGGTGGTTGGGGACCACTGCTGTAAGGAGAAAGATGATAAACGTAAGGAATTTTCTATGACAGGAGGCAGTAAAGAGAAAGCTGTTCTAGACAAAATCTATCTAGGATTATAGGAAGAGTGAAAATGATCAAGCATGATTCGGTGATGGGCTCAGAGAGTAGAATTATCAACTTCTCCAATTTTTGTTTTTTTTTTCCTAAGATTGTGAAAATCCTCCAAGAAACCCAAACTGTGCTTTGTTCCTTCATATTGTAGTTTTCAGAACAAAGCATAGCCAAAATGCCAAGGCTACACAACAAATGTGAACATCAATAATAGCCTATCCTGGACCAACCGCATAGATGCCACAGCCAAGAGTGCTTTCCAGCAGCTCTACTTCCTCAGGAGCTGAACAAATTTAGCATATTCTCTTTGACCTTCATAAGTTTTATTGATGCGTCATTGGAAGCGTCGTGTCTGGATGCATTATGGCTTGGTATAGCAACTGCTCCACCTGTGACTGCAAGAAACTGTAGAGGGTTGTGGACACAGCACAGCACATCGCAGAAATCTGTCTCCCCTCCAGGAACTCCGACATACTTTTTGCTGCTTCAATAATTAAATACCCCACCCATCCTGAACATTCACTCTTCTTCTCCTTCCTATCAGGCAGAAGATACAAATGCCTGAAAACATGTACCACTGATGTTATAAAACTACTGAACGTACTCTGAGTATGATAAGGACTAGTTACAGGTACAGATAACAGTAATTCACTAATTTACAAAAGCTTGTCCTTGCTAATGAAGTAGTCATCATATGAATAAATGCATTTATTTTTAAAAAGCTGTACATTTTTCTCCCTACCTTACCAACTGGTATTGGGCCTTTAAAGAGGGTGGTGAGGCTTAATCTAAATAGGAAGCATATATTTACACTTCTCAACAGGTTTAGCATTCAACAGCCAGAAAACTGATGGGTTTCAAAGCCTGTTAAAAAGATGTAGGTTAGTAGGTGATACGGTTGGGTGTTGAATGGTGGTCCACATCATCTGGGTGGGAATCCTGCTAACCTTTAAGAGTAGGCCATCTAGCCTTTTGAGTCTCTTCTGACATTCACCAAGATCATGGCTTCATCTGAATGCCATTTTCCTGTATGCTTCCTAATTCTTTCATTGTCTGTTAAGTTCAAGGATTCCAGATTGTATATTGTATATATTCAGTGGTATTAAATAGAACTATTGAACTATTGTATATAGGCAGTACAGGCCAATCAGTAAATGTCTTTACATTCACTGCATCATCAAATTAATGCATTCTATTCACAATGCAAAGTTCAGAGTGAATTTTATTATCAAAGTACATGTATGTCACCATATACAACTCTTGAGATTTATTTTCTTGTTGCCATACTCAGCAAATCTATAGAATAATAACTATAACATGATCAATGAAAGATCAACCAGAGTGCAGAAGATGACAATCTGTGCAAATGCAAATATAAATAAATAGCAATAAATAACAAGAACATGATATAATGAGATAAGGATTCCTTAAAGTGAGATTTTTCGTTGTAGAAACATTTCAACAAAAGGGCAAGTGAGTATAATTATCCACTTTTATTCAAGAGGCTGATGGTTGAGGGGTGGTAACTGTTCTTTAACCTGGTGGTGCAAGTAGTGAGGCCCTTGTACGTTCTATTTGATGGAAGCAGTGAGAAGAGAGCATGGCCTGCGTGATGGGGATCTCTAATGATAGATACTGCTTTCCTATGACAGCACTTCATGTAGATATGCTCAGTTGTTGGAAGGGCTTCATCTGTGATGTACTGGGCCGAAGGCAATACCTTTTGTAGGATTTTCTGTTCAAAGGCATTGGGGTTTCCGTACCAGGCTGTGATGCAGCCAGTCAATATACTTTCCACCCTCTACACAGCTATAGAAGTTTGTCAGAGTTTTAGATGTCATGCTGAATCTCTGCAGATTCCTTAGGAAACAGAGGCACTTCTGTACTTCCTTTTTGATTGCACTTAAGTGCTGGGTCCATGACAGGCCCTCCGAAATAGTAACACCTGGAATTTAAAGTTGCTAACCCTTTCCACCTCTGATCCTCCAATAAGGACTGGCTCATGTACCTGTGGTTCCCTTCTTCTGACGTCTGTAACCAGCTCCTTGGTCTTGCTGGCATTGAATGAGAGGCTGTTGTAATGACACCACTCAGCCAAATTTTCAATCTCCCACCTGTATGCTGATTTATCACCACCTTTGATTTAGTCCTCAGAAGTAGTGTCCAGGATCCAATTGCACAAGGAGATATTGAGGCCACAGTCTTGGAGATGATTGATTATCTTTGAGGAGATGATGGTATTGAATGATGAGCTGTAGTTGATGAAGGGCATCCTGATGTATGCATCTTTGCTGTCCAGGTGTTCCAGGGTTGAGTGAAGAGCCAGTGAGATGGTATCTGCTGTGGACCTGTTGCTCGAGTAAGGCAAATTGGAGCAGCTCCAAGTCACCTCTCAGGCAGGAGCTGATATGCTTCATCAGCAACCTCTCAAAACACTTCATCACTGTGGATGTAAGTGCAACTGGGCAATAGTCATTGAGGCAGGTCATCATGCTTTTCTTGGGCACCGGTAGAATTGAAGCCTGCTTGAAGCAGGTGGGTACCACACACTGCAGAAGTGAGAGGTTAAAGATCAGTGAACACACAAGCGAGTTGGTCAGCACAGGTCTTCAGTTTGTGGCCAGGTACCCTGCCTGGTCCAGAAGCTTTCCATGGATTCACCCTCCTAAAAGCAGCCTGGAGCTTTGGAGATGGAGATCATAGGATCATCAAAGCCACTTGTAAGTCCTGTTTATAAATAAATGTAAGGAGTGTTAGAGAGGCTGTTATTCAGAGGCCAGCCACTCCACCACCTCCCCCCCACCATATTCCAAGCTGGCAGGAAATTGTGGTCCCTCCCCATAAAGTCTTTGCAGTGGCTTCAGTGCGTCTTTCAGCACATACTCCTGCACCCTACCCTGTGCTAATTAGAAGCATTTACTTACAGATATCTTGTTGCACCAGAAGACTAATAAGTTCCTTGCTGCTGGAAAATCAACTGTGTTCCTGTAAACACCAGTGGAACCCTCTGTTGTACAATTACTTAGGACAAACCTGACCAGGGATTCGTTTTCCAGATTGTTATTGGCAGCATACATTGAGAGTAAAACTCCCAACAGTGCAGGAAGGATCAGTCAGGCAAGCACGGTCTTGGTGCTTGTTCTATTTGATCATCCTTACAAAGCAAACCTATCATCCCAGGAATATAGTGTACTAAATTTTCATCCATTTCCTCAATACCACTATACTTAATAGAGAAGGAGACAAACAGTCCACAACAAATCACAACCATAATCTGTCCCTTAGTGCTGGAAGGTAATGCCAAACCTACCACTTCCATTAATTAAATAAACAATGGTAATCACAATCATTTACACCTCTTTCATCAGTGACCTTTTCAAGAATTTATTTTTGCTATCCAGTGCCCCTGGCGTGACCAGAGTTTATTATTCGTTAACGTGGATTGAGCCACTTTCTTCAAGGTTGTTGGCTAGGGAGTTCTAAGATTTATACCTAGCAAAGAAGGAATGGCTGTAACTTCACTGGTCAGGATGTTGTGTGATATGGAGAGGACATACAGATGGTGGTGCCATTCTCATGAACTTGCTGTCTATCCTCCTATGTTGAGGTATTCCAGGTGCAGTCTCAATATCTATGTTAGTAAGAGATCTTTATTCGTGTGCTCAAATTCTCTTTTAGTAAAGGCTGACATACCATTTGTCTTCCTAATTGCTTGATGCAGCAGCACGTGTACAAGGATATGCAGATTCCTCAAACTGTCAGTATTGTGCACAGAAGTGGATCATCTCATATTTTTCCACATATTCTATCTGCTATGTTGTAGCTCATTGACTTGTCTATGTCCCCCTAGGGCCTCTTACACCACCCCCCCACCCCCCGCTCTCAGTTCTATTTAGTTGGGTATCATCAGCTAACTTGGAAATATAACCAACACACACAAAATGCTGGTGGAACGCCGCAGGCCAGGCAGCATCTATAGGAAGAGGTACAAGCGACATTTTGGGCCGAGACCCTCTGTCAGGACTAACTAATGCTTCTTTCAGTTAGTCCTGATGAAGGGTCTCGGCCCGAAACATCGCCTGTACCTCTTCCTATGGATGCTGCCTGGCCTGCTGCATTCCACCAGCATTTTGTGTGTGTTGCTTGAATTTCCAGCATCTGCAGATTTCTTCGTGTTTGCGTTTGGAAATATAACATTTGGTTCCCATCAACCAAATAGTTGGAGCCTGTGCACTGATCATTATTGTATCCTACGTCAGTCTGCCAATATGAAAAAGATCCATTTATTCCCACTCTTTTTTTATCCAGTAATTAATTTTCAGTCCCTTCCAGTATGTTACCCCCAGTTGCACATGAAACCTGAAAATTTAAGTACACCACATATACTAGTTCCCCATTAGTGTTCCTCCAGTCACACACTCAAAGAACTCCATAGACTAATCAAACTTGATTTTCCTTTCTTAAATTTAATCTTGATATTTTCTAGGTGGTCTGTTATTATATTTTTATATAATTTTCACATTTTATGTAGTACTATGTCAATATGTTGGTAGTTGTTTTCACTCCCTTAAATAGTGGGCTCATCTTTGCTACTTTCCAAACCGCAGGAAGCATTCCAAAGCCTCTAGAATTTTGAAAGATGACTTCTCTATAAGCCATCTTTATCAAGACAATATTTAATTTCCCCACTTTTCTTTATTCTCCGTTAGAAATTTGCCTATTTGTAAGAGTCAAATGTTGACCTTTGAGTTTTTTCCCTTTTTATATATCAGAAGCCATCATCCATTTTTGTCCTTCTCACCAATTTACTCTCGTTCTATCTTCCTCCTTTATCGATATTGTAGTCCTAAAATGCTTTCTGTCCTCATGCTTCTTTTAACATTATATGCGTCATTTGAGTTAATTCAAACTTTTGTCAATACGAACTTTAGTTTCTTCTGTCAGCCTCAGACCAATCAAATGCTGTGCTTTTTTGTGCCTTAGGATTTTTTTTTGCAAATTGTGTTATTTCTTAAATGCCAATAATTTGTTAATTCCTTATATGGTAATTCTTTACAATTTTTCAATCAACCGTGCCCAAGTTGCCCTGTATATCTTCGTAGTTCAGAAGCCAGATCCTCGCTTTGAATTGAAGTTCATTAGTTTAATTCAGTGTAAAATTCTAACTTATTATGACAGATCTCCCCAAATGTCAGTTTATAATAAACACAGACTCAATGGAACAAAAGTAAAATTTAAATATTGTTTTGAAACAATCTTACGGGGAAAAAAAGAAAAAGAATAAAATAAGAAAGATGTGTTAGTTACCTGTTCCTGCAATAAGACAATTTTTTAGAAAACACTCAGAGGTAAAGTATTAGCAGTGACCCAGACTATTCAGAAAACAATATACAATATATTTTATGTTCAAAACAGGTTGTTCTTTAAAATTTCCTCTAGAGGGAAATGTTTCCCATTCTCCCAAGTGGAGAGGCTGAATTTATTTTCTCCCTTTCCTCTAACAGCTTCAGCTTTATCACTGTTCATTTATATGTGCCGGCAGAAAGCAAGTAAAATCTGGCCAGGGCTGGGGTGGTAATGCAGCAGCTATTTATTTTCGTACTCATTGGTTCTATACTTGTGTTTTGCACTGTGATTACATACATAGCCACCAGTACAGTAGCTGTCCATAGAGTCATAAAGCACTACAACACCGAAACAGGTCCTTCAGTGCATCAAGTCAGTTCTGAACTATTTTTCTGCCTATTCCCATCAACCCGCACAAGGACTATGGTCCTCTATACCCTCTTGTCCATGCACTTATTCAATACAAAATTGAATCTGCATCCACCACTTCTGCTGGCAGCTTGTTCCACAGTTGAATCACCCTCTGAGTGAAGCAGTTGATGCTCAGCTTCCCCTTAAATATTTCACATTTCATCTTTAACCTATGACCTACAACTTGAGCGGAAATAGTCTGCTTACATTTACCCTACTGTACCCCTCATAGAGTTGTATGCTTCTATCAAATCTCCTCTCATTCTCCTACGCTCCAGGGAATAGTGTCCTAACCTATTCAACCTTTCCTTACAAATCAGGTTTCAAGACCCAGCAACATCCTTATAAATTTTCTCTTGTGTTCTTTCAATCTTATTAATATCTTTCCTATAGATAGGTGACTAGAACTTCACATAATGCTCCAAATTCACACAACATAACATCCCAATTCTGATATTTGGTACTCTGCTTTATGAAGGCCAATGTAGCTAAAGCTCTCTTTGTGACCCTACCTACTTGTGACACAATTTTCAAGGAAATACGGATTTCTATCACCACATACCTGTATATCAGTGTTATATCATGACTGGTCTATCAACACATGTGCGACGTTCAAGACTAGAGTTGAATATGAAGCTATATTTGGACTCTGGCTCAGATGGTAGCAGTGTGCCTCTGGCTTCTCACCTGCTAAGCTGGGCCCTGCTGCAGCTTTCATAGTGGTCTTTCTGGTCACTATGTGACACAGAGAGATTCAGCATGGACAATGGTAATGTAATTGGCTATAGCTTTTAAGGAGTTGTGGCTTTCCTGGGGATCCCTCAGGAAGTTTTCCTAACAGATACAGGAACTCCTGAAACATAACTAAACACTGTTAGGAAAGGGGAGACATTTCACTGAAGGGATTTGTTATCTACTCAATGATTAAAGTTGTCTACTACAGCCAGAGCCCTTGCTGAAGTACAAACAGGATCCCCTTAACGTAATTCATTATGAAATACAGGGATGCAGCATATACAATTATATATGGTTATCTGGCATAATGAAAGAAGGTCTTTTCCTTGGTATTTGTAAAATATTCACATTTTAAAGTTCCTTCCTTTCATTGTTTTCTTTTTTCAGAAAATATTTCCTACAGTTCAGAAATCAAAGCAAAATCAGTCACCTGTAAAGCATTTATTGGGTTATGTGAAGAAAGGTTATCAGCCTGAAATGCTAATTCAATTAGTTTAACTATTGAGTAGTTGATCTTTATTTACTGTTTTTAAGAAAGTGTCTATGGTGTACTTTCTTAACTAGATTGAATACATTCAAAGGTATCTGCAATGTTTAGTTTGTTGGCTAACACGTGGATTCTTGGATGTGAATATCCACTTTTACAACAGCAGTCAAGTCACATTTTGCCTTTAAGTTGTTCACCACGTTGGTGATCTGGCACCATCTATATCCCTTGGTAGTGCTGGCTGTATGCCTTTCTGCAGCATGTTTACAACATGCTGATGGCTTTGATTGTGTATATGAGTCTGACTTTGTTCTTATGGCTGAGTCTGAGTCGTAGGTGTCCCTCTTGTAAATCGTTACTCATTGTCTTGCATTATCATAAGAGCTGACTTGCCATATAAAAGAATGGGAGCCTGGGAAAGAATATCACCAACTCCCAAATTATTCATTATCACATATTGAAAGGATATTGCGTATCAGAAAAAAATGTAAGTTACTTCTCTTTCTTACTGCTTGGAGTACAGTGAGCTGGACTGTTTGTGGCTATTCCTTTTAAGATTTTTGATTTCAGCTACTGCCTGCGCTACTTGACTTTCCTCATTGAGTTTTGCTAACGCGGTTTCCATAACAGTTGCCAACTTGATACTAATCTTAAGTCAATGCTGCACTGTTCATATACCATTTCTATAGGTCTGTTGAACCAGAGTGGAACTGATCCAGACATTCCAGAAACAGCCTGAAGGAAGTGATTTGAGGAACTAAACTGAAATAAATGCTGTGGTCAACATAAACACCAAGATGTGGGAAATCTTGAGCAATATACACAAAATGCTGGAGGAACTCAGCAAGTCAGGCAGCATCTGATGGCAGCAGTTTTCTGATGAACCGCCTCTGCCCAAACTATCAACTATTTATTCCCCTGCATAGATGCTACCTGTTTGCTGAGTTCTTCCAACATTTTGTGTCTGTTACATATGTGTTTGTTTTTCTAGTTTACCTGATTTGAATTAGATCAACTATAATACCTGTGTTGTATTCAGTGTTAACAGATTACATACAGTGCATGAACCTTTGTGTCAAATTGCTTAAGTATGTCATGTACCAGTAAGTAGAACTGGTTCTGGAAGTGGGGGGAGGGTTTATTCTTTCACAGACATCATAACTTTTCTATGTTATGTACCAGATACATTTGTTACAAAGCCATTATCCTGATTATCTGCCTTGGACGGCAAACTCAGGTCACTAGTGCAGTTCTCCTTTAAGAAAACGGAAATGGGGATGCTGTGCCAATCTACAAGTTCAATCGAAGTGCAGAGGCCTTAGCATTCCACTCCTGACTATCCTGCTGGTGAATGTACAGTCACTGGAAAATAAAATTGAAGACCTCAAGGCAAGATTGCTGTACCAGAGTGACAACAGGGACTGCTGTGTACTGTGCTTCACGGAAACATGACTATCCCTCGCCATTTCGGATGCAGTATTAGAACTCAATAGCTTCGTCATTCTCTGCTAAGACAGGACAGATCAGTCTTTTAAAGGTAGAGGAGGTGGAGTATGCTTTTTGACTAACTCATCGTGGTGCACAAACTTGGCAGTTCTGTCTCAGTCCTGCTCACCTGATCTAGAATGTCTAGCTATCAAAGTCATCCACTTTATCTGCTGAGGATGTTTTCTGCCGTTATCCTGGTAGCACTGTACATTCCATCTGGGCCAACGTCAGGCAGGCACTGGAGGAGCTAAACAATGTAATCAGTAGGCATGAAACTGCCTTCCTTATCATTGTGGGGGACTTCAACCAGGCCAGCTTCAAGAAATCTCTGAACAACCACCACCAACATATTATCTGTGGAACCAGAGGAGCCAACACACTTGACCACTATTATACCACCATCAAGAAAGCTTACTGTGCTATCCCATGCCCACACTTCGAAAAGTCTGCAGCACCAGTGGTGAGGACAAAGAAGATATGGTCAAATGAAATGGAGGAGTGCTTACAGAACTGCTTTGAGTTGATAGACTGGACAATATTCAGGGATTTATATTTGAATCTGCATAAATATGCCACAGTTGTCACTGACTTCATCAAAGCCTATGTGGATGAGTACATGCCTTTGAGAATATACTGGACATAACCAAACCAAAAGCCATAGGTGAGCCAGGAGATTCACAGTCTACACATGGTATTCTGTGGCATTCAAGACTGGTGATCCAGAACTGTCCAAGTCCAGGTACAACCTATGGAAGTCTATTTTAAGGGCGAGAAAACAATTCCAATTGAGATTAGAGATGCAATCAGTGGCACGTCAGCTTTGGCGGTGTTCCTACAAAGCAAAACCTAATATGAATGTCTGTGATGCTTTATTCTCAGATGAGCTCAGTGCTTTTATGTAGGTTTTGAAAGGGAGAATAAAACTACATCTGTGCTAATCCCTGTAGTATCTGGTGACCCTGTGATCTTTGTCTCGGAAGCCAACATCAGAACATCTTTCAAGACAGTGAGCCCTCACAAGGCATCAGGCCTTGATGGTGTAGCTGGCAGGTCACTGAAAATTGTCCCAACCAACTGGTGGGAGTGTTCAAGGACATCTTCAATATTTCACTGCCAGTTGGAAGCTTCAATCTGCCTAAAAGGGCGATAATCATACTAGTGTCCCAGAAGAGCCAGGTGAGCTGCGTCAACAATTATTGCCCAGTGGCACTCACATCTACTGTGAAATGCTTTGAGAGGTTGGCCAGAATCAACTCCTGCCTAAGCAAGGACCTGGACCTGTAAAATTTACGCATATCCACAATAGATTTACAGCAGATGCGATCTCTCTGGCTCTTCGCTTGGCATTGGATCACCTGTTGTTTACTGACTAAAGCTCAGTGTTCAAACAATCATACCCTAAATTCTAATTAACAAGCTCCAAAACCTGGGTCCTTTAACCTGTCTCTGTAACTGAATCCTTAACTTTCTCACTGGGAGACCACAGTCTGTGCAAAATAACATCTCCTCCTTGCTGATAGTCAACACTGGTACACCTCAAAGATGTGTGCTTAGCCCACTGCTCTTTTTTCTCAACAGCCATGACTGTGTAGCTAGGCACAGCTCAAATACTATCTATAAACTTGCACAACTATTGTTGGCAGAATTTCTGATGGAGACGAGGAGACGTACAGGAGCGAGATAGATCAGCTGGTTGAGTGGTGTCACAGAAACCTACCTTGCACTCTGCCAGTAAGTCAAAGGAATTGATTGTGGACTTCAGAAAGGGGAAATCAAGGGAACACACACTAGTCCTCCTAGAGAGATTATAAGTAAGCACTTTCAAGTTCTGGATATCAACATCTCTATGGTTCAATCCTGGGCACAATATATTGTTGCAATTACAAAGAAGGCTTGAGCACCTATATTTTATTAGGAGTTTGAGGATAATTGGAATATCACTTACAAATTTCTACAGATGTACCGTGAAGAGTATTTTAACTGGTTGCATCACCGCATGGTATGCAGGGTCCACTGTACAAAATCAGAAGAAGCTACATCATGGTCCACAGCATCAAGGATACCTTCAAAAGCCGATGCCTCAAAATGGTGGCATCCATTGTTAAGGACTCCCATCATCCAGGTCATATCCTCTTCTCATTGCTATCATCAAGGAGGAGGAACAGGAGCCTGAAGACACACACTCAACATTTCAGGAACAGCTTCCCCTCTGCCGTCAGGTTTCTGAATGGACAATGAACCCATGAACAATATTTCATTATTTTTCCCTCTCTTTTTGGACACTACTTACTTATTTTTCTATATACATTGTAATTTATAATTTTATGATTATGTATTACAATGTACTACTGCCTCAAAACAACAAATTTCATGGTACATGCCAGTGATATTAACCCTGATACTGATTCTGACATCAATGAGACAATGGTAACTATGTTTTGGGAGAAATTAGATGGTTTTATTCAACATGTACAGATGAAACAAAATGATTCCTGCTAATAGAATCATTTCAACAACACACACAAAATGCTGGAGGAGCTCAGTAGGCCAGGCAGCATCGATGGAAAAAAGTACAGTTGACGTTTTGGGCCAAAACCCTTTGCAGGACTGGAGGAAAAAAGCTGAGGAGTAGATTTGCAAGGTGGGGGGAGGGGAGAGAGAAATGCCAGGGGATAGGTGAAACTTCGAGGGGGAGGGATGAAGCAAAGAGCTAGAAAGTTGATTGGTGAAAGAGAGAGAGGCCATGGAAGAAAGAAAAAAAGGGGAGAGGAGCACCACCAGGAGGTGATGGGCTGGCAAGGAGATAACATGAGGGAGGGACAATGGTGAAGTTGGGGTGTGGGGGGAAGGCATTACTGGAAGTTTGAGTAATTGACATTCATGCCATCAGGTTGGAGGCTACTCAAATGGAATATAAGGTGTTGTTCCTCCAACCTAAGTGTGGCCTTATCCTGACAGTGGAGGAGGCCATGGATGGACATATCGGAATGGGAAGTAGAATTAAAATGGGTGGCCACTGGGAGATTCCGCTTGTTCTAGTGGATGGAGCATAGAGGCTCGGCAAAGCAGTCTCCCAATCTACGTTGGGCCTCGCCTATATACAGGAAGCCATACCAGGAGCACCGAACACAGTATATGACCCTCAAAACCCACAGGTGAAGTATCACCTCACCTGGAAAGGCTGTTTGGGGCTCTAAATGATAGTGAGGGAGGAGATGTAGGGGCAGGTGTAGCACTTGTTATGCTTGCAAGGATAAATGCCAGGGCAGAGATCAGTGGAGAGGGACAAATGGACAAGGGAGTCACGTAGGGAGCGATCCCTGTGGAAAGCAGAAGGTGGGGGGCGGAGGGAAAGATGTGTTTGGTGGTGGGATCCAGTTGGAGGTGGTGGAAGTTTCAGAGAATTATGTGCTGGACGCAGAGGCTGGTGGGGTGGTAGGTGTCAACAAGAGGAACCCTATCACTGGTAGCATGGCGGGAGGATGGGGTAAGAGCAGGAGTGTGTGAAATGGAAGAGATGCTGCCTGGCCTGCGGAATTCCTTCAGCATTTTGTATTTGTTACTCGGATTTCCAGCATCTGCAGATTTTCTCTTGTTTGTGATTTGAATAGAATCATTTCAACTAGTTTGATCAGCACTAAATCAGCTTGTGCTTTATAAATAAATGGCGCTTCATGATGAGGTTGAACACAAGTGATTAAAGTCTGGGGTTTTGCATTTTTTAAATACATTTCACCATCCAAAAGGAATTTCTGATGTGTGCTTTTAGAATGAAAGTGAATCTTATGGTCTTCAAATGTAAATTGCTAATAGATATGACAAAAAAAGTTACCACTTTCTCCAATGTTCTTCATGGTAGTTTTGAAGTAAGTTTAATTGTCTACACTGTGGTTATTAAACTTTGGGTACAGAATACTGTTATAACTGAGTGCTTTTTATAATAGTTCCTTTAATTTTTTGTGGTAGATAGTTGAAGTATTTATGAGGCTAAATGTGTTCAATCTGTTTATGTTGCTGAATCATATTTAATGTGTTTATTCTGACTACTCTGGTTATTTTAAATGAGAAACTTAAACACAATATTTGATTTAACACGTTTATATTCACAGCATGAAGTTCTGTGTGCTATGAGTGTACATTAGAAATATGGACACTGAGGTTAGTCAGGTCTGCATAATTTTTTAAAAATTCTTCCATTTTAGTGAATGGGTAAATGGAAAATCCTAACTCCTTTCCATTATATCATTAACAGGGACACCTAATGGGAAACTACAAGCACAAAGTACTTATTAGTATTTAATCTTACTTAGATTTGACAAAGAAACTAGAAGTAAGAATGCATTTGCTATTTTGAAATGTATTATTTTTGTTGCAGTGATGCCTTTGATTTTCAATATGGTTTGATCATTCTGAGGATTAGCCAAGGACTTGATATATCTCAAATACTTCAAATCCAAGGTAGGATTATGTAGCAGCAATAATCTCAATAAAGCAAATGTACATCTGCAAATCTGAAATGTGAGTGAAAAGCTGCCTGGTAGAAACAAATACTGAAATAATCTCTTTCTCAGGAGAGTTAATGTTTCAGGTATTGTGTACAATATACAAGAGTTTGTCAGTTGGTTGAAATTATTTTTATAGAATTGAGTCGGTGGTGAGAAATCAGGGTAACACAAACAAAATGCTGGAGGAACAGCAGGTCAGGCAGCATCTACGGCGAGGAAAATACGGTTGATGTTTCTGGCCGAGGCCTTTCGTCAGGAAACCTCAAGATTGAATTATTTGTATTAAATATATGGAAAGATGTTCAGAGAATGTCATCACACTGTAGGAAGGTGGAAATGATGTTGCCTTAGGATGGAGCATTTCAGTTATGAGAAGAGATCAGATAGGCTGTGTTTGTTTTCCTTGTGGGGAGAGGAGACCTCAGAACTCCTTTCCCATAATGATGTTATCTAGAATTTTGATGATATAGGCTTAAGGTAAAGAGCAAGAGGTTTAAAGGGGATAGGGTATAGAGTCATAGTCCTTCGGTCCAACTAACCCTGCAAACTATGATGCCTCTGTTAAATCCACTTGCTTGTATTAGGCTTTCCTATCCAAGTACCTGTCCAAATGGCTTTTCAATGTTGTAATTGTATCTGTCTCTATCTCCTCTAATAGCTCGTTCTGTATAACCACCATACTGTGTGAGAAATCTGCCCCTCAGGTCTCATCTCACTTTAAAACTATACCTTCTATTTTAAACCCCCTGTACCCTAGGAACAAAAATGACTCTGTCTACCCTATCTATGTTCTTCATAATCTTATAAATCTCTGGGGTCACTACTCAACCTCCTATACTCCAGTGAGAACAAATCCAACCCATCCAATTTCTCTTTGTAATATCCTGGTGGATCTCTGCAGCACTCCTTGTAATGCTTTAATGTTAATTAACTCCTAAAATGTAGACGAAAACAACTGCCAGGTGCAAATCTCAGTTCAAAATCAAATGACCATTCTTGACATTCACCTTTGAATTGTCACTTGACTTTCGGGCATGCAGAATGTGGAGTTCCTTTTATGTGTGATCCTGTTAATCAGTCACAGTTGGCTAATAACTTGGAAATAAAAGTGATTTCATATTCATTTACTCAGTGCATGTTTTGGAGCAGCCATTCATCATTTGAATTTGGGTCAAGAAGAGAAGAGTAAATAATACCGAAATTTTTAAAGCCAAAATCTTGGTGGATTTTTAGTTTCAATCTTTCATCTCAGTGTAATAAAGAACAATGCACTGTTTTGAGGACATTTATATAAAAATACGTTAGAGCATGGACCTAATTGGTTCTGAGGAAGGTTTTTTTGAGTTGAAACATTTAACTGTTTCTCTTTCATTGATGCTATCTGACCTGTTGAATGTTGCTAACATTCTCTTTTATTTAAGATCCATTTGTAGTTATAAAGTTGGAAAATTTTAAAACCAGTCATTGGATCATTGGAGTAAAATGGTTAAAAGTGTGATTTAGTAGGAACGCTCAAAATGATTTATTTGAAAGGCTATTAGTGAAAGATTCAGGTCAATTAAATAATAATGAATGTACAAACCCCATTTCCAGAAAAGTTGGGATATTTTCCAAAATCTGTGATATGTTAATTCACGTGAACCTTTACTTAACTGACAAAAGTACAAAGAAAAGATTTTCAATAGTTTTACTGACCAACTTAATTGTATTTTGTAAATATACACAAATTTAGAATTTGATGACTGCAACACACTCAACAAAAGTTGGGACAGAGTTAAAATAAGATTGAAAAGTGCACAGAAAAGTCATGCTACTGTGACAATTATAGCCACCTGGGCTCGGGAGTACTGCGGAAAACCATTGTCACTCAACACAGTCCGTCGCTGCATCCAGAAATGCAACTTGAAACTGTATTACACAAGGAGGAAGCCATACATCAACTCTATGCAGAAACGCCAGCGGGTTCTCTGGGCCTGAGCTGATCTCAGATGGACCAAAAGACTCTGGAACTGTGTGCTGTGGTCAAATGAGTCCACATTTCAGTTAGTTTTCGGAAAAAACGGGCGTCGAGTTCTCCATGCCAAAGATGAAAACGACCATCCAGATTGTTATCAGCGAAAGGTGCAAAAGCCAGCATCTGTGATGGTATGGGGGTGCATCAGTGCCCACGGCATGGGTGAGTTGCATGTATGTGAAGGTACCATTGACTCTGAGGCATATATTAGGATTTTAGAGAGACATGTGTTGCCATCAAGGTGACGTCTCTTCCTGGGATGTCCATGCTTATTTCAGCAGGACAATGCCAGACCACATTCTGCACGGGCTACAACAGCGTGGCTTTGTCGACACAGAGTGCGTGTGCTTGACTGGCCTGCTGCCAGTCCAGATCTATCTCTGATTGAAAATGTATGGCGCATCATGAAGAGGAGAATCAGACAACGGAGACCACGGACTGTTGAGCAGCTGAAGTCTGAAGCAAGAATGGACAAAATTTCGAATTGCAAATCTACTACAATTAGTATCCTCAGTTCCAAAACGATTAAAAAGTGTTATTAAAAGGAAAGGTGACGTAACACAATGGCAAACATGCCTCTGTCCCAACTTTTGTTGAGTGTGTTGCAGCCATCAAATTCTAAATTTCTGTATGTTTACAAAATACAATTAAGTTGGTCAGTAAAACTATCGAAAATCTTTTCTTTGTACTTTTGTCGGTTAAATAAAGGTTCACATGAATTAACATATCACAGATTTTTTGTTTTTATTGCATTTTGGAAAATATCTGAACTTTTCTGGAAATGGGGTTTGTAAATATTAAGCCCAGTTATCTTCAAGAGCTGGGGATATAAACTTCTCACAGATAATAAAAAAATGCAGATACCACTTGGGTTCTATCCTTTGTACAAATGCATTTATGCCCTACAATGTTCTACTCATTAATAGAAATTAATATGTATTGAATGCACTAAAATATTTAAATACTTCAAAGAAAATGATACCAGTCACCAACTATTTCAATTGAATGTATCAATACAAGCAGTTTTGTATGTATTGCTCTGGATTTTCAGCATCTGCAGAATTTCTTGTGTTTAATATAAGCAGTGATTGGTTTTGAAATTACGAGCTGAAGCTGTGTAAAATAATGCACTGCAGGGAGCTATTTAACACAAACTGATCACTGTATTTTTACAGACATGATTGGTTGTAAATGCATGCATATGTAGATGATTGGAAAAACGCTCCAGATAGCCCAAGGCTAACCTCAAGTATGTGGGCCTGTGCATAGCAATGAAAATAGAGTATAATAAAGTAAGCATAAAAATTGGCTGGTTGAATAGTGAAAGCATGAATAGAAAAATTAGTTAAATTAATCATAATTCAAGAAATGTAAGCATTTATATAAAATATAATGAATACAAAGGTAACTTTGAGGCAGATGGGAATAGTAGATTTTATTGTAATGTTTCACTGAGCAGTCAGACAAGATTGTCTCCCCATTTGACCGTGCTAATCTTGTGTAACTCTTGTTACGTACCCCGTAACTGGGTTGCCAAACCAGCAGAAATGGATCACTCAGTTGGAGTCTGGATTACTGGAACTAAGAAAGTTTTATTAAAGAAATAAGCAACACAGTACTCTAATAGTAAGGATATAAATGCAACAGGTTAGCAATGAATAAACACACATGTACACAGATCTAGGATAATAGGATCAATCAAGCTCTATTGTCCTCTAGGGGTAAATGACCAGTTTCAAAGTGACGCAAAGTTCAGTTCAATTGAGTTCAGTTCAGTTCACAGTAATCACTGCCGTGGGAGAGAGAGAGAGAAATCGAATGAATATTCAAATGGGATTCCAAACAGACCTTCGATATTCCTCACAGTCAGCTTTCGGGCGAGCCCTTTGTAATGTCTTCTGAGGTCACCGACTGTGACCCCTCCGTTTCAGATACGATCGTTCCTCTGCAGTGAACCTGGCACCCAGGCAAGGGCGGACACACACCAGGTTCCCGCCGAACGTACCTTTCCACCCTGTGCGTCTATGGCTTGGTCCCGCGATCAGCCCTCCAAAACTCCCACCGACTTGTGGGAGACGCACTGCTTCCAGGGTCTCGTTACCTCGTGGTGTCGTGTGTGTCCTGCCTTAGCGAACCTGTCCCTTCTTATCCCCCTGCTGGGGTATCGCCTGTCCATCACACTTCAAACAGTTCAGGGTTTAAAAAGGAGCCGATCTTGACAGCTCTCAGACTGCGTCTCCTTCCGTTAAATTCTCCCGTCTCTTCACTAACATTTCCAAATGCTGCTCCATTGTCTTCCTATCTCTCTTTCTCCTGAAGACAGGTGGCAGATCAACTGTTGATCCCACTGGTGCCAGCACAGGACAGTTAACATCTTAATCTATGTGTACTCTTTGTAACCCTCTTTCGTCACACTCTAAAAGGTCATGACTGATGCCTTTGCTGGCTGCTTCATGCATATGTTCTAGCATTTTTGTGCAACTCTGTACTAAAGTGTACCACCTGTTCCATGACAAACTACTTGCTCTAAGACTGCCTGTGAAAAGTGGGATTAGACTAAGATAAAAGCAGTGATGACTGCAAATACAATTGGAGGAATGTAATTTTCCTCCTCTCCCAATCAAAACTTCTTCCCCACCACACCCACCCATTTGTGAGACAGAGGCTAAGGAAGTAAAGATCTTCACATATTTTTATTCTGTCCTGCTTTCATTTCTTCCAAGTAAAATAATTCCTAGACAAACCACAACATTTTTTAGAGATCCTTGAAGTAAGTTGATATTCAAGTTATCTGTAAACGTTAGTAACATTTACTGTCTTAAATTCAATTGTTGGAAGTTTATGCATTTTTGTTGCAGAGCAGTTTTTTTCCATTATGCCACAGCTCATCAGTCAATGATGTATGGAGCACACTGAGGTAGTGTTTACTATTGAGTCAACAACATTTTTATAAAACTAACTTTCATATTCCTATCTTTTCAGTCTCTTACTGATTATATTGTTTCAAGAATGAACTGATGTGATGCCTCACAGAATCTGTTCTTCCAAACAGTATGATAATAGAAAGGTGGTCTCCTATACTATTCAAATCAACATTGATACTATTGTAGAATGGTATAATTGTTAAGTTTAATGCAGAAATCTCTTGACCCCTGAGATTAAGGAGATTTTTTTCACAGATGCTTTTCAGGGTGACCATTATTTATCAAAAGCAAAAGCATGATTCCCCAGTCATCACTCTGTCTCTGATCACTGCAACTGAAGTAGACAACCAGATTTTCATCCTTTGTTTTGAAATGGGTATGCTTTAACTGAAAGCAAACAAAAATAACACAATTTGCCCCAATAATAGATCAATAAAGTTCAGTAATCAGTTTCAGGCCAGTGTCTAGCCTCCTCTATGCTTAAAGTGAGTAGGCCCCTTTCTTTAAATCACTGATGTGTGGTGGAATGAAATCTTGGGTTTTTTTGTGAGGAAGTACCAAAGATAGGTAGTTCATGAGAAGTAAGTGACAGGATTTAAAATCTATATGCTGTTCCTTGCAGTAAGGATTCTGTGTCCATCAGTTTTTTTTTAACGTAAGCCTATTAGCCAGTAAAAATGTAATTTTTCTGTCAAATACAGTCAGACACAACTGGCTCCAATATATTACATGGCCTCAAATGTTGCCATTCTTTTACTGTACCTAACTTCCATTGGCAGTCATAAAATAGAGCCTTGTTAAACTGCTAATTAGTACATTGGCAAATATTCAGCTGAACATTTACAAAATTATAAAAAAAGGTGCAATGCATGATCTGGTCAGTAGAAGTATAGTAGAATGTTTCAGTGTACTTGTGCTTCATTGTGATGACTAAAGAAAATGGAGCTGAATTTCTGATTCTATAGGGTAAAGTTCCATATCATTATTAAAAATATCCATATGGCAGTTGGCTGCAATGAGAGATGGACAAAATATTGAATTTGCCAAAACTGCTCTTGTGAATCTTCTGGCAAAAACCAGCAAAAGTGGCAGAACTTAGTTACCAGATCATTAATAAAATATCTGGCATGGACTTTGTCATTTCACTTTGTTGTCTGAAGACCATCCTGACTTGGGAAGAAATTTAAATAACATGGTCCTTGTCAAAAGCATGTATTACTTTTTCCTTACAATGTACAAATATTTATGTAACAGTTTCAATGTTCTGTATAAAAGTGCATTGCTTTGGATTTTATATGATTGTCCAAAATCTTTGTGTGCACTGGTGCCAATAGTTTTTCTTTTGTTTACAGAAGAATTACAAAGAAAAGAGCAAGAAAAACTAGCATTGGAATCTGCTAAGAGAGAGGAACAAGAGGATGGAAAACGAGGAATCCGTTCACTGAAATTCTTGAACAGAGCTGTGAAATATAATGCAAATACTCCATTAGCAGTGAATACTCAGAAAAGTAAGGCTTGTTTGTGTGCACAAAAAATGATATGCAGTAATAGCCGAATAATAAAATATTGGCTGTGATTCCAATTTTCTAGCATAATTCCAGTAGGTGACAAGTGAAGCTCCTGGAGAAATTGTTGAGTGTGGGTGTTAGTCATTCTGAGGATTTCATCAGCCGCTTGTTGTGAGATGCTGAAGGATTCTCAACGAATTTCAGAAACTTTGTAAAGTCAAATAGATTTTCTCATGGATCATACATTTTGGAACCGACTTCCTCAAAGGACAGAATTATTGAATGTATTTTGTTTAAAGAAAGCCAAGAAGGTGAGAGATTACTGTCGGTAGGCAGGAATAGAGTTGGTTACTTTCAGATCAACCAGTCAACCACTAATTTATTAAATGGCAAAGCAGCTTCAAGGGGCCAGGTAGTCTGCTCTTAATTTATATGATCATTGACTTGCTGCACATGGTGATTGAAAACTAGCACAGACAACAGATAAGATAGGATTGGAGAGTAGAATAGTGCTCAGCTAAGGTGTATGTACAATCCATTTTTAGTTGAAAGTTATGGTTCCTCTTAAGTTTGATATTATTTAATTAATGTTTAAATGGAATGGTAATTTGAGAAGTAAAAGTAAGATAGTAAGTGGGAATCTGTAAGACAGATAAAGCATACATTTTTTGCTAGAACAGAAATCCAAAGAAAAGAATGGAAGAAATGAAGTCAGAAAGCAATTTCCATCACTGAATAGGAGGGGGAAGTTATTATCAAGAGGCTTTAGAAATTTTCAGGATTGAAAATTATTTTGATAAATTGAGGGCATCAAAGGTAATGCTCAGAGTAAACAAGGGGTGCAATCCAAATTTAGACCCATGGTATGGTTATGAATGTATCAAAACTTTTAAACCAGCAAGGTATTACACCATGGGGTTAAAGAACTATAGTTTGACTTCCAAGATAAGAATTACTGCAATAGAAATTATTTGGAGCTGGCAACAGACAAGTGATAATCAAAAGTAAAACATCTGATTGTTGGAAAGAAAATTAACCACAGTCGGTCAACAAATGCAATATTTTCAGGATATGTGATATTTGGTCACTGTGACATGACTATTTATTACATGGTTTGTGATTTGATACAACCCTCTTAACAATCTATCTGGGCTATGAGATGGAGGAACTGCAACCCTGCCAAATAAATAAGCAAACAACTCCAGGTGAGGGAATATGGCGTAAACCTTTTCAGGCACCGTGCTGTTGAGGGTATCCTTGCAACACCAAGATGAGAGATGGCATTTAGAATAAAAATAGTTTTTCCCCCCTATTCCTTGGGTAGGCTTAACAAATCAGTTCAACAGAATTGCTTGGACCTTAATTTTACAACTTCAGTT
The DNA here is from genome assembly GCF_030028105.1 of Mobula birostris. Classification (NCBI taxonomy): domain Eukaryota; kingdom Metazoa; phylum Chordata; class Chondrichthyes; order Myliobatiformes; family Myliobatidae; genus Mobula; species Mobula birostris. Next base: position 16,557,549 of record NC_092387.1, on the reverse strand, counting down.
GAGACTTAAATTACGGTGACGATCTCACTGATTTTAAATCCCAAGCCAATGTCCCTGAAACATTAGAATTGCTTTTTTTTTTTGAAGCAGTTGTAATTACATTTCTGTTTTTTTAAAATCTAGCTTTTAAAGGGAAATCATACAAAGTCAGGAATTAAATTAGCACATTATGATTTATACTAGTAGCAGAATGATATGCCATTTGGAACCAAAGGAAATGTATAAAATGATTTTTCCTTTTTCTCAAACTAAAACATGACCATAGATTTAGAATGGTCGGCATTTTCTTGTGGCTTAGGATGACTTAATTGCATTCCAGTTCTATAGATTTTGAGGTGGTTGAAGAGACCAATGTGGGAGCTCCTTCTGTCATTTGTGCTGGACTCCTCTGTGGTTCTGAAGAAGAAACTCAAGATTCTGAATATTATCCTGAATGCTCCTTTAATATTTTGATTGTCATGGACCAGAGATTCTCAGAAGGATAAGGATGTTGCACATTTTCATGGCGGTGTTGATAAAAGATCACTTAATTGTTCTTGTATGAAAGAAGACCCCCTTTAGCTATTTGAGTTGCCTTCTGTAGTTGGTCCATGTCTTGGAAGCATGCAGGGATTACATGCATTTTGTGCTGGATTTGAGGACTTGATTTCAAAACTGTTCCCTTCAGACAGCCAATTGTTGTCCTGGCCTAATGAAGGTAATTTAAGAATTTCAAATGTCAAAGTCTGCCTTCACTGGAATATTTTCCTAAAATGTGGAAGCTTGTCTTCCGTATAGTGGTGGAAAATGCTTTTGCAGATTTAAAGCATGTAGTTCATTCTCTTGTACACTTTGAATGAATAAATACCAACTATAAACCACACTTTGGTGACTGAGGTTGGGGTACCTTTGTTCTGGAATGGAAGCAAGAGAGATTGAACAGTTTCTTATTTATTCTGCTGATTAACTCCACTCCAGTAGGAAGCTTGTTGGATGCAAAATTGCAGTAAGATTGAGTGTCATTGACCTCAGTCTGTACTAGAGGAAATCATAGTTGGTGGGGGCTGAATTTGAGTAAAGATTCCAGACAGATGGGTGAGCTTGGCAAGGAGAGGGATTGAGTGGGAATGATCTCTAGGGATGAAAAGTTTAAATAGTGAATCTGCCTTAAGAAAGATGGTGATCTCAGACTGCAGATAGACTACAAACTTTTAACAAAGACTCCTAGAATCTCCACATCATTCTACAGTCAGTGTTTGAGGGGCTTTTTTGCATAATACAACTTTGTACATATTACATCAACCAAACTTTGCATTTTATTTGACATCTCTGCTTGCTTACTGACATTATACTTGTAAATTTGGATCAAATATCCTGAAGTGGATTGTGCTTAGTGGATCTACACATACTTCAGGGTTGAGAATTTCATAACATTCTTCCATGGTGCAGATTAAAACATTGATTAAGAAATTGTGTTCCATTCTGCATTGTTTTCTGATGGCTAATTAATACCTGAAATGTATCACCAGTAATAGTAATAGAGCATAAAGCTTGTGGGGTTGGTCAAAAGTTTGTCAGGTGGAAAGAAGGAATGATTATTTTCTCGATAGATGAAGCAAGATTAGGCCTTTCTGCCTTATATTCATTTAGTATAAGATTAAAGGAAGATGGACTATATGCAATCAGATTTAAGTTCTTCAGGAGAAGGTCACCTTGAGCAGAGCTGGGATATAGCAGTGGAAGTGAAATCATTTCATGGCAAATTTGTGGCTGTCCTTGAACTAAGTATGTATTGATGGTTCCATGTTGTAATTTAATCCAAGTTAAGGTCATGAAAATGAACACTGTGCAAGATGTCACATACTTTCTGGTTGTGGAACCTCATTCATCACAAAGGACCCTTTGTCCACTTATTAAAAGATGTTTGTCACAATTGTGATGTAATTTTAGATTTGAGTCATTTCCTGCAATAGTGTTGTCACTTTTTCAAACAGTGGACTTTATATCTCTTAAGCCAAAAGTTGGAGTCCAGCACTTTCCTGCCTCTACAGAGGCATTCAGCCTGTACGATTCATATAACTGTCAAATATCAGAGCCCTATTAAGTTTATTTTCCTGCGAACCATTTTGAAACCAATCTTATCAACAAAACCATATTTGACATTCTTTCAAATTCCAAATTAACAAACTAGATTTATTTATTGAAAGTAAACAAATAGGACGTGGTGAACTTGTATGCTGTTCATTGGCAACTAATACAGGCTGCACAAAAACAATAATTTCTTTGTCATATTCAGGCTTTAAAATCTCTACTGGTTATGCTGCAAATTTCAATCAACGCTTATTGGAAGCTAGTGCGCAATTCAAAAAGAATCAAGAGAAAGGCACAGTAGATGTTTGGTGGTTGTTTGATGATGGAGGTATGAAGCATTTCATTTTCCAAAAGAAGTTAATTTCTGTGTATGATTCTAATATGTAAGATTTTGTGATTGTCTTCATTTGAATAAAGTTATGTTTTGGTAAAAGGATAGGCTTTCTTAAAATGTCTTTTGTGACATTAAGATCATAAAAGCATTTTATATTTAATGAAATAATTCCTAATAACATGTGAGAAGTGTCTAGATGAGCACTCGAATCACTTGTGCATTGAAGTCCAATGAAGAGCTGTGAGTTGGGATTAATGGGAGGGTGCTCAATGGTCACATGGACAAGTTGGGCTGTTTGGCCTGTTTCTATACCATACAATTCTATGGCCCGATAGTCACTTTTATGTTGTGAAAATGTGGCAGCCAGTACATAGCAAGTTCCTATGGTCAGGAGTAACAAAACCATATTATATGTTGGTTAAGGGAGGAAGAATTGTTCTGGAGTCCTTGAAGATTTCAACTTTCTTGTAATACCATAGATCATTTAAATCTGCCTGGAAAAGGGCCTACAGGGTATTGATTTAACAGATACTGTGAAAGACGGGCTCAACACTATATCAGTCCTGCACTAAAGTGCTGTTGTAGATTATGCACTCTTACAGAATGTGGTTCAAATGCATCACCTTTTTGTTCGTCAAGAACGCTAATGCTGAAGATACTTGCCTATCTTATGAAACCTGTTCATTGCCTGAATTTTACCAAGTTGAAGTATCCAGGAGTTTATAAATAGTGAATGTAAATAGTGAAAATATTTTCACAAAAATATTGGAAGTATTTCTGATAATGCTTACAGTTTTAAAGTCAGCTATTAGAGCCTAGGTGTAATACTAATACACAAAATGATTTTAATCTTTATGAAAGTAAGCATATTACATGAATATTTATACAATCAATCTCAATTATTAATCCCAGTGTCTTTGCTCTGATAGGCTTGACTATTCTTATACCTTATCTGTTGACGACACGGAAAAAATGGTCTGGTTGCAAATTGCGTATCTTTATTGGAGGGAAGGTGGACAGTATTAATGAAGAGAAACGCGCGTAAGTTTAGTTAAAGTTATGAGTTCCAACCTACTTAAATCATGAATAGTAATCATCACAATGAGAAATTTCCTCTAAAAATTTGGAACTTAGATCATGAATTTTGTAATTTTGATTTTAGATCTTCTGTATTTTACATTCATAATGATGCTGGTTATGTGCAGAAATGAGCTTTCACTACTGCTCTGAAGCTGATGCCTGTGCTACAAAATGGATTGTTTGAGTAGATGATGTGCTACCACCAGAAATCTGGTCCCGGTGTGTCTCTTTAAGTTATTTACTTTTTCAGCATCCCTTTAGAATTTATTCCCAACTGTTGTTGGTGGCAATCTTTGCCATCCAAGCTTTAAACCACCCCGCTCCACTCAAGCAACACACACAAAATACTGGAGGAACTCAGGAGGCCAAGCAGCAGCATCTATGAAAAAAGAGTAAACAGTGGACGTTTCGGGCCGAGACCCTTCATCAAGACTGGAAAAGAAGATGAGAAGTTAGACCAAGAGGGTGGAGGGAGGGGAAGAAGAGTACAAGATGGTAGATGATGGGTGAAAGCAGGAGAGAGGGGAGGGGTGAAGTAAGGAGCCGGGAAGCTGTTAGGTGAAAGAGATAAAAGGCTGGAGAAGGGGGAATCTGATCGGAGAGGGTAGAAGACCAGGGAAGAATGGGAAGGAGAAGGAGCACTAGAGGGCAGTGATGGGCAGGTAAGGAGATGAGGTGAGAGAGAGAAACTGGAATGGGAATGGTGGGGGGGGGGGGGGGGGGGAAGCAATTACCGGAAGTTCAAGATACTGATATTCATGCCATGAGGTTGGAGGCTACCCAGACAGAACATAAGGTACAACTCCTTCAACCTGAGCGTGGCCTCATCGCGGCAGTAGAGGAGGCCATGGATTAACAAGTCAGAATTGGAATGGGAAGTAGAATTAATGTGGGTGGCCACCGGGAAATCCTGCTTTTTCTGGTAGACTGAGCGTAAGTGCTTGGCAAAGTGGTCTGCCAATCTACTTCAGATCTCACCGATACATAGGTGACCGTACTGGGAGCACTGGATACAGTAGATGACCCCAACAGACTCACAGGTGAAGTGTTGCCTCACCTGGAAGAGCTGATAGGAATCCTGAATAGGAATGAAGGAGAAGGGGTAGAGGCAGGAATGGCACTTGCTCCGTTTGCAAGGATGAGTACCAGGAGGGAGATCAGTGGGGAGGGATAAATAGACAAGGGGATTGTGTAGGGAGCGATCCCTGCAGAAAGCTGGGGTGAGGGAAAGATGTGCTTGGTAGTGGGACCCTGTTGGAGATGGCAGAAGTTATGGAGAATGATATGCTGGATGTGGAGGCTACTGGGTTGTTATGAGAGGACAAGAGGAATCAATCCCTATCCCCGGTGGGGTGGCAGGAGGTGAGGTGAGGGCAGATGCGCATGAAATGGAAGAGATGCGAGCGAGGACAGCGTTGATGGTGGAGGAAGGTACACCCTTTTCTTTGACACTTCATTAGTTCTGGAATGAAAAGCCTCATCCTGAGAGCAGATGTGGCGAAGATGGAGGAACTGAGAGAAGGGGCTGGTGCCCAGTGCACAGTTGCACATGCCTGCTGATAACTAATACCTCAGTGACACCTATACTTTGACCAGTCACAGCCTCCCAAACTGTACGGGCAGTGTATGTGAAGGCATACATGACTAAGGCTACATGGATGACTGAATTTCATCATGGCACATACACAAGCAAAACTTGATTGCTAAATAATGAACATTTAATGTAGTTTTTTGGGCACTGGCCAAAATTGTTCAAGAAGTTTTGCAATGCTCCACCCTCCTTGATTTAGCACATTGCTGATCTGACAGTGTACAACTGTAGGAAAGACCGCAGTCATTATGCTTGGTTCCCACAACAAATTCAGTTCCTATTTATCAAGTCACAAACAAGAGAAAATCTGCAGATGCTGGAAATCCAAGCAACACACGCAAAATGCTGGTGGAACTCAGAAGGCCAGGTAGCATCTATGAAAAAAAGTATAGTCGACGTTTCAGCCAAGATCCTTCTGTAGGACTGAAGAAAAAAAATGAGGACTAGATTTAAAAGGTGAGGAGGGGAGAGAAAAACACAAGGTGATAGGTGAAACCAGAAGTAAAGAGCTGGGAAATTGATTGGTGGAAGAGATACAGGGACGGAGAAGAGGGGCATTTGCCTGAAACATCGACTGTACTTTTTTTTTCTATAGATGCTGCCAGGCCTGCTGAGTTCCTCCGGCATTTTGTGTATGTTTACTCCTATTTATCAAGTACATTTTCACCCTAGCAAATGACTTTAAGCCTGAGTAAGATCATTTGAGAACTTATATTTAAGCTTGATACACTTATCACTGTATCACCAAGATACCCTACATTTATCTCCATCACATCATGAAACTTCACCTTGCTAATGTACATATTTCCCTAAATTTTGTTACCCAAATCATAACATACCAAATACTAGACATTTAAAACCCCCATTGTACCTGACATAGATTGGTCCCTGACCCAGCATTTCCCCAGTGTTAAAATTTCTCATCATTTGTTTTTACAACCTTCCATAGACTAAATGCTGCTTCTTTTCCGAACTTCCTCTAGTACTATAACCCTTCCAGGCTTCTTGTTGTGGCCTATTGGAGACGGAAAACACGCATCAGAAGGGCAATGTCATGATAGTCATGGGGGATTTCAGTATGCAGCTAGATTGGGAAAATCAGGTTGGGGTTGGATCCCAAGAGAGGGAATTTGTAGAATGCCCATGAGATGGCTTTTTTAGACCAGCTTGTGGTTGAGCCCTTTAGAGGAAAGGGTATTCTGGTTTGGGTGTTGTGTAATGTACTGGTTTTGATTAGGGAGCTTAAAGTAAAAGAACCTTTCGGAGGGAGTGATCATAATATGATAGGCTTCACCCTGCAATTTGAGAGGGAGAAGCTAAAGTCAGATGTATCAGTATTACAATGAAGTATAGAGGCATGAGAGAGGAGCGGGCCAAAGTTAATTGGAAGAGGACACTAGCAAGGATGATGGCAGAACAGCAATGGCTGGAGTTTCTGGGAGAAACTCGGAAGGTGCAGGTTAGATACATCCCAAAGAATAAATATTCTAAAGGCGGGATGATGCAATTGTGGTTGACAAGGGAAGTCAAAAACAATATAAAAGCAAGAAAGAGGGCATATTAGAGTAATAGAGCAAAATTAGTAGGAAGTTCGAGGATTGGGAAGCTTTTATAAAGCAACAGAAAGCAACTAAATAAGCCATAAGAAAGGAAAAGTTGAAATATGAAGGTCACCTAGCCAATAATATCATAGAGGATACCAAAAGTTTTTTTCAAATATATAAATAATAATAAAGAGTGAAAAGTGGATATTGGAACACTGGAAAATGACACTGGAGATATAGTAATGGGGGACAAGGAAATGGTGGGCAAACTAAATAAGTATTTTGTATCCGTCTTCACTGTGGAAGACACTAGAAGTATGCTGGCAGTTAGAGCCTGTCGGGCAGAAATGAGTGAATTGGTATTACTAGAGAGAAGGTGTTTGGGAAGCTGAAAGGTCTGAAGGTGGATAAGTTACCTGGATCAGATGGACTACACTCCAGGGTTCTGAAAGAGGTGGCTGGGGTGATTGTGGAGGCATTAGCTTGACCTCAATGGTTGGGAAGGTGTTGAAGTCAATTGTTAAGGATGTGCTTTCAGAGTACTTGGAGGCACATGATAAAATAGGCCAAAGTCAGCATGGTTTCTTCATGGGAAAATCTTGCCTGACAAATCTGTTGGAATTCTTTGGAAAAAATAACAAGCAGGATAGACAAAGGAGAATTGGTGGCTGTTTTGTACTTGGATTTTCAGAAGGCCTTTGACAAGGTGCTGCACATGAGTCTGCTTAACAGGATAAGAGCCCATCGTATTACAGGAAAGGTACTAGCATGGATAGAGGATTGACTGATTGGCAGGAGGCAAAGAGTAGAAATAAAGGGAGCCTTTTCTGGTTGGCTGCCGGTGACTAGTTGTGTTCCACAGGGTTGGTGTTGACACCGATTTGGATAATGTAATTGTGGCCAAGTTTGCAGATGATACAAAGATAGGTGAAGGGACACGTAATGTTGATGAAGCAGGGAGGCTGCAGAAGAAATTAAACAGATTAGGAGAATGGGCAAAAGAAGTAGAAGTAGCAGATGGAACACTGTGTCAGGATTTTGTGGTCATACACTTTGGTTGAAGGAGCAAAAGCACAGATTACTTTCTAAACCGGCAGTAGATCCAAAAATCCAAGTGCATAGGGACTCGGGGGTCCTTGTGCAGAATTCCCTGAAGGATAACTTGCAGATTGAGTAGGTGGTGAGGAAGACAAATGCAATATGAGTGTTTGAAAGGATTAGAATATAAAAGCAAGGATGTAAGGCTGAGGCTTTATAAAGCACTGGTGAGGTCTTACATGGAGTATTGTGAACGGTTCTGGGCCCCTTATCTAAGAAAGATGTGCAGACATTGGAGACGATTCAGAGGAGATTCACAAGAATAATTCTGGAATGAAAGGATTATCGTATGAAGAGTGTTTGATGGCTCTGGGCCTGTTCTCAGTGGAATTTAGAAGAATGGTGAGGGGGGGTCTCATTGAAATCTTCGAATGTTGAAAGGCCTCGATAGAGTGGATGTAGAAAGGATGTTTCCTATGGTGGGGGAGTCCAGGACTAAAGGGCACATTCTCAGAATAGAGGGACATCCATTTAGAACAGAGATGTGGAGGCATTTCTTTAGCAAGAGGGTGGTGAATCTGTGGAGTTCATTGCCAGAGACGGCTGTGGAGGTCAGGTCATTGGGTGTTTTTAGGGTGGAGGTTGATAGGTTCTTGATTTGTCAGGGTGTGAAAGGTTATAGGGAGAAGGTAGGAAAATGGGGTTTAAAGGGAAAATGGATCAGCCATGATGAAATAGCAGAGAGCAGACTTGATGGGCCGAATGGCCTAATTCTGATCCTATCTTTTATGGTCTAATCCTCTGATCTTTCAAGTTAGCTTCTAAACTTTCCCAACTCCTAAAACTTAACCAAGTAAGCACTTGTCATCCTACATGCCCCTAAAGTTCAGCTTACACTCTTTCTGCACTTTTATTCACATGCTTGAAGTTGATGATAAGACAGAAAACCTAAAACCTGCATAAAGCCGTTTTTAGCAAAATTGAAATGTAGCCCTATGCAGTTGTCATTAAAAGGACAATTGGATATTGTCAAGCAGAGAGGTCATTTTTTTAAATAACACACAATCTGCTGGAAGAACTCAGCAAGTTTAGGAGTATCAGTGGGAGGAACTAAGCTGTCAGTATTTTGCGCTGAAACACTGCATCAGGACTGAGTGAAGAGGCGAGGTGGCTAGCATGAGAAGGACTTTGAGGCATATAGTGGATTGAGGAGGGGTGCAAGATGAAAGATGGGTAGTGCAGGTAGGGGTGGAACTGGCAAATGAAGATCTGAGATAGAAGCTGAGAGAGAGAGAGAGAGAGAGAGAGAGAGAAAAGGAAACAACAGATGGAGCAAGGTAGGGAAGGTAGTGTAAAGATATGAGACGGCTTCTGAATGGAGATAAGCAGAAACACCACTGCTGGATTCTGATTTATAAAGGAGTGGGAGTGGCTACTATCAGAGAAGGGAGAGAGGCCTTCGACCATTGGAACTAAAGGGGAGATTTGGTGGGTTATCTGTGTGTGAAGTTGGTACATGGAGGAGGGGAAAGGGGGAAAAAAGGTAAAAGTTTGGGGATGGAGGTTAATTACTATTGTGTTGTAGACTACTCAAGGGGAATATTTGTGTTAGGCTTCATCTGGCAGTAGAGAATGTCAAGGATGGACAAGTCAGTGTGGAAAGGGGGAGGAGAGCTGAAACTAGTCAGCAATTGGGAGCTTGGGATAGCCATTGTGGTCTGAGCATAGATGTTGTGCGAAATGGTCACTGAGTCTGCATCTGGTCTTGCCGATGTAGAGAGGGCCACATCAGGAGAACTGAATGCAGTAGACAGGGCTGGGGGAGATGCACGTGAACCTTTGCCTAACCTGAAAGTACTGTTTAGGTTCCTGGATATTGGTGAGACAGGAGGTGTAAGGATAAGTGTAACAACTATATGTGAGGGCAATGGCAAATGTCAGGCAAAAGAGAGAAATGGATGAGCAGACCAAGATGTCATAGAGGGAATGATTCCTGCACAATATGAAAAGGAGAAGATGTGGCTGATGGTAGGATCATAATGCACTTGGCAGAAGTGACATAGAGTGATTTTTTTATATGCTTTTCTGAAAGTGGAGGCAGGCCATGTACCTCCCATACCTTTGCTTAATACGGGTTAGCTGGCGAATGGCAGTAAGTCAAAATCTGGAGGTTTTGGAACTTGACAGTTCTACCTTACTTGAATGAAGTACAGACTTTCTATGTTGTTGGTGAAAGAGGGCCCTGTTATTTTTGTATTGACTGTAAAAGGGCAAGTGCCAAATTAGCCACAACTTTCATAAATAGGTTAGGCCTGTATGTACTGACCTTCAATATTAATATTGAAGGTTACATTGTCAAGACGTGTGGCAGTTATCAACAAATACTGCTGTGTTTAAAAATAAACGTGTTTGTTTAATTCAAAATGCCCACAAACCATCAGCAGTAAAACAAAATCACATCAGTTTTTCACCTGGGTACTACTTTAGTCACTGTAATGTTGAGACATTTGAAATGTAGAAGTTGAAGACAAATCTGCAACATAATCATGAGCCCCTATTGTAATTTTCAACAGCCAACTTTTCGGTAACTTAAAGGACACTTTAATAAATTAGAGTAAACCTGGAAGACTTTTTAATACACTACACAAATACACTGGAGTGAAGAAATCTTTTTTGGGATTGTTGGTCAACATCATTGAATACTTAAACAAGTTTGGTTTTTATAAACTATTGCATGCAGATTTTCAAACTCAAGCAAAAACAAACCCAGGAGAACTCTGCAAGATGAGCGTCCTGTGGAGGCAAAAGGGTAGTCCACATTCAGGTCTACACTCTGCATCAGGGCCGAGAGTACAGAGGGAAGATAACCAGTGTATAAAAGTGAGAGGGAGATTTTGCAGACTATTGGATCTTATTTCCTATTAATACCTAACATGCTTGTACTTCACTTTTTTAAACATTACACAGTATATAATAAAAGACAAATGTGCAAAAGTAGACAAACTCTGCAAATACAAAGGAAAATAATAATAAATAGATAGATAAATAATATTGAGAACAAGAGTTAAGAGTCCTTGAAAGTGAGTCCATAGGTTGTGGAATCAGTTCAGTGTTGAGGTGAGTGAAATTATCCATGCTGGTTCAGGAGCCTGACGGCTGAAAGTTAACAAGGAATGACAATGTCTCTTCTCTAGATGTTTGCTTAAATTCAGCATGTCACCAAAAACTTTGACAAACATCTATAGATGACAAGTGGAGAGTATCCTAACTGGTTGCATCATGGCCTGGTATGGAAACACCAATTCACAGGAATGGAAAGAGCAAAAGGAAGTGGTAGGTACAGCCCAGTCCATCACAGGCAAAACCCTTCCCACCTTGAGTACATTTACGTGGAGCAATGCTGTAGGAAAGCAGCATCCATTAACAAACACCCCACTATCCAGGCCATGCCCTCGTCTCGCTACTGCTATCAGGTGAGAGGTACAGAAGCCTTAGGTTCCACACCATCAGGTTCAGGAACAGTTATGACCCATACAACCACCAGGCTCCTGAACCAGAGTAGATGCCTTAATTCACCACTACTTGAAACTGATTCTATGATCTACAGACTCACTTTAAAGAACTCTACAACTCATGTTCTCAGTATTATTTTTATTCGCATAGTTTGTCTTCTTTTACATACAGTCGTTTGTCAGTCTTCAATAATGCATAGTTTTTTGTAAAAATCTAATGGGTTTCATTTTGAAAAAATGAAACTCAAGGCAGTATATGGTAACACATATACTTTGATAAATCTTTGATCAATTTTCAGGTGAACACAGTGAATTTTAAGGGAATGCGGGAGGCCAGTGAGTTGAAATGAAACGTGAGAATTGAGGTCCAGTGGGTTCAAAGTGAACTCAGCCAGTGTCATCTGGTGGATGAGCCAGATGCTGAGCCATCAGGATTTATAGATTATTGGAGTATTACTGTGGATGGATATTTGAGAAAGCCTTTTAAAGGAAGTGAACAGGACAGAAAGATGAAATTGTTTTGGGAGGCATTTCCAGAGGGAAGGCTGAAGCTAAACAGCCTACCAACAGCCATGTGCTTAAAATATCTGTCTCCATGAAATGGAGCAACAAAAAAAGGCTTTGTGGAGTGCCAGTCAATGTTTTTGTGGATGAGAGGTCATGCTAATTCATTAATAAGTGAGAAAACTGTTTTCACCACAAGTGACTCCAGTAAAAGTTTTACTGTTTAATTTGCCATATATGTGTATATACATTGCCTAAGCAGGCCTATACTAAAAATTGCAAATTTCATATTAAGGTTTATGGATAGTGTTCTTATCTCTGGAAGTTCATATTGTTACCTCTGTTTCTTTGAAGTCCCCACTAGTAACTTTATTAAAAATGTGCCATTACTGATTCCAGCACGCTTTAAAGGATCAGCATTGTGTAACTAGTTTGACCTTTGCTGTGTTCATCGTTTTGGTTTTATGTTATTTTGCCAGAATCACAAACCTTGCAACACTGGTAGCCACTCTGCACTTGTCGTGGCTGAATAAAACTGAGCCGCATGGAAACTAACTGGGAAATATAAAATTCTTTATTCACACAGCGAACCTTAGCGAGAGAGAGAGTCCAAGAGAATTTATATATCTTCAACACAAAAATAACAATAAATAATTAACTATGGGTTCAATTACTATAATCACGTACTTTAACATCTACAGAATTACAGATTTACAATGGCAACACATTCCAACTAGCAGAACTACTTTGTATATTCAATATCAATGTCTGCTCCAAAAGTCTCTTGAGTACAAACTCCAGACAACGAAAAAAGGTCCTGAGGAAGTGTCTCGCCCAAAACGCCGACTGTTTATTCTTTTTAATAGGTGCTGTCTGGCCTGCTGAGTTCCTCCAGCATTTTGTGTGCATGTGTTGCTATATACATCTTTTGTTAATGGTGTGAAGGATGGCTTCATGAATATACAACTAACCAGAAAATTAAATGACAAAATAGACCTGTCCTAAATTGTGCATTAAGAGGCAGGAATACACCTTTAACAATGTGATAATGGCAGGAACTATTGTCTATCATTTTCCCCATGTAGTTTCAATGGGACAGAATCAGAGTATCCCACACCCAGATTGGTTTCATTTGCCAGAAAGTATCAGTTGGAAATTAAATTTTGTACAGTTTTTATTACATAAAGACTGCTTCTCATTTTAGTTAATCCTTCATTATGCTATTCATAATGTCACAGCTCAAGAATGATCTCTAACTCTGCAAAAGTAATCCAGCTATTCCTACCCCCTGTTCTTTGCATGCAAATTCGTTTCTTTTGGATGCAATCAGCTCAATTTTAAATGCTACAGTTGAACAGGCCACCGCTACTACCCATTCCAGACTCTAATCAACGGCTATGTAAAAATATTTGTTCTTATGAATTCCACCAATCACCATCTTCTAACCCATGGTTCGTTTTATAGTAATATTTGGCCAATTTAAATAATCACATAAGTGAAGATTTGACCACGGGGAATTTACTTGGAGGATCAAGTGTAAGTTTGGAAGGAAATATCAGACGGGTGTAGTAATTATTTCACAGCTGTGTTGGAAATTGAGCACAGAATGAAGGAGAAGGCACCAAATAAGATTTAAAAATTTGTTAGAAGGAAAGATGGAGGTTAAGAAGTTTTTCAAATACAATGGGAAGTTTGCAGTTATAACAGTAGCCCATAGGGTTCCAGTACGTGTGTATATAATTTGAATACATATAAAAGCGAATAATCCCAGTTTTTGCAGATAATGCTAAAATAGACATAGAAAATGTATTGCTTGTTACAACATTTTGGTGCATTACAGCACACAATATGAATAAAGTTAAAATCAGCAATAGAGGAATCAAGTATTTACTGGTGATGTCCACAAACTTCTCAATTTCCATTCATGGCTGTTCATGCATTGGGACTTTGAACACAAAGGGGTACCTAAGCATACACTGTGGCATCTAGTACATGCCTACAGAACATCCTTGATTCTGGTCCATGTGTGTGTGGCCTGTGGGTGGCGTGCAGGTTTCAGGACAGTTGTGAAGTTTGTTCAGTCAATATTGAAAAGGAGCCTGCTCAAAGTGCAGAGCCATTCCCTAGAATCAGTTTTGGACAACCACTTGCTTAAATTTTTTTCTAAGAATTCTTCCTCAAGCCCAGATTTGGGATTTATTGGTTTCTTTTGTGTGCATTCAGCAAGGCCTTTTAAAGCAGAAAGCATGCAAAGCCTAATTCATGCACAAAATGCATGAGCATTATTGCTGTAGAACTTTGCATTGGTAACTCAAAAGAAAATAATTGTCAGTTTGCTCCACACTGCTGCATTAATGTGTCTTTAGAATCAGGTTTAATATCACTGGCATATGTTACGAAATTTGATGTCTTTGCGGTGGCAGTACAATGCAATACATAATAGGAAAAAAGTTAATTACAGTAAGTATATACAGTGTGTTTATGTATATATGATATATATAAAATAGTTAAATAAGTAGTGGAGAAATAGAAATAAAATATCATTGAAGTGGTGTTCATGGGTTCAATATCCATTCAGAAATCAGATGGCAGAGGGGAAGAAGCTGTTTCTGAATAGTTGAGTGGCTGCCTTCAGGCCTCTGTACCTCCTCCCTGATAGTTGCAATGAGAACAAGGCATAACCTAGATGAGGTCCTTAATGATGGATGCCATCTTTTTGAGGCACCGTTCCTTGAAGATGGCCTGGATACAACGGAGCCTAGTGCCCATGATGGTGCTGACTTATGTTTACAACTCTCTGCAGCTTATATCGATCCTGTGCAGTAGCCTCCCCCCCCCCCCCACCCCATACCAGATAGTGATGCAGCTAATTAGAATGCTCTCCATGGTACATCTGTAGAAATTTGCAAGTGTGACATACTAAATTTCCTCAAACACCTAATGAAATATACCTGCTGTCATGCCTACTTTGGAGCTACATCGATATGTTGGGTCCAGGATAGATCCTTAGAGATATTGACATCCAGGAACTTGAAATTGCTCACTCTTTTCCACTCCTGATCCCTCTATGAGGACTAGTTTGTGTACCATCACCTTACCATTTCTGAAATCTACAATCAGTTCCTTAGTCTTTCTGATAATGAGTGTAAGGTTGTTGCTGTGACACCACTCAACAAGCTGATATATCGCGCTCCTGAAAGATGTTAGTGAGATGACAATTGGTTGCAGAGTGGTAGATGAGATTTGGCAAAAATAGTGTTTGTTATATTTTACATGACATAAGATACAAATTACTGAAAGAGAAATATTTTGTTATGAAATGTTAATAAATAGGAAAATGCAGCCTTAGAGGTTTGATGACATGACACTGTTCAGCACCTAGGTTCGAATCTTACAAAACCATTATGTACCTAATCAGTACATAACCTTCCCTGCACCAAACCCAGTCTCATCCACAGTCTCAGAAACTGGATTTTTTTTTGTTTTTTGTAGTGGGGCCCTTGGCTTTAAAGTTCTCAGTGGCAGATTTAAAACCAAATATCATTGGCACAGCAATCATTGACCTTACAATGCACGTATACCTAGCACTACAATTTCAAGTCTGTAGAATAAAGAAAATGAATATATACAGTAGCTGTTCTGAGCTCCATATTTTAGAAAGAGTTGATGTGATAAAAAGTTTAGCAATGGATTAGTTCAAACAAAGGATAATCCCCAGTATTTTAGTGATTGAATCAAACAGCAAGATAACTGACGTTGCTTAAGCATAGTAGCCATGCACATCAGATTGGGCAGTATCTTTAGCTCCGCATATGCTCCCTACCTTACTAAGTATTCCCAGTACTTTGTTGTGTCTGCATGTTTACAGAGCCTGCTGTACTTTCCTCTTAATCATTCTTTTCACATTTCATTCTTCTGGCTTTTATACAGAATGGCCGCACTTCTGGGAAAATTCAGGATTCAGTGTGCTGACATCAAGGTCATTGGAGACATTAATGTGAAACCAAGCAAGGAGAGGTATGAACAGTTGCTGACAGATTTGGCATTCCAGCAAACCTTTGGCTGACCACTCCCTATTTACCTCCATAAACTGATGTTCTCTAAAACTATCAGCATTCCTAATTTACACTGCCTTGATCACCTTTCAATCCCTCCCCCCCTCCGCTGTTTAACTATGTACCTCTCAGTTAAACAGCACCTTAACTTTCTCAGTGGTTTAACCATTTTCTATCTCTATAATGAGCTTGGCAACCCTCAGCTGTCTACACTTGCAATATGATCTGTTGTTGATTATCCCCAAATTTTTAATACTCCACTTGGTCAGTGCCTTCAGCTGCCAAGGATATAAACTATTTATCCAACCCCACCCCACTAGATCTTTGTTTTCTTACTCTTCCAAGGCACTTATTAAATTCTACCTCTTTGGCCAATGTCTTGGACTTACTTTAATGGGCGGGAACTTTCTACAAGCAGCAAGCCTCCCCAAATTCCTGTTGACCTATACATGGTAACAGCAAACAGATTATCTTTGGAAAGATTTTCTGTCCAAACCCATCTCTATCCTAAATATTGAGGCTCTGCATAATACAGGGCAATGTGTGGTGCAGTACCAGCTCATGAAAACACCGAAAAGTCTGATAGCTGACTCAATTTAGCATGTTTGAGCATTTCTGGATGTCTCTGATACAGTATTCACAAAAATTCTAAGACTATTACTAAAACTTTTTGAGATGAAAAATCATTCAAAAAATAGTACTCTATTTAATATTTTAAAATCCTTACCATCTGAGCCATGCCATCTTTTCACAGCTACGGTTCTTGAACCAACTAGCAAAGCCCTGATCACCACTGCATTTCTACAGTTTAGCAGTGCTGTGACCACTCTGATTACTTTGCACTGAAATAGAGTTTATTTGTTCTAATTACATTTTTGTTCTATTTTAACTTCATCAGTCCACAGGACTTGTTTCCAAAATGCTTCAGGCTTGTTTAGATGTTCCTTTGAACCTTTTGAATAGAACTTTTGGCCTCAATGAACAAAGGTATGTTTGGAGAAAAAAGGGTGCAGAATTTCATGAAAAGAACCCCTCTCCAACTGTTAAGCATGGGGGTGGATCGATCATACTTTGGGCTTGTGTTGCAGCCAGTGGCATGGGGAACATTTACTGGTAGAGGGAAGAATGAATTCAATTAAATACCAGCAAATTCTGGAAGCAAACATCACACTGTCTGTAAAAAAAAGTTGAAGATGAAAAGAGGATGGCTTCTACAACAGGATAATGAACCTAAACACACCTCAAAATCCACAATGGACTACTTCAAGAGGCACAAGCTGAAGGTTTTGCCATGGCCCTCACAGTCCCCTGACCTAAACATCATCGAGAATCTGTGGATAGACCTCAAAAAAGCAGTGCATGCACGACGGCCCAATAATCTCTCAGAACTAGAAGCCTTTTGCAAGGAAGAATGGGCAAAAATCCCCACACAAGAATTGAAAAACTCTTAGCAGGCTACAAAAAGCGTTTAAAAGCTGTGATATTTGCCAAACAGGGTGTTACTAAGTACTGCCATGCAGGCTGCCCAAACTTTTGCTTCAGGCCCTTTTCCTTTTTTGTTATTTTGAAACTGTAAAAGAGAGAAATAAAAAAGTAATCTTAAAATATTAAAGAAATATGTCATCTTTAACTTCATGCCTTTTGGAAATCAGGTCATCTTTTACTCGCTTAGCTATTCACAGTAACAGAAATTTTGACCGGGGTGCCTAAACTTTTGCATGCCACTGTATGTACCTGAAGAGGATGAATATCCAATTTTTTTCTGAATTTTGTATAAATGGCGAACTTAAAATTACAATCTTTCTACAGAAATCTGAATCATTAGCAAAAGGGAGCAGTAGTTCCAACAGTTGTGATGATAATAACACACGTAATCCTCTGGTTTGAGTTTCAACTCCTTTATCCTTTTCCTTAAACATTTTTGTATCTATTCTTCAAGATTTTTAGTGACAACTAGTCAATTTTGTCTGGGTGTACTTTGTTAAACTCCTTTTCAAAGTCTCCCTTCACAGAGCCAACCCACGCTACCCTTCATGATATTGTTCACTGAATACTACTTGCACAACACAAGTGCAGGCTCACTTACAGTATTTGGTCAATTAATACTTTCTCTAATTATGCTCTGAAGGTTTACTTATTAGGTTGATCAGCATTTAGCTAGGCCCCTTTGAAAAAAATGCTGAAATATTTCTTATGGTTCTCTGTACGAGGTACCAGGGAAGCCACAGACCCAGACGATCAAGCTTGCTGCCCACCACGCCGAGTTGCTTGAGGCATTTACTGTGGAGCATTATTTAGAAAAGTGAAATAACCAACATGCCACATGATTTTCTCTGTCAACGTTATCACAATCATTGATGGAATAATATGTTCAGCAAGTCAGATAGCATCTGCAGAAGAAGCGAGTAATGTCCTGTCATCACATATTTACTACTACTGTAAATACTGTCCAGATTTATGATGCCATCCAGCATTTTACATCAGATTTCTTGCAGCAATGGTGACAGTGGGAATGTGTAAAAGTACAATTGAGTTCTGCAATGTTAAGTTGCAGACCCTTCAGAAATATGACTCAGAGAATGGGCAATGCCAGATAATACAGGGGTATTAAGCCACTTCTAAGGGTGACTTTGACAAACCCACAGCATTATTTTACTTAATTTCAGCTCCAACATTGGTTCAGTGAAGAGCAGTTTATTCAGTGAGAACAAAAGAGATCAGCATTGTTACAAGTGACATCACTCATTGTTATGTTTAATGACCCGACTTGCATCGAGGATGATGTTGTGCTGAGCCACAGTTTTCCTGATCATACAATTGGACTAAGTTTTAGGTGAGAGCAGTGGTGATTTAAACATTGAATGCATCACTGTTAACAGGGTAGAAAAGAAGGGGTTGGTGCAGATTATATTCACCCAATTTGTTTCCTCGTCAGATGAAGTGTCTGTGCAGTGATCTCTGAATTTTGACCAAACCTGTGATGTTACTGTTACAGACTGGTCTTTTGGGGAACCAGGCCTCTGCTCGAGGAATAACAAGTCTTGTGGAGGGAGACCATGTGGGTACAGATACAAAGTGCAAAAGCAGGGAGAGGGAGCTCCAGCATATCTGTGATCAATGTACAAAATCTTAGTAAATCATGAGGCATTGGCTGTGATATTAAGTATTTACATGCACTGGTTTCTAATCAATCATTAATATTGGTTGTTTGTCAGTCTTTGTTATTTATACTTTGTCATAAATTCTTTCATATTTCTGTGTTTGCCTTCAAGAAAATGAATCGTAATGTACTATATAGTGACATACGCACTTTGATAATTTACTTTGAACTTTGGTGTGAGATTTATTAATTATGGAATAATTGTGCTTTGATTGGCTAATTATGACTAATTACAGCTGGAAAACATTTGAAGAATTGATTGAACCATATCAACTTCATGAAAGCTCCAAGGATCCTGCAACTGCTGAGATATTGCAGAAGGAGTATCCATGGAAAATTACTGATGCTGAGCTAGAGAGATTTAAAGACAAGGTAGACAAAAACATCCTGTAAACTATTGTGTTCATAATACATATACTGTATGAATTGTTTTGTTATTTGATGAACAGAAATGTACACTCTGGCTTTTTGTTTTAAATTAGACATACCGGCAAGTCAGACTGAATGAACTTCTACAGGAGAACTCCCGAGCTGCCAACATCATTGTTGTGTATGTAAAGTCTACAGCTATGTTCATAATTCTGAAGCAGTGATTTAGATAAAGTGACATGACATATTCAAAAGTACATATTGCTGTATTTTTAGTGGAGAAAGTGGCTATGATTAGACATCACTTAGAAAAGATTAGAGAACAAAATGGTGAATTGACTAAAATACTGACCTATTCTTAAGATTTTTTTTTACTTCAGTCCATATATGGGAAAAGTGATTATACATCCCAATCCTATATTACTAACAGTAATGCAGCTCATTTGCAAGTGGATTATTCGGACTTATTTTTCAAAAGGTGTTAACATTTTATTTTTGTCACACTCTAGGAGTTTGCCAATTGCAAGAAAAGAAGCTGTATCAAGCTACCTATATATGGCTTGGTTGGAGATCCTTTCCAGAAATCTACCTCCCGTCTTAATGATCAGAGGAAATCAAAAAAATGTGCTGACCTTTTACTCCTAATTGTAAAATGAATGTCATGGTTGCAGCAAATGCCACATTTATTTATCATACAGTATATTTGAGAGTTGCCTATAGGGAATCTCTTAATCTAAGTAGCAATCGGGCTTAATTCTTGTTCCTATAATTCTCTGATGCATTTCACAAATAATGTCAATAGTTATTCCTCTTCTGAAATTGTATTTTCATGTATGGTCACTGTCTGTAATTGTAAGGTTAATATGCTGCTGTGTTAATGATTTGTGTTTTCACTGTAATGTTACAAAGGTGGAATGTTACTCCAACTTGTGTAGTCATTATACCAAAGAGAGGTAATCATCATGTTGCAATCATCGAGTTCCAAAATCATTTGGCTTCTAAGATCTTAGTGGGGTTTCCAGTCCATTTTACAGAATAATATTCTTTCATCTGAGCACAAAAACGACTTTATCCCTCATTTTGACTTAACTATAATTATGTACAGTGTACTATTCAACATTGAGCTTAAGCATAAGCATAGATTGAGAAAAGTCTAATATTGTCTGACAAAGTCACATTCTGGAACACAGAATCAAAACTTGACTAAAAGAAAGATGAGAAAATGTTAAATTAAATGAGGTGCATTTTCTTAACAAAAATTCTGGAAAGCACAAAATATTTTATCATGTGGTCAATTATATTTGGAGGAATTACTTGTAATATGACACAGATATTTTTGTTGACATGCAGAGTGTACTTTTCCATGACTTCAGTTTAACTATGTAATCTGCATAACATTAATGATAACCTTGTGTCAGGTAATTGTTGAAATAAATTACACTAGAATTTAACGTTACCCTTTTTCTTCAGAACAGTAGGATAGAATATGCATTCTGTACTACTTTCACAATGATACTTAGATTTTTTTGTTTAAGTTTATTACATGGCTTGGATTTTTGAAATGACTTGAAATGTTCACATCAGACTGTCATTTTAGTATCCAAACATGGGTAACATTTGACTATTATAAAATTACACACCGTTTTATGTCTTTCTGGAATTCCCAAAATTTCAGTTCTGTTTTCTATTTGAAAGTTAAAGTTAAAATATTGGGACTAATTGGTGCAGATAGTGCATATTTCAAATGTACATTGTGTTGCCATTCCATTATTATAGCTTTGAGGCAAAAAAGCTGACAGTTTAAGGCTTTAATAGACTGAATTTGCATCTATATGGACATTAAGGCTTAGCACAGCATATGACTATCAGGCAGAGCTCTGAGTGGACGTCATGTTGCAGTGGTCCTAACGCTAGACAACACTTAAGAGTATTGTGTGCATTTCTGGTCACCATGCTACAGGATGGATGCGATTCAAGCTGAAAGCAAGATTCACAAAGATGTTGCCAGGACAAGAGGGCTTGGGTTGTAAGGGGAGATTGGATAAACTGGGTCTGTTTTTGCTGAGGTAGAGGTTTATAAAATTAAGAGGCATAATCAAGGTCAAGGTAGTAGACTTTTTCCCAGGATAGAAGATTCTAAAACCAGTGGGCATAGGGATTTGGGGCGGCACAGTAGTGCAGCAGTTAACAACACACATCAAAGTTGCTGGTGAACGCAGCAGGCCAGGCAGCATCTCTTGGAAGAGGTACAGTCAACGTTTCGGGCTGAGGCCCTTCGTCTGGACTAACTGAAGGAAGAGTTAGTAAGAGATTTGAAAGTGGGAGGGGGAGGGGGAGATCCAAAATTATAGGAGAAGACAGGAGGGGGAGGGATGGAGCCAAGAGCTGGACAAGTGATTGGCAAAAGGGATATGAGAGGATCATGAGACAGGAGGCCCAGGGAGAAGGAAAAGGGGGAGGGGGGAAAATCCCAGAGGATGGGCAAGGGGTACAGTCAGAGGGAGAAAAAGGAGAGAGAGAGAGAGAAAGAATGTGTATATATAAATAACGGATGGGGTAAGAGGGGGAGGTGGGGCATTAGCGGAAGTTAGAGAAGTCAATGTTCATGCCATCAGGTTGGAGGCTACCCAGATGGAATACAAGGTGTTGTTCCTCCAACCTGAGTGTGGCTTCATCTTTACAGTAGAGGAGGCTATGGATAGACATATCAGAATGGGAATGGGATGTGGAATTAAAATGTGTGGCCACTGGGAAATGTCGACTGTACCTCTTCTTAGAGATACTGCCTGGCCTGCTGTGTTCACCAGCAACTTTGGTGTGTGTTGCTTGAATTTGCAGCATCTGCAGAATTCCTCGTGTTTGCAGCAGTTAGCATAATGCTTTGCAGCACCAGCAGCCTGGGTTCAGTTCTTGCCATTGTCTGTAAGGGGTTTGTTTGTTCTCCCTGTGACCACGTGGGTTTCCTCTGAGTGTTCCGTTTTCCTCCCACATTCCAAAGATGTATGGATTACTAGGTTAATTGGTCACATGGGTGCTATTGGATGGCACAGGCTCGTTGGGCCAGAAGGGCCTATTACTGTACTGTATCTCAAAATAAAAATAAATATAAACAATAACATGCAAGCGGAGAGATTTGAAGGGAATCTAAGGGGCAAGTTTTTCACACAGGTTGTTGGATAATGGAATGATCTACAAAAGGAGGTGGATAGGAATGGTTTGGAATGATATGAATTGAATTGGCTTTATTACTTACATCCTTCATATATATGAGGAGTAAAAATCTTTATGTTACATTTCCGTCTAAATGTGCAATGTGCAATTTATGGTATTTTATAATAATTAGTATGTACAATAGGATGGTCAATATAACATAGAAATACAGTTGTGTCAGCATGAATTAAGCAGTCTGATGGCCTGGTGGAAGAAGCTGTCCTGGAGCCTGTTGGTTCTGGCTTTTATGCTGCGGTACCATTTCCTGGATGGTAGCAGCTGGAACAGTTTGTGGTATGGTGACTTGGGTCCCCAATGATCCTTTGGGCCCTTTTTACACACCTGTCTTTGTACATGTCCTGAATAGTGGGAAGTTCACATCTACAGATGCGCTGGGCTGTCCGCGCCACTCTCTGCCAAGTCCTGCGATTAAGGGAAGTACAGTTCCCATACCAGGCAATGATGCAGCCAGTCAGGATGCTCTCAATAGTGCCCCTGTAGAAAGTTCTTAGGATTTGGGGGCCAAACAGAGACTAGCGTAGATGAGTACCTCAGCTGGTTTGGAAGAATTGGACTGAAGACCATATTTCCCTGCTGCATATCTCTGAATCTATGAATATGTCAAGCATGTGAATGCAATCAATAAGAGAGGCAACACATATGAGGTACTGTATTTGTATCTGATTGTGTTTGTATAACTCAGTAGGAATTTGGCCCCCCCATACAACTGACTCACCAACTCTTTCACCCACCACCTCCTCATTCCCCTTCCCAACACCCATTGACCCCAGGTTCTCATGTACCTGACTACTGATCACATTTCTGCTGGCCACCTCCAAACATTAATTTCCAAGCCCCATCACTTTCTGGCAGCTATATCTCATTCACACAGAACCAAACTTGTCTTTCTCATCTGCACCACACTAGAGCAGTATGCAAAAGGAAAGTCTTAAGTCTAAGGCCAGCTTTGAAATGATACTTCGGACATTTGGGTATTTTTGAATTTTGAACTGGCTAGTTTGCAAACATCCAATGCCATGTGGTGACTAATGAATGAGCCTTTGCAGCACTCCAGACTACTTAGATTTGGAGACCCAAGCCACTTACGGTACCAAGACTGAAATCGCAGGTGAAATACAGTGTCAGGAAGTCTAAGGTCATGATCTTTGGTAGAAGAAATAAAAGAGTTGACTATTTTCTAAATGGAAAGAAAATACAAAAATCTGAGGCACAAAGGGATTTGGGAGTCCTTGTGCAGGATTACCTAAAGGTTCATTTGCAGGTTAAGTCTGTGATGAGAAAGACACATGCAATGTTAACATTCATTTCAAAAAGACTAGAATATAAAAGCAAGGATGTAATGTTGAAACTATAAAGCACTGGTGAGGCCTCACTTGGAGTATTGTGAACAGTTTTGCGGCCCCATTACCCTTGAAAGGATGTGCTGAAACTGAGTTCTCTTGTGAGTTTAAAGGAGTTCACAAATATGATTCTAGAATTAAACAACTTGTCATATGAAGAGTGTTTAATGGCTCTGGGCCTGTATTCACTGAAATTCAGAAGAATGAGGGATGACCTAATTGAAACCTATGGAAAGGTGAAAGAACTTGATAGGGTGGATTTGGAGAGGATGTTTCCTATGATAGGAGTGTCTTAAGACCCAGAGGACACAAACCTCGGAATAGAGGGGTGTCCTTTTAGAATGTAAATGAGGAGAAATTTCTTTAACTAGAGAGTAGTGAATCTGTGGAATCTGTTGCTGCAGGTAGCTGTGGAGGCTAAGTCTTCATGTATATTTAAGACAGAGGTTGATAGATTCTTGATTGATCAGGGCATGAAGGGATACTGGGAGAAGGCAGGAGATTGGGGCTGACAGGAAAACTGGATCAGCCATGATGAAATAGCAGAGCAGACTTGATGGGCCACGTGGTGTAATTCTGCTCCTATATATTATGGTTTCACCAAAGTACTATCTCTGACTGATGACTTTACTTTTAAATACCAAACTTCCGTGTTGACCAAACCCTTACCATAAAGAGCAGAATATGGTTTGACTTCCTGACTGTCTGCTGTACCTGCATGTTTACTTGCTGCATCCTGACACTGCATATGATTCCTGTCTCTGATCTTGATGCATTGGTCTTGACTAAATATTCCTTTTCTCACCCTGCTCACTCCCTTAGTAAATCTCATCTCCATTCCCTTACAACTAGTTAACAGTGGGCCACATAAGACGCTTCATTTTTCAAAACACACACAAGGTGGGGGAAAAAGGTCATTCTTGGCTTTAGTCTAAATGTACTCTCCTAAAAACCCTCCTCCATCTGTAGAGTGGTATAGCACAGAAACAAGCCTCTTGCCCTGTCCTGTCGATGCCAACCATCCAGTACTCGGTGATTATATAGACATCTAAATATTGTGAGACTCTCCACCCTTAGGCAGTGTGTTCCAGACTTCTAACAATCTCAAGATGAAAAACTGGTTCCTTCTATCCCCTCTAAACTTCCTACTTTCTTTAAACCTCTGCCCTCTAAGTATGGGTGTCTGGGGAGAAAGTTTACCTTTATCCACCCTATCCATGCCCTTCATAATTTTGTTCACCTCCATCAAATCTCCTTCATCATTCTTTACTCTTAGAAAAATAAACTCTGCCTATCTAATCACATCCTATAACTTATATGCTCCATCCCAAATAGCAACCTGGTGAATTCCCTCTGCATGCTACCAGAAGAATGACATACTTCCTACAGTGCACAGGAGTATAGATCCATATACAACATTATGGATGTGACCTCACCAATCTTCTATAAAGCTGTTCTATACCTTAATCCATGTACCAGCTCATAAAGACTGATTCCATATAGCCCGTACTCTTATGTTCCCCGATCATTTGCTGTGTTTCTGCTACCCTTATTTGAACTCCCAAAATGTATTACTTTACACTTAAAGAGAATTAAATTCCATCTCACGTTGCTTTGCCAAGCTTACCAGCTGATGGATATCTTTCTGTAGCCTGATTATCTTTCTTGCGATCCGCAACACCAGTGTTGGTATCATTTGCAAGCTTACTAATAGTATCTCTTCAATAACATTGTTGTTAATGCACATAACAAACAGTAGGGGAGCCAGAACAGCCCCTTTGCTACACCAGTGGGTAAAGGTTTCCAATCATAGAGCAATTCAGCACAGAAATTGGCCCTTCAGCCCAACTCATCCATGCCAACCTGAACTAGTTCTGTTTTCCTGCATTTGGACCATCTCCTTGTAAACCTTTCCCATCTACATAACTGCCTAAATGCCCCTTAAGCATTATAATTGTACCCTCCTCTACCGCTTTCTCTAGCAGCTCATTCTATATATTCATCACCCTCTGCCTGAAAAATGTTGACCCTCACATCCCCTACCCTGTGATCATCCACCTTACCTTTATCCTCCATGATAATACATGCCCTCAAGTCTCTTGTGCTCCAGCCTTCCATGTGGGCCCTTGCAGTCTACATAGACAACATTAAATGCACTATCCTCACCAATATGTTTACTTACAACGTTGATCAAATCAAATCAGTCAGAAAAGATCTCCCAGAAAAAAAAATGCTATTCCTGATCAATGCCTCCCTTTCTAAGTGTGAATTGATCCTGTCCTTCAGAATTTTTTTCCAACATTCTACTCACTGGCCTGTAATTACCTGACTTTAGCAGTCTGAACAATACTTTATAAGACATTAGTCAGACCACACTTGGAGTATTGTGAACAGTTTTAGGTCTCTTATCTGAAAAGAGATGCGCTAGCACTGTAAAGAGTCCAGAGGAGGTTCACGCGAATTATTTCAGGAGTGAAAGGGTTAACATATGAGGGGTGTTTGATGGCTCTGGACATGCACTTGCTGGAGTTTAGGAGAATGGGGGGAGGGGTGGAATCTCATTGAAACCTATCAAATATTGAAAGGCCTAGGAAGAGCGGGTGTGGAGAAAATGTTTTCTTTGGTAGGTAGCCTCGGACCAGAGGTTGTGGCCACAGAATAGAGGGGTGTCCATTTAGAACACAGATGAGAAAGAACATTTTAGCCAGAGGGTAGTGAATCTGTGCAGTTCTTGGTTAGTCAGTGCATAAAAAGTTATGGGGGAAAGACTAAAGAATGGGGTTGAGAGGGATAATGGGTCAGCCATGATAGAATGGTGGAGCAGGCTTGATGGACTGAATGGCCTAATTCTGCTCCTGTGTCTTATGGTCTTATCCCTGCCTCCTATAACATCTAGAGACACACCTGATCAAGCTGTAGGCATTTATCCACCTTTATGTTGGCTAAAACATCTAATGTCCTCTTTTTAAAGGTAATTTGCTCAAGAATATCACCACTCCTTCAACAGAATCTCCAGCTACCATATCTTATTAGTGAATATCAAAGTATTTGTTTAAAGCCTCACCCATTTTCTGTGATCCTGCAGAGAGATTGTCTATTCGTTTCCTAGTGAGCCTCACTCTTACCTGGCAACCTTCTGACTTTTAATATACCAATCAGGATGGAGCTGGTGATCATCAGCGATGTTCTGTGTGCTGCAGACAATAGTTCCAAATATTCTTTTAAATACACTTATTTTGAATTACTCTCACTGCAATCTGCAGCACATAACTTCCCTCAAAGCAATGTACATTTAAATCAACTTAATGATCTTCAGATCTCATGATCGTCTGAAGGTCTTGGCAGACTAGACAGGTACAGCACCTTTAAAAGGATGGAGGTTCATCACCATAATCAGAAGCGAAGCAGGAGGAGGGCACTACAAGCCAGGCTGAAACATAGAGAGATGTGGCCTCCACTACTCAGCATCTTGTTGGCAAATGTGCAGTCAGTGGAGAACAAAACTGATGACCTGAGAGCAAGATTGCTGTAGCGGACAGAAATGAGAGCCTGTTCTATGCTTGACCAAAATATGGCGCTTTCTGTCTTTGCTGATGATAGTACTGTCATAGGCCAAGTCAAAGGTGGTGATAAATGCAGCATATAGGAAGGAGATTGAAAACCTGGCTGAGTGGTGTCATAACAGCAACTCTTACTCAATGTCAGCAAGACCAAGGAACTGATCGTAGACTTAAGGAGAAGGGAACCAGAGGTCCTTGAGCTGTCCTCATCAGAGGTGAGAGGGTTAGCAGCCTTAAGTTCCTAGCTGTTATTATTTCAGAGGACCTACCCTGGACCCAGATATAAGTGCAGTTATGAAGAAAGCACAACAGTGCCTCTTCTTCCTTCAGAGTTTGCGGAGATTCAGCATGGCGTCTAAAACTTTGACAAGCTCGTACTAAAGAGTATATTGACTGGCTGCATCAGAATCTGGTATAAAAACTCCTACACAAAGTCGTGGATACGGCCCAGCCCATCAGAGATAAAGTCCTCCTAACCATTGAGCACATCTGTATGAAACACTGTTGTGGGAACGCAGCATCCATCATCAGGAATCCCCACCACCCAGTACATGCTCTCTTCTCACTGCTGCCATCAGGAATAAGGTTCAGGAGCCTCAGGACTCACACCACCAGGTTCAGCAGCAGTTACCACCCTTCAACCATCAGGCTCTTGAATCAAAGTAGTGGTGGGGAGCATGAAATTAAGGAATCTGGAAGAAATGTTTTTTTCTGATGAGTATGTTGATGTCCTAACAAGGGAACAAGCTATTATTGACCTGGTGCAACACACAACTTGGGGGCAGGCCATGTCTCTGGAGGGAAATTGACCGTCAATGCCCATAAGAACATAAGACATGGGAACAGAATTAGGCCATTCGGCCCATTGAATCTGCTCCACCATTTCATCGTGGCTGATTTGTTATCCCTCTCAACCCCATTCTCTTGCCTTCTCTCCATTACCTTTGATGCCCTAACATATAAACCTCTGCTTTAAGCATACTCCCTAGTCAAATCTGGTTCATTACACAATGCACAATCCAGAATTGCCTTTCCTGTGGTGGGTTCAACCATAAGCTGCTCTAAATAAAAAAGATTCTACAAATTTCCTCTCTTGAGATCCAACACCAACCTGATTTTTCTTATCTACCTGTTTATTGAATCCCCATCACTATAGTAACATTGCCTTTTTTACATGCTGTTTCTATCTCCCATTGTAATTTATAGTATATTCCACATCCTGGATACCATTCGGAGGCCTGTATATAACTTCCACAGAGTAGTTTTACTTCTGCAGTTTCTTAACAGTACCCATAAGGATTCTACATCTTCCAATCCTATGTCACCTCTTACTAAGGATTTGATTTCATTTTTTACCGACAGAGCCACCCCACCCCTTCTGCCTACCTGCCAGTCCTTTTGATACAATGTTTTGAGTCAAAACTCTTTCTCTGGACTAAAAGATAAAAAGGAGTTAGCCTGTATAAAGAGGTGGAGGAAAGCAGTGGAAAAAGAGCTAGCCAAAGTAGTGATTCTGGGTGAGGGTGTGATTGCAGAGCAGCAGAGATCATAGAAGGGCAATGTTGAGAGAGGGTCTCACAGATCTCCTGTCAAAGAGAGAAAGAAAACTTCTTCAGAGTGGGCATACCTTGAAGAGGCTTTGCAGTGGAGCAGTGAAGTGGAGAGTGATAACAGGTTAATAGGTAATTAAGAGGTCATTAGGGAACAGTGGCCATAATACAATGAAAGCTTATATAGGCGTTGAAAATGGTTTCATTCAGTTTGAAATCCGGGCCTTAAAAATGAATTAAACAAACTATAAAGGTATGAAGCACGAGATGACACTGGGTAAATTTCAAAAAATTAATAAGGATTTCACAAATAATTTATATGCCTTTAAGACAAAACCACCGGGGAAGCGGGTTGGTATGAAATTACAAGATGAAAATGAAATGGCAGTGAGCCTGGAGAGTGGGAAAATTCTGGAATTCCACAAAGGAGGACCTAGGCATTCATATGGAAAGGGAATGTAGATTTTAAGAATAACGAGGAAGACAAAATCACCATTAAAACTCCTGGAAATATAGAAAAAAAAGATTTGCCACTTTGAATGTGCGCCCCTTACAGACAGAAAGCAGAGAAATTATGTTGTAGAATCAGTTAATGACAGAAATACTAAAGAGAGATTTTGTATCTTTTTTTCACCAACCCAGAACTTCTGGAGACTGATGGACAAGTGTAGGTTTAGAGTGAATGAGGAGGATGAAGAAACTGGCAGGTGGAAAACTAGCAATGGAGAAATGAATGAGTCAGAAAACTGAAAAAAAAATACCCAGAACATGATGACGTGTATCCCAGGGGCCTGAAACTATTATTGAAGAGATACCAATGCAGATAGTGAGGGCGGGTTCCAAAATTCCATTGACTCCAGAACAGTTTTCACAGAATGAGACACTGGAAATGTAACTCTACTGGTTAAGAAAGAACGGACAGAAGAAATAAGGAACACCTGACATCAGGAGTCAGAAAAAAAGAAGTTGTATTGAGGCAACTGGACAATAATAATGAAGCAGAGGCAAAATGGATCTGTGGAGAGGAAATCATGTTTAACAAATCTGTCAAGAGTCTTGCTGAGGTTTTAACGAGGACCAGTCGATGTGGCCCATTTGGACTTTAAAGAGGCCTTTGAAAAGATGCCATACGAAATTATCAAACAAATGTGAAGTGCTTGGTACTAGGGGTAATATATTGACATGGATTGTGATTGGTTAACTGATACAAATAAAAGAGATTATTTATAAACAGATAAGACAATAAGAGGCATAGGTAGAATGGACAGCAGGCCCCTTCTCCCTGGGTGGCAATGGGCAATATGAGAGAACGTACTTTTAAGATGATTGGAGGAAAATATGGGGGAAGGTGGAAGTCAAAGGCAGGTTTTTACAGAAAGAATGCACTAGTGGGAATAGTGGTAGAGACTAATACATTGTGGACATTTAAGAAACTCTTAGATAGGCATATAAATAAAAGAAAAATGGGGGGCCTTGTGTAAGGGAAGGGTTAGATTGATCTTGGAGTAGATTAAAAGGTTGGCACAGCATTGTGGGCAGAAGGACCTGTACTGTGCTGTACTATTCTATGTTCTGCAGATCATTGGAAACTGTGACTTGCGTGGCTACAACTCTTCACAATCTGCATCAGTGATCTGAATGAGGGGTTTGAGCACAATGTGACCAGATGAAGGGCCTCAACCTGAAATGCCAGCTGTCCATTCGCCTCTGCAGATACTGTCTGACCTGCTGAGTTTCTCCAGCAGATCATCTGTTGCTCCAGGTTTCAGCATCTGCAGTCTCTTGTGTCTTAACGTTGAGTTTTTTGTCATCTGCTCAAGTTCCTGTAATTGTCTGCACAGGTGCAGTGAAAAAGTTCTTGCAGCAGTATCACAGCATCACAGGCACATAATCTGTAATATATCCAAGTCCAAGTTTGCTGATGATACAAAGCTGAGAGGCTTTTGAATGGACAAGAACGCGGCAACGTGGAAAAATTCTCCTTTGGTAGAAAATAATAGGAAAGATGGAGATTCTCTAAATGGTGAGAGATGGAACTGTGCTGTTCAGAGAGATATTGTACATGAGTGAATGAACATTAACGTGCAGGTTAACATGCAGATATGAAGGCACTATGAAAAGGGTCTCATGCTTTCCCGATGGACCTGACAAGTAAGCTCTTCTCAGACTTCCAGCCAGGTACAGCTATCGATTATAACTGACGTTTCAATGACAAACTCTGCCACCTTCATCAGGGATCTTTTTCATCATCCCTAAAGAAGATGGCAGAGTTTGGTATTGAAGCGTTAGTTATAATCAATACCTGTACCCAGCTGGAAGCCCTAGAAGAGTTTATTAGGAAGGCATTAGGTTTGCAAAGAGACGAATATAGGAGGCATCTTGTTCCAATTGTAGAGATCCCTGGTGAGAACAGATCTGGTATATTGTCTGGAGCCCCTGCTTCAGAAAGGTTATAGAGGCTGACCTAGGGTACAATTGCATGACTTTGGACACTCCAACCATGAATGATCTCCCATAATACTATTAAATTCAACAGTCTGATGTATATACATAAAACCGTTCTAACAAACAGCAGAGTAGTTGCCTTACAACTTTGTATAATTCTTCTTTCTTATCAGTCTTACATGCTTTTGATTACTTCCTCACAACCCTGACTATATTGATGTTTTTTGTGTATTTTTCAAATTACAGACAAGATTGACTTGTGGAAGACTGTAAAAACTTGTTCGTTATTTGGGGACAGTCTGTACTTACAGTTGTGGGGTGCAGTGACAGTTAACCAGATTGATTACTGGGATGGTGGCTTTGTCCTATCAGCAGAGATTAACCAGGCTGGGCCTGTGCTGTTTTGTGTTTGGTGGCACAAGATAAAATAAGCTGAAGTCAGCATTGTTTCCTCAAGGGCTTGCCTGACAGATCTATTGTAATTCTTTGAGGAAACAGCAGGTAGTATACACAAAGGAGAGTCAGTAGACGTTAACACGAGGAATTCTGCAGATGCCGGAAATTCAAGCAACACACATCAAAGTTGCTGGTGAACGCAGCAGGCCAGGCAGCATCTCTAGGAAGAGGTACAGTCGACGTCTCGGCCTGAAACTTTGTTGTCAGTAGATGTTGTTTACTTGGAATTTCAGAAGGCCTTTGACAAGGTGCCCAACATAAATCTGCTTAACAAGATAAGAGCCCATGATATTACAGGAAAGATACAGGTGTGGATAGAAGATTGGCTGACTGACAGGAGGCAAAGAGTGGGGTTAAAGGACACTTTCTGGTTGGCTGCCAGTGACTAGTGTTGTTCTGCTGGGGTCAGTGTTGGGACCCCTTCTTTTCATGTCATTTGTCAATGATTTGAGTGAAAGAATTGATGACTTTGTGGCCAAGTTTGTGGATGATATGAAGATAGGTGGAGGGGTAGGCAGTGTTGACGAAGCAGGTAGTCTGCAGAAGGACTTAAACAGATTAGGAGAAGAAGCAACAAAGTGGCAGATGGAATACAGTGGTAGAAGGAATAAAGGCATAGACTATTTCCTAAAAGGGGAGAAAATTTGGAAATCAGAGATGCAAAGGGACTTGGGAATCCTCCTGCAGGATTCCCTACAGGTTAACTTGCAGGGTGAGGAAGGCAAATGCAATGTTAGCATTCATTTCAAGAGGACTAGAATATAAATGCAAAGATGTAATGTTGAGGCTTTATAAAGCATTGATCAAACTGCATTTTGAGCCCCTTATCAAAGAAAAGATGTGCTGCCATTGGAGAGGGTCCAGAGGAGGTTCATGAGAAAGATCCTGGGATGGAAAGGATTAATGAATGAGGAGTGTTCGCTAGCTCTGGGCCTACACTCATTGGCATTTAGGACCAGAGTGCACGCCTTCAGAATAGAAGGACGTCCCTTTGGAACAGCAATGAGGAGAACCACAGAGCTCATCTTTGACTCTTCAATTCATAGTTGGGAAGCAACCAAGGAGGACACCAAGTAGTTCTTCATCCTCAAGGGTGTACAGAAAGCAAGATAGAGTCAGAGAGAATTGGGCCAACTCCAGACAGACTTCTCCTGCTGTAGTTGACAGGGGTGAAAATGAGAGAGGTGAAGAGCTGGCTGTCAGCACCCTTTAGCTCAGAATCCTCCAAGAACATATTCAGATTGAGGGTCCACTCCATGGAAAAGGGTAAGATGTTCTCTCACTGCTTCTTCCAGAAGGTTCATGGTGGGAGATGTGTAATCCACAGCCTTAAGGAGGAGGATGACCCAGTAACAACCTCACAGTCGAGGATTGTCTCGAGGATTTCAAGGATCCGCAGATCCTTCCATAACAGTCTATATGACAATAAGTTCACAGACAGCACAGCCTCCCAGCACTGTCACAGAGGTTTTATAAATAGCAAGTGTAAGAGTCTGGACCAGCCACAGTTCCTGGAGGAGCAGACGGGTTTCATGCTTTCTCTAGAGTTGAATAAAGCTCACAGAAGTGAAGTTTTGTGGGACTGAAGGGGCGTGGCCCTGTTGGAAATGTACAACACTATACTTCTGGCTGACTGCATCTCAGACTCCATCATCACCAGGGAGGGAGGCAAAAGAGGTGGGGTGTGGCATTGCTGATCAGAGATAGTGTAACGGCTGTAGAAAAGGAGGAAGACATGGAGGGATTGTCTACGGAGTCTCTGGAAGTTAGGAACAGGAAGAGGTCAATAACACTACTGGGTGTTTTTTATAGACCACCCAATAGTAACAGGGACATCGAGGAGCAGATAGGGAGACAGATTCTGGAAAGGAGCAATAATAACAGGGTTGTTGTGGTGGGAGATTTTAATTTCCCAAATATTGATTGGCATGTCCCTAGAGTGAGGGGTTTAGATGGGGTGGAGTTTGTTAGGTGTGTTCAAGAAGGTTTCTTGACACAATATGTAGATAATTCTACCAGAGGAGAGGCTGTACTTGATCTGGTATTGGGAAATGAACCTGGTCAGGTGTCAGATCTCTCAGTGTGAGAGCATTTTGGAGATAGTGATCACAATTCTATCTCCTTTACCATAGCATTGTAGTGGAATAGGAACAGACAAGTTAGGAAAGCGTTTAATTGGTGTAAGGAGAAATATGAGACTATCAGGCAGGAACTTGGAAGCATAAAATGGGAACAGATGTTCTCAGGGAAATGTATGGAAAAAATTGTGGCAAATGTTCAAGGGATATTTGTGTGGATTCTGCATAGATACATTCCAATGAGACAGGGAAAGGATGGTAGGGTACAGGGACCGTGGTGTACAAAGGCTGTTGTAAATCTAGTCAAGAAGAAAAGAAGGGCTTACTAAAGGTTCAAAAAACTAGGTAATGATAGAGATCTAGAAGATTATAAGGCTAGCAGGAACGAGTTTAAGAAAGAAATTAGGAGAGCCAGAAGGGCCATGAGAAGGCCTTGGCGGACAGGATTAAGGAAAACCCCAAGGCATTCTACAACTATGTGAAGAGCAAGAGGATAAGACGTGAAGGAATAGGGCCAATCAAGTGTGACAGCGGAAAAGTGTGTATGGAACCAGAGGAGATAGCAGAGGTACTTAATGAGCACTTTGCTTCAGTATTCATATGGAAAAGGATCTTGGTGATTGTAGGGATGACTTTCAGCAGACTGAAAAGCTTGAGTATGTAGATATTAAGAAAGAGGATGTGCTGGAGATTTTGGAAAGCATCAAGTTGGATTAGTCGCCGGGACCAGATGAGATATGCCCCAGGCTACTGTGGGAGGCGAGGGAGGAGATTGCTGAGCCTCTGGCAATGATCTTTGCATCATCAATGGGGACGGGAGACATTCCGGAGGATTGGAGGGTTGCGGACATTGTTCCATTATTCAAGAAAGGGAGTAAAGATAGCCCAGAAAATTATAGGACAGTGAGTCTTACTTCAGTGTTCAGTAAGTTGATGGAAAAGATCCTGAGAGGCAGGATTTATGAACATTTGGAGAGGCATAATATGATTAGGAATAGTCAGCATGGCTTTGTTAAAGGCAGGTCGTGCCTTACAAGCCTGACTGAATTTTTTGAGGATGTGACTAAACACATTGATGAAGGAAGAGCAGTGGACGTAGTGTATATAGATTTCAGCAAGGCATTTGATAAGGTACCCCATGCAAGGCTTATTGAGAAAGTAAGGAGACATGGGATCCAAGGGGACATTGCTTTGTGGATTAAGAACTGGCTTGCCCACAGAAGGCAAAGCGTGGTTGTAGACGGGTCATATTCTGCTTGGAGGTCGGTGACCAGAGGTGTGCCTCAGGGATCTGTGCTGGGACCCCTTCTCTTCATGATTTTTATAAATGACCTGGATGAGGAAGTGGAGGGATGGGTTTGTAAATTTACTGATGACACAAAGGTTGGAGGTGTTGTGGATAGTGTGGAGGGCTGTCAGAGATTACAATGGGACATTGATAGGATGCAAAACTGGGC
Organism: Mobula birostris; assembly: GCF_030028105.1. NCBI lineage: Eukaryota > Metazoa > Chordata > Chondrichthyes > Myliobatiformes > Myliobatidae > Mobula > Mobula birostris. The sequence goes on along the minus strand of NC_092387.1, from coordinate 16,522,175 downwards.
TGAGAAGCGGCAGATGGAGTTCAACCCAGATAAATGTGAGGTGGTTCATTTTGGTAGGTCAAATATGATGGCAGAATATAGTATTAATGGTAAGACTCTTGGCAGTGTGGAGGATCAGAGGGATCTTGGGGTCCGAGTCCATAGGACCGTCAAAGCTGCTACGCAGATTGACTCTGTGGTTAAGAAGACATACGGTGCATTGGCCTACATCAATCGTGGGATTGAGTTTAGGAGCCGAGGGGTAATGTTGCAGCTATATAGGACCCTTGTCAAACCCCACTTGGAGTACTGTGCTCAGTTCTGGTCGCCTCACTACAGGAAGGATGTGGAGACCATAGAAAAGGTGCAGAGGAGATTTACAAGGATGTTGCCTGGATTGGAGAATATGCCTTATGAGAATAGATTAAGTGAACTCAGCATTGTTTCCTTGGAGCAATGGAGGATGAGAGGTGACCTGATAGAGGTGTACAAGATGATGAGAGGCATTGATTGTGTGGATAGTCAGAGGTTTTTCCCAGGACTGAAATGGCTAGCACGAGATGGCACAGTTTTAAGGTGCTTGGAACAGGTACAGAGGAAATGTCAGGGGTAATTTTTTTTTCGCAAGTGAGTGGTGTGTGTGTGGAATGGGCTGCTGGCGACAGTGGTGGAGGTGGGTACGATAGGGTCTTTTAAGAGGCTCCTGGACAGGTATATGGAGCTTAGAAAAATAGAGGGCTATGGGTAACCCTAGTTAATTTCTAAGGTAAGGATGTGGTCAGCACAGCTTTGTGGGCCGAAGGGCCTGTATTGTGCTGTAGGTTTTCTATATTTCTATCACCCTCATTCACAACCAGAGCGGGGAGAGGGAGGACATCAGAAATTGGAGACCCATTTTGCGTAATTATGTAATTGATTTACTTGTTTACTTATTATTGTTATGTTTTATTTTATTGATTATTTTTTTCTCTCTCTGCTAGATTATGTATCGCATTGAACTGCTGCTGCTAAGTTAACAAATTTCACGTCACATGCCGGTGATAATAAACCTGATTCTGATTCTGATTCTGTTGAATATGGATTGTAACGTATTGTCGAGCATCACCAGCAAATCTGCTTGGGGGCAAGTGATCCACCCGGGTGACACGTGTGCTGGTACCTGGTGGGAAGATCTTTAACAACCTTGTGCTGCTCAGGGATACCATTGCCTACATGTAGAACAGAGAGGTGGGTGCTGCCTGGTCAGTTTCGACCAGGAGAAGGTCTTTGACAGGATATTTCATACATACACGATAGATGTGCTCTCCAAAATGGGTTTTGGGGAGGGTATCAGAAATTGGACTGGACTGCTCCTGTTTCAGTAGTGCAGTTCAGCTCAATGGGTGTGATGCAGATAGTTGCCCTATCGAACCTGGAGTCATGCAGGGTTGGCTGCTCTTCCTGTCTTGATTGTGCACTGCGCAGAACCCTTTGCTGAATCCATCAGGAAGGATAAGGGCATTAGAGTGGTGATGTTGCCAGGCAGTGGAGGCACACACGTGATAACCTTCCTGTACATGGATGATATCTCCACCTTCTGCTTGAATCCATAGTCAGTTCAAGACTGATCAGCCATCTGTGGTCAGTTTGAGCTGGCATCCGGGGCCAGAGTTAGCCTCAAGAAGAGCGAGGCCATGCTCGTCGGAAGCTGGACTGACTGATCCAGCATCCCATTCACCATCAGGTACGACTGCCTGCAGGTGCTGGGGATCTTGTTTGGAGGGGCTAAAGGGTGTAACACGAATTGGGGGGGACACAGATTGAGAAGGTCAAACAAAAATTGAAACTATGGAAATGACAATAACTGGGGAGAACTTGTTCATCAGGTGTGACGTGCTGTCAAGACTGTTGTACTTGGTGCAGGCATGGCTGGTTCCCCACTCCTTCACCTCAGTAATCATCTGGAACGTCTTCCAGTTTGAAGATGGAGTGAGTCCAACGGGTAATGATGCACATCCCTGGAGTATTGCAGCAAAAGTGTACCCAGCTTGGTCCTCATCGTGATAAGGGTCCCGTTTATTCCCACTCTTTGCTTCCTGTCTGCCAATCAATTCTCTATCCACATCAATACCTTACCCCCAATACCGTGTGCTTTAAGCTTGCACACTAATCTCCTGTGTGGGACCTTGTCAAAAGCCTTTTGAAAATCCAAGTATATCACATCCACTGGTTCTCCCCTATCCACTCTACTAGTTACATCCTCAAAAAAATTCTGTAAGATTCGTCAGACATGATTTTCCTTTCACAAATCCATGCTGACTTTGTCCGATGATTTCACTGCCTTCCAAATGTGCTGTTATCACATCTTTGATAACTGACTCTAACATTTTCCCCACCACCAATGTTAGGCTAACCGGTCTATAATTCCCCGGTTTCTCTCTCCCTCCTTTTTAAAAAAGCGGGGTTACATTAGCCACCCTCCAATCCTCAGGAACTAATCCAGAATCTAAAGAGTTTTGAAAAATTATCACTAATGCATCCACTATTTCTTTGGCTACTTCCTTAAGCATTCTGGGATGCAGACCATCTGGCCCTGGGGATTTATCTGCCTTTAATCCCTTCAATTTACCTAACACCACTTCCCTACTAACATGTATTTGCCTTGGTTCTTCCATCTCACCAGACCCTCGGTCCCCTACTATTTCCGGAAGATTATTTATGTCCTCCTTAGTGAAGACAGAACCAAAGTAGTTATTCAATTGGTCTGCCATGTCCTTGTTCCCGCCCCCCATGATCAATTCACCTGTTTCTGACTGTAAGGGACCTATATTTGACTTAACCAATCTTTTTCTTTTCACATATCTATAAAAGCTTTTACAGTCAGTTTTTATGTTCCCTGCCAGCTTTCTCTCATAATCTTTTTTCCCTTTCCTAATTAAGCCCTTTGTCCTCCTCTGCTGGACTCTGAATTTCTCCCAGTCCTCAAGGGAAGTGAGGAAGAAACGACGCTGGACAAGACACAAGCCCTGGATGAAACTAGGATACAGGGCCTGGGTTAGGACTAGACTAGGAAAGTGACCTGGACAAGGAACTGGGAACTTGGAACCTGGACAAGGACTCTGAGCCAGAGACTGGACAGGGACCCGGAACCTGGGTCTTGACTCGGGCTTGGACTACTTGGTCAAGTAGTTGGGCACGTGGCCAAGTGGTTAAGGTGTTCGTCTAGTTACCTCAAGGTTGCTAGTTCGAGCCTCAGCTGTGGCTGCATGTTTGTGCCCTTGAGCAAGGCACTTAATCATGCATTGCTCTAGTCTGTGCGAGGAGTGGCGCCCCACACAGACTTCCAATCTGCGCCTTGTAAGGCATGAGTCTCATGGTCTGAGTCGACGTTGCCCTGGACTCCAGATCAAGGCGAGGACAAGACATGGCTACAGGACTGGATGTGGAACTCCTACACAGGACAAGGCACGCAGACAGGATGAGAACCCAAAGCCTTGACTTGGTCTTGGGAGAACTGGAACACAGAGACTTGGTCTTGGCAGAACAGGAACACAGGGACTTGGTCCTGGCAGAACAGGAACATGGAACACAGAGCCGGGACCCCCTCCTTGGGAACAGGGTTCTACACAGAGTCAGGACCCCTCCTAGGAAGCAGGATGTAGGGCCCGGACTCATACACAGAACACAGAGACAGATCTCCACTGAAGGTAGTAGCAAACAGCCGGACCTACCCAGCAGAGGCGAGGACACAAAGAGACGGGTCCCAACACAAGGTAGCGGCAAACAGCTGGACCTACCTAGCGAAGGCGTGGACACAGAGACAGTTCCAAACAATAATAGACAGTTCCTTATCTGGACACAGCAAGGCTCCGGTCTTGCTCTGGTGGTAGAACCTGACCGCAATACAGGCGAGGACGCAGGTAAGGCTTCAGGGGGGAAGGGAAGGGAACTGTCCAGCAACTGAAGCTGAACCCAGGAGCTGTTTACGTAGCCAGCCCAAAATGAGAATCATGTGCTTCAAATTAGGCACCCAACAGAACAAGGGAAAACCAGAAAACCTGGAATAAGGATCGATGGACTGCTCCGTGAACCGGAATGTGGACTTTACGGACCGGACCATGACACTTGGAGCGACGGAGGATGAGAGGTGACCTGATAGAGGTTTATAAGATGAAGAGAGGCATTGATCGTGTGGATAGCAAGAGGCTTTTTCCCAGGGCTGAAATGGCCAGCACAAAGGAGCATAGTTATAAGATGCTTGGATGTAGGTACAGAGGGGATGTCAGGGGTAAGTTTTTCACACTGAGAGTGGTGGGTACATGGAATGCATTGCCAGCAATGATGGAAAAGGTGGATACAACTGGGTCTTTTAAGAGACTTTTGGTTAGGTACGTGGAATAAAGAAAAAAAGAAGGCTATGCAGTCGTGAAATTCTAGGTAGTCTCTGGAGTAGGTTACATGGTCGGCACAACATTGTGGGCCAAATGGCCTGTAATGTGCTGTAAATTCTATGTTCTATGTTCCATGAGTGTGTGCTGAGGGATGTACTGAAGCTCGGTGTGGACAATGAGGGGAAGGCCTACAGTCTGGGCTCCATCTGCTACCACACATGGAGGGCTGAGTCTCGTGGTAAAGCCCCTCAAACATTGAAAGAGTGTATCACCCCAAGGGGGCCATGAGTGGCAACGGCGTTATGGTTTCAAAGAGTAAGTTAACACTAGTGAATGTACTGACCATGAATGCTAAAGTTTTGCACAACTTCTTTTGTATACTACAGTATATGTTTTATTTATTTTGGCTTTTTTTTTGCCTTTTACTGAAGATTTCTTTGGAGGGGAACAATTGGAGTTTTAACTAAATTTTTGATGCCCTGCTTATTTGGGGCATGTTTATCAATTAAACTATAACTGTTTTCATTGCCAATTAAATAATGTAGAGAATGTGTTTGCTGAAATCGGGAAGGAGGTACAGGAACCACTAGGTTCAGGAAAAGTTATTACCTCTCAACCATCAGGCTGTTTAACCAAAGGGGTTAACATCACTCAGCTTCAATCGCCCCATCACTGAAACGTTCCCACAACCTATGGACTCAGTTTCAAGGACTCTTCAGAATCAGAATCAGGTTTATTATATCCAGCACGTGTCGTGAAATTTGTTAACTTAGCAGCAGCAGTTCATTGCAATACATAATATAGAAGGAATAAATAAATAAATAAATTACAATATACATATATTGAATAGATTAAAAATCGTGCAACAACAGAAATAATATACAAGGGGTGATTGATAAGTTTGTGGCCTAAGATAGAAGGAGTCAATTTTAGAAAACCTAGCACATTTACTTTTCAACGTAGTCCCCTCCTACATGTACACACTTAGTCCAGCGGTTGCGGAGCATACGGATCCCTTCTTTGTAGAAGTGGTCCACAGCAGGGGTGATTGGTAAGTTTGTGGCCCAAGGTAGAAGGAGAAGAGTTATTAATTTCAAACTTTCTGCGTTATCACTCAAAGAGTTGAACTGCATGTGCATGTAACGAGAGCACCTTGGACCTCCAGGTGGTCCACAGCAGGGGTAATTGATAAGTTCGTGGCCTAATGTAGAAGGATTTAGATTCAGATTATGAGGACACTCAGTCCTCATTTATTGTCATTTAGAAATGCATTCATTAAGAAAAATGATACAATGTTCCTCCAGAGAGGTATCACAGAAACACAGGACAAACCAAGACTAAAACTGACAAAACCACATAATTATAATATACAGTTACAACAGTGCAAAGCAATACCGTAATTTGATAAACAGCAGACCATGGGCATGGTATAAAAAGTCTCAAGTTCCAATAGCCCCATCATCTCACGCAGACGGTAGAAGGGAGAAACTCTCTCTGCCATGAACCTCCAAGCGCCGCAAACTTGCCGATGCATTGGAAGCACCCGACCGCAGCCGACTCTGAGTCCGTCCGAAAACTTCGAGCCTTCGACCAGCCCTCCGACACCGAGCACCATCCTCTGCCGAACGCTTCGACCCTGCACCGGCCGCCGAGCAACAAGCAAAGCCGAGGACTCGGGGCCTTCCCCTCCTGAGATTCTGGATCACACAGTAGCAGTGGCAGTGAAGCAGGCATTTCAGAACTCATCTCAGGAGATGAGTTATACAGCTCTCATTACATGCATGTGCAGTTCAACTCTTTCAGTGAAAATGCAGAAAGCTTGAAGTTAATAACTCGTATCCTGCTACCTTAGGCCACAAACTTATCAATCACCCCTGCTGTGGACCACTTCTGGAGGTCCAAGACACCGACTTCTACAAAGAAGGGATTCGTATGCTCCATGACCGCTGCCTAAGTGTGTAAATGTAGGAAAAATAAATCTGCTAGGTTTTCTAAAATTGACTCCTTCTAACTTAAGCCACAAACTTATCAATCACCCCTCGCATATTAAAAAGGTAAGGTAGTGTCCAGGGGTTCAATGTCCATTTAGGAATCGGATGGCAGAGGGGAAGAAGCTGTTCCTGAATTGTATGTATGTGCCATCAGGCTTCTGTACCTTCTGCCTGATGGTAACAGTGAGAAAAGGGCATGCCCTGGGTGCTGGAGGTCCTTAATAATGGATGCTGCCTTTCTGAGACACCGCTCCCAGAAGATGCCCTGGGTACTTTGTAGGCTAGTACCCAAGGTGGAGTCATCTACATTTACACCCCTCTGCAGCTTCTTTCGGTCCTGTGCAGTAGCCCCCCACCCCCCACACCAGACAGTGATGCAGTTTGTCAGAATGCTCCCCACGGTACATCTAAAGAAGTCTTTGAGTGTTTTTGTTGACATACCAGGTCTCTTCAAACTCCTAATTAAGTATAGTCGCTGACTTGCCTTCTTTATAACCACATCGGTATGTTGGGACCAGGTTAGGTTTTCAGAGATCTTGACACCCAGGAACTTGAAACTGCTCACTCTCTCCACTTCTGATCCATCTATGAGGATTGGTATGTGTTCCTTCATCCTACCCTTCCGGAAGTCCGCAATCATCTCAGGTTCTCGATATTTATTGCTTATTTTTTTTTGTATTTGAAAAGTTTGATTGTTTGTCCGTCCTTTCGGGGTGATTTCCATTGATTATATTGTGTTTACTGCGAATACCCGCAGAGTATAGTAAAGTTTACTTTGAAGTTTAATATTTTTAAATGACCTAAAATAATATAAAAAGCTGGAAGAATTCTGTAGCTGCTGAGCCAGAAGCAAGCCATTAGGCTTCAAAATGGTGAGATGTAAACCACCTACTTGATGTAAGACAGCGTTCCCTTTAACAGAGAGCGCTCTCCCGCAGCAGTCAGCACTGCGCTGCCCACGGAACCGCAGGTCGGCACAGGAAGGACCCGCCTGCTTCCTGCTCCGCCCCCGGTTCGTCTCGCCACCGCTTCGTCGCGTCTGACGGGCGATGCTCCGCAACTCGGGTCCCGTGCTTCTGGTCGGAGGCTCTTTCATCCGCTGCATCGGCTGGGAGGCGGGGACCCGTGCACTCCCAAGGGCGCTCTGCACTTCCAGAGCGGAGACAGGGACCTCCAGAGCCGAGCAGGGGAAAGACAGTAAGAACATTGCCGGTCATGTTTGCCTGAGTCAGATGCTAGAAATCTGGAGCAGCACGCACAAAATGCTGGAGGAGCTCAGCGAGTCAGGCAGCTTCTGTGGAGATGAATAAACGGTTGATGTTTCGGGCCGAGACCTTTCATCAAGGCTGGAAATGAAGCCAGAGTAGGAAGGTGGTAGAGAATTGCTTCTCTGAGTGGAGGCCTGTGACTAGTGGTGTGCCACAGGGATCAATGCTGGGTCTATTGTTATTTGTCATCTATATCAATGATCTGGATGATAATGTGGTAAATTGGATCAGCAAATTTGCTGATGATACAAAGATTGGAGGTGTAGTAGACAGTGAGGAAGGTTTTCAGAGCCTGCAGAGGGACTTGGACCAGCTGGAAAAATGGCAGATGGAGTTTAATACTGACAAGTGTGAGGTATTGCACGTTGGAAGGACAAACCAACGTAGAACATACAGGGTTAATGGTAAGGCACTGAGGAGTGCAGTGGAACAGAGGGATCTGGGAATACAGATACAAAATTCCCTAAAAGTGTCGTCACAGGTAGATAGGGTCGTAATGAGAGCTTTTGGTACATTAATCGAAGTATTGAGTATAAGAGCTGGAATGTTATGATGAGGTTGTATAAGGCATTGGTGAGGCCGAATCTGGAGTATTGTGTTCAGTTTTGGTCACCAAATTACAGGAAGGATATAAATAAGGTTGAAAGAGTGCAGAGAAGGTTTACAAGGATGTTGCCGGGACTTGAGAAACTCAGTTACAGAGAAAGGTTGAATAGGTTAGGACTTTATTCCCTGGAGCGTAGAAGAATGAGGGGAGATTTGATAGAGGTATATAAAATTATGATGGGTATAGATAGAGTGAATGCAAGCAGGCTTTTTCCACTGAGGCAAGGGGAGAAGAAAACCAGAGGACATGGGTTAAGGGTGAGGGGGGAAAAGTTTAAAGGGAACATTGCGGGGGGCTTCTTCACACAGAGAGTGGTGGGAATATGGAATGAGCTGCCAGACGAGGTGGTAAATGCGGGTTCTTTTTTAACATTTAAGAATAAATTGGACAGATACATGGATGGGAGGTGTATGGAGGGATATGGTCCGTGTGCAGGTCAGTGGGACTAGGCAGAAAATGGTTCGGCACAGCCAAGAAGGGCCAAAGGGCCTGTTTCTGTGCTGTAGTTTCTATGGTTTCTATGGTGTGGGGGGGGGAAGGAGGCCAAACTAGCGGGTGGTAGGTGAGACCGGGTGAAGGGGGAATGATGCCAGAAGCTGAGAACTGATTGGGTGGGAGAGATGAAGGAGAGGGAATGTGATAGGAGTGGCGCAGGAGAAAGGGAAGGAGGAGGGGAACCGTAGGGAGTTTAATGGCAGGTCATGAGGATGGGGTTGGGGGAAAAAGGTGAGAGGGTAACCAGATTGGGGAATGGAAAAGGAGGGAAAAGGGAGAGAGGGTAATTATTGGGTGTTAGAGAAATTGCTGCTCGTGCCATCAGTTTGGAGGAAGGCAGAATATGAGGTGTTGTCCCTCTGTATGAGTTTGGCCTCTTTGTGCTGGAGAGAGGACATTGATGCACATATGGGAGTCAGTCTGGACAATATGGACAGTGTGGAGGATGGTTCCTGACACTTGTAATGACCCTCTGACCACTGGATTTATTGCAGCCAATGGTGTTTCTGTCAATCTGCTGCAGTGGATTCAGACCTCCATTCAGCTGTGAGACGCCTTATTTATTTTTCACACAAACTGCAGTGGGAACAGCCTCCACTCTGAGCAGTGAGTGGATTTTCAGGGGGCTGTGCAGAGGTCCCAGCTCGGGTCTGTGAACAGTAGTGGGACTCCACAGATTTCAGCAGATGCCTCAGGCTCTGCCGATCTCCAAGTGAATTTTGTTCCTGACCTTTGAGTCATAGAGTTAAACAGCATGGAAACATGCCTTTTGCGCCATCTTGTCCACGCCAGCCAAATGACCTGACTTGGTCTCCTTGTCCTTCTAAACGTGTCCAAGAGTCTATTGAAAATGGTAATTGTACGTGCTTTTACCACTTACTCTGGTAGCTTGTTCCACATACCCACCACGCTCTGTGTGAAACAGATGGTCCCTTTAAAAATGTTCCCTCTTACTCTACCCCTGCACCTTCTGGTTTAGGACTCCCCTAATCTGGGGGGAAAAACTGCCAGTCAGCTTATCTACACGCCTCATGATTATTATAAACCTCTATAAGGTCACCCTTCCACCTCCTACACTCCAGAGAAAACAGGCCAGCCTCTCCTTATAACCCAAGCCCTCCAGTCTTGGTAACGTCCTTTTGAATCTTTGCACCATCCCCAGTTTCATGACATTCTTTGGAAAGCAGGGTGACCAGAACTATCCACAGTACTCCAAATGTGGGCTCACTAATATCTAGTATAGCATGACGTCCCAACTTCCTGTACAAAATACCCTAAACGATGAAGGCAAGAGTGCCAAGTGTCTTCTCCATGACTCTGACTACTTGTATCGCCTCTTTCAGAGCACTATGTACTGTACCCGCAAGTCTCTCGGTTCTACAATACTCCTCAGGACCCTATCATTTACTGTGTAAGTCCTGTCCCGGTTTGTCTTACCAAAATGCAACACCTTTCATTAATCTGAATTAAACTTCTGAGTGTTCCTCCCAGTGCTGAAGCTGATGGCCATACAGGATGTTTAAGTGGATGGTGGGAGCTCAGAGGGCTGGAGAGCCTGTTCCTGTGCTGTGAGACTGGGGTGCGAACAAATCTGAAAGGCCTGCGGAAGGTGGTCCTTTCGGAAGGTCTGGAGCATATGTTTGGTGTTGTAACCCAGCCTGACCAACTGCCTCAACTCTAGAACAGTCTCAGACCTGGAAGAGAACATCTGTGTTGTTAAGCTGTAGCACAGGGGTGGTGAAATAGAACTCGAAAGTGCAGGCTTGGACAGACTGTTTTAAGATGGTGCTGGTATTACCTCTCCCCCACAGCTCTGTAAGCACAACATTGTGGGCTGAAGGGCCTGTACTGTATTGTACTGTTCTATGGTTTATGTTAACCATGTACCAACCTCCCCTCATAGCTCAGAGAACTGTCTGCCAACTGCCTCACTGGACTAAAAAAAACGAATGCCTTTCATATCATTAGAGGGCCTTTACCGTACAACAAAACCGGTTGGATTCCTGATCATTCTTTAGAACATTGACATGGTACTTTGACTCAAAGTTTCAGGCAGCATTAGTCCAGGGAACAGAGGTAGAAGTCAGCTAAAGGCAATTGATATCATTTCAGGCAGTTGGAAAACAGTGGACACAGTGGGATATGATCAATAGCAGAAACTTGGTGTCGAATTGGGGCTTTGAGTCCTTAAACCCTGCCCTATGACTGGAGGCTTTTCACTGGGTTTTGTACCAATCTTCCTAAGAACATAAGAATTCGGAGCAGGAGTTGGCCATCTGGCCTGTCGTGCCTGCTCTGCCATTCAATAAGATCATATCTGATCTGACTGTGGACTCATCTCCACCTACCTGCCTTTTCCCCATAACCCTTAATTCCCCTACTATGCAAAAATTCTATCCAGTCTTGACTTAAATATGTTTATTGAGGTAGCCTCCACCGCTTCATTGGGCAGAGAATTCCCCACTTTCACCACTCTCTTGGAAAAGCAGTTCCTCCTCATCTAAATCCTAAATTTACTGCCCCGAATCCTGAGGCTGTGTCCTCTAGTTTTTCACCTACCAGTGGAAACAACTTTCCTGCCTCTATCTTATCTATCCCTTTCATAATTTTATATGTTTCTATAAGGTCTCCTCTCATCCTTCTGAATTCCAGGGAGTGCAGTCCCAGGCAACTCAATCTCTCCTCACAGTCTAAACCCCTCATCTCCGGAATTAACCTGGTGAACCTGCTCTGTACCGCCTCCAAAGCCAGTATATTCTTCCTCAAGTATGGAGACCAGAACTGTACGGAGAGCTCCAGATGCGGCCTCACCAGTACCCTATACAGATGCAGCATAATCTCCCTGCTCTTAAATTCAATCCCTCTAGCAATGAAGGCCAACATTCCGTTCATATTTGGATACCAAGGGTACAGGTGACCCTGAAGTTATACCGCACGAGTTTCATATATTCAGTTAACAATAAAGAGGCTTAAAACTAATCCTGATGGTACTTAGCTTGATGCCTTCAAGGGTACAAGATATTTCATGCAGATATCTGAAAATCACACACAGATGAAATTGGATTAAGACTGAATTGGTGGGATTTCTGTAGGATTTCCTATTTAGGGCACCCTTCTTTGGAACAAGTTAGAAAAGCCAAAAAAAAAGCGACTGCACGTGCAGGAATTCTGAAACAAAAACAAAATGCTCAGCAGGTCAGACAGCGTTTGTGAAGAGAGGGTTAGGGTTCAGTAGAGGTTAGGGTTTGTAGCCTGAAATCCCAATTCCTGAGGGGTGAAACTTGTCCAGGCTGGCAGAACAACACACCCAGAACTTTGTAACAAGTTTATTAAAACTAGGTAAACATTGTGAATGAAATATTATAAAGACATGCACTAGAGCTAATGTAGCATGAGATATTATGAGAAGCCACTCAAGATTATTTAACATAAAGGTATTCGGTGAAAGGTCTTTGATCTGAAGCATTAGCACTGCTGTTCTCCCCCCAGAGGGTATTTAACCCACTGAGTGTTTTCAACATTTCCGTGTGTATTTTGAAATAAGTGGAGAGTGACATTTAAAGGGGAATTAGTGAACAATGTGTATGTAGCTGAAAGCTTTGGTAAGGTTTTATTTCTCTACATTACGCAAATACATTCACTTCTTCTGTCATCCAGTGGTTCTGTGGGCTACTGATGAGTACTGAGCGAACAATACGTTAGTTGTGGTTGTGACAATAGTTGAAATGTTAATGAGTTGGATGCAGTACTGAAAAGGTTTACTAGACCAATAATGAGAAATACAAGAGGCTGTAGATACTGGAATCTCGAGCAAAAAACAAGATACTGGAAGAAATCAGCAGGTCAGGCAGCATCTCTGGAGGGAAATGGACAATTAATGTTTGGGTTGAGAGCCTTCACTTGAACTGGATTCGGGAAAAGTTGAGCAGGTCAGGCTTGTGTACACTGGACTTAAAGTTGGGCATGACTTCATAAAAAACATTAAAAAACAACCTTGAGGGTTTTGACCATATAGGAGGAGAAGGTGTTTCCTCTGGTGGAAGAATCTAGAACTAGGGGTCAGTGTTTAAGAATGGGGACTTGCCTACAAAATCTTTTCTCTCAGAACATTATGAATTTTTAGAACTCTTGTCCTCAGAAGGCAGTACGAGCAGAGTTTTTGGATAGTTGTAGGGCCTAGGTCGATACTGGATGATCTGGGTGGCTGAAGGGTGATTGTAGTTAGGAACTGAATTCCAAGGTTACACATTGTATCGGAGGGGTAGGAGGGCAGGCAGAGGGGGTGGCATGTCTCTGCTGGTAAAGAGTGACATCAAATCATCAGAAAGATATGAAATAGGATCGGAAGATGCTGAATACTTGTGGGTTTGAGTTAAGAAACTATAAGGGTAAAAGGACTCTGATGGGAGTTATATGCAGGCCTCCATACAGTAACTAGGATGTGGACTACAGACTAAAACAGGAAATAGAAAAGGCATGTCAAAAGGGCAATGTTATGATAGTTATGTGAAATTTTAACATGCAGGTTGATTGGGAAAATCAAGTTGATAATGGATCCCGAAAGTGAATTTGTTGAATGCCTATGAGATGGCTTTTTAGAGCACTTTGTCATTGAGCTTACTAGGGGATCAGCTATACTGGATTGAGTGAAACATAGAAACATAGAAAACCTACAGCACAATACAGGCCCTTCGGCCCACAAAGCTGTGCCGAACATGTCCCTACCTTAGAACTACCTAGGCTTTACCCACAGCCCTCTATTTTTCTAAGCTCCATGTACCCATCCAGGAGTCTCTTGAAAAACCCTATTGTTTCCGCCTCCACCACTGCCGCTGGCAGCCCATTCCATGCACTCACCACTCTCTGCATTTAAAAAAAAACTTACCCCTGACATCTCCTCTGTACCTACTTCCAAGCACCTTAAAACTGTGCCCTCTCATGCTAGCCATTTCAGCCCTGGGTAAAAGCCTTTGACCATCCACACGATCAACACCTCTCATCACCTTGTACACCTCTATCAAATCGCCTCTCATCCTCCGTCGCTCCAAGGAGAAAAGGCTGAGTTCACTCAATCTATTCTCACGAGTCATACTCCCCAATCCAGGCAACATCCTTGTAAATCTCCTCTGCACCCTTTCTATGGTTTCCACATCCTTCCTGTAGTGAGGCGACCAGAATTGAGCACAGTACTCCAAGTTGGGTCTGACCAGGGTCCTATATAACTGCAACATCACCTCTCGGCTCTTAAACTCAATCCCACGAATGATGAAGCCAATGCACCATATGCTGCCTTAACCACAGAGTCAACCTGCTTTGAATGTCCTATGGACTTGGACCCCAAGATCCCTCTGTTCCTCCACACTGCCAAGAGTCTTACCATTAATACTATATTCTGCCATCATATTTGACCTACCAAAATGAACCACCTCACACTTATCTGGGTTGAACTCCATCTGCAACTTCTCAGCCTAGTTTTGCATCCTATCAATGTCCCACTGTAACCTCTGACAGCCCTCCACACTATCCACAACACACCCAACCTTTGTGTCATCAGCAAATTTACTAACCCATCCCTCCACTTCCTCATCCAGGTCATTTATAAAAATCACAAAGAGTAGGGGTCCCAGAACAGATCCCTGAGGCACATCACTGGTCACCAGCCTCCATGCAGAATATGACCCATCTACAGCCACTCTTTGCCTTCTGTGGGCAAGTCAGTCCTGGATCCACAAAGCAATGTCCCCTTGGATCCCATGCCTCCTTACTTCCTCAATAAGCCTTGCATGGGGTACCTTATCAATTGCCTTGCTGAAATCCATATACACTACATCTACGGCTTTACCTTCATCAATGTGCTTAGTCACATCCTCAAGAAATTCAATCAGGCTGTTAAGGCACGACCTGCCTTTCACAAACCCATGCTGACTATTCCTAATCATATTATGCCTCTCCAAATGTTCATAAATCCTACCTCTCAGGATCTTCTCTATCAACTCACCAACCACTGAAGTAAGACTCACTGGCCTATAATTTCCTGGGCTATCCCTACTCCCTTTCTTGAATAAGGGAACAACATCCACAACCCTCCAATCCTCCGGAACCTCTCCCTTCCTCATTGCTGATGCAAAGATCATTGCCAGAGGCTCAGCAATCTCCTCCCTCGCTTCCCACAGTAGCCTGGTTACATCCCATCCGGTCCCGGTGACTTATCCAACTTGATGCTTTCCAAAAGCTCCAGCACATCCTCTTTCTTAATACCTACATTGGTGGAGGGGCAGTTAGTATTGAGGAAACAGGAAGACTGCAGAAGGACTGAGACAGGTTAGGAGCATGGGTAAGAAGGTGGAAAATGAAGTACAATATTGGAAAATGCATGGTCATGCACTTTGGTAGAAGAAATAAATGTGCAGTTTATTTTCTAAAAGAGAAAATCCAAAAATCTGAGATACAAGGGGACTTGGGAGTCCTTGTGCAGAACACCCTGAAGGTTAACTTGCAGTTTGTGTCGGTGGTGAAGAAGGCAAAGGTATTGTTGGCATTCATTTCAAGAGGTCTAGAATTTAAGGTCAGGAATGTGATACTGAGGCTTTATAAGGCACTGGTGAGGCCTTACCTTGAGTATTGTGAACAGTTTTGGGCTCCTTATCTGAGAAGAGATGTGCTGGCACTGGAGAGGGTTCAGAGGAAGGTCACAAGGATGATTCTGGGAATGAAAAGCTTATCATAGGAGGAACGTTTAATGGCTCTGTGTCTGTACTTGCTGAAATCTAGAACAATGAGGAGGGATGTCATTGAAACCTTTTGAATGTTGAAAGGCCTAAACAGAGTGGATGCGAAAAGGATGTTTGCCGCGGTGGGGAGTCTAGGACAAGAGGGCACAGCCTCAGCATAGAGGGGTGTCCATTTAAAACAGGGATGTGGAGAAATTTCTCTAGCCAGAGGGTGGTGAACTTGTGGAATTTGTTACCACGGGCAACTGTGGGGACCAGGGCGTTGGTTGTATTTAAGGTGGAGATTGGCATGAACATGACATATGGGTCGATTGGCTCCTAATTCATACGTACATGTGCTGGGTAGAGAGTAGCACAGTTCACCTTCAGTGACCCAGGTTCAATCCTCACTTCAAGTGCTCTGTGTGCGAAGTTTGCATGTTCTGCCTGTGCCTGGATTTCCTCCCACAGCTAGTTGATATGTTCTGGAGTTCATTTCCTTGAAACAGCCTGTATAGGAAATAAATGGGGAAACTGGACAGATGGAATAGCTTTGAGGTCCAGTATTGATTCAGTGGACTAAATGGCCACCTTTCATGCCATGAGAAAAACAGAGGTGACAAAAAAAAAGGTTCCTCTAGGTTTAAATCGGGCAATTGTTCAGATCTACTGATGTCAACAGTGCCAAATGGGCTGAGTTGAAGGTGTCATCTGTCAGACTTGGACATAGCCAGTTCCAATTTTCTGACCTGGGAAGTATTGACAACTGAGTTAAAATAAAACGAGGTAAAGTTTTATGTCTGATGCACTTGTTGCAGGGTCCCTTGGACCCCGAGTGTACATAACAGTTTTCCCAGGAGCCAAGAGTGCAGGTGTGGGATCATGAGATGAGTGAGCTTCCTGCACTGTCCCTCCACAATCAGGGATAGAGAGGTAGTCAGTGCCCTCTGTGAATGGAACACTTCGAAACCTTAACTTGCAGTGTGGTGCTTGATGTGAGCCCTCTGGCCTTCATCCCACAGCCGCCCACTTGGTTCATCCACTCCTGACTGACAAGAAGGATGCACCTCAACTCAGAAAAGGACAGGTGCCAGGAAAATTTGGTATCCCATTGAAATCCCGGGGTTGAATCTACCGTCTCCTTGTTCACATTAGGGATGAGAAAGGTATATCACAGAATGTCAAATGGCATAATGGTAACCATTATTTGTGCTATATGCTATGTGAGTGTGCTGTGCGCTCTTGGTAATGTGGTTTGCACCTTGCCCTGAAGCAACGCTGTATCGTTTGGCTATTATTAATCTATGGTTGAATGATAATTAAACTTGAACTTGATCTTCAAGAAGAGGAATCAAGTGCGATGAGGTAACTGCAGAGAGGTCTTTCTGATGTCTGACACAGGGACATCCTGAGCCAGCTCCTCCCCATGGCTGAAGATCTGCTTTCTGAATTGCAGAGTGAATTGTGTCCGCCTAGGTGACTCGGTGCACATGACCTCCACAACATGCAAACCCTAATAATAACACTGGGAGTGGAACCAGCCTCTGTATGTGGCCTTCTGTAACCTCACTCCAGACTTCATTCATCAGTCAAGAAAGAATGTGGAACACCCTCGTCACCCACAGAAGTTCATCTCTTACATTTGCTCCACAAAAGCAAATAAGTCATGATACTAACCAGGGGCAGAACTAATCTCAGTAAGGACGGGTGTCAAACAGGGTCTGTCACAGCACTAACAATTCTATCAGTCTTTCCTGCTGCATCGTTGGACAAAATTTCCAACAAGCCTCCCCAGGACTGGAGTTAATCTACAGAACAAATGGCAAACTTCTCAATCCACAGTGTCTACACTACAGAAACAGGGCCAGAAAGACTACAGCAGTGAGCTGCAGTGGTGGATGGCACTTCCATTCACACCCACCCGGGTGCCGATCTCTAAGACACTATTGACTCATTCACTGAGATATACCTGAGGGTGGATCTTATGCTCAATGTCTGAAAGACCAGGATTCTCCACCAACCTTCCCCTGTTGCACTCCGCAGCCTTTTGATGGGTGAGACCTGGAGAACTTGAAACACCTTCCATATCTTGGGAACCATCTTTCAGCAAAGGGGGTTATTAATGGTGAAATTCACCATTTTTGGTCCTTGGATAATAAAGGACATTTGAAAACCAAGTTGTCAGATCTGGTACAGACCTGATGGTCTGCCAGGCAGCTGTGATCCCTTCCTTCTTATGTTTCTGAGCCTTGGACTACCTGGGAAAATATCTCAACAAACACTGTGCTCACAAAGTCCTCAAAATTCAGTGGAAGTCCAGTCTCTCCTCTCAGGCCAACACCTTCTGCACTTGAGTCCCTCCAACTTGTAATGACCAGTGTGGGCAAAAATCTTGTGCTGTGCAATTTCTTTGCCCAGTGACAACAACATGTGCACACTGAATAATTTCTTCGATAGAAACACTATAAATAAGCCAGTTCTAAAATCGGCAGATAAATCATCACAAACTCCATGTTATCAACACCATCCACATCAGAAACGGAAAAGGAAATGTGATTGTGTATGATCGTGAAATATACGTAACATGCCAGTGAGGTAGAGGGTGACAACCTTTTGCGCATTAGAAGCAAAAGATGTGTGTGCATGCACACCTTAGAGAGAACATTGGTGGTGATCACCTTGCATCCACGATCTACTGATCTGCATTGATCAGCATCTACGTCAGCCACATCTGAACTGTTGAAATCTGAATGGAACGAAGCCATTATCAATCCTGAAGGACTACTTCAGAAGATTTCCTCTAATGTAAATGAGACTATATCATGAGCATGAAAAACAGCCCACTAGTAAATCGTTGCTTCACCTGCAAGGGCTTTATTGGATCCCCTGATGGTGGGGAGGGAGGAGATGAAGGAGGAGGTGTTGCATTTCCCAGAAAATGTTGGAGGAAACACAACAGGCAGCATCTGAAGATGCTGGAAATCCAGAGCAACACACGCAAAATGCTGAAGGAACTTGTGTGTGCTTCTTTTGATTTCCAGCATCTGCAAAATTCCTTATGTTTATGAGATACTGCATCTCCTGCAGTTGCAAGGGCAAGTGCTGTATGAAGGGGAGTGATTCTTGGGGATGGAAGCAGGAATCTGAAGGAGAACTCCCATCAGAAAGCTGAAAGAACAAGAAGGTTATGCACCTGTAATAATCAGTTGTTTTCTCTCCAGAAACAGTGATCAGCTGGGCAGGAGTCCATTGGTTTCGGAATTCAGCAGTAGCTGACCATCATTTTGGGAGATTTTAACCAGGCCAGTCTGAAAAAAATCACTAAGCAAGTACCATCAACAGATCACTTGCAATACCAGAGGAAACAACACACTGGACCATTGCTACACCACCATCAAGAATGCCTACTGTGCTATTCCATGCCTTTACTTCGGGAAGCCTGATCACCTGGCTGTACTTCTACTCCCTGAGTATAGGCAGAGACTGAAGACTGCAGCACCAGCAGTGAGGACCAAAAAGGTATGGACGAAGGAGTCACAGGAGCGCCTACAGGACTGCTTTGAATCAGTGGATTGGATTATATTCAGGGATTCATCTTCGAACCTGGATGAGTATGCTGCAGTGTCGCCGACTTCATTAAAACCTGTGTGGATGAGCGTGTGCCCACAAAGACTTACTGTACATACCCAAACCAAAAGCCGTGGATAAACCAGGAGGTACGTCATTTGCTGAAGGCTAGATCTGTGGCATTCAAGTCTGGCGACCCAGGCCTGTACCAGAAAACCAGGTATGATTTGCAGAGGGCTATTTCAAGGGCGAAAAGACAATTTCGAACGAGGTTGGGGGTGAAATTGGATGCATGGCAACTCTGGCAGGGTTTGCAAGACATTACTTCCTACAAAGCGAAACCCAATAACTTGAATGGCAGTGATGCTTCACTACCAGATGAACTCAATGCCTTCTATGCACGTTTTGAAAGGGAGAACACAACTGCAGCTGTGAAGATCCCTGCTGCACCCGGTGACCCTGTAATCCCCGTCTCAGAGGCCAATGTTAGGCTGTCTTTAAAGAGAGTGAACCCTTGCAAGGTGGAAGGTTCAAAGGTCAAATTTAATGTCAGAGAAATGTATACAATATACATCCTGAAATGCTTTTTCTTCGTAAACATCCACGAAAACAGAGAAGTGCCCCAGAGAATGAACGACGTTAAACGTGACAACCCCAGCTCACCCCCTCCTGTGCATAAGCAGCAGCGAGCAACAATCCCCCCTCCCCCCACCAACAAAAAAAAGATCGGTACCATCACTGAGCTCAATCGTGCTAAGCAATAGCAAAGACACAGACCAAAGTTACCCCAAAGGCTTCACATTTCATCTGACATTCGATAACTCACCAGTTCTCTCTGCCCCTAGCAAGGGAGAGGGAGGTGTTCCCCATTTTCACAGCGAGCGGGAGACATAACAACAACCCGCTGGTTTATCATATTAAAAGTCCGTTTCGTCACTTTTTTCGAGCTCTGTGTCCGAAGATCGCAAAGACCTCAGGTCTTCAGACCCACAGCAAAAGATTTTCTGGCCTCCCCGACGACACATGAATCTCCTGCCGTGACACCGATCTGCCTGTCTCCAGAGCCCGAGATCTTAGGCTTCCGAACACGATCGAGATTCTCAGGCCAGTCCCGCAAAGAACTGAAGCCTGCGTGTAACTCCAGATTAGGGTCTTCAAAAGAACGCTGAAAGGGAAAAATAAAATATTAAAGGTAGAAATAGAGCTGTTTCCGAAGATGTGAGCAAAGGAGTCGCCCTTCGGCACCATTGTTCCTCCTAGGCTCCACCTCCACCTGGATGGAGTACCTGGTAAGGATCTGAAAACCTGTGCCAACCAACTATTGGGAGTATTCAAAGACATTTTCAACTTCTCGCTGCTACGGGCAGAAGTTCCCACTTGCTTCAAAAAGGCAACAATTATACCAGTGCCCAAGAAGAATAATGTGAGCTGCCTTAATGACTATTGACTTGGAGCATTCACAGCGACAGTGATGAAATGCTTTGACAGGTTGGTCATGACTAGACTGAACTCCTGCCTCAGCAAGGACCTGGACCCATTGCAATTTGCCTATTGCCACAATAGGTCAACAGCAGACACAATCTTAATGGCTCTCCATAGCTCAGCATTTAATACCATCATTCGCGCAATCCTGATTGAGAAGTTGCAGAACCTGGGCCTCTGTACCTCCCTCTGCAATTGGATCCTCGACTTCCTAACCGGAAGACCACAATCTGTCTGGATTGATGATAACATATTCTCCTCACTGACGATCAACACTGGCGCACCTCAGGTGTGTGCTTAGCCCACTGCCCTACTCTGTGTATATACTTGACTGTGTGGCTAGGCATAGCTCAAATACCATCTATAAATTTGCTGACGATACAACTGTTGTTGGTAGAATCTCAGGTGGTGACGAGAGGGTGTACAAGAGTGAGATATACCAACTAGTGGAGTGGTGTTGCAGCAACAACCTGGCTTCACATCAGTAAGACGAAAGAGCTGATTGTGAACTTCAGGAAGAGTAAGATGAAGGAACACATACCAATTCTCATAGAGGAATCAGAAGTAGAGAGGGTGAGCATTTTCAAGTTCCTGGGTGTCAGGGTTTCTGAGGATCTAACCTGGTCCCAACATATCAATGTAGCTATAAAGAAGGCAAGACAGTGGCTCTACTTTATTAGGAGTTTGAAGAGATTTGGCATGTCAACAAATACAGTCAAAAACTTTTATAGATGTACTGTGGAGAGCATTCTGACAGGCTGCATCACTGTCTGGTATGGGGGGTGGGGGGGCTACTGCACAGGACCGGAAGAAGCTGTAGAGGGTTGTAAATCTAGTCAGCTCCATCTTGGGTACTAGCCTACAAAGTACCCAGGGCATCTTCAGGGAGCGGTGTCTCAGAAAGGCAGCGTCCATTATTAAGGACGTCTAGCACCCAGGGCAAGCCCTTTTATTGCTGTTACCATCAGGTAGGAGGTACAGAAGCCTGAAGGCACACACTCAGTGATTCAGGAACAGCTTCTTCCCCTCTGTCATCCGACTCATAAATGGACATTGAACCCTTGGACCCTATCTCACTTTTTTAAAATTACAATATTTCTGTTCTTGCACATTTTAAAAAATCTATTCAATATATTGTAATTGATTTACTTGTTTATTATTATTTTATTATATATTTTCTCTGCTATTGCATTGAACTGCTTTTGCTAAGTTAACAAATTTCATGTCACAGCCGGTGATAATAAACCTGATTCTGATCTCAGCTCGCAGAGTCTGCACTGACCATTTCTACACCAATCCTATTATAATCCATTTTATTCTTCCCATATTACAATCAACTCCCTCGGATTGTACACTGCATCTACACACACTAAGGTCAATTTACAGTGCCCAATTAACTTAGCATCTCACGTATGTAGGAGGAATCTGGAGCACCCAGAGGATATCCACATAGTTAGAGGGAGAATGTGCAAACTCCACACAGAAAGCACCTGAGGCCAAGGCGAAACCTAGGTTGCTGGAGTGGTGAGGCAGCAGATCCACTTGCTCAACTCTGTACTGCATTAACATGTCGTGGAGTCATGCACCATGTATTTGGACCCTTTGGGAACATCGTCGTAGCTGGACATTGAGTATCTACTGATACTGAACCGTTTGCTGAATGACTTAAGTGCGGATGAAGGGTCTCCAACCAAAATGTTGACTGTCTATTTTCCTCCATAGATATTGCATGACCTGTTGAGTTCCTCATTTGCTGTTGTAGTTTTCACTTGTCAGTTTTGGTTCTGAACCACTCATCAGGTTTCTCGTTCCTCAGACGCTGGTGAACTTGCCGAGTATTTTCATCATTTATTCTGAGGTGAACGCTCCTGTCGGATACACCATATAGCGTGAATGAAAAGCAAAAAAGAAACTGCAGCTGCTTGAAATTTTAAGAATGACAAGAAACCCAGAAAAACTCAGCAGTTCAGACAGCATCCTTGCAAAGAGAAATAGTTATCTTTGCAGGTTGAAGAACTTGCCATCAGAACTGAATAAGAGAGAAAATAATTGGTTTTAATTTATAGAGTAGGGGACTGGGTGGATAAGAGAAAGGGAACATCTTTGATAGGGTGTGGCCAGGATTCCTTAGGGTTTTGTTGTAAATGAGGTTGCCCGTTAAGGGCAACGTATAAGTGAATACATTAGTGCAGACCAGCTGGTAAGGCTATGCTGATGAATAGAGAAAGTCTGAGCCAGTGTCACAGACATGGTCCTGTCTGAGACAGAGAAAGTGAGATACCAGAAATTCTCAGATTAATTCATTTGTCCATGTTCTTCCTCACCAATGGCTACCATTTTTATAGTCCACCCCCCCCCCCATAGCCTATTAATTTGTTGACTGAATGATCTTGTTTAGTCTGTTGATTGGTTGACCTGGTTTGTGGTGATGGCAGTTGATCTGTTGGCTTGGTTTACAGTGGGAGCAACAGTTGATTGGTGGGTTACACACACAAAATGCTGGAGGAATTTAGCAGATCGGGGAGCATCGGTGGAGAGGAACTGAGTCAGTGCTTTGGGTTTGAGACTCTTCATGCAGTTGATTAGAGGGTCCAGTTTGTGGCAACGGCCGTTCATGGAGGGGGGAGAGGGGAAAGAGAGGGTGACATGGAAATAAGGGGTTGCAGATGCTAGAATCTGAGCAGTAAGTTAGATGATAAGGGAGAGGTGATGGGAAGATAAAACCAATGGGGAAGGGAAATAAAGTTAAGTAATGAGAGCTGGAGCGCTGTGTAACTCGGCAGATGAGGAGGAGAAAAGAGCTCGGGGGTGTGAAAATGTACAATTCAGTATTAAACAAAGTGTGCACGGCAGAATATGAAACGCTTCACCCAGGGAGTGGAGAGAGACCGACATGCCGGTGAGGGAGTGAGGGAGTGCGGGGAGAATTGGAAAAGCAAGGGACTGGAACCTGGGGGGGGAGGGGTGGGCGCCTGGAAATGGGCGGGACCTAGGAGCCCGCTCTAAGAGGACGGCTGCCGCTGATTGGAGCGGCGGCTGCCAGTCGGCGCTGATTGGCGAGGCCGATTGGAGCGTGCGTTGATTGGAGCGCGGGTTTTTGGCGGGCTGTTTGCTCTTTCAGCCCGCGTCCCTTTCTCCCTCAGCCATGCCGAGCTCAGAAGTTGTCTCCGTTTCACCGGTGAAGAGCGCCGTGCTCAAGTTCGCCAAGCTGAGCGAGAATGCGTACCGGCCGACACGGGGCTCGGCGCGGGCGGCGGGTTACGACCTTTACAGGTGAGTCTTCGGGCTGGGGAACCGGTACCTGTCTCGGGGCGCTGCGCTGCATTTCCCGAGCTTTGTGCTGCATCTTCCTTCGCTTTTGCACTAAACTTAATTATTATTCGAATTAACCCGTCGCTCCTCGCTTTACTGATTTTTCAAAAGTGATGTACTTCAAAAGAAAACTGATAATAGGAATCCTACACTGCAATTGCATGCTTTTATTTTCATTTTGCCACCAAATGGTTCGCCTCGGGCTCTGATACCCTCCCTTTCCCTTTCCCATTACTCTTTCCCGTTCACTTTTTCTGGCTCTCTCTTCTCTCCCCCCTCCCCGCCACTCTGTCTTGTCGGGTTGAGTGTATCCCTCCTGCACCCAATTAGTGATAACCATTGTGTGTCACAATTATAGGGTTATAGCATTGCAGGAGGCCATTCTGTCCATTGAGCCTATGATGCTTTACAGAGCAAACACATTTCTGTTCCCCTTGACCATCTCTTTCTCGGGTGCCTGTCTGCTCTAATTTTATGACTACCTGCCTGTACAAGGGGCATTTTAGGGTGGGTAGTAACCACTTGATAGTATGTCTGATAACTACTTATCATATGACATATAAATTCAAGAACAATGTGGGTATTGAAGTGCATGGATGGTGCACTGTTTTCTTGATTATTTGCTCCAGCTTGTTCAGTTCAGTTCTCTGGTTGTCTTGCAGTGCCTATGATTATGTGATCCTTCCTCAGGATAAAGTTATTGCGAAGACTGATATTCAGATTGCACTTCCTCCTGGTTTCTATGGCAGAGTGGGTAAGTGATAATAACTGCTACTCTTTAGCTTTCATAGAAACATAGAAAATAGGTGCAGGAGAAGGCCATTTGGCCCTTTGAGCCTGCACTGCCATTCAGTACGATCATGGCTGATCATCCAACTCAGAACCCTGTACCTGCCTTCTCTCCATACCCCCCGATCCCTTTAGCCACCAGGGCCATATCTAACTCCCTCTTAAATATAGCCAATGAACTGGCCTGTTTCTTGTGGCAGAGAATTCCACAGATTCACCACTCTCTGTGTGAAGAAGTTTTTCCTCATCTCGTTTCCCAAAAGGCTTCCCCTTTGTCCTTAAACTGTGACCCCTCGTTCTGGACTTCCCCAACACTGGGACAAGTATCTCATGTATTTCTATTTTACTTTAAATTATCAAGTACTCACTATAGAATGCATCTCAACTCAAATATGCCTATATACCTCAGGTTCAGGGAGCTCCTCAATAGTGTTTGTAGGAGATGACTCTGAGACTGCTCAAAGTGGTTCCGACAGCTTTGGACACAATTCTTTTCTAACATTTGACTCTGCTCTCCTCAGCTTATCAATGCGTTGTCTCCAGATGATGTCAGATGCAACCTCCATTCGTCTTTCCAAGCACCTACTTGTGATCACCTCTGTAAGTCCTCGCTTGTCCAGGAGTGAAACTTAGAAGCTCCGTGTTTGAGGAGCCCTCACTGTGTCTCAGCTGTTTGTCTTGCATACTCCTTCTGAGATTGGGTTCAAGGGGCTCCCAAGCCTGAACGTCAGGGATGAGCCAGCGACAGCATAGCTGGTGAATTGTTGGTTCAATTGTGTGTTGCATTACTATATGTAAGAAAGAAATTGACAAGCTTCTGATTCAGAGTCAGTGTAGTGTGTTCTACTGACATTGCACGCAGTGCATTCTTTAGACTGGACAAACCTTTCCGCCAAGCTGTTTGTAGCTGGAAGGTACAGTCTGGATGTAATATGTCGCTTATTCTATTCGTTTCCAGGAATGGCTGAAGCTGTCCTGCAACAAACTGGTCCATTGACACAGGCTAAGTGTTCTGGATCTCCAGTCCTTAAGAATAGGCTTTCTAATACACCAACGGAGTGCAAGGCTGTAGTGGAGGCCATTGGAAACACTTCTGGCCATTTTGTAGCTGCATGCACAACTACCAAGAAATTTTTGCCCATGAATGGTTGGCAAAATTCACATGAACCCTCTGCCAGGGCAATGCAAGCCATTCCCAGGTTTGGAGAAGAGCTGTTCTTGGCATCTTCTGGACATGTTGGCATCCCAAACAGTGTATGGCAAGCTGCTCAATCTGTTATCTGTCCCAAGCCACCGGACAAAACTTTGAGTTAACGCTTTTATTTTGACCACTCCTTGATGTAGGTCTCCCAGTAATTTAGCTCTCAGCTTGAATGGTACAATGACTCTCAATCCCCACGTAAGGTAACCCTCTATCAAGTTCATCCTGGCTCTGGTAAATCTGGGGAAAACTGAAATTTCTGCTGCAAATTCCAGCTATTTTGGGTTGCCATGTAAACCTGAGACTGGAGTCTTTATCAGTTTCCCTTTGGATCATCTCTGTCATAGTAGGGAGACTTTCGATTTGCATTAGGGAGAACACGTCAAAGGGAGTATCCTTGTTTTTAAAATTTTCAGGTATTTCCTTTTCCAAGGTAAATGGGATAGTCATCAGCATTTCCATGATTAATTGTCTTCTTGGATTCAATCTCGTAATTGTGTCCTCTAAGAAACGGAGCCCATCACTGCATTCATGCTGCTGCTGTTAGTGGAAGTCCCTTCAGGGGATTGAAAATGGACACTCGTGGTTGATGGCCAGTAATAAGTAACTCTGCTGTACAGGTACTGTTTGAAACATTTTACATCCCAAACCAGACTCAAGGCCTCTCTTACAACCTGTGCATACTTTTCCTCTGCAGTAGTAAACGAACGTGATGCAAAGGCTATGGGGTGTTCATTTCCATCACCACTACCATGAGATAAGAGACTGCACCTATTCCATAAGGGAAAGTGTTATAGGCAAGCTTCACTGGGTGATGTGGATCATAGTGTGTGAGTACAATGTCTGACGTCACCACTTCCTTTACATTTTTGAAAGCCACCCCATACTGCCTTGTCTATTGCCATTTTTTCCGCCCCCCCCCCCCCCCCCCGATCTGTAGTAATGAGTTCAAGGAGTGGAGCACAGTAGCCAGATCCAGCAAGAACCTGTTAAAGTAATTAAGAATTTTTGAAATGGGACCACAACTGTGACATGTCCTTTGCCTTTGGGGTATCCCCCCACTGCTTGAATTTTCTCAGCACACTTATGTAATCCTTGTATGTAAATAGTGTGACCACAATAAGTAAAGCTTGGTTTAAAGAATTAACACTTGTTGCGTCATGCTCTGAGCCCATGATCTTCTAATCTTTTTAAGTGTCTTCAGATTTTGGAGATCTTTGTGATTCTCACTGGTAGCAGTGATGTTGTCTAGGTAACACAGCCTGGGCAACCTTGCAGCATCTGGTCCTATAGCTTTCTGCCAAAGTGTAGGTGCAGGTGCTACCTCAAAAATAAGCCTATTACAGTGATAAAGCCCTTTGTTGAGTCTTTATGGTGAAAAACACTGGACTCTTCTTCCATCTCCATCTGTAGGTAGGCCTCAGCTAAGTCCACTTTGCAGAAGTGTTTCCCTCCAGAAAGGTTTGCAAAGATATCCTCTATTCTGGGCATTAAGTTCCAGTACTGGGTTGATGGTACCTTAAAATCATCACAGATCTTGATGGACCCATTCTTTGCTACTGGGATCACTGATGTTACCCATAGGTTCCACTCAACTTTGGAAAGAATTCCTTTGCCCTCTGTGCCATCCAGCTCACTGGCTACTTCATCATGGATAGTATATGGAACTGAATGGGCTTTGTAAAACTTGAGTGTGGCACTTAACACTATTTTATCCTTGGTGTGTTTGAGTTTTTCAGTGCTGTCCAGGAGCACTGCTGTGGCATCATCCAGTACCTTTCTTAATTCACTTTCAATTGACTAATGAAGGGGATGTAGCAGGAAAATTGTGGATGGATCTCCAATGAAATCAAATTGTCTCAGCCAATCATGGACCCATGATGCTGGCACTCTGTTTTTACCACATAAAGCTCAATGTGGCTTATTAGTTGTTGGACTTCACTGTCGTAAATGTCATTCTCACAGGAGTTGTCTTCTCTCCAGTATAAGTTCTTCATTGGATCATCTACAGGCTTCAGTTCAGTATCATTGAAATGTTCCAGCCAAGCCAGTGTCTAATTCTAATTTAATTTGCCATTCACTTCTAGTGTAAGCCATATTGCTTGTCTTTTGTAAGTTTTCACATTGTAAATCTCAAGGCTACTCAGTCCTGTGTCACTCTCATCACTATCAGTATTTTTTTTTTATCAACAGCATGCAGATTAATGCTCTTTTTGAAACTGCATCTTGATTTTTTAAAAATATTTTTCTCTTCCCTGCACTTTCCATTTAGTTTTGTCTGCCCCTCATGCTCTCTGTATGTTTCACCTTTAAACCTGCATTGGTCTGATGTATGTGAGCCCCTGGCACAATGTAATACAGTTTGGTTTGGCCAGGGAGGTGTCTGTTCAAATGTTGAATTTTTTTTGTTTATGCTCACTTTCATTCCACGCCGCAACTTAATGGTGTCTCTGGCTACAGATTCCATTGATGCAGCGATTTCAACAGCTCTCTTAAATGTGAGTTGTGCTGCAATTAGCAACTCTTTTTGAATACTTTCTTCTAAGATTCCACAAGCTAAACAATCTCTTGGTGCATCATTAAGCTACTGAATTGGCGGTACTGAAATGCTCAATTTCGGCAATTCAGCCACTTGAGCTGAAATGGACTCCCCTTCCTTTTGATTCCATTTATAAAAGCTAAAGCATTCTCCAATCAACAGTGGTCTCAGTTGTAAATTTTCCTGTATTGCTTTTACATTAATCGCAAAACTTGTTTTGTCTGGTTTGGTTGAGTGGTCAAACTCGTAAGCAAGCTATGTGCTTTTCCACTTATTACATTCAGCAAAACTGGCAATCCCTTTTCATTGGCTATTCCAGTTGCTTAAAAATACTGCTCAATTCATTCAGTATGCATCACCCAGTTATCTGTTTTGTGATCAAACGTGTCTATTTTTACAATGTAGCAGGCCATTTCTGACTTTTAAAAGTTTATTACTACTATCACCCGGTACTCACTGTTTACAAACTTGTAAACCTTGTCTAGTATCTGTCATTTTTATTTTTAACTTGATGCTGGTCTCCCCTTTGCGAAGAAAAATAAAGTGCTACGCTTCAGTGGCGGAGTACTGAAAATAAAGTGGTGGAGCAGGCTTGACAGGCCAGATGGCCTACTCCTGTTCCTATTTCTTATGTTCAACAGGTAGGTAGTGGTCTCATGTTTGTTATAGAATTTACTTGTCGCCTTTGGTTTGTAACTCCAGAGATGACTTGAAAGAAAAATATGGGAGCTATAGGAAAAATGTGTGCGTAGTTCCACTTTAGTAAGGTGCACACTTATGACATGGTAATGTAATAACTATAGAACCATAACATATAGGAGCAGAATTAGGCCATTTGGCCCATTGAGTCTGCTCTGCCATTTCATCATAGCTGATCCAATTTTCCTCAGCCTCCTCCCTTCTCCCCATATCCCTTCATGCCCTGACCAATAAAGAATCTTATCGACCTCTGCCTTGAGTATACATAAAGACTTTCCCTCCACAGCTGCCTGCAGCAATGAATTCCATATGCTATTCATGTACTAATTAAATAATTCTTTTGGGTTAGTGGTGGAGAGGAGGTCGCTAAACAAACTGTTATCCATTATGGACAATCTGAAACATCCTCTCTATGACCTATTGAATATGCAGAGAAGTACCTTTTCGAACAGACTCAATTGGCTCCACTGTCACAAAGATCATTACAGAAAATCTTTCCAACCAAATGCAATAAGCACATACAAACAGTTCATCTCTGCAACAGGTAAACACAATAGTCTGATTTATTGTTATCTTGTACATTATTATTGCACATGTACACTATTTTTATATTACTGTTTTTACACTATTATTCTGTATTTATTTGTTAAGTACACTGTTAGGTGTGTGAAACCTGCTTTCTTCTTGGGCATCTGAGGAAACGGCTCATTAGCTGTCATTGGCATTCTCCCAATTCAGCGTCAAGAAACTCGTCTTTCTCTGGCCTCATACATCTAGGGTATACACACTCTGGTCTTGCCAAATCCATGAAATTGGGATGTCTCGCCTATCCAAGCCCCGGTTTGTGAATGTTGTGTGATTTGCTGCCCTGTTTCATCTCGTCACAGGAAATAATAGATTGTACATAACATACAATTAAAAGGAGTATCTTTATGAACGTTAACTTGACTGAAGAGTTAGTAGAGAAAAGACAAAAAAACAGTCCATTATGATTAAATGGTCAAACGTGCACAGGTTGGAGCTCAAATCTTTCAAAAGTCATATTCACCAATCCCCAGTGGACTTCCACACCTTTGCTCCATTGAATCATGGTCCCCTCCAGATCTTTCCTGTTTACGTGGAGAGGCTTCTCCCTGTCCATTACATGAGCCTTCCGACAACTCAGCTTGTCACTGGTTGAGCTCGGCTCCATACCCAGTTACTTCAGAGCCCAGTCTCCCTCAATGTCCAGCCACAAACCTGCCTGCCCACTGCTAGTCCTCCCCCCCATTTCATATGCATCGGCGTGTGGAGGTTTAGAAATCCTTTTGTTAATTATTGGGAAGTTTGCAGAGGGTAGCATATACCACACCTCCATTTCATCACCCTATGAGTCCATACCATATCTAGTGGTTACGTCCCTTCCAAACATGTCCACTGCTTGGCCTTCTGTTCTCCCACATTGCTTCAGAGTCCTCTTACTGGGTTTAGGGTCCATGTCAGGCTCTGGGTCAACGTGTACCTCTTGTCCTGGAGGTAGAAGGTGGTTCAGATGGAGAATCGTGACAGCTTCATTCCCATCCTCTGGGTTCACCTGGAAAACTGGTACATTTGGCATCTGACTCTCCATTAAGTAAGGCATAGCCACCCAGTGGTCAGCCAACTTCTGCTTCCCTGGTAGCCCTAAATTTGTCTTCAGGCATCAGTTGGGAGAACCTAACCTTTTGATCACATCTCCCATTTAAACATAGAACATAGAATAGTATAGCACAGTACAGGTCCTTCGGCCCACAATGTTGTGCCGACCCTCAAACCCTGCCTCCCATATAACCCCCCACCTTAAATTCCTCCATATACCAGTCTAGTAGTCTCTTAAACTTCACTAGTGCATCTGCCTCCACCACTGACTCAGGCAGTGCATTCCACGCACCAGCCACTCTCTTGAGTAAAAAACCTTCCTCTAATATCCCACTTGAACTTCCCACCCCTTACCTTAAAGCCATGTCCTCTTATATTGAGCAGTGGTGCCCTGGGGAAGAGGCGCTGGCTATCCACTCTTACCTATTCCTCTTATTATCTTGTACACTTCTATCATGTCTGCTCTCCAAAGAGTAAAGCCCTGGCTCCCTTAACCTCTGATCATAATGCATACTCTCTAAACCAGACAGCATCCTGGTAAATCTCTGTACCCTTTCCAATGCTTCCACATCCTTCCTATAGTGAGGCAACCAGAACTGGACACAGTACTCCAAATGTGGCCTAACCAGAGTTTTATAGAGCTGCATCATTACATTGCGACTCTTAAACTCTATCCCTCGACTTATGAAAGCTAACACCCCATAAGCTTTCTTAACTGTCCTATCCACCTGTGAGGCTACTTTCAGGGATCTGTGGACATGCACCCCCAGATCCCTCTGCTCCTCCACACTACCAAGTATCCTGCCATTTACTTTGTACTCTGCCTTGGAGTTTGTCCTTCCAAAGTGTACCACCTCACACTTCTCCGGGTTGAACTCCATCTGCCATTTCTCAGCCCACTTCTACATCCTATCAATGTCTGTCTGTAATCTTTGACAATCCTCTACACTATCTACAACACCACCAACCTTTGTGTCGTCTGCAAACTTGCCAACCCACCCTTCGACCCCCACATCCAAGTCGTTAATAAAAATCAGGAAAAGTAGAGGTTCCAGAACAGATCCTTGTGGGACACCACTAGTCATAATCCTCCAATCTGAATGTACTCCCTCCACCACGACCCTCTGCCTTCTGCAGGCAAGCCAATTCTGAATCCACCTGGCCAAACTTCCCTGGATCCCATGCCTTCTGACTTTCTGAATAAGTCTACTATGTGGAACCTTGTCAAATGCCTTACTAAAATCCATATAGATCACATCCACTGCACTACCCTCATCTATATGCCTGGTCACCTCCTCAAAGAACTCTATCAGGCTTGTTAGACATGATCTGCCCTTCACAAAGCCATGCTGACTGTCCCTGATCAGACCATGATTCTCTAAATGCCCAGAGAACCTATCTCTAAGAATCTTTTCCAACAGCTTTCCAGAGACGTAAGGCTCACTGGTCTATAATTACCCGGACTATCCCTACTACCTTTTTTGAACAAGGGGATAACATTCACCTCCCTCCAATCCTCCAGTACCATTCCCGTGGACAACGAGGACATAAAGATCCTAGCCAGAGGCTCAGCAATCTCTTCCCTCACCTCGTGGAGCAGCCTGGGTAATATTCCGTCAGGCCCCGGGGACTTATCTGTCCTAATGTATTTTAACAACTCCAACTCCTCTTCTCCCTTAATATCAACATGCTCCAGAACATCAACCTCACTCATATTGTCCTCACCATCATCAAGTTCCCTCTCATTGGTGAATACCGAAGAGAAGTATTCATTGAGAACCTCGCTCACTTCCACAGCCTCCAGGCACGTCTTCCCACCTTTATCTCTAATCGGTCCTACCTTCACTCCTGTCATCCTTTTTCTCTTCACATAATTAATGCCTTGGAGTTTTCCTTTACCCTACTCACCAAGGCCTTCTCATGCCCCCTTCTTGCTCTTCTCAGCCCCTTCTTAAGCTCCTTTCTTGCTTCCCTATATTCCTCAATAGACCCATCTGATCTCTGCTTCCTAAACCTCATGTATGCTGCCTTCTCCCACCCGACTAGATTTTCCACCTCCCTTGTCACCAATGGTTCCTTCACCCTATCATTCTTTATCTTCCTCACCGGGACAAATTTATCCCTAACATTCTGCAAGAGATCTCTAAACATCTACCACATGTCCATAGTACATTTCCCTGCAAAAACATCATCCCAATTCACACCCGCAAGTTCTAGCCTTATAGCCTCGTAATTTGCCCTTCCCCAATTAAAAATTTTCCTGTCCTCTCTGATTCTATCCTTTTCCATGATAATACTAAAGGCCAGGGAGCGGTGGTCACTGTCCCCCAGGTGCTCACCCACTGAGAGATCTGTGACCTGACCTGGTTCATTACCTAGTACTAGATCTAGTATGGCACTCCCCCTAGTCGGCCTGTCCACATACTGTGACAGGAATCCATCCTGGACGCTTAACAAACTCTGCCCCATCTAAACCCTTGGAACTAATCAGGTGCCAATCAATATTAGGGGAGTTAAAGTCACCCATGATAACAACCCTGTTATTTTTGCACCTTTTCAAAATCTGCCTCCTAATCTGCTCCTCTGTATCTCTGCTGCTACCAGGGGGCCTACAGAATACCCCCAATAGAGTAACTACTCCCTTCCTGTTCCTGATTTCCACCCATACTGACTCAAAAGAGGATCCTGCTACATTACCCACTCTTTCTGTAGCTGTAATAGTATTTCCTTGATTCGGCTATGTAGCAGACCTCAGCTCATTCATATGCCTTTTGCAATTCCCTCCTCGTACCAGACACGTGCTCGGATAGGTCTTCTATGGCAAATCTTCCCTGCCAGTCCCAAAACAGAGGTCAATGGGCAACCTTGCTTCATGCCCAAATATTCTGTGTACAGTTGTAGCAGTGGACCAGATTCCCAGTATGTTGATTCCATTTATTCTTGCTGATCTCCAGGGTTCTGAGCATGTCCAGCATTGTCAGGTTGAACCTCTTGGGCTGGGGATCACCATGAGAGTGATAAGGCGTAGTCCTAACTTCTCGACTCCAAGCATGCTCATTAACTCGTGTGAACCTACTCTCAAAATCCTTTCCCTGATTGCTATGTATCTGTCTGGGGAGGTCACAATGAACAAAATACTTTTTCCATAACACTTTGGCCATGGTGGACACCCTCTGATCCTTTGTAGGGGAGGCTTGAGCATACCTGGTCTGATCATTAATATCCAAAAGATTTGCCATGGTGCTGGAATTGAACTCTATGGATAGGAAATCCATACAGACCAGATCAAGTGACCCTGCACTCGACAAATGCAATAACGGATCGGCCCTCATAGGCAGCATCTTCCTCCAAATACATTGAATGCATGACTTACAGTACTCTTTGACCGCAGGCTTCGTAGAACTGATCTCTGACCAATCCATGAGTCTTGTCAAACCCCAAATGACCTGAATCATCGTGAAGTGACTTCAACATAATCCTCCGATACTTCTCAGGCAGACCAACTGGGAATGCCGAGGCGTATCTGGAAGAGATGTGACCCAGTATAAAATATGGTTCCTCAACTCCAGTTTGTGCCATTCTCTCAGCAGTAGAGATACGGCAGTGTGTTTCATCTTTTCAGCTTGGGCCATATCCCCTTTTGCAACCGCTGACCAAACAGTACCTATGCAAGGGTCATCTCGCTGAGCGGCGGCCAGTTCCCCTGGGCTCAACTCAGGTAACTGCTTTGTATTCGGAGGGGTCAGGTTGCAGTAAGCTGTGGAATGACAAAACCAGAAGCTCCCAAATGGTACACTACTCTCAATCCTGCCCTTGCCTTGCCTCTGACTTCCCCATGGTGGAAAACTGACACTTTGTTTTAACTTAAGGCGCAGGAACTCTCTCCCACTTTCCGTCCCCTTCCATCACTTCATGAACATGTTGGGAAAAGGTGTCCACGTCAATGATCTGGCTCCCCGGCCAGTACTTCAGGCTGAAATCATAGGTAGACAACGCCACCCACCAACGATGGCCTGTGACATCAATTTCGCCAAGGTCAGGATACAAGTCAATGGATTGTTGTCCATCCTCGTCTCAAACTTGGTGCCATATAATCACTTATCCATTACAGCCCATTTCAATGCCAAGAACTCCAATTTGTGCTCGTGGATAGTTTCGCTCAGAGGGTGACAGACTCTGGCTGACAAAAGAGAAAGGTCTTGACCCTGTGCCCTAATCCTGATACAGAACGTCCTCAAGCCCTCTCTGCTGGCATCTGTATGCAATGCATACAGCAATTGGCGATCTGCAAAAGGCAACACAGGCAATTTTGTCAGCAGCTCCTTCAGCAACTTAAAAACTTCTTCACATTTTGCATCCCATATTGCTCCAAAAGGCTTCAAAGAGCTAAGATATTTACCATCCTTTCCTTTCCTCCTCCCTTTCTTCCCTAAGGGTGGGTAACCGCATGGAAGCTGATTCAAAAAGTGACTCACTTCAGAGTAGTTCTTTGTGAACTTCTGATAATACCCACAGAATCCAAGGAATGAGTGTAGGGTGTTCACTTTCTTGGGCCTTGGCCACATTGTCACCATCTCTGTAGTTACTCCATTCTGTGAGATTACATGCCCAACATATCTGAAAGATGTCTTACAGAACTGGGGTTTGTCCAGTGATAGTTATCTTTATCTTTCAGGAGGCCTGACACCTTCAGTAGCTGCGCCTCTTGCTCTTCCAGGGTGGACCCAAACGCTATGAGATCTTCTAGGTACAGCAGCACCTCCAACAAATTCATATCCCCAACAGTTTTCTCCATGACCAACTGGAAAGTAGCCGGTGCTCCTGATAAGCCCTGGAGCATCCTTTCAAACTGAAAGACTCCAAGTGGACACGTACATGCTGCGTTCTCCTTGTTAGCCTCACTGTTTTTAAATGTTGCCACTGTAACACGAATTTCCCACTTGGGATCAATATAATCATTATTATTATGGAAAGAATTATGTAAAAAAATGCTTAATATTACTCAAATATTACTGAAATTAAATACACTTCACTAACCCACTCAACCTTTCCTTCCTCAAGTCCCTGCAGCACCTTTGCAACTGTCATCTCTAATCTGCAAATTTCTTGATCCACAATGACCTTCTGCCCTTTATCAATAATCTACCTACCTCTACCCTTTTTTAAAAAAAAAATGAATTCATACTTTGGTTACAATTTCTTTTTGAGGAAGAGTTCCACAGTCGCACAACTTGAGAATTTTGTGTCTGTTTCAAACAATTGTCCCCATATTTTTAAAGTTACTGTTCTTGTTCCCCTGTTATTTCAGTCAAATCACCTATGTACTTTCTAATACAAATACAAGCCTAACCTGTTTGGTCTTTGCTCATGAGGCATGTATCCAGTATTAGTCTCTGAGCTGTTTCTATTGCATTAATCTTACCTTAAGAAAAACAATACAGTGCCTTACAAATGGCTGACAGAGCATGTCCTATTTTTATATTCTCTCACCAATGGACTACAACCTTGTGTTGATTTTCTTATTTTGTGAGATCTATCACTAAGTACTGCAATTTCTTACCATTTAGATAATAGACTTCTATTAATCTTGCCAAAATGTTCAATATTTCCATTTTCCCATAGTATTCCATTTGCTGGATTTTCCCCCAGTATATCTATATCCCTTTACAACCTCTTCTTTTTTGTAGCTAATTTTCCCACTTATCAGTGTTATCAGTAAATTTGCCAGCTGTCCTCAAGTCTTTTATATAAATTAAAATGTCAAGGCTTCAGTACCAATTTCTGTGACACCAGGCAACCAGTAAAGAAAGACCATTTCTTTCTGCTGTTTCATGTCAGCCTGCTAGTCTTCCATCTATGCATATCACCTCCAGCACCACCAGCTTTTATTTTCTACAATAACTTTTGATGTAGATTTTTATGGAATTCACCATTTTCCCCTTTCTGCACAGTCCTTGCAAAGAAGGACAACTAATTGGTTAAACATAACTTCTGATTTACAAAATCACGTTGACTGCCTGAGTATCCTGAGATAATTGATTTAGTTCTTCCATCTAAAATGCCTTTAGAATTTCTCACATTTTCCTGAGACTGATGTTCAACTAACTTGCCTTTCTTACTTTGTCTCCCTTTCTGAACAGAGGAATTACATTTACTATTTTCCAAATCTAGGGAGTTTTCCTTGAATCAAGAAATTTTTGGAAACCAATTACTCAGTCACTTATAAAATCCTAGGATGAAACCCATCAAGACCATGTAGTTCCATCAGTTTTCTCAGTGCACTTTCCTGGTAGCTGTAATTTTTGAGTTCCTCATTCCAAAATTACAGCTATATCTGGGGTGTTTCTTGTATCCTGTAATGTGAAGATTATTGAAAAGTACCCATTGAATTGACTTCCTGCCATTTTACTTCCATTATTAATTTCCCAGACTTTCTTTCTTTAAAACTAATGCTTATTTGGTTAACTTTTTTTAAATTAAAAGTTGGTAGAAACTCTTTATTTTCCAGGCTAATCTTAAGATTTTTCACTACTTCTAGTCATTTCCTGTTTTTATATTCTGCTCAATTTTTGCTGTTTTCCTATAAGATGTTTTAATATGGTATTTAACTTTTTTTTTACTGTCTGTGGACGGTGACCCTTAAGAAATTTTCTTCCTCAGTGTGCCCTGCATATTTTAAGAGTCGCATAAATATCTGTTGAGCATCAGAAATTAAAAATACTGAATACTGCATATAATATTTTAAGTTGGAAAAATAGAATATGTGCTAATAGCTTATAACTAAAATATGTTTTAGCTGAGACTGTAAATAACTTGTCAATTTTCTCTTAATCCTTCCTAGCTCCAAGATCTGGATTGGCAGCAAAACACTTCATTGATGTTGGAGGTGATGTATTTGCACTAAAATATGAAACAAAATTTGCATGTGATCATCAATGGTATACTAGTTTTTTTTGGAAATTATGTATAAGCAGACAAACCTAAACACTGTTGTGGCTTGAGGAATGAGCAAGGTAGTATATATGGTATTGGGATTTGCACAGTCTGCTGATCTCCAGAATGGCGTTGCCTGTTTTGGAAGAAAAATATCTGAAATGCAGAACAGCACCTCTAACTTGCAGGGCATATTTGGAGAGTTAGTTGTGAACTTAAAATTACTAGATAAATTCATGCATCGCTAATTTAATTAAGTATATTAGTTGACAGTGAAATGCAATGAAACAAGACAAATGGACACTTGTTGATAATCCCAGATTTAGTTGGACTGCTTTATGCATGATATTGTCTTAGTCCTAAATTGTTTTTCCCTAAAATATTCCATAATACAGGGGTAGCCCACAACTTCCCTTCCACACCACTAATTGTCATCTTAAAGCCAAATTTCCTGCTGATTTCATCCCTTCTTCCAGCATCCAGAGGAGTTCATTGATTTTTTCTTTCTTTTTCCAATATTTTTATTGATTTCTATATAGAAGAATACAGATTCCAAGAGAATACATATTATAAAACAGAAGAAAAAATACAATAATACCAGATACAATATATTGTCACATTAACAAACTCCTTACTCTATATTCATATAGATTAGATTAATTTGTGTATTAGAATATAAGCAATTTTATTTAAAAAGAGGATCTACACCCACTACCAAAGTTGAAGCTGTTTGGGGGGGAAAAAAAACATCAGGTAATAAAATATACTACTAACCAACTTCTGTACTTTAGCAAGAAGTCAAAGATTATGAAAATAATTTAAAAATGGCCCCCACAAACTTTGAAAATCTTGGTTAGATTCAGAAATAGACAACGAATCTTTTCTAAATTTAGGCATGCCATAACATCTCGTAACCACTGAGCATGATTAGGCGGAACAGCATCCTTCCATTTAAACAAAAGCACCCTCCTAGCCATAACAGAGATAAAAGCCAGAATGTGCAGATCAGATGTCTTCAAAATGATATCTTTCCTTCCAACAATACCAAATAGGGCAGTCAAAGGATTAGGCTTAAAATTTACTTTAAAGAGTACAGAAAAAGTTTGGAATACTTCCATCCAATATTTTCCAAGACTTGGGGACATCCAAAACATGAATAAATGAAGCTTCTCCATTGTTACACCTATCACAGTAGGGAGATATATCCATATAAAAATGAGATAACTTATCCATGGTCATATAAGCCACTTTAAATTGTAGGAGGGAGTGACGAGCACATAACGAAGTATTAACTAATTTAAAAATCTCATTCCAAATTTCTTCAGAAATTGAGGTCTGTAAATCTTGTTCCCAAAGATTTTTAATTTTGTCTAAAGAATCATTTCTCATTCCCAACAACATATAAATATTGGATATTGAACCATTATAGAATGATTTCATATTAAGAATTTCACCTAATACGTTCTTATCAGGACTATTAGGAAATGTATATAATTGAGATCGCAGAAAATCTCTAATTTGTAAGTACTGAAAAAAATGGGTTTTTGGTAAACTATATTTTGTTGACAATTGTTCGAACAAAGAAATAATTCCTCGTACAAACAGATCCAGGAAACATGTAATACCCAATCTTTCCCATTGTTTAAAAACTACATCAGTCATAGAAGGCTTAAAAAAATTTTTTTAAAAAGTGGGACTAGAAAGTGAGAATCCCAATAAACCAAAATATTTTCTAAATTGTATCCAAATCCTTAAAGATTTTTAAAATTCCCAGTTTTCATCCTTTGAAAGTGTTAAATTTGACAGCTATGTTTTTAATGAAATAGCCAATCTATTACTAAACCTGCTTCGTTTCAGTCCAGCTTCTGTGCATTCGTAACCTATTGTTGTTCTTACTTTCCGCGCCACATGGCACATCAGGCGGCAACCTTGCCATTCCTTTAGCATTTGTCTGTTTTACAAGGCTGTGTTGCGAGCTCAACCCAGCACAGATGGAAACCGTAAGGAGCCAGCAGATTCGAACCTAGTGCCACTTGCCTCAAAGTCCCTTGTGGATGCCACTACACCACTGGCTGACAAGTTGTAACTTGTAGATAAGTTTATTACAATGCTCTTCTAGTCAATTTTCTAGGAGAATAGTGCTTTCTAAATCATAACTTACTCCAAATGCCACTTTTTTTCCCCCAACATGACCTAATTAATTTAATTGTTATATTCCTTAGTGCCATTATCTTCTCCCATCTCCAGATAAACCTCCAATTTTTGCAGCCAACTTCAGCTCTAGAAGCCTCAATGCTTGTCCTTCCAATTCTGGCTTGTGCATTGATTTTTGCTCATTCCAACAATAATTGGTTATGTTGGCCCTAAGCTCTGGAATTCCTTGCATAAACCCCTCTCTCCCTGTATGTTGCTGCCTAATACTTGGCACTTTGTCTGACCTACTTTCCCTTTGTCTAACTTGAAGTCAAATGTTTGCTTTCATAATAGCCTGTTCCCTTTCATTGTGTATGACTATACATTAAGTGCTACTTGAGGTCGTTCTGCGTAATGTGTATCACATTTGTTGCCAAAAAAAATTGTCTAGATTTAAATGTTGAGTTGGACAGTGTTTAAGTTCAAGTTCAACAAATTCCACTTTATTGACATAGGCATAGTATCCATGGTGACAATTCTGTAAAAAATGTTTTGTTTGCAGCATAGTACATTACAAGACAAGGCCAAGCACCAGTGAATACAAACTTGAATTATGTGTAGTTTGAATGACAAAATAAACATAATGACCTTAGTGCATTTTGAGGAAAATGTATGGCAGCGGGGTGGATGCTGTTGAACCTTGAAATGTGGGTCTTCATTGCACCTCCTGCCTTATGATGGCAATAAGAAGGCATGACCTAGATGGTGGGGGTCCTTAATCATGGACGTCACCTTCCTGGTACATTACCTCTTGAAAGTACCTTGATGGGGAGAGCTGTACTTGTGATGGAACTGATTAACTCCCACACCAGTCTCTTGGGTTCCTGTGATTTGGAGTTTCCATGCCATGCTGTGATGCAACCAGTCAGAATGCTTTCCACTCTGTCTATAGAAGTGTGTCAGAGCTCTTGCAGTTGCCACTGCGCGTCGTGTTGGCGTGGATGGGGCCTAGTGTCAGCCATGGGGTTTGGTGACCTGAAGGCCGCATCCGGCCTGCAGATACTTAACGATTACTTTGCAGCTACATTGAGGGGTATGTTCCATCACAAGCAGACATTGCTGTGTATGAAGCTCTTGGTGGGCCACCTGCACCTTCATTCTATCGTGCACATCGGTGGTACAATCACATTCAGTCCTATGAAAGCACGAAGTCCAGCCTTTGCAGCCCCTTAGCAAATATGGTCCACAAAATGTAGCAGACGCAACCTCAACAAAAGCAGAGGCAGATGATGATGATATTGGTCTCTTTGGATCTGATGATGAAGAGGAAAGTGCAGAGGATCAGGGAAGAATGTCTAGCTCAATATGAAGCTAAGAAGTCCAAGAGTACGTATTGTCAATTGGCTATGTGATCGAATGTCAGCACTTTAGGATTGTTCATTAAAAGATAACTAATTTGTTAAAAACTTCAAAAAAGAATTTTCACATCCAGAAACTCTAAATTTTTGAGAAAATACAGATGCTGGCATGCTGCCTTCA
This sequence comes from Mobula birostris, assembly GCF_030028105.1. Classification (NCBI taxonomy): domain Eukaryota; kingdom Metazoa; phylum Chordata; class Chondrichthyes; order Myliobatiformes; family Myliobatidae; genus Mobula; species Mobula birostris. Next base: position 16,480,944 of record NC_092387.1, on the reverse strand, counting down.
TGGGTGCTTCCGTGTGCTGGGCTCAGGATAGATTATGACGGAAAGTGGGGCTTTTATTCTACATCAAGGGGTCTCATTGCTTTAAAAAAAAATTGCTGAGGGGTATGGAGAGTAGGAAACCCAGGCCTGCAATTGCCTGAGTGGATAGGTTGACTGAGGGGTGATATTTAAGAGATTTAAAATAAGGGAGGGATGAAGTTTGTGATAGAGCAAATACCTTTTGTCTGGTCTCGAGTGTCTTCCCCTGTTTTTTTTTTTTTTGCAACTTCTCGTACAAATGTGAATTTGCAAATCATTGCATCTGCATATCCCATTGTAGATATGATATTTATAGAAGTAATTGATCAGATGTTTTTTGCTCAATGCATTGGAATTCTATTTACACTTTTTACTGCCAACAATAGCAAAGGTGCCTCACTGGTTTTCTTCCCCTTCCCATTGGGCAGAAGGACTATAGCTTGGGAACATGTAACACTAGGCTCATGGACAAGCTCAATACTGCTGTTATGAGAGAATTAGATGGATCTCTTGTACCCCAAAGATGCAATTCTGATGTCTCGTTCTATCTTGTCATGGCCTTTTCCCTTTTGTTGATTTGCACTTTGTAAATGTAAGTGTTTTCTGTATTTTTTTTTCCATTTTTGTACACCTCAGTGTACTTCACTTCAACCGACTGTTAGCTACCAAAGAATTACAGGAATCCCCTTAATCATCTCCAACACAACACCAGCTACAACATGTTGGAGATCTAGAAGGGAGATCTGCAGGACCTTTTCCCTCTTCAGTCTTTTTCTCTGCCATATCTACACACAGTAACTTAGTTGGAATTTTCTGGTCATTCTGTCCCTACAACAGACTCCTCTTCCTGTGCTGGCTGCCTGTGCTTCAGATCCAGTGATGGTGACCTCAGTGGTCAGGACTTGGCTGACAAAAGAGACTGGAAGTTGTGAAATGGGAAACTCAATAAACTAAAAATGTAAATTCAAACAGAAAAAGATTAATTCATATCAGTAGGGAGCAAAACAGTAAACATTTCAGGCTTACCACCTTCCTCCAGAAATACAAACTGAAATTTCATGCAGCTGTAGGGCTTCAGCATGGGACACATCAACACGTGAGATGAAAGTGTAGTGCTGTCTTGACACCTGCCACCCAATACGATTCCAGTTTCAGCCATGTAAACTCTTATACAAGTAACATTGCCAAAATAATTTTATGATAAAATAAGCATTTTTATTTAAATTAAAGCAGGGTTCTTGTTGCTTACAGTGAGCTATGTGTTTGAGACTTATGGACATATTCTAATATATATCTATGTCATGGTCAGTGGTTTTCTTTGTTTTCATTGATATTGCACTGAAGTACAACTTCTACTGAAATAGTTCCACAAGTGGAACCAACACAAAGTGCTGAGTTTATTGAACCATCTGTAGCAAATTTTGATCACTGGCATTACTTTGAAGTTTCTTGAGAACTGTCTGATGAAATGCCAGTGGGTTCCTTTTGTAGATCTAGGATGGAGCTGAGCAAATAAAATTAAACATTTCACAATAGATCACTGTAGAGAGCTAGGCTGGGAGTTCTGAAATATAAAGGATGTGTAAGCAGTTTGTCATTTTGTTCCTTGTGTGTGAGCAATTAAATTGTTTCATTTGAGGGTCATGCAGACTAGAACTTTCATGCTTTGTTTCCTTTTGTGCTAGTTCTTTATTGCTGAAAAAGGCATGTCCTCTCATCATGTAGTTTGTTTGATCTTACCCCTTAGTGAATCTCCAGGGTAATCGAGTGCAGCCAACTGCATGGAAGTCTTTACATAAGTTTAAATATTTAAGTGTTCTGCCTGGATATGGCATGGAAGTCTTTACATAAGTTTAAATATTTAAGTGTTCTGCCTGGATATGATACCTTGGCTTTGTGTATTAGCAAAATAACTGATTTGCACCCACTTCCTCAAAAGTGTAGCAAAACATCTGGACTTTGTTGCAATTAATTTAGAGTAATGTGTGTCTGTAAGTGAGACTTGGTGAAGGCTATATGGAAGAGAAGGGTTAGATCATTCATAGTAAGATTTTCTTTAAGGTTTTGATAGTATTTTTAATACCAGTGATCAAAAACCTCTGCAGATTGTTCCTTAGTGTGCTTTTAAAATGTGGCTTTTATTTTTAGCCCCAAGTCAGATTTGCTTTCTGATAATGCAGATACTTATGCATTGTGCTCATCTGATTTTTACTGTTTAATAATACTGTTTTATTTTAAAATTATGTCTTGAGCTCTTTGCAAAACAAAGGCTGTTCATATTTTTGCTCCATACTGAATGCAAGTGAATAAGAAGGAAATGTTGTTTAACGTGTTTGGCAATATAATGGACAACAGGACAACAAGACAACTACACTGCAAAACCCTTCTGACTTTAACATTCCCCCCCCCCAGTATTTGACTTTTTGTATATGTCTTGTTCTCAAATTCCCCAGGCGGAGATGAGGCCAACAATTTTTGTCAATCTTGTCTTTATTTTTGATAAACTGCTTAATATGTGTAAACCTAGTGCTTTTTAACAAAAAAAAACTCATTAACAACATCTATGAATGTATCTTTCCCTGCAACACCATCTTTTTCGTATTTCCCCGTGTTTCCAGCAGTGAACACTTACTCTACGTGAGTGCAACAAAATAATGGTACAAAATAATGGTACATTTTCACACATACATGGCTGATTATTAAGCATGAGCAAATCCAATTACATTAATGATTTTGGCATTAAGGTTTAGCTTTTGAAATAATGAAGATAATGAGGTGAAAATGGCTAGCAGCTAAAGAAATGTATTCTCATTAGGTAACGGGTATATTTGAAAGTTGCACTAAATTGAACTATTTAACTATAGCTCACTCCAAAAGGAAAATGTAGAGTTCCAAGTCCTAGCTTTTAGAGCATGAAGCTTTCAAGTATTAATGTGAAGTTACTTACTATAACACAAAGGCACCATTTTGTCAATTGGATCCAGGTTGGCTGACGGCAAAGCAATCTCATCCATTTCCACCCCTCTCTTCCTCTATTTCCCTGCAACTACATCTCATATGCCTGTTAACTCCCATTGGGTTCTTCTGTTATTTGCTTACACTAAGGGGTAATTTATAAAAAGGTAGTTGATCTGACAGATTAATCTGTCTTTGGGTTGTTCAGGGAAACTATGACACCTGGAGAAAACCCATGATGTCAATGTTAACTTCATAAAGACAATAGCTGTGTCTTGAGTTGTAAGTCATCGATGCAACTGCAACGTCTCCATGTCACATATGTGTTTCAAGAAACAAATAGGAACAAATCCCAAGGTGGCATTGGCTAATACAAGGGGACATAATTTTAAGGTGATTGCAGGAAAGTATTTGGGAGGATGTCAGGTAGGTGTTTTTTTTTTTTTTACAAGCACTGCCAGGGGTGGTGGTAGAGGCAGATACATCAAAGATATTTAAGAGACTTAGGCACGTGGCTGAAAGAAAAATGGAGAGCTCTATAGGAGGGATGGTGGAGTAGGTTAAAAGGTCAGCGCAAGATTGTGAGCCAAAGAGCCTGTGTTGTTCTGTTATGTTCTAAATTCATATAATTTTAAAAACCTTTGTAACGGACGAATCTGGCATTTTCTGTTCGGGGTCCAGGATAATATCATCACAGGTATTAAGTGGTTCTTTGTTAGTGTCACATTTGAATAAAACCGTTTGGTACTAGTCTAACTGCTACTCTTTATTATATTTAATCTGTAGTTTTGAATGTGTGCTTTTGTCATTCGTTTCCAATGTTGCATACTGGCTGATACTTTGATACTTTGTCTGTTTCCTTGCACTCAATACTGATTATATTGTTACATTTGATAATAAAAGATGCTGAGAAACTTCTGATATACCAACTGAACCCTGCAAAGTGGTGAACATAGTTCATTGATCTGGTAGTTTTCAAATTCTTGGACTTGAGCCTATTTCTGCTGAGAAAGTTGCAAAATTATCCCTGATATTAATATTTTGTAGCAAATAACATGATCTAAACAGTTGTTGTGTTCCCATGCAAATAAAAGGGATGGGAAGTATTAAAAGAGAATGATAGCAAATCTAAAAGGAAAAATTCTTGTATTTCACTTTAGTATTTATGATTAGAAGTAGTAACAGATCACGTTAGGGGTTATAAAAGAATCCAGTGTGGGGTTAGTGGATGGAACACTAAATGACTTTTCATCTGACCACTGTAGAAGCTGTCACGAGTTTATCAATACTTTCATTAGACTTCAAATGTATTATGAAAGTATGTATCAATTGTTGTATCCTCATAATAACTGCTATTTTTAAGAACATGTTGGTCTTTAAACAATGGTGAGCAGTACTTTGTGGTGAGGCCTAGATTAGTAATCTAATTCATTTATAAGGGCTGCTTAAATGAACACTGAAGGGCCAAACTTACTGATGCATCCTCATCTATGTTTGAGTATCAACTTTGAGTATCTGGCATTCATAGCAAGAGGATTCGAGTACAGGAGCAGGGAGGTACTACTGCAGTTGTACAAGGCCTTGGTGAGACCACACCTGGAGTATTGTGTGCAGTTTTGGTCCCCTAATCTGAGGAAAGACATCCTTGCCATAGAGGGAGTACAAAGAAGGTTCACCTGATTGATTCCTGGGATGGCAGGACTTTCATATGATGAAAGACTGGATCGACTAGGCTTGTACTCGTTGGAATTTAGAAGATTGAGGGGGGATCTTATTGAAACATATAAAATCCTAAAGGGATTGGACAGGCTAGATGCAGGAAGATTGTTCCCGATGTTGGGGAAGTCCAGAACGAGGGGTCACAGTTTAAGGATAAAGGGGAAGCCTTTTAGGACTGAGATTAGGAAAAACTTCTTCACACAGAGAGTGGTGAATCTGTGGAATTCTCTGCCACAGGAAACAGTTGAGGCCAGTTCATTGGCTATATTTAAGAGGGAGTTAGATATGGCCCTTATGGCTAAAGGGATCAGTGGGGTATGGGGGGAAGGCTGGTACAGGGTTCTGAGTTGGACGATCAGCATTGATCATACTGAATGGCAGTGCAGGCTCGAAGGGCCGAGTGGCCTACTTCTGCACCTATTTTCTATGTTTCTATGTTAACTTGTCTCTGAGTGGGTATGCTGGGAAACCTGGGCACTGATCCTAAGCTAGCCCTAATGCATTGAATTATTGATCTCAATGGAGAGGAATGTCTGTTAAGGAGAGGTTTTGAGCAGTTTGTTTTAAAGTTTATTTAAACATTTTAATAGTAAATTTAACATTTGTCAAAGTTTTCCCATGGCAGTTAATTAAGCTGGGGCATGATTTTACTGGCAGTTAAGTATCGTAGCTTTATTTAAAAAAAAAAAAAATGCTCAAGGATGGCTAATGCTAAACCTTTAATTACACTGCTAAACAATTCAGTTCTATATAGTCCTTAAGACCATGAGACATGGGAGCAGAATTAGACCATCAAACCTGTGCAATCTGCTCTGTCATTCCAACATGAGGGATTTATTATCCCTCTCAAAACCATTCTCTTACCTACTCCTCAAACCTTTGCCCTTACTAATCAAGAACTTATTAACTTCCATTTTAAATTGTACCCAATGATGGTCTCCACAGCCTTCGGTGGCAATGAATACCACAGATTCACCACCCTCTGGTTAAAGAGTTTCCTTATCATGTCTTTTCTAAAGGGATGTTCTTGTATTCTGAGGATGTTCCCTATAGCTAAGCCTTTCAATATTTGATATGTTTTAATGAGATTCCTCCCACCCCATTCTTCTAAACTCTAGCAAATACAGGACCAGTGCCATCAGAGATTTTCATACATTAAACCTTTCATTCCCAGAATCATTCTTGTGGAACTCATCTAGAACCCCATCCAAAGCCAGCATATCCTTTCTTGGATAAGGGACCCAAATCTGCTTGCGGTACTCTAACGTGCAGTCTGACAAATGCCTTATAAGGTCTCAGCATTACATCCTTTCTTTTATATTCTGGTTCTCTTGGATTTACTGCTATTGTTAAATTTGACTTAAAAATCCTCAAGAGTTTTTAATACTTGGGGCCCATAAATCTCTACTCATCCACAATTCTGAGACTTTGCCTGCCCATTGTCTTTTTGAAACTTATGTGCTCTGTATTGGCGACCAGCTTAGCATTGTCAGCAAGCTCCAAACTGATTTTTTGTTATGCTGAATGCTAGTCATGTCCCAGTATGTACCACAAGTACATCCAGTTCCATATTTTCTCACTTTTCAATTAAACCCAATGAAATACCATTGGAAGTCCATTTGAAATTCATTATAGAATGGCTTATCTCTCACTTTGGTTACTTACAAAAGGTACAAATACAATAATTTACAAATCCCTGATCAGCTTTGTTTGTCCAAAGTATCAACCAGTTTTTAAGTTTTCAAAAGACTGGCTATAATGAATTGCTTGGCCTGGATATGAATAATAAATGCATGCCTGCTAGTATTATATAATTTTTGTGTTAACATCCTCAATTGTCTTTTTTTTTCTTAGCTGGGGTTATTGATGAAGATTACAGAGGAAATGTTGGTGTAGTTCTATTCAATCTTGGAAAAAAGAGCTTTGAAGGTAAGGGCTAGATCAACAGTAAATGTTCACTGACTACTGTTGCTTCCACATGAAAGCATATTCACTAAGATTTTTTTTCTGTTTATCTTGCATCATAACCACATGCTCTGTGGCTACTAAATAGGAACTGCCGTTTGAGTAGGATTTAACTAACATGAAGCTACTAAATTTTGGCATAGAAAAATTTCAAATTTGAGATAATCCTTAAAATTGCTAATTTGATGCTCATATTTTGTCACAAAGTATTTTACAGAATGCATTTTGAAATGCAAATATATAATGTCACAGTGTCATTGTATTTTGGGTATTTTGAATGCTTGATTGAGTTTAGTTATTGCAGTTGTAATTAAAATACTTTGATTGGGCCAAAATTCAGTTTGTCGATATGTGTCATGTAATTAAGCTTATGTTTATCGTGGAAGGCTGTGCTTCCAGTTTGTTTTGAATGATAATATCATTTCCACCTGTTGATTTTAAATATGTCTTTGCAAGAGGGCCCAGTTGAACTAAGTTAATCTGTTGCTGTCAGAGGTTAAGTTGTAGAACTTTTTGTGCATTGGCCACAGTCATTCTCTCTGGGAGGTGGGGGGCATCACTATTGGGATCTGCTGACAGCTGTAAGAATGCCTGTGTTTTAGGCACGGGATGAGAAGAGAATTGGGCTTTAAGTTCCTTGCCAAGTTTGAAGAGACCTAGGCTAATACATGACAAGTGGCACTTGGTATTACAAAGAAACTGTTGGCATCTGAAACTGATTCTTATGAGTCACCACATTTTAACAGGAGATTCATGTTCAATGTCCTACCAAGTGATAGTGCAGATTTATCCAATTGCTTTGATTACCAGAAATTGTTATTTGTTTGGTGTCTTGGTTACCACACTGAAACAGAAAATAATGAAGCATGGAATTTTCTTTATACAGTGATGCCATTGTTTATTTCTAATATTTAAGTCATAAAGTTTAACCCAAAGGGGAATAAATGTTTGTATGCATGTTTTATGACTGGTCTGCTGCATAAGCATTTGATTGCTTAAACATTTTAAAGTGGCTATCTTTAAAGTTGTGGCAAAAATTCTAGGGTTCAATCAAAAAAAAAGCTTTATATTCTTAAGAATTCAAATAACTTGAAAGAGTTTTGAACATTTGTATGCTACAGATGGACACATTGTAAACTTCAGTCAGATATGTACAATGAAATGAAAGGCATACGGGGGGGTGGCTAAATATTTTAAATAATTCTAAAGAGTTTTGAATTACAACTTTTTATTTTTGTAGTTAAAAAAGGCGATCGAATTGCTCAGTTGATATGTGAACGGATCTGCTATCCAGAACTTGAGGAGTTAAAGGTGAGTAATTTTTAAATTCTCTTTAATTAATATTTTTTTCTGGATAAGAAGCTTTTCCTTTCACTTGCCCTATTGTCTTCTTCAGAGCCTAGATGAGACTGAACGAGGTGCAAGTGGCTTTGGTTCCTCTGGTACAAACTGAACGTGATGTTCTGCCAAAACATGTCATGCATTGCCTAATTCTCTTCAAAGATGCTTCAATCTGTGGATTCTTCATGAAAAGTTGTGATCTATGATGCATTTGTTTTGTATTTTGTCAGGATGTTTCCAAAGCAAAACACAAACAGACTTGTATGTTATGTGGTTATGAGATAATTGTCTCTGGTGACTATGTGAACTATTACTAGAACAATTGTGCAATTCATTTTATTAGTAATAAAAGTAACTTTTTTTTATATAGACTGCATTTTGTTAAAGCTCATGTCTTCACCAATCTGTATAAGAAGATGTTTTCATGTTCTTATTTATTGAAATACAGCACAGAAAAGGCCCCTGTAGCCCTTCAAGCTATGCTATCCAGCATTCCTCCGATTTAATCCTAGCCTAATCATGGGACAATTTATAATGACCAATTAACCTACCAACCTTTGGACTGTAGGAGGGAACCAGAACACCTGGAGGAAACTCGAGGGGAGAAGGCACAAACTCTGTAGACAGCGGCAGGAATTGAGCCAGATGTTAATGGTACTGTAAAGCCTTGTGTTAACCACTACGTTACTGTGCTGCCTGTTTTTCTTGGTAGAAAAGTGGTAAAGCATGTAGTTGTACTTGCTAGTTTGAAGGCAAGCAGTGGGGAAGCAGTCATGTAGTTTCTGGAAATAAAACGTTCACTGCCACTTCCACGTTCATTTACGCAAAACAAATAGGAGCAGTTATAGGCTAATTGGTCCTTTCAGTTTACCATTCATCACAATCCTAGCTGATCTACAAGCCTGCCATAGTCTTGTATGCTTCCCATATCTTTTTAATTTCCTTTACCCAGAAACCAGTAAATTTCTTGGATAGATTTAATGTCTGTGTCTCCAAGGTTCTTTAAATTTGAGAACTTCAAAGTTGCATCACCCCCCTCATGAAGAAATTTCACTTCATCTCCCTCCTAAAGAGGCTACCTCCCATTCTATGAGTGAGCTGGTTCTAGACTACCCAGCCAGGAAAATATTCTCTGATCTGTCCAGTCAGACCATTTAACAATTTTAAGCTTCAAATGGGTCATTTCACCCTTCATTCTTAAACTTTTATGAATCCAGTCCAAAGTATAATTGGCTTTGAAATATGGCTTGCTCTTGAACTGCTACAAGAAGAGTCTGCAGTTGCTGGCAATCTAGAGCAACACATAAAGTATTGGAGGAACTGAGTGGTTCAGGCAGCATCTATGGAAGGAAATGAACAGTTGGTGTTCTGGGAGGGTAAAAACCCGAAGCTGCCTTTTTTCCAGTCCTAATGAAGGGTCTCAGCCTGAAATATTGACTGTTCATTTCTCTCCATTGCTGTTGCTTGACCTGCTGAGTTCCTCCAACTTTTGTGTATGTAATGCAGTGCTATCTCCTAGAGTTTCAGGAATTTATCCCTAAAGTAATAATGTTAAAATTGACTAGCTTAATCTCTTGTGGAATGAACTGAATTGGCTGAATACTGGTTTCTGTGGCAGTGGGGTCCTTGAGCGGGTGTGGAGATGATCCTTGTGCATGGTTGATTGGACTTCCTCATCAAGTACTAACCAGTTAGTGATTCTGATGTTGCCATAGTAGGGGAAGTGATCACTGGTTTAAGCTGCATGGACGATTTGTGGAGCACAGAAGTAGTAACTGCAGTGCTCAGAGTTTATAGGTAAGCAAGAAGCACTGCTTTTAGTCTCTGCAGAAATGTTGAAAAGGACAGAACTTCAGTTCAATCATTGGGGCCCCATCCGGCTTCCTCGAATATTCACTGTGATTCTCTTGTCAGTGAATTGAAGTTTTAGTTCTCTGTCAACCATACCACATGTGCAATCTTGCAGCTTTTCCTTTTCTGCTGATACTTTCAAACTTGAATCGATTTGAGTGTTTTATATGTTAAATGTAAAATTCCATCAGTATTGCAGAATAGTTCATTGATTATACAGTGCTTGCACTGTGGTTAAATTCTGCTCTGCCCCAATCTGGGGTGATATTAACATAATATTTCTGCAAATCTGATTCAAAATCCAAATAGTGACCAGCTATACCCAAGTTCATTTAAAAATAGTTCGGGGGGGGGGGGGTGTTGGTGGAAAGAGAGGGGAATCAACATTCAGACCACTTCCAAATATTTTCAACTGGAGGTACGCCAGAGACTTTCTGAAGAAGTTAAACTTTGTGTTCTTAAGCTTATTTTAAGATAGTATGCATATCTGTACGATTTGGTGATAGTTAATGCTGAAGTCTTTTTGCTTTAAGCCCTGGAGAGGAGAATTTCTGCTGGAACCAATGTGGAAACATGCCATTTTGCAATATGATAATAAAGATTTGTTTTCCACCAAACAAAATTCAATAGGAGTAATCCAGAAAGAGGTGCTACTAATGTGACCTGTTTCCAGGAAGCAGGTACATGAGTAGAGGCCATTGTGCTGTGCTATGGTTTTTCCTTTGCTATTGTGATGATTTTTTACAAAGCTTATTTACATTTGCTCTGATTGCTCCAATTCAATGAGTTAACTTTTTCTGCGTTGGTCATCCATAATTTTGTCCTCATCAATGGATCTGGCTACTTAAGATGTTTAAATCAAGAATCCAAGGCTGAAGTAAGTACTACTTTCCCATTGACTATCCCAGCAGGTGCTGTCTCCACAAAGGCTTCAACTGCAGCCTCATTCTGCCACGTTATTGGACTCTACTGCCAGTTTAGGGTAGAAAGAGTATTAGTAATTGATTGCATCATTGATACAGAGGAATCAGCTTGTCCAGTCCTGTTGTGGCACATTTCAGGAACTGCAATACTGACAATAACAACTGCAAATTTCACCTGTTCAACAGTCCAACTCCTGAAAGTATGCTAACAGATCTCCCACACGCAAGTCCACTGTATGCTGCAGTAGTGGATCAGCTACTGCTCTGGTATGTTTCTATTTAAAGAGTATGATTAAAATGTGACATTAGTCAGTATGAGCAATGACCAAGTGATTCCTAATGGCAACTTTCTGTCATGGAAAGCCAGATTAAATGTGAATAAAGTATAACACTAACTTCTATTTCAGTAAACTTCCATTGACAAGGAGCATATTACATGAATGGCCTTAACCACATGGTATAATTTGACCTTCTGTGTTCTGAGATTCAGCAGCTGCATGAAGGATCTCCTAAATTCAAGGCCACGTCCAGCAAACAATGTTTAGCATTCTTCAATTCTGAATGTAGTGACAAGGAATTAATCTATGATAGGGAAATCATGTTTGACTCAGTTTCTTAGAAGATCAGACCATTGCTGTGTTAAAATGTTCAGAAGGTTGATCTTAGGAAATGGGCTAATGAAAAATGGGTAAGCAAGTATTTTTCAACTTGGCAAGTTGTGATCGGTTGGTTCTACATGGCTAATTGATTAGTTATTCAAAGGCCACATTAACAGTTGGCCCTGATGGTACCAAATTTAAATGTACTTGCAAGTTTGTTTGTGCTAAAACCAGCTGGGATTGCAAATGGGGAGGAGGATATACAGTGTTTTCAAGAGAATATAAGTGAATTAAGTAGGTGAGCAAGGATATAGCAGATGATAAATGTGGAATATTAGATTATATCAAAACAGTATTCTGCATATTACTAAAAGTTAAAACGGAGATGCAGGTGGCAATTAAGACAAATGACCTGTTGGTCTTTTTTATAAGAGGTTCTGAATCCAAGAGGGAAGCTGTGACATGGAAAGATTGAAGCTGGAGTTTTCGCTATAGTTTGGTCTTTCTTAGACATATACTTGCCATGGAGCAGCAAAGATTCTGATTCCTGGCATTTATGGTGCAACTGTAACGAAAACCAATTTCCCCCGGGATCAATAAAGTATGACTACCTATGTATGAGAAGAGATTGAGCTAGACCTATATTCCCAAGTCTTAGAAAAATTATGTGGTTCACTAAAACCTGCACATGATGTTGAGAATATTCCTACTGAATGAGTAAACTAGAAGCAGGGACCACGGTATTAGAATAAGGATTGGCCATTTATAGTTGAGATGAGGGAATGTCACTTTGACACTTTGAATCTGAATCAGAATCTGCTTTATTACCACTGACATGTATGACATGAAATTTATTTTATGGCAGCAGTACAGTGTAAATCGTTGCTATGTGACAAAGTAGATAAATGGTGCAAAACAAAACTAATAACAGGTTCATGGACAATTCAGAAATCTGATGGCAGAGGTGAAGGAGCTGTTCCTAAATCATTGAGTGTTGATCTTCAGCCTCCTGTGCCACTTGAAACTTGGGTATGGAAGTTCATTTGTTAGGTTCATTCAAAACAGTTTGTTAGTGGTGTGCATATTAAGAGAAACAAGAGGCAATGGGATAGTGTAGGGGGTTGATGCTGAGACAGATCTGCCGCAAATTTCCATTATTTGCCAATGCTACTTTGCTGTAGTGACATTGATAATAGACAATAGGTGCAGGAGTAGGCCATTCAGCCCTTTGAGCCAGCACCACCATTCACTGTGCTCATGGCTGATCATCCACTATCAGTATCCAGTTCCTGCCTTATCCCCATAACCTTTGATTCCGCTATCTTTAAGAACTCTATCCATCTCTTTCTTGAAAACATCCAGAGACTTGGCCTCCACAGCCTCCTGGGGCAGAGCATTCCATATGTCCACCACGCCCTGGGTGCAAAAATTTTTCCTCAACTCTGTTCTAAATGGCCTACCCCTAATTCTTAAACTGTGGCCTCTGGTTCTGGACTCACCCATCAGTGGGAACATGCTTCCTGCCTGCAGCGTGTCCAATCCCTTAATAATCTTATGTGTTTCAATAAGATCCCCTCTCAGCCTTCTAAATTACAGAGTATACAAGCCTAGTCGCTCCAATCTTTCGACATATGACAGTCCTGCTATCCCGGGAATTAACTTTGTGAACCTACGCTGCACTCCCTCAATAGCAAGAATGTCCTTCCTCAAATTTGGAGACCAAAACTGCACAGAGTACTCCAGGTGTGGTCTCACCAGGGCCCTGTACAGCTGCAGAAGGACCTCTGCTCTTATACTCAATTCCCTTTGTTATGAAGGCCAGCATGCCATTAGCTTTTTTCACTGCCTGCTGTACTTGCATGCTTGCTTTCAGTGACTGATGCACAAGAACACCTAGATCTCGTTATGCTTCCCCTTTTCCTAACTTAACTCCATTTAGATAATAATCTGCCTTCCTGTTCTTACCACCAAAGTGGATAACCTCACATTTATCCACATTAAACTGCATCTGCCCACTCACCCAGCCTGTCCAAGTCACACTGCATTCTCATAACATCCTCCTCATATTTCACACTGCCTCCCAGCTTTGTGTCATCGGCAAATTTGCTAATGTTACTTTTAATTCCCTCATCTAAATCGTTAATTACATTGTAAACAGCTGCGGTCCCAGCATTGAACCCTGCAGTACCCCACTGGTCACCGCCTGCCATTCTGAAAGAGACCCGTTAATCGCTACTCTTTGTTTTCTGTCAGCCAGCCAATTTTCAATCCATGTCAGTACTCTGCCCCCAATACCATGTGCCCTAATTTTGCCCACTAATCTCCTATGTGGGACTTTATCAAAGGCTTTCCGAAAGTCCAGGTACACTACATCCACTGGCTCTCCCTTGTCCATTTTCATAGTTACATCCTCAAAAAATTCCAGAGGATTAGTCGAGCACGATTTCCCCTTCGTAAATCCATGCCGACTCGGACCAATCCTGTTACTACTATCCAGATGTGTCGTAATTTCAACTTTTATAATTGACTCCAGCATCTTTCCCACCACCGACGTCAGGCTAATTGGTCTATAATTCCCAGTTTTCTCTCTTCCTCCCTTGAAGAGAGGAACAATGTTAGCCACCCTCCAATCCACAGGAACTGATCCTGAATCTATAGAGCATTGGAAAATGATTACTAATGCGTCCACAATTTCTAAAGCCACCTCCTTAAGTACCCTGGGATGCAGACCATCAGGTCCCGGGGGCTTATCAGCCTTCAGACCCAACAGCCTATCCAATACCGCTTCCTGCCTAATATAAATTTCCTTCAATTCATCCATTACCCTAGGTCTTTTGGCCACTATTATATCTGGGAGATTGTGTCTTCCATAGTGAAGACAGATCCAAAGTACCTGTTCAACTCGTCTGCCATTTCCTTATTCCCCATAATAAATTCACTGGCTTCTGTCTTCAAGGGCCCAATTTTGGTCTTAACTATTTTTTTCCTTTTCACATACCTAAAGAAGCTTTTACTATGCTCCTCTATATTCTTGGCTAGTTTACCTTCGTACCTCATTTTTTCTCCGCGTATTGCCTTTTCAGTTACCTTCTGTTGCTCTTTAAAAGATTCCCAATCCTCCGGCTTCCCACTCATCTTTGGTATGTTATACTTCTCTTTTATTTTTATGCTGTCCATTACTTCCCTTGTCAGCCACGGCCTCTCCTTAGTCCCCTTAGGATCTTTCTTCCTCTTTGGAACAAACTGATCCTGCCCCTTCCACATTATTCCCAGAAACACTTGCCATTGGTGTTCCACTGTCATCCCTGCTAGGGTATTGTTCCATTGAACTTTGGCCAGCTCCTCCCTCACAGCACCATAGGTCCCTTTGTTCAACTGTAATACTGACACTATTGAGTTTCCCTTCTCCCTCTCAAATTGTAGATTAAAACTTATCATATGGTCACTACCTTTAGTCTCTTAAGGTAGTAACACTCATTTGCCTGCCTCCCCCATACCATGCTCTCTGGGTATGAAATGCCTTGAAAGCTGATGCAGCCCTGCCTATCTTGTTAGTTATTCTAGCCTATGTATGATTTCTTGACTATCTGAAACCTTCCTCCATGTGTTTACTGTTAACTTAAAAGTAATTGTGCAGTTTTTGAGAGTTAGTGCTTGAGTGCTGATTGTTTTAATTATTCAAGTCTACTGTCCTGCAGAAGTTTTGGGCATGCAGGTGCTGCTGTGTGGACAGACATAGTGAGCAGCTGCCCAGAGAAGATAACTGTAGATTGAAAAGGGAAATGTTGAATTAATTAAGTTAAAAGCATGCCAACTTGCTAATAATCTATATTGAAGGGAGTCAATGTGACATTTGAGTTTGAGACACTTCTGGCAAGTAAAATTATGAAATTTTGTAGTTGGATATATTCAGATATCCACTAGCCAAGCAGCACAAATAAGCATTCAGCTTTACCAAAGAGGAATTATATTAGACTGTATAAATAGTAAAATTTGGCACTGATCAGAATATTTGGCAAAGAATGCTGAACGTTGTTAGCAAATATATTTAAAAGTAGGATGGATAAGTCTGGATTGTTGATTTCGTTCTCTGCAGTTTTTCTCTGCTAGTCCTGTTTTTCCATTTCCTTTTATCATCATACTTTGAAGGTCTGAGGCCCTTGCAGCAGGCTCTAGTCAATCTAGCAGTCTCCTCTGAGCTGGAGTCACTGTTCCTTGAACAACAGGCGTTGCTCACAAATGAGGAGCCAACATAAACATCACTACCCAGCCACGTCTCTGAGCTTAGTCAGGTCACTAGCTCAGGAGTTGGACAGAGAAAGCATTTCTAGGATATCCTCAAGGCAAACGTGAATGCAGATGTTGGAGTCTTGAAGGCACGAGCAAACATTTGGCAGCAGAAAACTAACCAGTCCCCAGGTCCAATACTGAAAAGTTTCTGATTAATGTAAAATGCTCATAATAGGGGTAGGTTTAGTACTGAATAATTTGCAATGAGCACTAATTTAGAACCCAACTATTTAAAAACTGTTTAAATCCTGGTTACACAGTGATTTCACTATATTTACTAATTGGGCAGTTACCACCTGCTAGATTTTGTATGGTTTACTTGCCCAATATTGGCAAGTTCCCTGAATTTTCAGTTTGGCGTGTATTTGCAGTACATTCAGTTATATACTGGGAGTGATAGATTAAATTTAAATTCTGTTATGTGGTTGCCCATGGCAATTAATATATTAATAGCTTTTATTGCAAAGGTTTCTAATACCATTTAATACATAGTTTTATAAAGGTTAATTGTAATTGTTGACAAAGCAGAAAACCAAGAATGTCCCAGTGAAGAAGTAGTGCAGTACTGGAGTTTCATTTGTTGAAGGCAGCAATGGTGTTGCTGGTTGAGATGGTGCTCAGTAAACTTGCTCTGTTTCCCACTTCCCTACTTCCATCCCAACTAATATATATTGGGGGGAAAAAATTGCAGTCTGCCTGGAAGAAGGAAGGCTGAGACTTTTCGGGTGCAACTGCCTTGAGTTTACTAGCCAATGATGTGTTTGTTTCTGGTTACCTGTCATATAAAGGTTCAGTTCTTTACTCTCCCTAGTGATACCTGTCGATGATGGTATCCTGAAATATAGACATAGAAGTACAACTCGATGAGTGACATCTGACTAGAATGATACTTCTGTTATTCTTCTGGCAAAGTTAACACAACATGATCTGTTATCTCATTAATTCAGATGTTCCATCAATACCTCATAAGCATGAAGCAAACATTTGGAAAATTAGCCCAGAAACTGAATATGGATTTAATTATTTCATTAAGCTACCATTAAGCCATCTGAATAACATTTTAGTTTTATTTTTCTGCCAGTTGATTTTGAGTCATAGCTAACAGACACAAGTCCATCTCTTCCACCCCCCCCCCCCCCCCACTTTCACCAGCACAATAATCTGGCTGTTGACCAACTATAATCAGTGTTTTTATTGGTGGTCATGAAATACAAAGTTTTGAGGTTAATGGACCATGTTCTCAAGCCTCTCATATTATAGCAGGAAAGGTACTAGCATGGATAGAAGTTTGGCTGACTGGCAGGAGGGAAAAACTGGGAATTAATGGGGACATTTCTGGATGGCTGCTAGTGACTGCTGTTCTGCAGCAGTCTGTGTTGGGACCATTTCTTTTCATGTTATGTATCAATAATTTGGATGATGTAATAGATGGCTTTGTAGCCACGTTTGTGGATGTACGATGGCAGGGGCAGATAGTGTTAAGGATGCAGGGAATTTGCAGAAGGACTTAAATTAGGAGAATGGGTAAAGAAGTGGCAGATGGAATATAGTGTAGCGAAGTGTATGGTCATGCACTTTGGTAGAAAGAATAAACGTAGACTTATTTAAGAGGAGCAAATTCAGAAATTGGAGGTACAAAGGCACTTGGGAGTCCTCGTGTAGGATTCCTTAAAGGTTCCTTAAAGCCTGATTGAGTTCTTTGAGGAGGTGACCAGGCATATAGATGAGGAGTGGAGTGGATGTGGTCTATATGGATTTTAGTAAGGCATTTGACAAGGTTCCACATGGTAGGCTTATTCAGAAAGTCAGAAGGCATGGGATCCAGGGAAGTTTGGCCAGGTGGATTCAGAATTGGCTTGCCTGCAAAAAGCAGAGGGTCGTGCTGGAGGGAGTACATTCAGATTGGAGGGTTGTGACTATTAGTGTCCTACAAGGATCGGTTCTGGGACCTCTACTTTTTGTGATTTTTATTAATGACCTGGATGTGGGGGGTAGAAGGATGGGTTGGCAAGTTTGCAGATGACACAAAGGTTGGTGGTGTTGTGGATAGTGTAGAGGATTGTCAAAGATTGCAGAGAGACATTGATAGGATGCATAAGTGGGCTGAGGAGTGGCAGATGGAGTTCAACCCGGAGAAGTGTGAGGTGGTACACCTTGGAAGGATAAACTCCAAGGTAGAGTACAAAGTAAATGGCAGGATACTTGGTAGTGTGGAGGAGCAGGGGGATCTGAGGGTACATGTCAACAGATTCCTGAAAGTTGCCTCACAGATAGGGTAGTTAAGAAAGCTTATGGGGTGTTAGCTTTCATAAGTCAAGGGACAGAGAAGATCTAAATAAAGTGGATATAGAGAGGATGTTTCCTCTAAGGGGATGGGGAGGAGACTAGGACCAGAGGACAAAAACTCTGAACAGAAGAATGTCCCTTCGGAACAGAGGTGAGGAGGAATTTCTTTAGCCAGAGGATGGAGAATCTAATTTATTGTCAGATGGCTGTGAAGGCCAAGTCTTTGGGTATACTTAAAGCAAAGGTTGATAGATTCTTGATTAATAAGGGTGTCAAAGCTTATGGGAGAAGGCAAGAGGAGTGATTTAGAGGGAATAAAAATCTGCCATGATGCAGGCTTGATGGGCCAAATGGCCCAATTCTGTCCCTATGTCTTATGGTCAAGCATGCTCCACTCACTACTTTTAAGTTATTTGTCCAGAAATTCAATTCGTATTACAATGAATCAGTGTTCTCTGCATTAATTTCCTGTGCACAGTTGTTCAGTGAACTATTACAGATGAGTTTTGGTTTTTTTGGTATCCTCTTCAACTTCAGGTTGTGTCCCTGTTTCGGATAAGGTGGAAAAGTTAAGGGCTGCATAAACAAGATCCATTGAAATCCAGTAAACATTTGCATTAGTTTTTCAATAAGACCATCCTCACTTTACATGATAACTTATAATTCAATTACTCAGGGGCACTGCTTCCTCTATATCCTTTCAACAGCAATACAATTTTATGTCATAAAATATATATTGTTAATCTGTACTCTCAGCAATTTCACAAAGTGGGCCAATGTTAATGTCCCCCCCACCCCCCCGCACAGAGACTATTACATTGAGATAGCTTTAAAGCCTGACACTAGGCTTTTGAAACTACTCCAGGTTCCAGCACACAAGAAGTTTTCTGAGCATTTTTCAAGATCTTGGGAAGGCTTATTAATCCTCATCCATTCATGTGCGTCCTGGACAACCAGAGAATCACTACTCAATACAGAGAGGACGTTATTGGGAAGACATTGAGTAACTGATTCTCCTCAGGAGCTTGTGAGGGTAAGTGAAGGTGGATGAAAACTCATTATCAACCCCCATCTGTTACAGAGTCAGCCTATCACACCCAGAATTCTAAGGTCAGAAATAGTGGGGAAATTTCATTATTGAACCTAAGAGGATTGTATAATATTCTATTGCCTTGCTCATGCTTTTAAAAAATTATTTTAAACCCCAATTCTGTGACATTTGAATATTTCAGGTGCGATAAGAGGTTGGTTTTCCAGCACATCAGTAACTGGCACCCTGTGGTGACCAGCATATCACAGGGAGAACTGGGGTCCATGTGAAGACGTTGCTGAGCAATCAGTCCTGAGGGTGCTGGGGAATGTCCGTAGCTGATCAGGTTAACCAAGTGTATTTGATTAATGGACATCTATCAAGTCTGGTGTGCCAGACAGAGATTTTGCTGTAGATATACTGCCTAAGTAATTAACAGTTTAGTGGAATTGAATGTGGTATAGCTTCTTGCTTCTGTCTGCTGTTCTTAGTGCAGAAGACAATCACTGGAGAATTACAGTGCAGGAGTAATAACATGTCTGGTTCATATTTGTACAGTTAGTGTTGGATATATGGGGGAGAAACTGACAGAATTATTAATGCAGCTGGGAGGAAATTTAGGTCCTGATTCAGCAACGTGTTCTCAATTGGACAGATGCATGTTCTCTGAAGATTAGTAGGTTGGATAAGTAAAGCTTTAGGATTAGAGTTCACAGAAACAAAGTCAGTAGCACTATATTTGAAAGTTTGGATTTCCTTAGAAATTCATTTGTAGCCAAAAAATTGAAATGATGCAGAAAAAAATTAGATTCTCATCTGCTAAATTAATCTCAAGTGACCATGTAGATCAGTTTGTCAAACATTGTTTGATGTGATGTGATTGACAATGCAAACTCGTAAACTTTAATAATAACTCCTAAGCTAAGCAACATGGCTAGTGCCTGAAACTGAAAATGACAGACTTCTTTGTGAATGAAGTAAGTGAATTATTGCAAAAAAAAAGCATGCATCTGGAATCAAAACTGAACTATACCCTTTCCTTCTTTACCCTGGTTATCTGCAGAGGAAGTACAATACTATTTCAAAATCCTGAGGTCAGGATAGAGGGCAGATGATAATGTAGCTCTGAAGGCTGAATGCCAAGACCAAATCCCATTCTGAGACAAAGCAGTATCAAAGGTTACTGATAGCTAATTTGGTCCAACTGATTTATTTTTGAAAGAACTCTCACATAGCATTTTTAATTATCTTGGGATACCCAGTGACAAATTTGAAAACGTATACAAATTGTATGAAACACAATGAGTTGAGGAAAACAAATCCACTAGATTCTGTAAATATGCTGATGGATTGATAAACAAAGTTTATCACCTCTTTGAGAAAGCTGAGAAAAGAGGGAACCATGGGCTATTGTCATTTATCTATTTTTAAAAAAAAGACAGGAGCTCCACATTAAAGGAAGTGGGGGATCTGATTGAAACGTATAAAATTCTAAAGGGATTGGACAGGCTAGATGCAAGAAGATTGTTCCCGATGTTAGGGAAGTCCAGAACAAGGGGTCACAGTTTGAGGATAAAGGGGAAGCCTTTTAGGACCGAAATGAGGAATAACTTCACACAGAGAGTGGTGAATCTGTGGAATTCTCTGCCGCAGGAAACAGTTGAGGCCAGTTCATTGGCTATATTTAAGAGCAAGTTAAGGGATCAGGGGGTATGGAGAGAAGGCAGATACAGGGTTCTGAGTTGGATGATCAGCCATGATCGTACTGAATGGCGGTGTAGGCTTGAAGGGCTGAATGGCCTACTCTTGCACCTACTTTCTATGTTTCTGTGAAGAGTACTCAGAGTACTCAGATAGCAGAGTACTCAGACAAACGTAACAGGATTAAACAGGGTCAAACGATTTTTATGGGAGAGAAAGCCTCGTGTAGCAAGTTTATTGGAGATCTCTTGATGAACTAGGCAAGGGGAGCTAATGAACGTCATTGTTTGCATTTTCTGAAGACTTTTAAGAGTTGCATGCGAAAGGTTTTTCCACAAATGAGGGTTTCGTGGGATTGAAGATAACATATTACCACAAGCAGAAGATGATTAACAGATGGAAAAGGGAACAGAGATAAATGATTTTTTTTTAAACTGGCAAACCAATGAGTGGGATTGGTGTTGGAGCCTCAAGTACTTACAGACTATCTTAATGACCTTTAAAAAACAGGGGCACTGTTATATTCAAGTCTGATGCAAAATAGTCAAATAATGGAAAAATAAGACTATTGGTGAAGAATTATGGACAGATTAAGCTTGTGGGACAAAAGATAGAATAGAGTGATAAAAGGTCACTGCTACAGGAAGAATAGTAAAGCAGCATGTTATTTAAATGGTCAAAACTCTTAAATTATTGGTGTTCAGAGAAATTTGAGCATTGTTAAACAGGAAACAAAGTTAGAATTCAGGCAAGTGGAGAACCTGCACATGCAAAGTGAATGGGGTGTTGCTTGTTTAGAGGGGATGAAGGGAGCAGAGAAGTCAAGTCTGTTGATGTTGAGATGTCAGTTGGAGATGCAAAGCTCTAGAAAGGGTAAGAAGCCCAAAAGGGGTATCAAAGAGGAACTAAAATGAAGATGAAATCAGTAAGTAAATGCCTTGTTACAGTTATAGAGGCATTTTTAGAGAACATAATTAAAATAATGATTTCAAGTTTGGTCCTGTTTAAGAAAGTATGTGTGTCCCACATGATTTCACTGAATTGATTTCTGAGCTATCAGTAGGGCTGTAACAGGAAAGATTGAATAGAGTAGGCCCAAACATAGGGAACTTTGAAGACTGAGTACATATGTAATTAAAATGAGTAGTATTCTGAGAAGTGCTTGAGTGAATGTTGCCTCTTGTGGAGGAATATTGAACTAGAAGGCATGGCTTCAGAATACATATTTGCCCATTTACAATAGCAATGGAGAATTTCTTCTCTGAAGTTATGAATCTTTTGATTACTCCAACCTGGAAAGCTGTGTAGGATGAGTATTAATTTATTCAAACTTGCAGCTGACTTGAACTTCGGCAGAATCAGGGTCATGGGGATTAGGCAGAATAAAAAGATTTGAACCCAAAGATTAGATCAACTTTGACTCTGAAAACCTGGGAGGGCTTAAGGGCTGTTTCTGACGTTCAAAGAGTAATGAACTAACAATTAGATAACTGGTTTACAACATTGACTGAGGTTTAAATATCAAACAAGACAAGCCAGTGAGAACAGATTTCTCTGTCTTCATATCAGATCCTTCTCTGTGAGTAGCAAGAAGAGTTTTCATGTTGTGTCTCATGTGAAAGATGTTTATTTACCACAGTGGATTCCTTTCACAGTATCACACTGGACTGCTAGCCTAAATTTGTGATCAAGAGGGAGGGTTAAACAATGACCTCTAGTTCAGGGTGTTACCAGTTGTGCCAAGGGGGACATTTGGTTTCCTCATTTTCCTCTGTGCCGAGGGAGTACAGTTTTTTTCCTTGAATTGTATGTTGACATTAGCTGTTTTTTCTGTCTCCTCCACCCGCCCCCCCCCCTTCACATTTCAATCTGGAGAGGCAGTCAGGCTTGTAGCTGTGCTGTTTCCTGCCTTGTTTTCTGAAGCTGAAGGTGGGTTTGTGCGAAGAACTGAAGGAAAATTTAATCTGTTCATATTCTCAAAAGTTATAGATTTACAGTTATACAACACTGAAACTTGCCCTTTAGTTCAACATGTCTATGTTGACCAAGGTGCCTACCTGAAAAAAAATCCTATTTTCTATGTTTGACCCATATCCCCCTAAACCTTTCCTATCTATGAACCTGTCTGAATGTCTTTTAAAAACTTTAATTGTACGTGCCGTGGTTTAGCAACATTTAAAGACCACCTGAATAAGTACATGGACAGGAGCAATTTTGAGGCTATGGGCAGATGGGACTGGCTTTCTGGGTAACAGGGTCATTATGGATTAGTTGGGCTGAAGGGCCTGATTTCCATCCTGTGTGACTGTGGCTCCATTATTTTATAAAACTGAGTGCCATTTCAATACATTACAATCGTAGATACATCAAAACACACTTCTTTGGCTATGAAGTGCTTTGGAATGGCCTAAGACATGCTATTTAACTTTCATCAACTTTCTGATAGTGCATTCTATGTATCATCAACCAGGGAAATACTTAGTTTTTCCTCCTACAGTAGCATGTATATATGTATGTGCATGTATGTATATGTACACTCACACCTTATTGCACCCTTGAATTATTAGAATAATAAGTGTTCCACAAGGTGGCAGCAAATGCAAGCAGCTGTCCCAGTTCTGGTCAGAGGGGACATTTTGTGATACAGTTCTAGACTGCTACTTCTAAAATGGAATTAGTTATGCAGCATTTCTACCAAACTGTAATTTGATGATTTCATACTACCTTATTAAGTGTCTAATTTATAATGATGCATTTCCTTCACATTTTCAAGTTTGGCGTGTTGCACAAAGGGTATTTTGATGGTTGGGCATATGGGGTTGTTCAGGTGTCCCCACAGTAACAGTTATTCTGACTCTCTGCTGCCGATAACACACCCTTCCTCTGCTGCCTGGTTTTCCCACAATGGTTGGGAAGCAGGCAGATTTGTTACGTGTTTGACTGTCAATTCAAGCAAACAGTTTCCTTGTGTCCCGTTTTTTTTCTTAATACTTTTAAAACAATTGTGTTTAAAGAAGGTATATTTAAGCCATAATTTTTATTGCATCCTTGATTTTTTTCACAGTGGTGCTCTGAATATTGATTAATCATTAATTAATGCAATGCTGAAGAGTAAATAATCCCAGTGTGGATATAAAGCAATGCACTAGAACCCTGTGGCTGAGATTTTAGAGCAAGATTTTGGGAAGTGGAGCTGCGCTGGGTCAGACACACTCTATGGATGAGTTTTAACCTTGACAATTGGGCCATCATTCTTCAGGTGCAGATAATCATATCTAAATCAATGAGCTTTAGCTCCAGCGTTATACAGGTACAAATCTCTAACAACGAGCAGGTCGAGGAGCATCCATGAGAGGAAAGAAATTGCTGATGTTTTGGGTCAAAAATCAGTCCTGATGTCGGCTCTTGACCCTTCTACAGATACTGCTTGGCTGTCTGAGTTCTTCCAGCAGATTATCGCTTCATATTCCAGCATCTTCATCTTCTTGTGTTGACAAATCTCTAACAATTCATTTAGATTTCTGCTGTTTTCGTATGTCCCTGTACAGTTTGGGACAAGCTGGGGATGCATTTGCAGGAGGAGGAGAGAAATAAATTACCTGCAGTCTTTGGAAGGCTTGGTCATGAATACATTGAGTTAAAAAGGATATCTGGCAGCTTGTGTTTAGGACAGATATGTTTGCATGATGGTACAAGAAAGCGGACAAAGACCCAGCACGTTGGCCTGGTTGTACAGCAGAAGAAGCTGATCTTGATTCTTGAGCATACACAGCAGCTGATCCAATAAAACATCAGCCATCAAACCAATAACTGGGCAATGAATAAAAACCATGCATCTTCAGAGGGGTCTGAATTGAATTCTCAATTAAACTACATACCAAAGGTAAAATCTTATGATTCACAGATTATTGCATTTTTCTTTTGCACAATATCAAATTTGTCCTAAAATCCATTAACAAAGAACACATGGATGGAATTAACCAAACTATATATGGTAGTCTGTACTGACATGAGAATGTAAGTCTGTAACTGAACTTAAATTCATTTTGTACCCCCTTGGAAAAATAGGAAATTGATGACTCATATGTGCAAACAACTTAAGTGGGAACTGATGTTGAAATAATAAATATCAGGCTTTGGATATATCTTCCCAGCTGAGAAGGGAACATTCATCATTGAACTGTTCTCAGTGCTAAGGGGCAATTGAATTTGAGTGCCTCATGCCCAGTTTGGTAAGCCAGTTTAACCACAAGTACGAACATAGCCAAATTATATAAACATTCCTTCATTTCTCTTTTATATTGCAGTTGGTAAAGTGGTCTGTCCAGATTAACGTCATTCAGTCAGCTTAAGCTGATGCGACAAATATGTCACATTTACCAATATACCTTTCATATTTATATATTTCACGCTCAACTTATCTTTTCATACAGAAAGCCACAGACCGGTAACCACACAATTTCTTTCTGACATGCTACAGCAGATGGTCTGTATTGTAGCGATGCAATCTAATTCCGTGGACTGGTTGGAATGAATGTTATTTGGAACATGTCTGGAAGTGTGATGGAAAGGAACTTAGCGTGGGTCTGGTTTAATATTTTACAACATATCATCGGCATTGCTTTGAATTTAAAAGAATTTATTGTTTGTTGCTCTTGGCTCACACACAAGAAGAAAAACATGATCATAGTCTCACATGCTATACACTGTTCTTCTAGACTGTAATGTTCTAAGAAACACAAGCAATTTTTTTGAAATAATAGGTTGACGAGCTTGATCTAGCTGTAGATACAGTGAGTGGTCACTTGCTATGTAACCTAAAGTTCTCTCATTCCTGCACTTACTGAGAGTCATCAAGCCACTATTACACCAGGAGCAGTAAACTGGAGATGACTGCTGAATGCAGTCAGTGCAGCAAAAAGGGGCTTTTGTTTATACAGTTCTCTGCCATTGCTCATTACCCGATGGCTTGTGTGGAGCCATTAAGCAACAAAAATACATTTGGAATCCCTCGTTTCTGAATGAATTTGGGAAATGGAATTCCACAGAACTTCAACCAATCATGACAGCATTGGCTCCAGGAAAGACAAATTCAGTTTGTTTCACTTTTGCTGCTCTTTCTCCGCATCAATGAAAATCTTTTATTTTCAATATCTATCCAATACCTTCTTGGACAATGCTATTGAGTCTGCTTCCACCAATGCTCCAGATCAAAATAATTGTAATAAAATATTCTATTCCTCCCCCCCCCCCAACTAACTCACTGTTTCACTGGCAAATTATTTTAATCTATGACCTCTGATGTCCAATCTACCTGCCAATCCGGCCAGTTTCTCCTTATTTACATTAGGGAAAAAGAGTTTTGAATATCTGATCTGAGAAATAACATTTCACTTTTACTCCGCACTGTGTACCCTTGGTACTGTACAGTAGAGCCATTTCACTATATTCCTAAGGTTTAAAAGGTGATGAGGTTTATAACATGTGATAAGAGGGAATTTGTTGAATGCCTGCAAGATGGCTTTTTAGAGCAGCTTGTGCTTGTGCCTAAAAGCTATCGTAGATTGGGTGTTGTGTAATCACCCAGATCTTCTTAGACAGCTTAATGTAAAGGAACCCTTGGGAGACAGTGATCATAATATGATTGAATTTATACTGCAATTTGAGAGGGAGAAGCACAAGTCAGGTGTATCAGTATCACAATGGAACAAAGGGTATTACAGAGGCATAAGAGGGGAGCTTGCCCAAGTGGATTGGAGGAGGATACTGGCAGGGATGACGGCAGAGCAGAAAGATGGTATCTGTTAGTCTTGCGAGACCATGGATCTGCGCCTGGAAAGTCTTCACTTTCCAGGGCGCAGGCCTGGGCAAGGTTGTATGGAAGACCAGCAGTTGCCCATGCTGCAAGTCTCCCTTCTCTACGACACCAATGTTATCCAAGGGAAGGGCATTAGGACCCATACAGCTTGGCACCAGTGTCGTCGCAGAGCAATGTGTGATTAAGTGCCTTGCTCAAGGACACAACACATTCCCTTGGTTGGGGCTTGAACTCACGACTTTCAGGTCGCTAGTCCAATGCCTTAACCACTTGGCCATGTGCCCACACGTACGGTAGAGCAGAGATGGCTGAAATTTCTCAGAATAGTTCACAAGGTGCAGGATAGATATGTCCCCCAGAAGAAGTTGATCTCAAATGGCAGGGGTAGGCAACTGTGGCTGACAATGGAAGTTAATGACTGCATAAAAGCCAAGGAAAGGGATATAATGTCGCAAAAGTGAGTGGGATGTTGGATGTTCGGGAAGATTTTAAAATCCAACAAAAGGTAACTTAAAAAAAGCTATAAAAAAGAAAAGATGAAATAGGAGGGCAAACTAGCCAATAATATAAAGCAGAATACTAATTTTTTACAAGTCATATAAAGAGTAAAAAGGGAGGTGAGAGTTGATATTGGACCACTGGAAAATGATGCTGGTGAGGTAGTAATGAGGGACAAAGAAATGGCAGATGAACTTAACAGGTACTTTGTATCAGCCTTCACTGTGGAAGACACTAGCAGTGTACCAGAAGTCCATGAGTGTTAGGGAGCAGGAGTGAGTGCC
This sequence comes from Mobula birostris, assembly GCF_030028105.1. Lineage (NCBI taxonomy): Eukaryota > Metazoa > Chordata > Chondrichthyes > Myliobatiformes > Myliobatidae > Mobula > Mobula birostris. Next base: position 16,453,666 of record NC_092387.1, on the reverse strand, counting down.
ATTGCTATTACAAAGGAAAAAGTGCTAGGCAAACTCAAAGATCTTAAGGTGGATAAGTCACCTGGACCAAATGGACTACATCCCAGAGTCCTGACAGAGGATGCTAAAGAGAAAACAGATGCATTAGTCATGGTCTTTCAAGAATCACAATTCTGGTATGGTCCTGGAGAACTGGAAGACTGCAAATGCCACTGCATTCTTTAAGAAAGGAGGAAGGCAAAAGAAAGTTATCCTAACCTAGTGGTTGGGAAAGTGTTGGTCTATTACTAAGGATGAGGCTTGGGATGCTTGGAGACTAAGCCAGCATAGTTTCTGTAAAGGGAAATCTTACTTGACAAATCTTTTGGAATTCTTCGAGGAATTAACAAGTAAGGTGGACAAAGGAGAGGCAATGGATGTCATTTACTTAGATTTTCAGATTTGCTTGTGTTTCTTAGAACATTACAGTCTAGAAGAACAGTGTATAGCTTTTGATAAGGTGCTGTACATGAGGCTGCTTAACAAAATAAAATCCTATGGCATTACAGGAAAGATACTGGCATGGATAGAGGAAATTGGGTGGCAGGCAGGAGGCAGTGAGTAGGAATAAAGGGGCTTTTTCTGGTTGGTTGCCAGTGAATAGTGGTGTTCCTCATGGGTCAGTATTGGGACCACTACTTTTCACTTTGTCAGTGATTTGGATAATGGAATTGATGGCTTTGTGTCAAAGTTTACAGATGTTACAAAGATGGGGTAGGTAGGTAGGTGGTGCTGAGGAAGCAATGTGATTGCAACAGGACTTAGACAAATTGGAATAATGGGCAAAAAAGTGGTAGATGGAATACAGCATTGGGAAATGTATAATCATTTTGGTAAAAGGAACAATAGTGCAGACTATTATTTAAATGGGGAGAAGGCTCAAACATCAGAGATGCTGACAGACTGTCCTGTGCTAGACTCCCAGAAGGTTAATTCACAGGTTGAGTCTGTGGTAAAGAAGGCTAATGCTATGTTGGCATTTATTTCAAGGGAAATAGAATATAAAAGCAAGGAGATAATGCTGAGCCTTTGCAAGACATGAGTCAGGCCTCACTTGAAGTATTGTCAACAGTTTTGGGCCCCATATCTCAAAGGATGTATTGTCATTAAAGAGAGTCCAGAGGAGGTTCACGAGAATGATTCTGGGAATGAAAGGGTTAACACGTGAGGAGCATTTGGCAGCTTTGGGCCTGTATTCACTGGGATTTAGAAGAATGTGGGGGAAGGGGGGGAGTCTCATTGAAGCCTACTGAATGTTGAAAGGACTAGATAGGGTGGATGTGGAGAAGATGTTTCCTATGGTGCGCGTATCCAGAACTAGAGAGCGCAGCCTCAAAATTGAGGGATGATCTTTTAAAACAAAGTTATGGAGGAATTTTATAAGCCAGAGAGTAGTGAAACCGGAATGCTCTGCCACAGATTGTGGTGGAGGCCAAGACCATGGGTATATTTAAGACTGAAGTTGATCATTTACTGATTGGTCAGGGCATTGGAAGGATATGATGAGAAGGCAGGTGTATGGGGTTGAGTGGGATTCAATATCAGCCATGCTGGAATAGCGAAGCAGACTTGATGGGCCGAATGGCTTAATTCAGCTCCTATGGCTTATGGTCTTATGGATTTTTGAAATATTTTCAACAATGGCTTAGTTTAATCTAGTTCATCCTTAACTGTGTTCACAGAATTTAACTTTATACTGAAGTTACCAGATCAAAAATGTTGCATTATATTTATGAATACCTTAAGTCCATCTTTAACAATGGCTAACTTGGTTCGGAAAAGGAGAGGGATCTTCAATAAATATAGGCAGCTTGGAGTTAATGAGGTACTCAAAGAATATAAAGAATGTAAAAAGAATCTTAAGAAAGAAATTAGAAAAGCTAAAAGAAGATACAAGGCTGCTTTGGCAAGTAAGGTGAAAATAAATCCAAAGGGTTTCTACAGTTATGTTAGTGGCAAAAGGAGAGTGAGGGATAAAATTGGTCCCTTGGAGAATCAGAGTGGATGGTTATGTGCGGAGCCAAAAGAGATGGGGGAGATTTTGAACAATTTCTTTTCTTCGGTATTCACTAAGGGGAAGGATATTGAATTGTGTAAGGTAAAGGAAACAAGAAAGGTAGTTATGGAAGGTATGACAATTAAAGAAGAGGAAGTACTGGTGCTTTTAAGGAATGAAAAAGTGGATAAGTCTCCGGGTCCGGACAAGATATTCCCTAGGACCTTGAGGGAAGTTAGTGTAGAAATAGTAGGGGCTCTGACAGAAATATTTCAAATGTCATTAGAAACGGGGATGGTGCTGGAGGATTGGCGTATTGCTCATGTGGTTCCATTGTTTAAGAAGGGTTCTAAGAGTAAACGTGGCAATTATCGGCCAGTGAGTTTGATGTCAGTGGTGGGTAAGTTGATGGAAAGTATTCTTAGAGATGGTATATATAATTATCTGGATAGACAAAGTCTGATTAGGAACAGTCAACATGGATTTGTGCGTGGAAGGTCATGTTTGACAAATCTTATTGAATTTTTTGAAGACGTTACTAAGAAAGTTGATGAGGGTAAAGTGGTGGATGTTGTCTATATGGACTTCAGTAAGGCCTTTGAAAAGGTTCAACATGGAAGGTTAGTTAGGAAGGTTCAATCGTTAGGCATTAATATGGAAGTAGTAAAATGGATTCAGCAGTGGCTAGATGGGAGACGCCAGAGAGTAGTGGTGGATAGCTGTGTGTCAGATTGGAGGACGGTGTCTAGTGGTGTGCCTCAGGGATCTGTACTGGGTCCAATGTTGTTTGTCATATATATTAATGATCTGGATGATGGGGTGATAAATTGGATTAGTAAGTATGCAGATGATACTAAGATAGGTGGCGTTGTGGATGATGAGGAAGGTTTCAAAGCTTGCAGAGAGATTTAGGACAGTTGGTAGAGTGGGCTGAAAGATGTGAGATGCTACATTTTGGTAGGACTAATCAAAATAGGACATACATGGTAAATGATAGGGCATTGAAGAATGCTGTAGAACAGAAGGATCTAGGAATAATGGTGCATAGTTCCCTGAAGATGGAATCTCATGTGGATAGGGTGGTGAAGAAAAGCTTTTGGTATGCTGGCCTTTATTAATCAGAGCATTGAGTATAGGAGTTGGGATGTAATGTTGAAATTGTATAGGGCATTGGTAAGGCCAAAATTGGAGTATTGTGTACAGTTCTGTCACCGAATTATAGGAAAGATGTCAATAAAATTGAGAGAGTACAGAGGAAGTTTACTAAAATGTTGCCTGGGTTTCATCTCCTAAGTTACAGAGAAAGGTTGAACAAGTTAGGTCTTTATTCTTTGGAGCGAAGAAGGTTGAGGGGGGACTTGATAGAGGTGTTTAAAATTATGAAAGGAATTGATAGAGTTGACGTGGATAGGCTTTTTCCATTGAGAGTGAGGGAGGTTCAAACATGAGGACATGAGTTGAGAGTTAAAGGACAAAACTTTAGGGGTAACATGAGGGGGAACTTCATTACTCAGAGAGTGGTAGCTGTGTGGAACAAGCTTCCAGCAGAAGTGGTTGAGGCAGGTTCGATGTTGTCGTTTAAAGTTAAATTGGATAGATATATGGACAGGAAAGGAATGGAGGGTTATGGGCTGAGTGCAGGTCGGTGAGACTAGGTGAGAGTAAGAGTTTGGCAGGGACTAGGAGGACCGAGGTGGCCTGTTTCCGTACTATAATTGTTATATGGTTATATGGTTAATAAAGATTTCATAGGATATCCAAGTTTCACAGGAGAAGCCTTGGAATTAGTGACATTAGTCTTCCTATGAGTAAGCTCAGTGGTCGCAGGAATCTGTAATCAGTCACTGGTTTCAGATCTGAGAACCACTGCAAAGCAAGTGGTAGTAGATGTGCTTCCATCCAGACTACTCTCTTCCCAGCTTGGCCATTCCTGGCCCCACTTCGCTCCCAGTTTTCCCATTTCTGGTCCCACTTCACTCCCAGTCTTCCCATTTCTGGCCCCACTTTGCTCCCAGTGTCCTTTCCTGGCCCCACTTCACTCCTAGTCTCCCCTTTCCTGGCCCCACTTCACTCCTAGTCTCCCCTTTCCTGGCCCCACTTCACTCCTAGTCTCCCCTTTCCTGGCCCCACTTCACTCCTAGTCTCCCCGTTCCTGGCCCCACTTTGCTCCCATTGTCCGCTCTCTTGGCCCCATTCACTCCTAGTTTCCCCATTCCTGGACCCCAAGCGATGTGCATGCCATCAGGTTGGAGACTACCTAGATGGAATATGAGGTGTTGCTCTTCCACCCTGAGGTGGCAAATGAGAAGGTTGTGGACTGACATGTTGAAACAGGAATGGGAATAGGAATTGTAATGGTTAGCCACTGGGAAATTCTGCTTTTTCCATATGGAGCTGTGGTGCTTGACAAAGAGGTCCCCAATCTATGTCAGGTCTCACCAATGTGGAGGAGACCGCACCTGGAGCACCAGATGCAGTTGATAACGTGAAGTGTTGCCTCACCTGGAAGGACTGTTTGGGGCCCTGAATGGGGCTGGGGGAGGAGGTGAATGGCAGGTTTAGCACTTCTGCCAGTAGCAGGGTAATTGTCACTAGGGAGATTAATAATAATAACTTTATTTATATAACACTTTTCATACATTAAGATACAGGCTCAAAGTGTTTTGCATACATTGTAAAATCAATATAGTAATAAAAATAGAGAGCAAAGTTAAAAATCAAAGTATAGACAAACATTATATAGAATAAAATGTAATCATATATACCAAATTATATAAATATAATCAATATCAACAGGTATTTAGTAATCCTATAAGTAGGCCAAATTAGAAAAAAAAGTAGGTTTTTAGAAGAGTTTTGAAATGTTCCACAGTACTAGCCTGGTGTATTTCAGTTGGATATTTCAGACTTTTGGTGCATAAGAGCAAAAGGCTGCATCATCAGTTTTTATATGCTTGGCTCTAGGAACATTAAGCAAACCTGTATTTATGGATCTAAGATCATGAACAGGGATATAAGGGGACAGACACTCCAAAATATAGGGAGCAGCTAGATTATTCAGAGCCTTATATAGAATTAAGAATATTTTAAATTTGATCCTAAGGGACACAGGCGGCCAGTACAATGATGCCAAAACCAGTGAAATGTGCTCAGATTTTCTCTTCTTTTTTGGTTAAGATTCTTGCATTTTGAACAAGTTGCAGCTGATTATATCTTTCATAGGCAGTCCTAAAAACAGAGCATTACAATAGTCCAATCGGCTAAAAACAAAAGTGTATCAATTTTTCTTCAATTTGAAATGTTATAAGAAATCAAACTGTTGCAATGTTCCTTAAATGAAAGAATGAAATCTTAATAATATGCTTAATAAGTGATTTGAAATTTAACTCAGTCAAGAATAACGCCTACAACAAACAACAGGAATTCTGCAGATGCTGGAAATTCAAGCAACACACATCAAAGTTGCTGGTGAACGCAGCAGGCCAGGCAGCATCTCCAGGAAGAGGTACAGTCGACGTTTCAGGCCGAGACCCTGTCCTGACGAAGGGTCTTGGCCTGAAATGTCGACTGTACCTCTTCCTAAGAATAACGCCTAAATATTTTATTTCTGGTTTGGTTTATAAAGCCAGATTATTAAGTTTATTGCTATTTTCACACTTTTTTATTTCTTCCTATAGCCAAAATTTCTATTTTTTCCTTATTTAGTTTAAGGAAAATCAAACTCATCCATTCTGGAATGCTAGTAAGACACTTGACCAGAGGGCTTACAGTCTCAGGATCATCTGGCATAACAGACAAATATGAGAAATGTGTCATCTGCATGCTGTGGTAATTAACTTTGTGTTTTAAAATTTGCATTTATCTTCTTCACCACAGACTCAACCTACAAATTTACTTTAGGGAATTCTGCATGAAGACTCCCAAGTCCCTTTGCACCTCAGATTTTTGAATTTCCTCTCCATTTAGAAAATAGTCTATGCTTTTATTTCACCTACCAAAGTGCATGACCATGTGCTTCTTGACACTGTATTCCATCTGCCACTTCTTTGCCCGTTCTCCTCATCTTAAATCCTTCTGTAGCGTCTCTACTTCCTCAAAACTACCTGCCCCTCCACCTATCTTTGTATTGTCCTCAAATCTGGCCACAAAACCATCCATAACATCATCCAAGTCATTCACACATCATGTTTAATGAAGCGGTCCCAACCCAGACCCCTGTGGAACACTACTGGTCACCAGCAGCCAACCAGAGAAGGCTCCCTTTATTCCCACTCTTTGCCTTTTGTCAATCAGCCAATGCTCTATCCATGCTAGTATCTTTCCTGTAATACCATGGGCTCCTACCTTGTTAAGTAGCCTCATGTGTGACACCTTGTCAAAGGCTTTCTGAAAATCCAAGTACACCAATTCTCCTTTGTCTATCCTGCTTGTTATTTCTTCAAAGAATTCCCAAGGTTTTCCTTTAAGGAAACAATGCTGACTATGGCCTATTTTCACATGTGCCTCCAAGTACCCCCAAATCACATCCTTAACAAGAAAATCCAACATCTTCTGAGTTCAGACTAACGGACCTCTCTCCCTTCTTGAAGAGTGGAGTGACATTTTCCTTTGTCCAGTCCTCTAGAACCATGCCAGAATCCATTGATTCTTGAAAGATCATTACTATTGCCTCCACAATTTCTTCAGCCACCTCTTTCAGAACTCTGGGGTGTACACCATCTGGTCCAGGTGACTTATCTACTGTCAGACCTTTCAGTTTCTCCTGAACTTTTTCCTTAGTAATGGCAACTTCACATACTTCTGACCCCTGAAACTCAAACTTCCACCATACTGCTAGTGTCTTCTACAGTGAAAACTGATGCAAAACACTGTACTTATTCTGTTCATCTGCCATTTGCTGGTCCCCTATTACTACCCCTCCAATATCATTTTCCAGCGGTCCGATATCAGCACTCACCTCTCTTTTACACTTTATGTATCTGAAGAACATTTGGTACTCTCTTTAATATTATTGGCTAGCTTACCTTCATTTTCCATCTTTTCCTTCTTTATGACTTTTTAGTTGCCTTCTGTTGCTTTTGAAAAGTTTCCCAATCCTCTAACTTCCCACTAATTTTTGCTCTATTATATGCCCTCCCTTTGGCTTTTATGTTGCCTTTAACTTCTCTTGTCAGCCACGGTTGCATTGTCCTTCCTTTAGAATACTTCTTTCTCTTTGGGATATATACATCCTACGCTTTCCAAATTGTTCCCACAAGTTCTGCCGTCATCCCTGCCAGTGTTCGTTTCTAATCAATTTTGGCCAGCTCCTCTCTCATGCCTCTATAATTCCCTATACTCCAGTTTAATACTGATACATCTGACTTTGGCTTCTCCTCCTCAAATTGCATGGTGAATTCAATCATATTGTGGTCCCCTAAGGGTTCCTTAACCTTAAGCTTTCTAATCAATTCCAGTTCATTGCACAACACCCAATCCAGAATTGCTGGTCACCTAGTGGGCTCAATCATGAGCTGCTCTAAAAAGCCATCTCGTAGACACTCTAGAAAATCCCCCTGTTGGGATCTAGCACCAAAATAATTTTCCCAATCTATCTGCATATTGAAATTCCCCATGACTATCATAACATTTCCCTTTTGACATGCATTTTCTATCTCCCATTGTAATTTGTAGACTGCATCTTTACTATTGTTTGGGTGTCTGTATATAGGTCCCATCAGGGTCATTTTACCCTTGCAGTTCCTTCACTCAACCCCATGATTCTACACCTTCCAATTGTATGTCACAAGGCAGAAGAAAGGAAATTATAGGTCAGTTAATCTGATCTCAGTGGTTGGGAAAATGCTGGGGTCGGTTGTTAAAAGAAATGGTTTCAGGGTACTTGGAGGCCGTAGTCAGCACAGTTTCCTCAAGGGAAAATCTTGCCTGACAAATCTGTTGGAATTCTTTGAAGAAGTAACAAGCAGGATAGACAAAAGAGAATCAGTAGATGTTGTGTACTTGGATTTTCAGAAGGCCTTTGACAAGGGGCCACACATGAGGTGTTTAACAAGTCTAAGAGCCCATGGTATTACAGGAAAGATACTAGCATGGATAAAGCATTGATTGATTGGCAGGAGGCAAAGAGTGGAAATATAAGGAGCCTTTTCTGGTTGGCTGCCTGTGACTAGTGGTTTGTTGGGACTGCTTCTTTTTATGTTATATGTCAATAATTTTAATAATAATAATTGATGGCTTTGTGGCCAAGTTTGTGCACGATATAAAGATAGGTGTCGGAGCAGGTAGTGTTGAGGAAGCAGAGAGTCTACAGAAGGACTTAGATGGGGAGGATGGACAAAGAAATGGCAGAGATGGAATACAGTATTGGGAAGTGTATGGTCATGCACTTTGGTAGGTGAAATAAAAGCACAGACTATATTCTAAATAGAGAAAATTCAAAAATCTGAGGTACAAAGGGATTTGGTAGTCTTTGTGCAAGATTCCCTAAAGGTTAATTTGCAGGTTGAGTCTGTGGTGAAGAAGACAAATGGGATGTTGACATTCATTTCAGTATAAACACTCTAACTCTGAGGCTTTATAAAACGCTGGTGAGCCTCACTTGCAGTATTGTGAGCAGTTTTGGGCCCCTTATCTATAAAAGGATGTGCTGACATTGGAGAGGTTTCAAAGGAGGCTCACAAAAGTGATTCTGGGATTGAAAAGCTTGTCATATGAGGAGCGTTTGATGGCTCTGGGCCTCTACTCACTGGAATTCATTGAAACCTATCGAATGTTGAAAGGCCGGATCTGCTCCGATTCACTTACTGAAGTAACAGGTAGCAGATGCTATCTCGTTGGTTCTTCATGTAACCCTGGAGCATCTGGACGGCAAAGGTGCATACATGAGAATGCTCTTTATTGAAGACAGCTCAGTGTTTAACACCATTATCCATCAAAACTAATCAGTAAACTCCAAGACCTGACACTCAATATCCCCTTGTGCAATTGGATCCTGAATTTCTTCATTTGTAGACCCATTCAGTTCAGATTGGCAAAAAACATCTCCTCTGCAATCTTCACTGGCACAGGAGCACCACATGGATGTATACTTAGCCCTGTGCTCTGCTTGCTTTACACCTCTGACTGTGCTAAGTACAGCTCCAACACCATATACAAGTTTGCTGATGACACCACTGTTGTGGGCTGTATCAAAGGGTGGTGATGAATTAGCGTACAGGAGGGAGATTGACAATTTGGCTGAGTGGTGTAATAACAGCACCTTCTCACTCCATGTCAGTAAGGCCAAGGAACTGATTGCAGACGTCAGGAGAAGGAAACCAGAGGTCTGTGAATCAGTAATCATTGGAGTTTCAGAGGTGGAGAGGATCAATAACTTTAAATTCCTGGGTGTCACGACCTGTCCTGAACCCATCATGTAAGTATAATTGCAAAGAAAGCATGGCATCACCTCTTCTTCCTCAGGAGTCTGCAGAGATTTGGCATGTCATCAAAAACCTTGGCAAACTTTTATAAGTGTATGGTGGAAAGTGTTCTGGTATACGGACGCCAATGCCTTTGAGTGTAAAATCCTACAACAGGTTCTGAATTTGGCCCAGTACATCACAGGTAAAACCTTCTCGACTATTGAGCACAGGTACATGAGACATTGCTGTGGAAAGGCAGCATCTATTATCAAAGATCCTCACTACCCCGGCCATGCTCTTTTCTCGCTGCTGTCATCAGGCAAAAGTTACAAGTGCCTCAGGACTTTCAGGAACAGTTACTGCCCCTCAGCCATCAGGCTCTTGAACAAAAGGGGGTAACTACACTCATTTAAGGACTCTTCTATCTCGTTATTCCATGCCTGTTACTTATACCTGCATTTGCACGATTTGTTGTCCATTGATCCTGTTTACAGTTACTGTTCTATAGATTTGCTAAGTATGCCTGCAGAAAAAGAATCTCAGGGTTGTATGTAGTGACATGTATGTATTCTGATAATAAATTTTACTTTGACTTTGAGTCGATATGGGGAGGATGTTTCCTCTGGTAGGGGAGTCTAAGCCCAGAGGACACTGCCTCAGAATAGAGGGGTGTCCTTTTAGAATGGAGATGAGGAGGGATTTCTTTAGCCAGAGAGTGGTGAATCTGTGAAATTCATTGCCACAAATAGCTGTGGAGGCCAAGTCTTTGGGTATGTTAAAGGCAAAGGTTCTTGATTTGTCAGGTCGTGAAGGGATATGGGGAGAGGGCATAAGATTGGGTCTGAGAGGGAAAATGGATCCGCTATGATGAAATGACAGAGCCTACTCGATGGGCCAAATGGCCTAATTCTGCTCCTATATGTTCTGGTGTTATGGTTAAGTTCCCAGCTATAATCTTTCAGCTGTGATTTAGTGATGTCCACAGCATCATACCTTACTCTGTATACCAGTGCATTGAAATATAACACCTTCAGTCCTGTATTCATCGATCTTTTTGATTTTCCTCCTCTTGTATATTGCAGTTCATCCTGTTGATTGCAATTTTCCCTACCATCAGCCTGCCCTTGCTAGCAGTCTCTCTGCACATTGCCTCAGTCTGTAAACCAACTACCTTATCCTCAGCCCTATCACTCCAGTTCCCATCCCCCTGCCAAATTAGCTTTAACCCTACTGAACAGCTCTAGCAAACCTGCCCCAGGGATACTGGTCCCCCTTTGGGTCAGGTGCAACCTGTCCGTTTTGTACAGATCATACCTTTCCCAGAGGAGATCCCAATGATCCAGAAATCTGAACCCCTGTCCCCTGCACCAATTCCTTAGCCATGCATTCACCTGCCAAGTCATCCTATTCTTGCCCTCACTGGTGTGTGGCACGGGCAGAAATTCTGAGATGACAACCCTGGACGTCCTGCGTTTCAGCTTTCTACCTAGCTCCCTAAAATCGCCCTTCAGGATCTCCTCACCTTTCCTACCCTATGTCATTGGTGTCAATATGTACCAAGACTTCTGGCTGCTCACCCTCCCCTTTTGGAATGCTGCGGACTCGATCAGAGACATTCCTAATGCTGGCACCTGAGAGGCAACATGCCATACAGATGTCTCTATCGCACCCACAGAATCTCACCTCCATTCCACTGTCTATGGAATCTCCTATCAAGACTGCAGACCTCTTCACCCCTGTGCTCTTCTGAGCCACAGCACCAGACTCCATGCCGGAGATTTGACCACTGTGGCTCTTCCCGGAGGGCCATTCCCCTCAACAGTATCCAAAGAGGTATACTTACTATGGAGGGGAATGGCCACAGGCCATTTTCCAAACATCTGCACTCACCCCATCATCCCACCAGCTTAACAGAGTTTCTTTTGTCCTTGCCTACATCCCACAAGCCTCGCATCCACCACATCGTTCTCCACAACTTCCAGCATCTTCAACAGGATCCTACCAGCAAACACATCTTTACCTCCTCCTACATTGTCTTCTGTAGGGATAGCTCCATCCGTGATCCCCTTGTCCATTCACCTCTCCCCACTAATCTCCCTCCTGGTGTTTATCCCCGCAGCTGGCAGAAGTGCAACACTCGTCCATTCACCTCCTCTCTTGCCTCCATTCAGGGCCCTAAACTGTCTTTCCAGGTGAGGCAACACTTCACGTGCGAATGTGTTGGTGTCGTCAACTGTATCTGGTGTTCCTGTTGCGGCCCCCTGAAGTAGATTGGGGGACCACTTTGTCGAGCACCTCAGCTCCATAGGCAAAAAGTGGAATTTCCTGGTGGCCAAACATTTAAATTCCTCTCCCCATTCCTGTTCAAGCATGTCGGTCCACGGCCTCCTCTTCTACCATGATGAGGCCACTCTCAGGTTGGAGGAGGATATACCTCATATTCTTTCTAGGTAGTATCCAACCTGATGACACAAACATCCATTTCTCCAACTTCTGGTAAAAAAAATCCACCTCCCCCTTTCCTCTTCCTCATTTTCCCACTCTTCTCCTCACCTCTCCCTGGTGCCCCTGTTCCTTCCCTTTGTCCACTCTGTGATCCACTCTCCTCTCCAATCCAATTCCTTCTTCTCCAGCCTTTTGCTTTTCTACTTATCACCTCCCTGTTTCTTACTTCATTCCCATTCCCCCATCCACCTGGCTTCACCTATCATCTTTGAGCTTGTCTCCTCTTCCCTCTACCCCCAACTCCCCCACCCCTCTCCCTCCATCCTTCATCTTCTTATTCTGGCTTCTTCCCCCTTCCTTTCCAGTCCTGACATCAGAATTTGGATAGGAGTTGGCCATCTAGTCTGTCGAGCCTGCTCTGCCATTCAATAAGATCATGGCTGATCTGGCCATGGACTCATCTCCACCTACCTGCTTTTTCCCCATAACCCTTAATTCCCCTACTACGCAAAACTCTATCCAACCTTGTCTTAAATATATTTACTGAGGTAGCCTCCACTGCTTCATTGGGCAGAGAATTCCACGGATTTGCCACTTCTTGGGAAAAACAGTTCCTCCTCATCTCTGTCCTAAATTGACTCCCCTGAACCTTGAGGCTGTGTCTTCTAGTTCTAGTCTCATTTACCAGTGGAAACAACTTCCCTGCCTCTATCGTATCTATCCCTTTCATAATTTTATATGTTTCTATAAGATCTCCTCTCATCCTTCTGAACGCCAGTGAGAACAGTTCCAGGCAACACAATCTCTCTTCATAGACCTCCTAACTTCTGGAATCAACCTGATGAACCTTCTCTGCACCACCTCCAAAGCCAGTATGTCCTTCCTCAAGTAAGGAGACCAGAACTTCACGCAGTACTCCAGGTGTGGCCTCACCAGTACCCTAAATAGCCTGAGCATAACCTCCCTGCTCTTAAATCCAATCCCTCCAGCAATGGCGGCTAACATTCCATTTGTCTTCTTCACAGCCTGCTGCACCTGCAAACCAACTTCTTGCGATCCATGCACAAGCACTCCCAAGTTCTGCACATCAGCATGCTGCAATCTTTTACTATTTAAATAATAATCTGATCCTCCATACTTCCTTCCAAAGTGGATGACCCTGTGTTTACCAGCACTGTACTCCACCTGCCAAACACTTGCCCACTCACTTAACCTCTCTATATCCCTCTGCAGACTCTCCATATCCTCTGCGCAATTTGCTTTTCCACTCAATTTAGTATCATCAGCAAACTTACACATACATTACACATGGTCTGCTCTTCCAGATCATTAATGCATATTGTGAACAGTTGTGGGCCCAGCACTGACCCCTACGGCACACCGCTCACCACTGATTGCTAACCAGAGAAACACCCATGTATCCCAACTCTCTGCTTTCTATTAGTTAACCAATTCTCCATCCATGCTAATCCAACACCCCCAACTCTGTGCATCCTTATCTTATGAATAAATCTTTAATGTGGCACCTTATCGATCTCCTTCTGGAAATCCAAGCAAATAACATCCATCTGTTCCCCTCTATCCACTGTGCTTGTTATATCCCCAAAGAACTCCAGTAAGCTTGTCAAGCAGGACCTGCCTTTGCTGAATCCATGCTGCGTCTGCATGATGGATCAATTTCTTTCCAGATGCCTCGCTATTTCCTCTTTAATAATGTGCCTGACGAAGGGTTTCGGTCCAAAATGTTGACTGTTTATTCATTTCCATAGATGCTGCTGGGCCTGCTGAGTTCTGCCAGCATTTTGTGTGTGTTGCAGTGGATCTTGTGTTTGGTTCACTCTGTATCTGTCTGGCTCTGATGGTGGAGAAAGTGAAAGTTTCAGGTGGTAAGGGGGGCGCCAATTGTATGTGGACTACTTTGTCTTGGTTAATGTTGAAGTCCTTGAGTGCTACACTGTTCTAATCAACTGGAGAATATTCCATCATGGGAAGTGAGCAAATTCCAACCCACTACCTGCTCTTGTGGTCACAGTATTCATCTGCCTGGTCCAGTTGAATTTCTGGTGAATGGTAACATTGCCAGATTGCAAATAGTAGAGGACTTGGTGGTAATCACATTGGGCTTTCTTGTTGCAGGTGACTGTTCTTTGTGTGGAGCCTGTGCACCTTTCCACTATCAGACCATGTCTGAACTGCCTCGGCATGGAATCATGGACTGTGGATGGAATTAATCATCGTGGAATCAGCACAAATATTAGCATGGCCGATGACCTCATACGAAGAAGTAGCTGAACTTGAGGAACACCTGCAGTGATGCCTTCACCTAATGATGAAGCAATTATCATCTAGCTTTGGGTTGGGATTTCCCCTTGATTGCCATTAACATAATTTACAAAGCTATCTATTGCCACAATCAGTCAAGAACTGCCTTGAGGTGAATCACAATCATGCTGAAATTCAGCTTTTGTGCTCATGATTGGACCAATGAGGTCAGGAGCCAGGTAGCTCAGGCATAATCCAAGCAGCATTTTTTGATAGTACTGTTGGTGATAGTTTTTACGTCACTTTGATGAGTGAGAGTCGACTGAAAAAGTAGTAATTAGTTGCTTTGGATTTGTCTTGCTTTTTGTTGTCACGACTTCTCTGAGTGATTTTTCTGCTCAGATCCCAGTGTTGTAACTATACCCATAAGCTTGGTGGTAGCATAGCTAATTGTGGAGCATAAATCTTGAGCAGAACAGGGAAGGAAAAGGAAGAATTTCTTTAGGCAGAGGGTGGTGAATCTGGAATTCATTGCCACAGACGGCTCTGAAGGGCAAATCATTGGGTATATTTAAAGCGGAGGTTGATGAGCTCTAGATTAGTAAGGGCGTCAAAGGTTATGGGGAGAAGGCAGGGAATGGGGTTGAGAGGGGTAATAAATCAGCTGTGATGGAATGGTGGAGCAGACTTGATGGGCTGAATAGCCTAATTCTGTTCCTATGTGTTATGGTCTTATTACTGCATCCAGTGTTTTCAGCTGATTAAAATTGACTTTGTATGTGGTGTCCTCAGGAACAGATAGCATTGGAGCAACTGCCTGGAATCTCTGGCAAAGATGGTTGCAAATGCTTCAGCCTTTTCTTTGTCATTCACTGCTGAATCCCATCATATCTGAGGATGGGACGTTATCAAATCAACTTGTAGTTAGGAGAGGGGTAAGAGTAATGGGGTAATAGTAGGGATTTTCAACTTCTTTGGATTATCTGGCATTGTCTAGTGGGTAGAATTTTTATGTTCTGTCCTGGAGAGTTGCTTGGGCCAGTATGTAAATAGTTTGACCAGAGAAGGTGCTGTAGTGGGCTTAGTTGAAGTGATGGTGGGAGAGCATTTTGGAGCATTTACGACCATGCCTCTGGAAGTTTTAAGGTAACCAAGGAAAGAATTGTGGATGATCCATAAATTAAAATCTTTCTCTAAAGGATGACCCATTTCAATATTACAAGGCAGGACCTGGCAAGAATAGACAGGGAGCAGCTATTTATCAAAACATCTATATCCAGCAAGTGGGGGTCATTCAAAAGTGAGGTAGAGAAAGTTCAGGACCAATGTGTTTTCATGAAGGTGAAGGGTAAGCACAGCATCCAATGAACCATGGAAGTCAGGGGGTTATCAAGGGTTGGAAAAGGAAAAAAAGGAAATATGTGGCAGGCAGACAGCTGAAAATCAGGGAGGCCTGATGGGGGATATAGAAAGAGTAGGAGAAGGGGCTTAAAGGAGAAATTAGAAGGGCATGATATATTACTGGCGTTTAAAATTAAGGAAAATCCCAATGCACTTATAAAGGGCAAGAGGTAACCAGGGAAAGAACAGGGCCCAGTAAGGATAGAAGAAGTTGTCTCTGCATAGAGCCAGAAGAAATTGTTTATTGTCATAGGCATACGCACTCAGGGTATAAATGCCATGAGCATTAGCTTTGTGCAGGAGCAGTGCAATATGATCAAAAGTTAACATAAACTTAACTGACATAAATTATACGTAACTCACACAATAAACATAACACTTGTGCAAGTAGACAGAGAGAAAAAAAGAAATGTGTGAAGTCTTAATTAAGTACTTTGCATTTGCTAAGAAAAGGAACATTTTAATTGGACAATTCAGAGAGGTCAGTGAAGCTCTAGAACATGGTGTTATTAAAAAGGAGGAGGTATTAGATGTTCCAGTGGGCTCAAATAATGGTTAAATCCTCAGGGTCTGATGAGATATGTCCAAGGTTGAATATGGGAGGCAAGAGAGGAGACTGCTGGGGCTTGACAGGGATATTTTAAATCTTGGCTGACACGGGCGAGGTTCCAGATGACTGAAGAAAGGTAAGTGGAATAAGCCAGGTCAGCAAGTTGTTGGAACAAGTTCTGAAGCAGAGCTTAATCAAAGTCTTCAATAGAAGGCTTTGTAGTGGGGAGTGGGATTCCCTCTTGACCAATTTGATTGAATTTTTCAAAGAGGTAATAAAATCTACTGAAGAGGCCAGTGCAGTTGAAGTAGCCTTCAGTTAGGTCTTTGACAAGTCCAGATCTGAGTGCATGGGATTGATGGTAAATTGGATCCAGAATTGTTTTAATATTAGGGCACAGATGGTGATGATAGGGAAGCGTTCTGTGATTGGAAGCCTTTGGTTTACCGTGGGTTGGTGCTGGGAACCATGCCATTTGTTATATATTAGCAAGTTTTAATGTGAATATAGGAGGTTATATTATATGGTGTAAAGCATACCTGTAGAATATAGCAATTGAGCAGATAATATGAAGATCAGTGCTGTTGTTGATAGTGAGGAGATTAGTCTTAGGTTACTGAATAATGTTGATGTGTTTGGTCAAGTGTGTGGTGTTGTAGCAGATGTAATATAATCCTGGGAAGTGAGAGGTATGGACTGGTGGGTGCAAGGCAGGGCAGCACAGTTGTGTGGCTGGCAGAGCTGCTGCCTCACTGCTCCGGCGACATTGGTTCAATCCTGACCTGGTATGCTGTCTGTGTGGAGTTCGCATGTTCCCCTTGTGACTGTATGAGTTTCCTCTAGAAGCGCTGGTTCCTTCCTACATCCCAAAGACGTGCAGCCGAGCCTCAGGATAGATGAACATCCCTTTAGGGCAGAGGTGAGGAGGAATTTCTTTAGCCAGAAGGTTGTGAACCTGTGGAATTCATTACACACAGATGGCTGAGAAGGCCAAGTCATTGAGTTTAGTCCAGTCCTGTCCTGAAGAAGGGTCTCAGCCCAAAATATCATTATATTCCCATAGATGCTGCCTGACCTGCTGAGTTCCTCCCCCATTTTGTGTGTGTTGCTCTGGATTTCTGGCATCTGCAGAATCTCTTGTGTTTAGTTAGGGTGGGGATGGTAGAAAACTCTTTCCCCATTGCGGATTGTACAAAGCCAGAGGAATTAGGTAGGAATTTGAGAGGAGATCTGAAAAATATTTTTCTTTACCCAGCAGCTGGTTGTAATCTGGACGGAACTGCTGAGGGGGTGGTGAGGCAGGCGCTCTCACAGCACTCAGTAATCTGGATGAGTTCTGAAACTGCAGAGGCAGACCAGGGTCTGGATCAGGAGCTGGTAAACTGGATAGTTAGAGATGGGTATGTGATAGTCGGTCTAGACTAACTAGGCTGAAGGCACGGCATTTGGAGTCTGCTGTTTTACAACAAGAGCTTGGACTTGGGTCTGGTCAGTCATGGTAAAATGAACAAGAATTCTGAATGAAAATGGTAACAGAATGGTTAAGTTCCAGGACTCTAACTATTAGTCATGAAACTCATGGTGCTGTCCCATTGTAGCAGCCGATTAAACAAATAACCAGGGAAATAAGCTATCATAAGGCTAATGTTGACCACACACTGACTTAGGGAAGTCTGCCAGCCTTTGCTGTTCTGACCACTGACTCTCCAGATACAGAGTGATGTGGTTTGCTCTTTGCTGACCTCTGAAATGACCTTGCAAGCCACTCAGTTGTACAGACCACCTATGTTTAAACATAATAAAACTAAAACTGGGTGGAGCATGCTGCAATGAGCATGTCGACAGAGCGCTTTCATCCTCTTCATGAGCATCTGACTGTGGTGTGCGGTTGGGAGAATCACCTCACTGCCTAATAAAGTCGTACTCACCGGGCAACATCCCGGGCTCTTCGGTACCGTCCTCAGCAATCCCCTGCAGACGGGCCAGCACAGCAAAGAGGAAAGAGTGGCTTGGGAGTACCGATTCGAGGCTTCACTGTCGCAAGCACCGGCCCCAGACAAGAAGAACCAAGGGTTCCAGCGTTCCTCAGCTGATGAGCTGAACATCTTACTCAACAACAGACAGGATTCCCAAGCTGGAGTCCACGGACACCTCGCTTGATGCTATTGGTCCATCAAGAAGGTTGGGAACCCCTGAAAGATGCTTGCAGGGTAGCAAGGACACAGAATGGCCTTTGAGTGGGGACTTCAAAGTCCATCAACAATAGCTTTGTAACTCCGTGGCGAGCCAAATCATTCTGGCGTGACTGCCAGAGTGGTTTGACAACATGTGGCAAGCAAATCAAAATGAGGGAAAAACCCATTTGATCCTGTCCTCACTAATCTGCCTATTGAAGGGGTATCAGTCAATGACTATAGCACTGAGCTTGTGGAGGCGATTTCTGGCATCGAGAAACCTCCCCATGATATTTCAAATACTCACTGGCTTCAGAGCTTTTTGGACATTTCTTACCTGGAACTTTCATCAGCAAGAGTAAATGATCAAACACAATCTTAATGGGGATAAATTTGATATCTAACTTAAAAAGATCTTTTGTTAAAATAGGAATGCTTTGTCTGTGTATGTACTACTATTCAGTTAGTCGGTGGAGGGGAGAGGGATGGGGGGAGAGAGGGGTGGATGGGGGGTATGGCTGGGTTAAACAGTCAAAATGTAATTGGCAACTGGTTGTATTGAATGTAATTTCCAGAGAACCCACCCACCTTTTTAAATAGTACACTGGGTGTTTTTATATTTACCTGAAAGGGCACGAAAGTTACAGGCCTTTCAGCCCAACTTGTCCGGGCTAACAAAGATGCCTCCCTAAGCTGTGTTTGGCCCACATCCTTCAGAACCTTTCCTATCCATGCATCTAGCTCAGTTGAGTGATGGATCACACTGTTGTCCCTCCCCTATCCCAACCCCCACTATGTCATTAGAGCATTAGCTTTAATCTCATGGCAAGTCTCTGAAGTGTGCTTTTACCCACACCTAGCTCACAGGTCTCCAGCAAAACCAAAGGCCCTTCCACCTTATGTGATAACACTTCACCTGCAAATCTGCTGGCCTCGTCTGTTGTGTTGGGTGCTCCTGATATGTCCTCCTCTCCATTGGGAAGACCCGTTGTAAATTGGGGGACCGCTTTGTCGAGCACCTCTGTTCCATCTGCCAAAAGCGGAACCTCCCAGTGGCCAAACATTTTAATTCCTATTCCCATTCCCGTTCCGACACATTGGTCCATGGCTTCCTCTTGTGCCATGATGAAGCCACCCTCAGGGTGGAGGAACAACACCTTTTATTCCATTAGGGTAGCAGTGTCCAATCTGGTGATATGAATATCAATTTCTCCTTATGGTAAAAAAACCCTCTCTTCTATACCCCATTCTGGCCTCTTGCCTCTTCTCACCTGCCTGCTACCTCCCACCGGGTTCTCTCCTCCTTCCCTTTCTCCTATGGTCCACTCTCCTCTCCTATCAGATTCAGCGGCTGTGCAAGGGCACTTGGTGAGGGACGGTACAGGTGGAGACATGATCAGGTCCTGAAGACCATCACTGAAGCCGTCAGCGCAGGAGTTGAGTGGGCGAAGCGGTCCGGACCCTCCAAGCAGACCGTTGCCTTTGTCAGAGCTGGGGAGCAGCCAATACCTGCCAAAAGAACATCTGCAGGCATTCTGACCTCTGCAAGGGACTGGCAGCTGTTGGTGGACCTCGAAGGGCAGCTGAAATTCCCCAACCATATCGCAGCCACCACCCTGTGACCAGACATTTTCCTAGTGTCTGAGTCTACTAAGCAAGTGGTGCTGCTGGAGCTGACAGTCCCATGGGAAGACAACTTGGAGGAGGCCTTTGGAATGAAACTCTCCAAGTACGCAGGACTGGTCAGCAACTGTCAGCAGGCTGGATGGAGAGCGAGGTGTCTCCCAGTGGAGGTTGGTTGTAGGGGATTCGTAGCCCGTTCTTTAGTTAGGGCCTTCAGCATTTTGGGCATCGAGGGAGAGAGGAAGAGGAGAGCCATCCGCAGTACCACCGATGCGGCAGAGAGGGCCTCAAGATGGCTGTGGCTCAAAAGAGGGGAGCCATGGAGTCATAAGTAGCTAGCGATCTGGACACAAGCTGGGGTCTGATCAGCCCCGGCTGGGTCACCTGGAGGAGGTTGTATGATGTTGAAAGACCCGAAACACCCGATGATTCCAGGAACATCACTGAAGATGTGTCCAGAAGCATCAATAGATGTACGTACACAGTCCAGTCTTTCACCTTTCCGACCCACCTGGCTTCCAGCTATCCTCCTTCCCCTCCTTTATTCTGGCACCTTCCCTCTTTCTTTCCAGGCCTGAAGAAGGATCTCAGCCTGAAATGTCAACTGGTTATTCATTTCCATCAACGCTGCCTGACTTGCTGAGTTCCTCCAGCATTTTGATAACTGTGGTTCTCTTCCCACAGATGCTGCCCGACCTGCTGTTTCCAACATTTCTAGTTTGTTTTGTATTGTTAATTTTTTTTTTGCATTTTAGAAGTTTTTATCGACGGTGATCTTTGTACTTTGAGTTGATGCAACAGGAATAGTGTCTCAGGCTAATTCTTGTCCTTTCCCGATCATCCACAGACTTGCGGAGTGAAAGTGCACCTTGGATAGGTGTTTGTTACCCCGAGGCTGTTGTTGATGGTGTGCAGAGGAGTTACTCATCTCTGTCTGATTCCATGATGTCCCTGCACTCCAACAAGGGCTGGGAGGTGAGCTAATTTTCACCCTGCAGCTTTGAGCTTCCTTATCCCCACCCTGATGATGGCTGACATCAACTTACACAATAAGATTGTGGTCAACTTGGAACATCACCCCTGGCTTGTCCAGGGTGACCCAGAAAGGTTAAATAAAATTACATTCGCACACAGAAAGCAGCATTTAAAGATTTTAAGGAGAGGTAGAAAGTCCTGGGTCAGAGAACTTTCAGACCTCCATGGACTAATTTCCAGAAGGAATTCCAATATGTAATATAAAGTTAGTCAACCCTATGCTTCGTATTTTAAAGGTGCCCTGCTCTCCTTCACCTGTTACCACTGTTTCTCTATAAGAGTTATTTCTGTCTCATAATGAAATCCAACTGTTTATCCCTGACTTTTGGAGGTTTGACAGATGTAGTGGGTAATTTTCCCTCCCATCTGTTGAAGGATGAATGATGAATTGCACAAATATTAGGAGCTGGGTCTACTCCGGACCTGGAGATACTGACGTGCTGGTTGCAGTTCATGTTCTGGCAGCCCTGAATCCTAGTAACGTAGCTTTTGGATTCACTTTCCAGATCCCTCATTGGTCCACTAAATCTTTTGTTCCAAGTCTTGCTTTTCTAAAGTGTAAATGCTGAAGCCTCAGGGGCCACATAGAAAGTTTGGATCCTATTTATCAATGATTTATGTGTATGTCAAGTAGCTAACACAAAGCCACCTTCATGTTCTGATTTAGGGGGTTTATTTGCCAGCCCTTTCCAAAACTCTCATTCAATTCAAGCTGAACAGACTGAGAAATAGGAAATCCAAGCATGTTAGCTGCTGGAGATTTATGGGGTGCTCTTCCAGGCTCAAGGTGCACATTCCTGCACTGACAAACTGCAGGCTTAAGAGGCTGGAGAAATCTGCTTTGACAGGAGGTCAAAAAACAGGTTAAAAGCCTCGTCTAGAGGGCAGTCACTGTGTGATAAACAGAAACATTTGGGAGGCATTTTTGGATGGATATGAAAATGACCTTTGCAAGTTATTATAGGTTTTTTTCAAACAAAAAACCCACTGATCTCCTTTGTTGAGGCATTCCACAACTTCTTCAAATTTTGTTTTGTTTTATTTTCCCCAACTTCACTTCACTGATGAACAGGTGCATTCCCATTCTTCCTGAATCCTTTTTTTTAGGCATTCTCAAAAAATATTCCGAATATGGGGAAATCACCAGAGACACCAGGATGCAGTGATTGTTAGGACCCTTCACTGCCCAGAGAGTGGAGAAGCACACTTAAACTCAAAGTGTGAAGCAGCATTCTTGAGGGCCTCAGTCACTGCCTGTGTTGTGGACCCTCAGAGTGCAGGGGATGGGGATACAGTAGGCAGGGTATGTTGGAGGGTCAATGGATTACAATAATTGTACTGGCTCTGGATAGAGGGCCACACCTTCAATCTTCCCCAGGGAAGTTGCAAGTCTTGGTGCTTATTGAAGGAGGCCATTCAGGACTTGGTGCTGATTATTCAGCACATTGGTCAATGCCAGCAGTTTTGTCCATCCCAATCACATTCTCTTTTTTTTAAATTTTCTCTGTAGTCTTCTCTCCCAGCACTAGATTGCTGCCAGAAGAGAGGAGATGCTGGAATTCCTGAAAGCCAAATTTCTGAAATAGTGCAGATGGCATTGGTGGGGTGTGTGTGTGTGTGGGGGGAGCGGGTGGAGACACAATAAACAGGGGCAGCAATTTCCTGCCACATTTCAACCCTACCTCTGGGCATAGATTTCCAGGCACGATTCTAAACTTGAAAGAATGGAACAGCCCATGAAATACTCAATCTTTTCTGAACTCTCTCCCAAAAAACAGGACTTCACACTGAGATCACCAGGTTAGAAAGTTAGCTCCCCGAACTTGTTCATAAAGCTCTTCTGGGCTTGCCTGCTCTCTGGTTAACGTTACTTAGATGCAATCACTTCAGCTTCCAGCGCAGTCTCACGTACTCCCGACCTTGGGTGGTGTGGCACTCCCTCAGCCTGCTCCAGCATTGGGCTGACACAAACTAAGCCTGGGTTAAGTGATTCTGGAGCGATCCAACTCGCTAGTTACTGGCAAGTGTACAAACTCTCAGAAATATTACCTCAGATAGATCGCAGGATAGCCAGATGTGATTTAGAGGTGCAGTTAAATCCCTTTATTACATTTAGAGTTGCTGAGCCAATTTAAGAAACTATACTGACTTTGTAAAATAATTCTTAGTGTCTAGGCCCTGATACATAAAACATTCTGCTGGAGGAATTCAGTGGGTGAAGCAGTATTTGCGGGCTGGGGGAGGAATTGTTACTTTTTTGGATTGAAACTGCATTAAGACCGGCATTTACTCTGTCTAATCTGCATCGTGACCATCACAGCATCGTCAGCTTCAAATGTAGCCAGGGGCTTGAAACGTCACCATATACCTCTGGGAAGAAGAAGGACCTCAGCCCGAAACACCGGATGTTCCTTCATTTCCACAGATGCTGTCTGACCTGCGGAGTTCCTCCAGTATTTTGTGTGTGTTGCTCTGGATTCCCAGCATCTGCAGAATCTCTTGTGTTTATGTTTACCTGCAGGAAATATTTTGTTTTCCAGCTTGTTGCAAGGGACTGAATTTTGCAATATAATCTCCTGCAGGCTCATAAGGTCGACATCACAAACACATGGCCAAGTGGTTAAGGCATTGGTCTAGTGATCTGAAGGTTGCTAGTTCGAGCCTCAGCTGAGGCAGTGTGTGTATCCTTGAGCAAGGCACTTAACCACACATTGCTCTGCGACGACACTGGTGCCAAGCTGTATTGGCCCTAATGCCCTTCCCTTGGACAACATCGGTGGTGTGGAGAGGGGAGACTCCACTGCGGCATGGGCAACTGCTGGTCTTCCATAACACCTTGCCCAGGCCTGCGCCCTGGAAAACTTCCAAGATGCAAATCCATGGTCTCATGAGACTAATGGATGCCTATTTAAAGCCATGTTCCCCCTTGTAGCTTCCTTTCCTCTCAGGGTAACTGTGCAGTCAGCAGGTTCTGTGGGGTTGGAGGGCAAGTGGGGGTGCGGAGATGTGGACCTCTGGGTGAAGAAGGGAGGAGACCAGTTGGTGATTGCTTTCTTGTTATCACATACTGAGGTACAGTGCAGGAACTTTGTTCTGTATGTTATCCATACAGGCCATTTCTCCACATCAGTACAAGGGAAAAAACAATTAAAGTGTTATCGTTACAGAGAAAGTGCTGCACAGGTTAACAATAAGGTAGATTGTGAGGTCAAGGGTTCACCTTAGTGTACAAGAGGATCGTTTAACAGTGGGGTGGAGGCTGCCCTTGAGTCTGGTAGTTTGTGCTTTCTGGCTCCTCTGCCTGATGGGAGGGGGTCTGGGGGAGAGATTGTCCGGAGTAAGTAGTATCTGTGATTACATTGGCTTCTTTACCAAGACGGTGGAAGGTGTAGACGAGGAATGCATGGAGAGGAGGCTGGTTCCCGTGATGTACTGAGCTGTGTCACAACTGCCTGCAGATAGTAAAGACGAGGGATTGAGCAGGTGCTGGGAATCTAGGGCAATACACACAGCGCGCTGGAGGAACCCAGCAGGCCAGGAAGTGTCTGTGGAAAGGAACAAACAGTCAGGGTTTTGGGGTAGGATAACTTCCCTGTTGTTTCAATAACGTTGGTGAATTGGTTAGAACCTAGGTGGGAAATGGGTGAGCAGAGTGTTCAGAGAGCCCAGTGAAGGAGTGGGTGTAAAGACAGGCGTGGGGAGGGCTTAGCAGGGCACAAGCTGGTGAGCAGTGACAAGAGAAAGACATAGGTCCATTCACGTTTTGAAGTACAGAAGGTACAACCATGGAGACAGAATGCCGAGTGGGATCACAATGATTCACAGGAGAGGCGATGTTTCTAACACTGTCCACTCCAGTCCTGACACACTTCTACAGAGAGCACGGTGTACCATCCTGCAAGCTCTTGCATTCGTGAACTGAGTTACACCAAGTATGGGGAATCATAGACTGCGCATTCACCCTGTCCACACCCCACATCATCCTCTATGGTGGGGCCTCAGTCTCCTGTATTCCAAAGAAAAAGATCCTAGTCTCCCCAGCCCCTCCCTATAACCCACGCCTTCGAGTCCTGGCAACTTTCTCATAAATGTTCTTTGCACATTCTCCAGCTTAATGGCATCCTTCTTACAAAATGTTAACCAAAACTGTACAGGATGTTCCAACTGCAACCTCACCAACTTCTTGTACAACTGTAGTACTAGAACCTTGCCCCATTCTCAGCAGATCCAGGAGAGCTCACCTCCCTGTGTCTCGAGGTCATCACCGATACCAGGAGTTCACACCTCCCTGTGTCGCGAGGTCATCATCGATACCAGGAGTTCACACCTCCCTGTGTCTCGAGGTCATCACCGATACCAGGAGTTCACACCTCCCTGTGTCGCGAGGTCATCACCGATACCAGGAGTTCACACCTCCCTGTGTCGCGAGGTCATCATCGATACCAGGAGTTCACACCTCCCTGTGTCTCGAGGTCATCACCGATACCAGGAGTTCACACCTCCCTGTGTCGCGAGGTCATCATCGATACCAGGAGTTCACACTTCCCTGTGTCTCGAGGTCATCACCGATACCAGGAGTTCACACCTCCCTGTGTCTTGAGGTCATCTCCACCAGATACCAGGAGAGATCACCTCCCCGTGTCTGGAGATCAACTCCACCAGATACTAGAAGCAGCAGTGTATAAAGCGAGAAACAGAAGCCTTTGTGTCAGGAGAGCTCATCATTACCTCCTTGTGGAAGGCTCAGTAGACCGAGGACCATAGTGTTAATCCTGCATGTTTGATTTCTCCAATGTCCATACTGTCACTGATGTAATCAAGGAGGTTCTAAGCTCAATATCACAAGTGGGAAGAAACCCCATTGCACTGGTTTATGACCAGACACAGATGGATGGGAACATACACCCTCCTCTGATTGAATAGAAAAACACCAGTGAGGTCCCTGCCAGGGATCAGTGTATCCTTGACCTTTGTGTTGTACATTATGGGGTGGAAATCAGTAACATGCTCTGGACTGGATGTGTCCAGCCTCCTGCTCCATCACAGGAATCAACACCGAGTCTGGGGAGCTGAGCCAAGGGATGGATGCACCCTTTATCTGCCTCCTTTTTTGTGCAAGTACAGATGGGGTCTCTGAACTGGGCTGAATAATAATAATTGATATCCAGTGTACATGTTCTTAAATTATCGGAGACAATTAAAAAATGAGAAGACTGTCAGGACCATCTGAGAGCCAGGCCCCAGGATCGGTTGGTGCTTGTAGACTGAGCTGCATTGTGCTATAGACACTTGCAGTCTGTTGTAGACCGTAGTCTGCACTGTAGACTGTTATAGACAGTGCTGTAGGTTGCATCATAGACTGCACTGTAGACTGTTATAGACAGTGCTGTAGGTTGCATCATAGACTGCACTGTAGACTGTTATAGACAGTGCTGTAGGTTGCATCATAGACTGCACTGTAGACTGTTATAGACAGTGCTGTAGGTTGCATCATAGACTGCACTGTAGACTGTTATAGACAGTGCTGTAGGTTGCATCATAGACTGCACTGTGGACTGTAGATTGTGCACTAGTCTGTTGTAGACCACGCTGTAGATTGTTCTAGACATTGTAGGTTGTGCCATAGACTGTGTTATAGACTACACTGTAGACCACATTATAGTCTGTGCTGTAGACTGTGTTACAGACGTCGGTATAGACTGCCATGGACTGCGTTATAGACTGCACTGTAGACAATGTTATAGACTGGGCCATAGACTATATTATAGACTGCGCCATAGACTACGTGATAGTCTGCACTGTAGATTGCATAATAGACTGAGCCATAGACTATGTTATAGACTGTGCTGTGGAATATGTTATAGACTGGGCTGTAGACTATGCTATAGACTGGGCCATAAACTATGTTATAGACTGCGCTGTGGACTACGTTATAGACTGGGCCCTGGACTATGTAGAAGACTGGGCTGTAGACTATGTTATAGACTGGGCTGAGGACTACATTATAGGCTGGGCCGTGGACTATGTTATAGACTGCGCTGTGGACTGTACTGTCGACTACGTTATAGACTGGGCCGTAGACTATGCTATGGACTCCACTGTGGACTACGTTATAGACTGGGCCATGGATGTGCCACGTGCTAACAAGGGCAAGAATAGCATGATCAGGCATATTAATGTGTGGCTGAGAGACAGGTGTAGGGGGCAGGGCTTCAGGGTCCTGGATCACTGGGGCCTCTTCTGGGGGAGGTATGACCTGTACAAAAAGGATGGTTACACCTTAACACAAAGGGGTCCAATATCCTAGCAGGCAGGTTTAATAGAGCTGTTAGGGAGAGTTTAAACTAATTTGGCAGGGGGAATAGGAACCGGAACGATAGGGCTGAGGAAGGGGAAAACAGAAATAAGTCAAAGATAGCGTGCAGCAGAGATGATAGACCAGGCAGGAGGTGAGGCTTAATCACAGCCAGTGGGATGAGTTACAGGGCGATAGAGGCATGGTGCAGTTAAAAAAGAAAGCAACTGGACTGAATGTGTTATAATTGAATGCACACAGCATAAGAAATCAAATGGACGATCTTGAAATTCAGCTACAGATTGGCAAGTATGACGTTGTGGCCATCTCTGAAACTTGGCTAAAGGATGGTTGCCATTGGGAGCTGAACGTCCAAGGATATACGGTGTATCAGAAAGATAGGTTAGTAAGCGGAGGGAGTGGTGTGGCTCTGTGTATAAGAAATAATATTAAATCATTGGAAAAAGATGACATACGATTGGAAAATGTAGGGTCTCTATAGGTTGAGATAAGAAATGGCAAGGGTAAAAGGACCCTAATGGCAGTTGAGAACAGGCGTCCAAACAGAAACTAGGATGTGGATTACAAATTACAACAAGAGATAGAAAAGGTGTGTCAGAAAGGCAATGTCATGATAATCGCTGGGGATTTTAACATGAAAGTGGATCAGGAAAACCAGGTCAGTACTGGACCTCAAGAAAGAGAATTTGTAGAATGTCTAAGGGATGGCTTTTTAGAACAGCTTGTTGTTGAGCCCACTAGGAGATCAGCTGTGCTGGATTGGGTGTTGTGCAATGATCTGGAGGTGATAAGAGAGCTTAAGGTTAAGGAACCCTAAGGAGCACTGATCACAATATGATTGAGCTCACTTTGAAATTTGAGAAGGAGAAACTAAATTCCAGTATGTCAGTATTTCAGTAGAATAAAGGAAATTACAATGGCATGAGAGGGGAACTGGCCAAGGTTGACTGAAAAGGGACACTAGCAGGAAGGACAGCAGAGTAGCAATGGCTGGAGTTTCTGTGAAAAATGAGGGAAGTGCAAGACAGATATATTCCAAATAAGAAGAAATTTTCGAATGGAAGAAGGACACTACCGTGGCTGACAAGTGAATTCAGAGCCAAAGTAAAAGCAAAAGCAAAAGAGAAGGCATACAATGAAGCCAAAGCTAATGGGAAGATAGAGGATTGGGAAGCTTTTAAAAACTTGCAGAAGGAAACTAAGAAGGTCATTAGGAAGGAAAAGATGGATTATGAAAGGAAGCTGGCGACTAATATCAAAGAAGATATAAAAGCTTTTTTTTAAGTATTTAAAGAGTAAAAAAAAGTTGAGGGTAGATATAGGACCAATAGAAAATGACACTGGAGATATTGTTATGAGAGACGTGAGATGGCAGAGGAACTGAATGCATATTTTGCATCAGTTTTCACAGTGGAAGACATCTGCAATATACCGGACATTCAAGAGTGTCAGGGAAGTGAAGTATGTGCAGTGAAAATTACGACTGAGAAGGTGCTTACGAAGCTTAATGGTCTGAGGGTGGATAAATCCCCTGGACCTGATGGAATGCACCCTTGGGTTCTGTAGGAAGTAGCTGGAGAGATTGCGGAGGCATTAACAATGATCTTTGAAGAATTGATAGATTTTGGCATTACACCGGATGACTGGAAAGCTGCAAGTGTTATTCCACTATTTAAGAAGGGTGGGAAGCAGCAGGAAGGAAACTATAGACCTGTCAGCCTGACATCAATGGTTGGAAATTTGTTGGAATCGGTAATTAGGGATGAGATTACGGAGTACCTAGAGGCACATGACAAGATAGCCCAAAGCTCGCATGGTTTCCTGAAAAGAAAATCCTGCCTGACTAACCTACTGCAATTTTTTGAGGAAATTACAAGCAAGGTAGATAAAGGAGATGCAGTGGATGTGGTGTACTTGGATTTTCAGAAGGCCTTTGACAAGGTGCCGCACAGGAGGCTGCTTAGCAAGATAAGAGTCCGTGGAATTACAAGGAAGTTACTAGAGTGGGTGGAGCACTTGTTGATCGGCAGAAAGCAGAGAGTGGGAATAAAAGGATCCTAGTCTGGCTGGCTGCCAGTTACCAGTGGAGTTCCACAGGAGTCGGTGTTAGGACCGTTGTTGCTTTTTACAATGTATGTCAATGATTTGGACGATGGGATTAATGGATTTGTGGCTAAATTTGCCAATGATACAAAGATAGGTGGAGGAGCGGGTAGTGTTGAGGAAACAGGGAGCCTGTAGAGAGACTTAGATAGTTTAGGGGAACGGGCAAAGAAGTGGCAAATGAAATACAATGTTGGAAAATGTATGGTCGTGAACTTTGGTGGAAGAAATAAACAGGCAGACTATTATTTAGATGGAGAGAGAATTCAAAATGCAGAAATGCAAAGGGACTTGGGAGTCTTTGTGCAGGATACCCAAGAGGTTAACCTTCAGGTTGAGTCGGTGGTGAAGAAGGCAAGTGCAATGTTGGTATTCATTTCTAGAGGTGTAGAATATAAAAGCAGGGAAGTGATGTTGAGGTTCTATAAGGCACTTGTGAGACCACACTAGGAGTATTGTGTGCAGTTTTGGGCTCTTTATTTTAGATAGGATATACTGACATTGGAGAGGGTTCAGAGAACATTCAGGAGAATGATTCCAGGAATAGAAGGGTTAGCATATGAGGAACATCTGGCAGCTCTTGGGCTGTATTCCCTGGCGTTCAGGAGAATGAGGGGGGATAACATAGAAACATTCTGAATGTTAAAGGGCCTGAACAGAATAGATATGGCAAAGTTATTTCCCATGGTAGGGGAGTCTAGGACAAGAGGGCACGACTTCAGGATTGAAGGATGTCCATTTAGAACAGAGATGCGGAGAAATTACTTTAGTCAGAGGGTGGTAAAACTGTGGAATTTGTTGCCACGAGTGGCTGTGGAGGCCAAGTCATTGGGTGCATTTAAGGCAGAGGTAGATAGGTTCTTGATTTGCCAGGGCATCAAAGAGTGTGGGGAGAAGGCAGAGGAGTGGGGATGACTGGAAGAATTGGATCAGCCCATGACTGAATGGCGGAACAGACTCAATGGGCCAAATGGCCTACTTCTGCTCCTATATCTTATGGTCTTATAGACTATGTTATACACTGGGCTGTGGACTGCACTGTAGTCTACTCTTAGACTGTGCCATAGACTATGTTGTGGTGCAGTGAGGTTTGAGCCCCTTTGACTCAAGGACAAGTGTAGCTTCAGAGCTGCACTGAGGTAACTACTGTGTCATATGGTCTACGGGATCATCCAAATTCTGGAGAGAACAGAAATGTACACAGAAGGTTAAATACTGGAGGCAATTCCACAGCACAGCTGGAATACGTGGGCAGGTGTGAGCCATTTGCGGAGACCCACATGAAGCCCAGGCCTGACAGCACAAGCACTGAAAACTAGGTGTTGACAGGAATGATCTTCAGACAAGTTCTTAACAATGTCAGCTCCAGTCTGCTCACCCAACACACAAAATGGTGATCACATGGCAAGGCAGATTAATACACAGTCTCTCCATTTCCGAAGAACCGTCGGTACAACTTTCCAAGTCAAATAACACCAAATTAACATTTTTTTTCTGAATAGTTGAGCTACACATCTGCTTCAATGTACAGCATGCAGTTCCAGAATTAGGTTTATTGTCACTGACATACAGTATGTCTTGAAATTTATTGTTTTGTACAACAGTACAGTGCAAGACATGAGAAATACTTTGAGTTACAATAAATAGTACGAGAAAGGAATAGGGAGAACTGTTCACGGCTTAATGGACCGTTCAGAAATCTGATGGAAGAGAAGAAGGTGTCTCTAAAACATTGAGAGCCACACTTTGACACAGAAGACCTCATGGAAAACTGTAGTCACCTGACCTGAATTCAGTCCGGTTCATTTAGAAGGTGAGTTTTTATTTCATTACATCAAAGTGCATCTTCTGTAAGTAAATTCTAGAACTGAGGTAAGGATGCCTCAGAAATTCTCGTGGGCAAGATTTTATTTATGCTGAGGACACTGGTGTAATCTGAGGCATTTGTTAGAACATTTCTGTGGAGAAATTATTGACTCTGTGTGGTTTTCTCAGGGATCCCTGAAAGGGAGATGGAAGCTGTCCACTCCATAGGCAAACATTTGAAGCTGGGAGAATGAAGAGGGCATTCAAAGAAGCTGTGAATGCCAGCCAACCTTCACCACACCACTCCAAACTTGCTGCTGCCCACCCTATCCCCATTACCAACCACAGAGACATACAGAATGGAACCAGTCCTTCGGCCCAACTTGTCCATGCTGACCATGCTTTCCCACTGAGCCAGTCCCATTTTCTCATGTTTGGTCCATGACCCTCTAACTCAGTTTTCTATCTATGTACCTGTGCAGTACATTTTCAATGTTGTTAATGCACCTGCCTCAACCATTTCATATACTGCCCATCAGTTCTTCATTCCTCAACCCTGGGGAAAAGACTTTGCACTTCTCCTTGTCTATGCTCCACTTGATTTAAGGCCAACCCTCATCGTCCTATGCTCCAATGAAAAATTCTCACCCTGCCAAACCTCTCTCCATAACTCAGGACCTCAAGACCTGACAACATCTCCTCTACACTTTCTTCAGATTAACCACTGTCCCAGTATCCTGATCTGGTGGCCTTTCTGAATGTGCTGGTCCCAATCTCTGTTGTGGTAAACCATATATATGTTGTAACTGGGTTAACTGTCTGGACACGCCCCTCTGCTGACTGCCCCTGTGGCTCCTCCCACAGATTCCTGAATAAAGGTGTTTCGTCTTGCCCCCCCCCCTCAGTCCGGGGGCAGACACTCACCATGGAGGTTGTATTGTACAGCGAATAAAAGCCTTTCAGTATTTTACCCAACTTCAGTCTTTTGGAGTTATTGAAGGTGCGCTTCAATTTTATTCGCTGTACATTTTAAAGCATGGAACACACGCTGAGACCCAACAGGTTACACCTCAATCTGCAAACACCTGAAGCTGGAAATGCTTTCGAACTCTGGCTGGCCTGCTTCGAAGCGTACCTGGAGGAGATTAAAGTGACCGACCCCGTAGAGAAGTGCAGAGTTCTACTCTCCAGGATCAGTCCACGGGTCTATTCGCTGATCAGAGACCAGCCGAGCTACGATGGCACAATGAGTGCCCTCAAAGGACAATACTTGCGGCTGATAAACAGTGTCTATGCTCGGCACCGCTTAGCGACAAGGCAACAACGGCCCGGGGAATCTAGTGCTGAGTTCATCCAGGCCCTACGGACGCTCATGCGAGCCTGCAATTGCCAGGAGCTGACGGTGGTGCAGCATGCAGAACTTCTAGTCAGAGATGCCTTCGTCACGGGGACCAGGTCAGTGTATGTGCGCCAGCGGCTGTTGGAAAAAGCTGATCTTACCTTACGTCCGGCGATCGAGCTGGCTGACATGCTGGAGGCTGCTCTGCACAACTCTGAGGCTCTCCAGGCACACGATCCCCCGATAGCCTCATGGGCGCCGCAGACCCCGAAACCCGCCAGCGAATCAACCTCAGCTGTCGCCAATCATGAGTCCCCGCAACCCGCCGGCGAATCGACCTCGGCTGCCGCCAGTCGCGAGTCCGCAAAGTGCTACTTCTGCGGACTGGAGAAGCACCTCCGGAAACGCTGCCCAGCTCGACAAGCTACCTGCTCCAGCTGTGGAAAGAAGGGCCACTTCACCAAGGCCTGTAAGTCCAAACCGCGAGTGGGATTCAGCAGCGCCGCATGCGAGACGTGGGGGTCGCCATCTTGCCTGCTGCCATCTTCCCTGCACGCCGCCACCATGTGCGAGG
Organism: Mobula birostris; assembly: GCF_030028105.1. NCBI lineage: Eukaryota > Metazoa > Chordata > Chondrichthyes > Myliobatiformes > Myliobatidae > Mobula > Mobula birostris. The sequence continues at coordinate 16,420,621 of NC_092387.1, read as the reverse complement.
CATGGGGGTGGCCATCTTGGTCGGCACCCCCTCCCACCGCCTACAACAAACGGGTGCTCACGGGACACACCACCGCGCCGGACGAAGACAGCGACCCCACCCTGGCTTCCGTGACCCTCGACCAAAGTGCTCCCCACCAGCTCGCAAAGTGAATGATGGACATCCTGGTGGAGGGGCACAGGACAAGCTGCCTGTTTGACACGGACAGCACGGAGAGTTTTATCCACCCGGACACGGTGCAGCATTGCGGACTCGCGATACGGCCGGTAAGTCAGAGGGTCACCATGGCTTCCGGGTCGCATACAACAGACATCCGGGCATCCAGGGGGGTTGTGTAGCGATGCTAGTGGTGCAGGGCACAGAATATCGGGACTTTACGTTACTGGCCATGCCTCAACTGTGTGCCCCTGTGCTATTGGGGCTCGGCTTCCAGAGCCACCTGAAAAGCGTGACAATGGAGTATGATGGGCCCCTCCCGTCAATTACTGTCGTAAATCCTCAGTTTTGTAGGAATACGTCACATACCCCGCTACTGACCACCCCCACACACCGACCCGCGCATCCCATCCAACACCATGCCAACAGCTACACTACCGACACCACTTGTGGCCTGTCCACCCTCAAGATCCCTCCCCCACCACTGTTCGCCAACCTGACCCCCGAATGTAAACCTGTGGCAACTAAAAGTAGGAGGTACAGCGCGGGGGACAGAGCCTTCAATAAGTTGGCTGCTCAGGGAGGGGGTCATTGAGGCAAGCACAAGTCCTTGGAGGGCGCAGGTGGTCGTTGTTCGGAACGGGGAGAAGAATAGGATGGTCGTGGACTATAGCCAGACCATCAATAGGTTCACGCAGCTCAACGCGTACCCTCTACCCTGCATTGCAGATATGGTCAATCAGATAGCACAGTACAAGGTGTACTCGACCATAGACCTAAAATCCGCTTACCATCAGCTCCCCATCCACCAGGAGGATCGCCCTTACACCGCCTTCGAGGTGGACGGCAGGCTTTTTCAATCCTTAACTGAAGGCCACGTTCCCATATCTGGATAACATCACTATCTGCAATCACGACCTGCAGGATCACGACAACAACCTCCAAAAATTTCTCCAAGTGGCCAAAGCTTTCAATTTCACCTATAACAAGGTCAAGTGTGTGTTCGGAACCACCCGATTTGCTATCCTTGGGTGTGTCGTGGAGAACGGAGTCATTGGCCCTGACCCCGACAGTATCCGCCCCCTGTTGGAACTCCCTCTTCCCAACACCCTCAGAGCCCTCGAAAGGTGCCTGGGCTTCTTTTCATATTACGCCCAATGGGTCTCTAACTATGCAGACAAGGCCCGCCCCCTGGTCAAGTCCACCACATTCCCCCTCTCAGCCGAGGCCCGCGCGGCCTTCAGCTGTATTAGAGGGGACATTGCCAAAGCAGCAATGCATGCGGTGGATGAAGCCATTCCCTTCCTAGAAGAGAGTGACGCCTCCGACTTTGCGCTGGCTGCTACCCTCAACCAGGCGGGAAGACCAGTAGCGTTCTTCTCCCGTACCCTTCAAGGCGCTGAAATTCGGCACTCTGCGGTGGAGAAAGAGGCCCAGGCCACAGTGGAAGCTATTAGGCACTGGAGGCACTATCTCGCCAGCAAAAGTTCACCCCGCTAACTGACCAGCGCTCGGTCGCATTCATGTTTAATAATCAGCAGTGGGGCAAAATCAAAAACGATAAAATTCTGAGGTGGAGAATCAAACTCTCCACCTACAACTATGACATCATGTACAGGCCTGGGAAGCTCAATGAGCCCTCCGATGCCCTATCCCGGGGAACGTGCGCCAGCGCGCAGATCAACCGGCTATACGCCCTACATGTAGATCTTTGCCATCCGGAGGTCACCCGGTTTTTCCACTTTGTGAAAGCCCGGAACCTGCCTTACTCCCTTGAGGAGATCAGGATGATGACCAGGGACTGCCAAGTCTGCGCAGAGTGCAAACCGCACTTCTACCGACCCGAAAAGGCACCACTCATCAAGGCCACTCGACCCTTTGAGCGACTGAGTGTTGACTTTAAGGGTCCCCTTCCCTCCACCGACCGTAATGTGTTCTTTCTTAATGTTATCGACGAGTACTCGCGGTTCCCCTTCGCCATCCCCTGCCCCGATACCACCACCACGTCAGTTATAAAAGCCCTGTGCAAGCTCTTCACTCTGTTCGGATACCCATGCTATATCCACAGTGACAGAGGGTCCTCGTTTATGAGTGATGAGCTGCGCCAATACCTGCTGGCTAGGGGAATTGCAACCAGTAGGACCACAAGCTATAATCCCCGGGGGAATGGACAGGTCGAGAAGGAGAATGGCACGGTGTGGAAAGCCACACTCTTAGCCCTCAGGTCAAAGGGACTGCCGGTCTCCCGCTGGCAGGAGGTCCTTCCCGAGGCACTCCACTCCATCCGCTCTCTGTTATGCACGGCCATCAATGCCATCCCTCATGAGCGGCTCTTTTCTTTTCCCAGAAAGTCGACCACTGGAACCACCCTACCATCTTGGCTGACGTCCCCGGGGCCAGTGCTGCTCTGGAAACATGCAAGGAGTAATAAATACTCCCTGATGGTCGAGAGGGTTCACTTACCTCATGCGAACCCCCAGTATGCCTATGTGGTTTTAACTGATGGGCGGGAGGACACGGTCTCCATCCACGACCTGGTGCCCGTAGGACCACCGGGCCCCTACCCTGAACACTCCATGGTGACTATTGACCCCGTACCCACGAGACACTGCGCACTCCAAACCCTACACAGACACCACACGACACTCCCATACCGGGCGCGACGCACACGCACGAGGGATTACCGACACCTAACATGCTGACACCTCAAGTCAGGCCGGAGCCAGCACAACCGCCATCGCCGGTGCTACGTAGGTCACAGCAACGGACTCGACCGCCTGATAGACTTAACCTGTAAATATACTTCTTGTAAATATTGTCAGTCACTTCACCCTGTGGGACTCTGTTTTAAAAAAAGGAGGGGTGAATGTAGTAAATCATATATATGTTGTAACTGGGTTAACTGTCTGGACACGCTCCTCTGCTGACTGCCCCCTGTGACTCCTCCTACAGAGTCCTGTATAAAGGTGTTCGCCTTACCCCCGCCCCCCCCTCAGTCCGGGGGCAGACACTCACCATGGAGGTTGTATTGTACAGCGAATAAAAGCCTTTCAGTATTTTACCCTACTTCAGTCTTTTGGAGTTATTGAAGGTGAGCTTCATTTGTGTTGGTATATTCACTCCTCTTGGCCCCAATCTCTGTGTTGGTATATTCACCCCTCTTGGCCCCACCATCTATCAGTCGGGCTGCCCACACAACATCACCAGCAGGAGAGTGGAAGACAAGATGTTTTCCACTCCTGCTTCCTCACCCAGCCTTGCAGTTTGCCCCCACCGCCATTACAGGACTCTCCACCACCTTCACCCACTTCTTCATGAACATCTGCACTACTCTAGTATAAAATAATTCTTGCCACAGCTGCTGTGATTGCCTCTTGAACAGTATTAACAGAATGTGGAACTGTATCCAAGGATATGTTAAAATGACCATCAATTAACCCAGCAGGAATTTGAACAAAGCTCACAGTAACAGAGGTAACAGATCACAGGTGTCCAGGCTGCAACCCTACCACTTGTTTCAGACTACTGACCTATTTGTTATTCATACCACATTGTTTGGCCTTTATCAAGAATGCTTTCAAGGCTCCCTCATGGTAATTTGTGAACTATCTGCAGAACCCCAGCGCGTCTAGTCACCACTGCCCACCAACTCTGCCACGTTCTCAATGTGGTTACCCAGGCACAGCTGGACTTTGTTGTAGTCGCTTTGAATTGGAGATCTGCCTATAGTCATTAAAAGTTCTTTGAATTGCTTCCTTTACAATGGACTCCAATATATTTCCCAGTGCAGAGATCAAACTGACAGAACAGAACTTCCCAGACCCACCTTCCCAAAGAAATTGGAACATAAACTCTTTTCCAATTATCTAATCCTCTCTGTGTTTCTGACGGTCTGGAGAAGATTTATGGCACAAATCTATTTTCCCAGTTCCCCTACGGACTTCACCTGACCTGTTTTTAAATGAATATTCATTTGGGTTGGCAGTCACTTCTGGACCTCTTGTTAATTGTCAGAAATTTATATAATTTTATGTGATAATGTAATTAAGCTAAACCCTCAATCATGTTCACTTTCTATCCAGTTATTTTCAAGGGAACTATCTTTTCCAGACCATCTGCCTTGAAGTTAAGCAGCTCTTTTTTTATATACTGAAAAGCAGTAACTGTGGATAGAATTCTGAAGTAAAATCCGAAAAAAAGCTGAAAACGCTCAGCAAGCCAAACTGAAATAGAGCTTGTGTTTCAGGTTGATGACCTGTTCTGGCAGACGGTCCTGGATCTGAAACATTAACTGTTTCTCTCACCACAGACACTGCCTGACCTGCTGTGTGTTCTCAGCCTTTCCTATTTTGTATTTCCTTTACACCCCCTTTTCTCTTTAAATTAATTTTGGCTTTCGCTCCGGGTCATCTATTAGAATGATTTAACAAAATGTTTATGCAAGTTTTCAAACTAACCCTCTTAAGTAATTTAAACATTTGTATTTTTATCTTGTGTAGTTCCTAATAGGATAATCCACTTGCCTAGACTCTACAAAGTCCAGAAACCCTGAGAAATAAATTCTGTTTCCTAAAATCAACAGAAAACATTGTAAACATAACTGATATATTTCCCAGGAAATGAGAGTGACTCATGGGGAATTAGAAGAATGCTTCCACCCCTGATTTGCCATTCCTTTCTGCCTTAGAATGAAGCAAAGTGGATGGATTTCCAATAAAAATCTGGGCTTAATGTCAACTATTTAATTTTATTAGTTAAATGTTATTACAGGCACTCTTAAATGCAACATTTTACAATTAATCCAACCTGGAATTACTTGGTCTTCTACAGACTACATTAACTAAGATTAGGACGGCTTATTATCTGAATGCATGCACATCAGTAACGTTTTGTGTTGTCTGGAGTGAATGAAAATTATGATAAGAATGTCAGCAGATTGCCAAAAGGGCAACGTTTCACACAAGGTCAGTGCTTCCAGAAAATTGTCCTTGCCTTGTGCATGTGTTTGAATTTCAAAATGAACACCGGAGAGAAAAGTTAGAACCAAACCTTAGAGTCATAGAAAAGTACAGCATAGAAACAGGCTCTTTGGCCCATCTGGTCTGTGCTGACCCATTCAAACTGCCTCATATCCAGTCCACAGTCCTCCATATGCCTGCCATCCATGTCCCTATCCAAACTTCTCTTAAACATTGAAATTGAGCTCGCGTGCACCACTTGTGCTGGCAGCTCGTTCCACTCTCACGATCCTCTCAGTGAAGAATGTCAGGCAGTAGTAGATCAACGCAGCTGGGTTTGCTGTGCTGTCTAGGAGATACTTCGTCACTCATCTGAGAGGCTCCTTCAGTTCTGATCCATGGTGGGTAGTTTTCTGGTTTATAAACTCTGTGAGTTGTTTAAATGTATAGCAATCACATGAAGGTCATTATGTGGCGAAATGTCTTCCAGAAAACACACATAGTCCAGTTGCTTTGATTTACTGCTGCTTGATAAACAATGACCTGGATGATTGAGAACCTTCATAGACATATCTCAGTGAAGAATTGACCCTCATGTTCCCCTTAAACATTTCACCTTTCACCCTTAACCCATGACCTCTAGTTCCACCTGACCTCAGTGGAAAAAGCCTGCTTGCATTTACCCTATCCATACTCCTCATAATTTTGTCTTCCTCTATCAAATCTCCCCTTGTGTCTTGTCCTTCTCTGTCTAATGACCAGGTGCAGTTACACATTTTTTGAGTGGCTTTGCAGTTTCAAACCTCATGTCTGACATGATGTGTGCTGCTCGCAGCACAAGCAGAGTTGCACACATAACAAACCTGAGGAGGTAGGGTGGGTCTTAAATCAACGGTCATGAATGTTAACCTTATTCCGGCACTACCAGCTTTGAGCTCACACAGCAGAACACCTTCAGAAGGATGAGATATCTTCTTCATTGAGATTGGAATATACAGGAGTAGGTATTGCTATGTTCTTCATTCTTCTTGAATGATGAGTTCGGAGGAGGACATGAAGATACGGAAGGTGCTAGTGTGGAGGGCTATGAACGAAATGAAGGAAATCTGGAAGTCGAACCTGACCAGAGGGCTTAAAAAGAGGATCTTCATAGCAGTCATAGAGTCCATTCTCACGTACGGATGCGAGACGTGGACACGCGCCAAGACGATGCGGAGGTCTCTAGATGGTTGCTATACACGAATGCTCCAGATGGCTCTTGACGTGAGTTGGCAACAGCACATGGTAAACGTCGAGCTCTATGACGACCTACCGATGCTCACCACTAAAATCGAGGTGGGAAGACTGCAACTAGCGGCGCACTGCCTACGCCACCCCGAGCTACCTGCCAGCCTAGTCATCATATGGGAGCCCAAGCGTGGGAGGATGAACCCTGGGTGCCCTCCCAAGACTATGGTCAACACGCTCCTAGAAGACAGCGGCACAGCTATTGTAGATGAACTGAATACACTGATGAGGGAGAGGGAGAAGTGGAGAGTCCGTCATCGTGCCCGGCGCCAGCCCCTGGGCCTGAGTCGACGTAGTAGTAGTAGTATTGCTACAGCTACAAGATATAGGTACAGTTCTGGTTGCCCTGAATAAAGGATGTCATAGACTGGAGAGGGCAAAGAAACGATTTACGATGGGCAACTTTTTCACACAGAGGGTTTTGAGTGTACAATATGAGCTGCCATAGGAAATGGTTTGGGTGGGTACAATTATGACATTTACAAGACATTTGGGCAGGTGCATGGATAGGGAAGGTTTAGAGAGATATGCACCAAAGTGGGCAAATGGGACTAGATTAGTTAGGGAAGCTAGTCAGCGTGAAAGAGTTAGCTGAAGGGCCTGTTTCCATGCCAGAAACAATGCGCAGAATTGAAAGAGATTGCTGTGGATTGTAGATACTATGGGCACCACCCTCCCCACCACTGAGGATATTTTCAAAGGCTGGTGCCTTGAGAAGGCAGCATCCATCATTAAAGACCCTCACCATCCAGCACATGCCCTCTCCTCATTACTACCAGCGGGGAAGGAGTGCAGGAACCTGAAATCCCACACTTGTTTTAGGAATGGCTTCTGCCCTTTGCCATCAAACTTCTGAACAGTCCACAAACCCGTGAACCCTACCTCACTGTTCCTCATTCGCATTGATTTACTTATATAATCTTTAACATCTTGCACTGTACTCTGCCACAAAACAACAAGTTTCTCATAGAGGTCAGCAATAATAAATGTAGGGTCGATTCTGTTAACTCTGTGAGTCCGGGTGTGGGACATTGGACTATGGTCAGCCAGAGGTAATATCCATTCTGGGAAATGAAACAGCATTCCTTCCCCATAAACTTCAATGAGAAACCTTGTGTCAGTTGCTGGTGCTTCAGTAAGGATTTCACCCATAGGTTCATTATTTATTTACAGCACAGGGTAGGTCATTCCGGATAACTGTGATTTAACCCTAACCTAATCACGGGACAATGTACAATGACTAATGAACCTACCTGGTACGTATTTGGACAGTGGGAGAAAACTGGGGAACCTGAGGGAAATCCATGCATTCCATGGGGAAGATGTCGGAACTGAACTCTGAACTCCAAGGCCCCAAGCTGTAGTATCGTCGTGCGAACTGCTAAATCTACTGCCTCTTGCTGCCATGAACGTGATCTCATTGCTGGTGTGGTCACGATAACTTTTCTGCATTAGGCTCCTTCCAGGGTGAAGTTGGAAATATTAGCCTCCAGAAGCTTTCTTCTTTCTGTCACAGGAGAGGCTGAGCACATCTTGTTCTCCCTGACCAGAATGGCCACGCCTCAGGGCTACTCCTTCACCTACAGAATTACTGGCCTCTCAGAGAGACCTGCGCAGTGACTTACCATGCACTGGCTTTGTGGGTGACTCTGGCGATGTACCACAGCTTCCCTCGATGGCCAGGAAGTGGGCAATCAAGGCAGCAATTCATCGAGACTGAGTCCTCAGCAACAGTCATGGTGCCTTTGTCTGAGTCACCATGTCAATTCCCAAGAAAAACTTCTGGGCGACCGTGGGGATGTCCTCACAGCCCAAGAAATGGAAGAGTGGCTGCTAGAGGATTGAGACAGGGCAGGTGGGCATCTTAAAATGAGGAGGCAAAGCTTGGCTTAATGACTGGTAGAGTTCATGGTGGTTTGATGCATTCTGTATACCTCACTGGCATCAGGGCACGGCTTTTGTCATCAGCTTCCCCACTGAGGTGCCATGGATGAGGAGGAGCTGTCGGTGGACAAGGGTGGTGGCTGCCGAGATGGGTTTGTCACTATTAAATCACCCGATTGCAACACCACTGAACGTGGCCTTCGTTAGACACTCACTAACATCGTGAGGGGTGTAGGTGGGATGAATGGACACAACCTTTACTCCAGGGAGAGTCAGGCTTCGGGTGCAAGGAGAAAGATTTAACAGAGACCTGAGGGGTAAACTCACATAGAGGGTGGTGTATGTATGGAACTTCTGGAGAAGGTGGTTGAGGCAGCTACAATAACGTTTGGACAGGTACATGGCTAGGTAAGGTTTAGAGGGATATGGGCCAAATATGAGCCAAAGGGCTTGGTTGTGCATCTTGGTTACTATAGATGAGCTGTGTTACTCTGTGTCTCCAGCATTCATGCATCTCACCATTTGTACATTGCTGACAATCAGACCCTGCGACACCACGGTGCAAATACAGAAATGTAACTTAACATAACTCAACTGCCAGCCCAAATTATGAACCAAGGTATTGTACTGAAACGGTAGTTGGCTTTGTATGTTTCCTGCATCCAACTATTTCAGACTGACTGTCTGTCTGTGTTTGGGATTCAGAGACTAAAAGAAGTTGTTCCCCCTCCTGGTACAGTCATTTAGTATGAGTTGTGTCTCTGTTGGTGATACTCAGGAAACCGAAAATAAAAAAAACTGAGCTGTGTTGCACTGTTGAAGGTGCTGATTTTCCAGTGAGATGTTCGACACAGTACACCGCTCCCCCCTGTCCCCAGCCCACTCATCCAGCACTGAGTAAAATGACCAGATTATCTTTCTTCAGCAACGTTGATTAATGGATAAATATTGACTTGAGAACTTCCCCCATCTTCTGTCAAAATAGTGATGTAATGCCAAGCAAATGCGTCGCAGAAAGGTGGGTATTACACATGTACGGAAGCTGTTTGTGACATTTTCCTGTGCACATCCCAACCTCGACTGCGCTACAGATAGGAAACGTCTTTAGACAGGCCATTTGAGACCTGATGAGATCTCCAAAGTTGTGAAAACTGCTACAGAAATCACATCCGTTTTATTTCCATTGTTACACATGGTCCCGAGATTATCTAGAGTAACAAGTCTAAAATGTATGAGGATTCTTAAAATGCATTTAATTTAAACTGTTTGCCTCAATCCCAGTAAGAGAAGCTTCCAACTGGTTTTACAGATAAACTTAAAGCAACCTTTTATAGATTATATAACAGATGAAGGGAAAAAGATGAACAAAGAAAGGAAGAGCGGCTGTTCGAGACTAACGACAACCTGAGAGCGGAAGTCAACCATTAGGGTGAGTCTGAAATGAAAACTTTATGTTTGTCTTCAGTAAGAAGGCCAATATAGATATTAAAAACCAGCAATTACTGCACATGATAGGGAGGAAATATTAAGGAATGTATCACCTTTAAAAGTGGACAGATAAAGCGTGCCATTAACAGAAGTGAGACAGGAAATAGCAGAGGCTTCAACCATCATTTTTCAACCTACTTTGGCTGTGGGCTTAGAAATTCATCCCTGCCAACTTTCCGGTGTTAAGATGGCCTTGGCTAACGCTGTGAAGTTTTTTTTTTGAAAAATTGTTCAAAAAAAAAAGCTGAAATCCATTTGCTGTGGTTGGAAAGCAGCCCTGCCTGGCTCCCCGTAACGATACTCTGTTCTTGGAACAGTGGGGGTTATTGGACGAGGTTCCAGTGTTAGCAGGGCGTTCCCTTGCTCCCCTGAACTCAGGAAGCAATCTTGAAAGGTGAGGCCACAGACAAGCAGAACTGTCTCAGTGACGGGGTAGTGTTACCATGTTGGTACATGCCCCAGCCTGTATTAGTGAGGCTGGGGGAGCAGCTGGTGGCAGAGATCTCTTGGCAAACAGCGAGCCTAGGGAGAGATGGTGAACCTATGGCATAGGTAACCAAGATGGAGTATGCACAGGTTTTGTTGGCACATGGTGTGCAGAGCTGCCCCTCGATCCTTTAAACCCCACACACAATAAAAAGATGCGTAATAATTATCTTTACTGCCAAATGGAGTAGTGAATGATTCTTTACAGCTGCGAGCACAGATATTTTCACAGGAAACGTCTCGCACTGTCTTGACACCAGCTAGGCAGTTGAGAGAGTGCGTAATGTTGGATGATATGTTTTGAAATCCTCTCAGACCTGGTATACACACAAGTATTTGGTTAGTAAACAGTTACAATAACAATAATATTTAGAAATACTGCTATTTTTAAACTGTCTTTTTAAAAGGTTAATATTAACAATTTTTAAACAGGCTTTCTAAAATGCTTCATTTGTTTCAATCCATCTTTGTTTCATTAGTAGTAAACCAATGAATACAAACAAGTAACAAGGTTCATCCTTTTTCTTTAAAAGTGTCTATAATTGATTCATCAATCAGTGATAATCTCTGTTGAAAATTACCATGATACGCAAGAGAAGTTTTTAGAAGGTTATCACCGATTTGGGTACACACTCTCCAAAAGGTCATTCCTGGCAGGAAGTTGGCTGGGAGTTGCCTGCAAACGCATGAGTGAAATAAGTGAAGGTAAGCTAGACAATAATATAAAAGGGGATTTATAAAAATAATAGAAAAGAGGATATGAAAGAGGATAAATAATATAAAAAAGTTTCTTTTCAAATATATAAAGAATAAAAGAGATGCAAGAGTATGATGCTGGAGAGTTAGTAATGAGGGACAAAGAAATGGTGGATGGACTGATTAAGTGTTTTGCCTCAGTCTTCACTGTGGAAGACATCAGCAGTATGTCAGAAATTGAGGAGTGTCAGGGGCAGAAGTTGCTAATGCTAAGGAGAAGGTGCTTGGGCAGCTGAAAGTTCTGAAGCTAGATAAGTCACCCAGACCAGATGGACTACACCCCTGAAAGAAGTGGCTGAAGAGATTGCGGAGGTATTAGTAGTGATCTTTCAAGAGGACTGGAAAATTGCAAATATCACTTGACTGTTTAAGAAAGGAGGGAGGCAAAAGATAGGAAATTATAGGCTAGTTGGCCTGGCTTCAGTGGTTGTGAAGATGTTGGAGTCCATTACTAAGGATGATGTTTTGAGGTACTTGGAAACCCATGATAAAATAAACCAAAGTCAGCATGGGCTCTTTAAGGGGAAATCCTGTTTAACAAATCTTTTGGAATTCTTTGAGGAAATAACAGGCAGGCAGGATAGCTGAAGGAGGGTTAGTGGATGCTGCTTACTTGGATTTTCAGAACCTTTGACAAGGTGCCAAACATGAAGTTGCTAAACATGAGAAGAGCCCATGGTATTACAGGAAAGATACGAGAATGGATAGATCACCGGCTAATTGATGGGAGACGAAGAGTGGGAATAAAGGAAGCCTTTTCTGATTGGCTGCCAGTGACTAGTGGTGTTCTGCAGGGTCGATATTGGAACTGCTTCTTTTCACATTATACACTAATGATTTGGATGATGGAATTAATGGCTTTGCGGCCAAGTTTGCAGATGATACAAAGATAGGTGGAGGGGCAGGTAGTGTTGAGGAAGCAGGGAGTCTGCAGAGTGAATTAGACAGATAAGGAGAATGGGCAAAGAAGTGACAAATGGAATATAGTAAGGGAAATGTGTGGTTATGAACTTTGGTAGAAGAAATAAAGGCATGGACTATTTTCTAAATGGGGTAAAAATTCAGATATCAGTAGTGCAAAGGGACTTGGGAGTCTTCCTGCAGGATGCCTTAAAGATGAACTTGCTGGTTGAGTTCATAGTAAGGAAGGCAAATGCAATGTTGGCATTCATTTTGAGAGGACTAGAATATAAAAGCAAGAATCTAATGCTGAGACTCTATAAAGGATTGGTCAGACCACACTTGGAGCATGTTGAGTTGTTTTGAGCCCCTATCTAAGAAAGGATGTGTAGGCATTAGAGTGAGTCCAGAGGATGTTCACAAGAATGATTCTGGGAATAAAAGGGTTAACATATGAGGAGTGTTTGATTGCTCTGGCCTTGTATTTGCTGGAGTTTGAAAGAATGAGGGGGATCTCAAAGAAACCTATTAAATATTGAAAGGCCCAGATAGAATGAATGTGGAGATGATGTTTCCTGTTGTGGGGGAGTCCAGGACCAGAGGGCACTGCCTCAGAATAGAAGGGCGTCCCTTTAGAACAGAAATGAAGAGGAATTTCTTTAGTCAGAGGTTGTTGAATCTGTGGAATTCATTGCCACAGACAGCTGGGGGAGGCCAAGTCATGGGGTATATTTAAAGCAGAGGTTGATAGGTTCTTGATTAGTAAAGGCATCAAAGGTTATAGCGCGAAGGCAGAAAAATGGGGTGAGAGGGATAATAAATCAGCCACGAGGAATGTTGGAGTAGACTAGATGGGCTGAATGGCCTAATTCTGCTCCCATGTCTTATGGTCTTATGATTCTTGGAGCCCACTAAGTTTCTTCAGTGTGTTACTCGGCGTGAATCACGACTGAAAGTCCTGGGTCCAATATCCTAGTGCCAATTTACATAAAGTACATTAAGCCTGGTTTAGTGTTGGGAGTCTGAGTGAGCGCTGCTTTGTAAGAGTCATTGCAGATGTACTGTATGCTGAGGGCAGCACTGTTAATGAAGTCAGTGTAATAAAAAATGTGGGACCCAAGGGAGAGGTGTGGCTTACATCTTAATTGTCTGGGTGTCAGAAGGCAAAGGGATCTGGTCAACAGGACTGGAAGGATGTCTGTTTGGGCTGCAGAGATCGGTCCCAGCTCCCTTGTTTCGTTCTGCTGTGTAGAAACGACTCTTGGGCTTGAAAGAAGGACCTGCGTTTAAAAAGTTTGCAGACAATACCAAAGTTGCCAAAGAGGTCTTTAAAGTGAAATTAAACTGCTGGCTGCAGGCAGATGCCACTAGATTGGTTCTGTGGGTTAAAGAGCAGTGAATGGCCTCCAGACTGGAGGAGGAGGAGTGATCCATTCGGGGGATTTACAAGGAAAAGTGCAGAAGGACAGACGGATCCTGGAGAACGTACCCACAGGTAGATACGGTGGTTCATGAGTGATATGTGTTTAATGTCCCTGTTAGCCAAGCAGGGAGTGAAAGAACAGGAAGGTTGTGCTAGAACTGAATGAAACATTGGTTAGGGCTCAGCTTGTATACAGAGCAGAATCTTCACATTCACATTGATTATATTATTGACACATTAAGTCATAGAGCAGTATGGCACAGAAATAGGCCTTTTGGCTCATCTAATCCATGGAAAGCTAGTGCCATCGACCTGCACCTGGACCATAGGCCACCATCCCCACCATCCAGATACTTATTCAAGCTTCTCTTGAACGTTGCATTTGAATCCAGCACTTCCACTGTCAGCTTGTTCCACCTCACACCACCCTCTGAGTGAAGAAGATCCCCCTCAGATTCCCCTGAACTATTTCACCTTTCACCCTTCAGCTATGAACTCTGGTTCTATTTTCACCCACCCTCAGTGGGAAAAGCCTGCTCGCATTTAACCTGTCTATACCCCTGATGCACTATCAATTACTCCAAAAGACTGGAAGTAGAGTAAATACTGAAAGGCTTTTATTAACAGTAAATGGACCAGCGTCCATGCTGAGTATCTGTCCTGGACTGAGGGAGGAGCAGTGACACAATCGCCTTTATTCAGGGGTCTGTGGGAGGAGCCACAGGAGCAGTCAACAGAGGGGCGTATCCAGACAGGTAACCCAGTTACAACCTATATACGTGGTTTACCACAACCCCTAATAATTTTGTATACTTCTGTCAAATCTCCCCTATTCTCCTACGTTCCAGATAAAAAATTCTAACCTATTCAACCTTGCCCTATAACTCGTCCTCAAGTTCCAACAACATCTTTACAAATTTTCTCTGCACTCTTTCAATCCTATTGATATCTTTCCTGTAGGTAGATGACCAGAACTCTACATAATACGCCACATTTGGCATCACCAACATCTTCTACAACTTCAAATAACATCCCAACTCCTGGTAGAAGGAATAAAGGTATGGTCTATTTTCTAAGCAGGGAGAATATTCATAAGTCAGAGGTACAAACAGACTCGAGAATCCTCATGCAGGATTCCCTAAAGGTTAACTTACAGGCTGAGTTGGTAGTAATGACAGCAAATACAATGTTAGCATTCATTTCAAGAGGACTTGAATATACTGTAAAAGGATGCAATACTGAGGCTTTATAAAGCATTGGTAGACTGCGCTTACAGCATTGTGAGCAGTTTTGGGCCTTTTATCTAAGAAAAGATGTGCTGGAATTGCAGAAGGTCCAAAGCAGGTTGATGAGAGTGATTCCAGCAATGAAAGGGTTTACACATGAGAAACATTTAATGGCTTTTGGCCTATACTTGCTGGAGTTTGGAAGAGTGAGAGGGGTTCTTGTTGAAACCTATTGAATATTGAAAGGCCTAGATAGAGTGGACATGGAGAGGATGTTTCCTACAGAGTAGAAGTCTGTGACCAGAACATACCACTTCAGAATAGAAGGATGTCCATTTGGAATGGAGATGAGGAGGAATTTGTTAAGCCAGAGGGTAGTGAATCTCTGGAATTCATTTTCACAGACTATTGAAGAGGGCAAGTCATTGGGTATATTTAATTTGAAGGTTAATAGGTTCTTGATTAGTAAGGGTGTCAAAGATTACACAGAGAAGGCAGGAGAATGGGGTTGAGATGGATAATAAATCAGCCATGATGGGGTGGCAGAACAGACTCAACAGGCAAAATGGCCTGATTCTGCTCCTCTGTCTGATGGTCTTATAGAACTCAATACTTTGATTTTTGATGGCCAATGTGCCAAAACACTCTCTTTATGACCCTATCTGTCTGTGATGCCACTGTCAAGGAATTATGGATCTGTATTCCTTAATCCCTCTGTTCTACTGTGCTCCTCAATGCCCTATTGTTCACCCTTGTTTGTCCTCCCAAAGTGCAACACCTCATACCTGTCTGCTTTAAATCCCATCTGCCAGTTTTCCAGTTGCAAGATTTGATAGACTTCCTCGCTACTTTCTCAATCTTGGTATGATCTGCAAATTTCCCGATCCAGTTTACCACGTTATCATCCAGATCATTGATATAGATCAGGGGTTCCCAACCTTTTAATGCCATGAACTCCTATCATTAACTGAGTGGTCCATGGAACCCCGAAACAACTGACCCAGCACCGATCTCTGTGACACTCAACTAAGCTTCCGGTTAGAGAGGAAATCATCTACCTCCTCTCTCTGACTCCTCTCGCGAAGCCAATATCTAATCCAATTTCCTACCTTATCTTGAATGCCAAGCAACTAAACATTCTGGATCAGCCTCCCATGCCAGGCTTTGTCAAAGGCCTTGCTGAAGTCCATGTAGACAACATCCACTGCCTTTCTTTGAACCTCCTTGAAAAACTAAAAGATTGGTTCAACACCACCTACCACACCCAAAGCCATATTGACTACCCTTAACCAGGTCCTGTCTATCCAAGTATTATAGTCCCTTAGAATAAGTTACATCTACTGGCTCACTGGCCTGTCTTGAACATCGAAACAACATTAGTTATCCTCCAGTCCTCCAGCACTTCACCCATGGCTAAAGACATTTTAAATATCTCTGCTAGGGCCCCTGCAATTTCTGCTCTAGCCTCTCACAAGGTTGGAGCAAACCTCTGGGGATTTATCCACCCCTAATTTATCTCAAGACAGCAAACATCTCCTCTTCTGTAATCTGTATATGCTCCATGACCTGACTGTTATTTTGCCTCAGTCCTATTGACTTTGTGTTCATCTAAGTGAATACAGATGCAAAAAAAATCCATCTAAGACTTTCCTTATCTCTCACAGTTCTATGCAAAGCTATCCATGCTGATCTTCAAATGGACTAATTTTGTTCCTTGCTGTTCTTTTGCTCTTAGTATATCTGTAGGTGTCCTTGGGATTTTCATTTACCCTGTCTGCCAGATCAACCTCATGCCTTCTTTTCTTCCCCCTTGATTTCCCTCTTAAGTTTTCTCTTCCATTTCTTACATTCCTCATTTGTTCCTTGCTGCCTATAACTCTAAGCACCTCCTTCCTTTTAACCACAACTCCACCACTCTGTGCAAGGGCCACCACAAGTTAGATTGGGAGATCAAGGGTTCAGAATTTAGTGTACAAGAGGTCCGTTCAACACTCTGAGAGCAGTGGGATAGAAGCTGTCCTTGACACTGGTGGTATGTATTCCTGAGCTTCGAATTGTCTACCTGATGGTGGGGGAGTCCTTGATTATGTTGGCTGCTTTCCTCAGGCACTGGGAGTGTTGGTGGAGGGGAGGCTGGCTGACATAAATCAATGGGCTGTGTTCACAACTCTCTGTAGTTTCTTGCTGTCTCGGGTGTAGCTGTTCCTTTACCAAGTGAGTCATCTGGGTAGGATGTTTTCTGTGGTACATCTGCGAGCCTGGAGAGCACATGGTGGGGTGGATGTGGCAGCACCATGCAGGGTTAAGGAAGATGTTTGAGGAAGTTGCAGAGCTGGAAGATGTTAACTTTGAGGGAGAGATTAATTGAACTGGGGCAGTTTCTTTTGCAGCAAGGAGGCAAAGTAGAGATTGAATCAAGGTACATCATAGTTTACAAGGGTGGTCAGGAAGCCAAGGGAACATGGGATTAAGACAACTGGTCCAATGATTTTAGGGGTACTTGGAAATATTTTTCACCAGAGGAGTCTGGAACTCCCTGTACGTAGGCTGCCTCTATTAGGTTTATAAGTACCACCATGAGCATCTGCAGTATCAGGAGCAAAGGGCCAAAACTATTGGTCTAAACAGTACCTTCCTTTATCAGGCTGGGCACTGAGTACAGGAGCTGGGATATCATGTTCCAGCTGTAGAGGACTTTGGTGAGAACACACCCAAAATATTATGTGCAGTTCTGGTTGACAGGGTGCATTGAGCCATGATACGAAAGCAGCAAGCATACTCTCATCATTAGCTATCGGTTGTGAAGTGCCTGAGGTATTCTGGGCTTTCATATAAATGCAAATTCTGCTTCACGTTTTGCTAGTTGATGAATCTAAATATCTGGAATGTTACGTGAGTTTGGTTTACGGTACAAGGGAGGGGTATTGCAGATGCTTTTCAGCAGTTTAGTTTTTTGTAGTTAACTTGATTATTTGATTTCCACTTTCTGCTCTCCCAAATGCAACAGACATGTCCAACACACACAGGCAACTGAACGCTGTCAAATCAATCCCTCCATTGCTCACGGTGGAGATGAAGACACTTGTAGTTTTTAGTCGATGTAAATCCAAAGATAAAACAGTAGGCACACAGACGTGGATAAGTTCCCAGGGCTTGTCTGAGTATTTCCTGAAACATTGTGGGAAGCAACGGAAGAAATTACTGGAGCCCTGGGAGAGATGTTGGTATGTTCCTTAGCCACAGGCGAGGAGCTGGAAGGCTGAGGGAAGCAAATATTGTGCTTTTATTTCAGAAAGGCTGCAAGGACAAGCCAGTGAGCCTTATATCAGACATGGGAAGGTTACTGGAGAGGATTTTGAGAGGCAATCATTCTGCATTTGGAAAGGTAAGGACTGATAAGGGATAGTTAATATGGGTTTGTGTGTGACCATAAGAACATTAGACATAGGAGTAGTGGGAAATCATGTCTTGTGATTTTGAGATTTGTGAAAAGGTGACTAAGAAGATTCATGAGGGAATGGTGTCTACATGGACTTCAGCAAGGCTTTTGGTCCCACATGGAAGACTGGTCTGGTAGCTTAAAGCTCTTGGGATCCAGGGTGAGCTAAGCAATTGGATACAAAATTAGCCTGGTGGAAGGAGTCAATAGGTGGTTCTGGAGGGTTGTTAATTGGAGGCCTGTGACTAGTGGTATTCTGTAGAGATTGGCACTATTGCTTGTCATTTATATGAATGATTTGGATGTGAATGTAGGTGGCCTGAATAGGAAGCTTGTGGATAATGGTGTATTGGATATTTTTTTTAGGTGTGTCATACCAGACATTCAGCCATTCTTTTCTGGCACGTGGTGTCAGGAATAACCAGGTCACGTTATGAATGTTCCTGACTCGACCCTTGTATTTTTTACCAGGCTGAATGGCTAGCTCGACACTCAAACTGGCATGGATGGAAAGCGTGCTCGGGGGTGGCCTGATCTGGATTCGAACTTGGGAACCTTTGCTCCGAAGTCCGGCGCTGATCTCACTCCACCACCTGCCGGACTGTTGGATAGTGAAGAATGGTTGTTTAAGGTTCTAGATCAACTAGGGAGTTGGGCCAAGGAATGGCAGATGAAGTTTAATTCAGGCAATTTGAAGTGATGCTTTTTAGGAAATTAAACCAAGGCAGGGCATGCACAGTGCATGACAGGACACTTCTGAGAAGTGATGTTAAACAGAGAGAGGGAGAGATGTAGGACAACAGGTAGGTAGTCCTCTGGAAGTGGAAATACAGCCAGACAAGGTAAATGGACTGGATAATAACTACAAGAGCTGGGATACCATGTTGCACAGTTGTGCAAGATGTTACAGGAATCACTAATTTGTATATTTCTGGTTGCTATACCACAGAAAGGATGTGATTAAGATAGTGATGGTGCAAAAAAGGTTCACAGTGACCAGAGGGCTTGAATTATTAGGACAGAATTGAGTTTTCCCTAGAGCAAGGGGCACAGATAAGGTTATTGGGGTCAAAGCTTTTTTTTGCAGAGTGGGGAGTCTAGAAGTAGAGGGCATAGGTTGGAGGTGAGGGGAAAGATTTAAAGGGAATCTGAGGGGTGTGTTGAGTTGTTATTATTACTATTGTAGCCCCCCTAGCCACCCTCAGGATCGCTTGGCTCGCTGTCGTCTAGGGAAACAGCCTTGGCCCCGCCAAACTGGGTAGTAGTTTGTGTGGATGCTGTGTGATGTACCCCACCCCACCCAAATGACAGACAATACACCAGATACGATTAAATGATTTGTAGTTTATAGATATTACTGGAACTATATAATTAATAGAGAATAAAATATAAAAGGAAAATAAAAGGCGCCACACTTATCAAAGTTCAATCTCTTCGTGCACAAAACCGTTGGAGCTCAGGACCCTTCTTCTTCACCCTGTGACCCCTCAGACCACCTCGACCGGCCGCCTGGGACCAACAACAGTGGTCGACCAGATGCTTCACATGAGTCTGTCTCCGTCTCCTCGCCGAATGCCGTCCTCGGAGTCCGATCCCGTTAGCAGACATCACAGTACCTGGTCCATTCTCTGTCTCTCTCTCTCCTGCCTTCTGCCCCAAAACCCCGCGCATACAGTATCTTCAAATACACCAAAACCATAACAACTATCCCAATTGGTTCATAACATCTTCTTACCAGTAACGTGATTCAACAAACTGCTAGCGGGAGGGACTTTCTCAGCGTTTAACATAACAAAAAAGCATTCCCAAGTATAACATAACAAAGAAGCCATTTTAAATTTAACATACAATAAAGAAAGACCCTGTACACTGTCAAATGCACCGATGCACAGTGAAAAACTTTGTTGTGCAGGCCATCCATACAGTTCTTTTCATGACATCACTGCCTTGAGGTAGTACAATGGAAACAATAACAGAATGCAGAATAAAGTGCAAACACGAGGAATTCTGCAGATGCTGGAAATTCAAGCAACACACGTCAAAGTTGCTGGTGAACGCAGCAGGCCAGGCAGCATCTCTAGACTGTACCTCTTCCTAGAGATGCTGCCTGGCCTGAAGCGTTCACCAGCAACTTTGACGTGTGTTGCAGAATAAAGTGCGACAGTTACAGAGCAAGTGCAGTGCAGGCGGACAACAAGGTGCAAAGACATAGCGAGGTAGGTTGTGAGGTCATGAGTCAATCTCATCGCACGAGGGACATTCCAATAGTCCGGTAACTGTGGGATAGAATCTGTCCCTGAGTCTTCTGGCTTTTGCGTCTTCTTCCCGATGGGAGAGAGGAGAAGTCAAAATGTCCAGGGTGGGAAGGGTCTTTGATTACGCTGGCTGCTTTACTGAGGTGGCCGGGTATAGACGGAGCCCACAGAAGTGAGCCTGGTTTCTGTGATGTGCTGAGCTGTGACCACAGCTCTCTGCAGTTTCTTGCAGTCTCGGGCAGCGCAGGCTGAATGAGACCGTGATGAATCTGGATATGCTGCATCTATAAAAATTGGTGACAGTCGAAGAGGACATGGGAAATTTCATTCAGTTCCTCAAGAAGTAGAAGCATTAGTAAACTTCAACCAAGAGAAAAATCTGCAGATGCTGGAAATTCAAGCAACACACACAAAATGCTGGAGGAACTCGGCAGGCCAGGCTGCATCTGTGGAAAAAAGTACGGTCGACGTTTCGGGCCGAAACCCTTCAGCAGGACTGGGGGAAAAAAACTGAGGAGTAGATTTGAGAAGTGGGGGGAGGGGAGAGAGAAACACATGGTGAAACCTAGAGGGGGAGGGATGAAGTTAAGAGCTGGGAAGTTGATCGGTGAGAGAGGGAAAAGGGGATGGGAAATGGAGAAGGAGGTCATGATGGGGGGGGGGTGGTGGGTGCGGTTAGGGGTGGAGGGCATTACCAGAAGTTTGAGAAATTGATGTTCATGCCATCAGGTTGGAGGCTACCCAAGCGGAATATAAGATGTTGTTCCTCCAACCTGAGTGTGGCCTCAACACAACAGTGGAGGATGCCATAGATCGACGTATCGGAATGGGAATCGGAAGTGGAATTAAGATGGGTGGCCACTGGGAGGTCCCACTTGTTCTGGCAGATGGAGCGTAGATGCTCGGTGAAGTGGTCTCCCAATCTATGTTGGGTCTGACCAATGTACAAGAGGCCACACCGGGAGCACTGAACACAGTATATGACCCCGACAGACTCACAGGTGAAGTGTCGCCTCAACTTGAAAGACTGTTTGGGGTACTGAATGGTAGTGAGGGAGGAGGTGTAGGGGCAGGTGTAGCACTTGTTCCGCTTGCAAGGATAAGTGCCAGGAGGGAGATCAGTGGGGAGGGACGAATGGAAAAGGGAGTCGCGTAGGGAGCGATCCCTGCAGAAAGCAGAAAGTGGAGGGGATGGAAGGGAAAGATATGCTTGGTGGTGGGATCCCATTGGAGGTGGTGGAAGTTCTGGAGAATTATGTGCTGGACGCGGAGGCTGGTGGGGTGGTAGGTGAGGACAAGAGGAACCCTATCCCTGTAATAGGGTGGCGGAAGGATGGGGTAAGAGCAGACGTGTGTGAAATGGAAGAGATGCAGTTTAGGGTAGTGTTGATGGTAGAGGAAGGGAAGCCCCTTTCTTTGAAAAAGGAGGACATCTTGGTTTTGAAATGAAAAGCCTCATTCTGAGAGCAGATGTAGCAGAGATGGGGGAATTGAGAGAAGGGGATGGCGTTTTTACAAGTAGCAGGGTGGGACGAGGTGTAATCTGGGTAGCTGTGAGAGTCTGTGGGTTTGTAATAGACAACGGTGAATCAGCCTGGCCTGCTGAGTTCCTCCAGCATTTTGTGTGTGTTGTGTTAGTGAACTTTCTTGGTTATGGTGTTTATGCCGTTGGACCAGGACAGGTTATGGTTACGTTATGTTCACCTCTAGGAAAGAACCTCTCAATGCTCTTTACCTCAGCATGGTTGATGTAAACAGGAGTGTGTGCCTACCCGCTTCCTGTCGTCAATGACCAGTTGTTTTGTTTTGCTGAAATTGTCACTAGGCTCACAGTCTCTTTCCTATAGCCCGTCTTGTCATCGTTTGAGATACGGCCCTCCTTAGTACAAACATCTGCAAACTTGTAGATTGGCATTGGATCAGACTCTGTTCTGATTGTTGTAATGTTTGTGTGTGTGTGTGTGTGTGTGTGTGGGGGGGGTGGTTGGATGGGGGTGCTGATGTGTATGGACATGCTGCTGCAGGAATTTACAGAGGTGGGTACAAATACAATGTTTAAAAGACATTTTGACAGGTCCACGGACAGGAAAGGTTTAGATCTGGGGCTCACATCCTTTTTTATGCCATTAAGCAAGGGGGTCGGTGGACCCCAAGTTGGGAAGCCCTGGTTTAGCGGGAGTTGGAACTACCTCAGGAAGGCACTTTGGTTGGATCAGTGAGTTGCCCTGAAGGGCCTGTATTATTCCATGCCTCTAGGTCAGACAGACCAAAGGAGGCTTTTCACCAAACTGATGACCTTCCAGCGGCACCTGATGTCTGTCTCACTGAGTGTCACTCAGAACAGCCCTCAGATCAGAGTGCCCTCGGTTACACAGCTGCTGGGGATGAACCAGGACACAGATTCTTGCATCCATCTCCACACCCTCTTAGCAAATCCACGGTCTACAAAGAAGCTGGTGACCACTTCTTGCTCACTGCAGCTGTCCCAGGAGCAGGATATGCAGGGGTGGGGCGGTGAGATATTTCATCAGTACAGGAAGAATCTGACTGTGAGGGACCCTCTCACTAACAGACAAGTGAGGTTTCGGTGCTTGTTGGTGATGTGGCGTCCTGCCTGGTGATTTGGGCAGGCTGCTCAGCGAACCATGCCCCCAGAATCTATAGAGTGCCTCTCCTGCTGTGTCTGCAAGTTGAGTGCTGACTATTGCCTGATGGATTTATGGTAAATGGTGTTTATCATAGAGTACAACAAAGAAACAGGCCTTTTGGCCCATCTAGTCCATGCTGAGCCATTTAAATTTCCATCGACCTGCACCTGGACCATAGCCCTCCATACCCCAGCAACCCATGTACCCATCCAAACTTCTCTTAAACATTGAAATCGAGCTTGTGCATATCACGTGCACTGGCTGCTTGGTCAACGCTCTCATGACTCTCTCAGTGAAGACGTTTTCCCTCATGTTCCCCTTAAACTTTTCATCTTTCACCTTTAACCCATGACTTCTAGTTGTAGTCCCACCCAACCTCAGTGGAAAATCCTGTCTGCATTTACCCTATAAATACCCCTTATAATTTTGTGTACCTCTATCAAATCTTCTATGTTCTAACAAATTCAAGTCCTAAGCTATTCAACCTTTCCTTATAACTCAGGTCCTCCAGTCCTGACAACATCCTTGTAAATTTTCTCTGGACTCTTTCACCCTTGTTTCCACCTTTCCTGTAAGTAGGTAACCAGAACTGCACACAATACTCCAAATTAGGCCTCAGCAATGTCTTCTGAACTCAATACATTGGTTTATGAAGGCTAATGTACCAAAAATTTTCTTTATGACCCTATCTACCTGTGACACCACTTTCAATGAATTATGGACCTACATTCCCAGATCCCAGAGTCGAATTGTGGATCCCGGTCTGACACAGTGTGCTGAGGGAAGTCCTGGAGGCGAACTACATGTTGCAGAACCAGATCCGCTGTCTCAGTGGCTGCCTGAAGTTTGGAGAGGGTAATGAATTGTCCACCTTAGAAAACTAGCCCACCATTGTCATGGTCTCCATAACCCCATCAGAAGCTGGCAAACTCATGATGAAGTCCATGGTGATGTGGGATCACGGGTGTCCAGGGATTGGTAGAGGTCGCTGGTTGGAGGAATTGCCCAGGCACTGACAAACTGATGTACATCTGTGATCATGGTGGGACACCAGAACTGCCACGCCAACATTTCAGAGTCAGTCATGCACCTGTATGGCCAGAGGGGGGCGAGGAATAGGCCTACTGGAGTCCCTCAGCATGTTCAATTGCTGGCACATACAAACGGTTGTCAGGTGTGTTGGCCGGAGCAGGTTTGTGCTGTAGGGCCCGGCAGATCTGGTTCTCAAGGACCCAGAGGATCGGAGCGAGGATCTGAGAGGATGGAATGGTGGGCAGAGGATCGATTTCCATTTCTGCTGGGTTGAACTGTCATGACAAGGCGTCTGCCTTGGTGTTCCTGGAGCCGGGTGATTAGGAGATGGTGATGCTGAATTTCTTGAAGATCAGGCCTCAGAGAGCCTGATGTGGGCTGAGTTGGCAGGTCTGTTGAACAGATATGAGGTTCTGGTGGTCAGTGCAGTCATGGGAGATCTTAGCATGCAGGTCGATTGGGAAAATCAGGTTGGTAATGGATCTCAAGAGAGTGAGTTTGTTGAATGCCTAAGAGATAGCTTTTTTAGGGGAGTTTGTCATTGATCCTACTAGGGGATCAGCTATACTGGATTAGGTGTTATGCAGTGAACCGGAGGCGATTAGGGAGCTTAAGGTAAAAGAACCCTTAGGAACCAGTGATCAGAATATGATTGTGTTCAATTTGAAATTTGATCTGGAGAAAGTAAAGTCTGATATAGCAGTATTTCAGTGGAGTAAGGGAAATTACAGTGGTATGAGAGAGGAGCTGGCCAAAGTAAATTGGAAGGAGCTGCTGGCAGGGATGTCAGCAGAGCCACAATGGTGTGTGTTTCTGGGAAAAATGAGGAAGGTGCAGGACATGTGTATTCCAAAAATGAAAAAATACTCAAATGGTGAAAGAGTACAACTGTGGCTGACAAGGGAAGTCAAAGCTAATGTAAAAACAAAAGAGAGAGCATACAACAAAGCAGAAATTAGTGGGAAGATAGAAGATTCGGAAGTTTTCAAAAACCTACAGAGAGCAACTAAAATGTCATTAGAAGGGAAAAGATGAAATATGAAAGCAAGCTAGCAAATAATATCAAAGTGGATAGTAAAAGCTTTTTCAAGCATTTAAAAAATAAAATAGAAATGAGAGTGGATATAGGACCGCTAGAAAATGAGGCAGGAGAAATAATAATGGGGGACAAAGAGATGGCTGATGAACTAAATGAATATTTTGTGTCAGTCTTCACTGTGGAAGACACTAGGTGTATGCCTGATGTTGTAGTGTGTGAAGGAAGAAAAGTGGGTGCAGTTACTGTGACAAGAGAGAAGGTGCTCAAAAAGCTGAAAGACCTAAAGGTACATAAGTCACCCGGACCAGAGGATCTGCACCCTAGGGTTCTGAAAGAGGTAGCGTTAGAGATTGTGGTGGCATTAGAAATAATCTTTCAAAATTCTCTGGACTCTGGCATGGTGCCAGAGGACTGGAAAATTGTAAATGTTACCCCATTCTTTAACAAAGGAGGAAGGCAGCAGAAAGGAAATTATAGACCAGTTAGCCTGACCTCAGTGGTTGGGAAGATGTTACAGTTAATTGTTAAGGATGAGGTGATGGAGTACGTGGTGACACAGGACAAAATAGTACAAAGTCAGCATGGTTTCCTTCAGGAAAATCCTGCCTGACGAACCTGTTGGAATTCTTGGAGGATATTACAAGTAGGATAGATAAAGGGTTTGTAGTGGATGCTGTATATTTGGACTTTCCGCAGGCCTTTGATATGGTACCACACATGAGGCTACTTACCAAGTTAAGAGCCCATGGTATTACAGAAAAGTTACTAAGAGAATTTGAAGAAAGAGAAGCTGAAAACCAGAGGAAATTTGAGTTTGAGATGGAGAAATTAAGAAGGGGAAATCTGTCTTCTGGTTCTACAATACAGTTTATTGCTAGTCGTGAGGTTATTTTGGCTCCTCCATTTAATGAAGCTGAAGTGGACAAATATTTCCAGCGTTTTGAAAGTGTTGCTCTGAGTTTAAAGTGGCCGAAAGAGCAATGGCCGTGATGTTACAAAGTGTAATTAAAGGCAAGGCACAACAAGTTTATACAGCTTTAAATGCTGATCAAGCACTGGATTATGATATTGTTAAACAGCATATATTAAAGGCATATGAGTTGGTTCCAGAAGCGTATAGAGAAAGATTCAGAAATTTGAAGAAATCTGTGGAAAAAACATGTGGAATTTGCTTATGAGAAATCTATGTGTTTTGAGAGATGGGTTTCTTCTAAAAATGTGAATGGGGAGTATAATAAATTAAAAGAGTTGATTTTACTGGAGGAATTTAAAAGAAGCATTCCTGTTGAAGTGAGAACATACTTAAATGAAAGGGACACTGCTACATTGAAGGAGATTGCTAAATTAGCTGATGAATATGCTTTAATTCATAAGAATAAATTTTCTCCAGGTAGAATTTTTAAAAGGAAAAATAGCACAGAGGGTCAATGTAAACCAGAAATTAAACCTGAAGTTAGTGAGAAAAGTAAGGATGAAGGGAGACATGTGAAGGAAAGACATTTTGGTAATATTTGTAATTATTGTAAGAAGCCTGGACATGTAGTAGCTAATTGCTTTCGATTGAAAAAGAAAGAGAAAGAAGTGGTCCCAGATGCTTGTGTGCAGCATATTGAAAAACCTGTAAAGCCACAGGGTTCAGAAAATACTAATGAAGATGTGTCAGAGTCTGACCAAGTTAAGAGGGAATATGAAAATTTTATAACAGAAGGATTTGTATCCTTGAAAGAACGATCCAATTCAGTACCAATAAGAATACTTAGAGATACTGGAGCTTGTCAATATTAGACAGTGTGCTAAAGTTTAGTGATGAGTCTGACATTTCTGAGGTGAATTATATAAGAGGAGTTGGGAGTGCCCTTATGCCAGTATATTTACATGAGGTAAATTTAAGGTCAGGATTAGTTACAGGAGTTATTAAAGTAGGCCTACAATCTAGGTTACCTGTGAATTATGTTCCTCTTTTGTTAGGGAATGATTTAGCAGGTGGACAGTTTTTTCCTGAAGTGCATTTGACAATAAATTCAAATTCTGAGGAACCACTGAAGGATTCTAACACAAATTCTTCCTGTGTTGTAACGAGAGCTATGGCTAAAAAGACTGATGTACAGGATGAGGTTGTTACCCATGACAGCTCAAATCAAGATTCGAATTTTGAGGATGTATCAGAAACTTTCTTACCTACATTATTTGATCAGGATTTTGGTGGTAAGTCTGACCAGGAAGATTTGTCTTTATCTCGGAAGGAGATGATAGCAGAGCAGGGTAGAGATCCTGAGATAGTTAAATTAAAGGACCAAGCTCTTCCAGATAGTGAAATTGAAAAAGTGCCAGTAGGATATTATTTTGAAAAGGGGGTATTAATGAGAAAGTGGAGATCGCCTATAATTCCTGCAAGTGAGGAATGGGGAGTTAATCATCAGGTAGTAGTTCCTAAAGTTTATCAAAATGAGATTTTAACTATGGCTTTGGGTGGTCATTTAGGTGTAAAGAAAACTATGGACAAAGTTTCTAAACATTTCAATTGGCCTAGTTTAAGAAAAGATGTGGGGACATTTGTAGAACATGTCATACGTGTCAAATTGTGGGTAAGCCTAAGCAGGTTACTCCAGTGGCCCCACTGCAACCAATTCCAGTATTTGGTGAGCTGTTCTCAAAAATCATTGTAGACTGTATAGGTCCATTGCCAAAAACTAAAACTGGACATCAATATTTATTAACTATTATCTGCACAGCATCTAGGTTTCCAGAGGCAGTACCTCTTAAGAATATAACAGCCAAAACTGTGACAAAGGCTCTTACAAAATTCTTTACTTATTTTGGGTTGCCTAAGGAATCGGTATGGGTAGAGCTGCATAACACTAAGGGGCAGAAGACGTTGGTGGGAGTTGTGTACAGGCCACCTAACAGTAGTAGTGAGGGCGGAGATGGTATTAAACAGGAAATTAGAAATGTGTGCAATAAAGGAACAGCAGTTATAATGGGTGACTTCAATCTACATGTAGATTTGGTGAACCAAATTGGTAAAGGTGCTGAGAAAGAGGATTTCTTGGAATGTATGTCGGATGGTTTTTTGAACCAACATGTCGAGGAACCAACTAGAGAGCAGGCTATTCTGGAATGGGTTTTGAGCAATGAGGAAGGGTTAATTAGCATCTTGTCGTGAGAGGCCCCTTGGGTAAGAGTGACCATAATATGGTGGAATTCTTCATTAAGATGGAGAGTGACATAGTTAATTCAGAAACAAAGGTTCTGAACTTAAAGAGGGGTAACTTTGAAGGTATGAGACGTGAATTAGCTAAGATAGACTGGCAAATGACACTTAAAGGATTGACGGTGGATATGCAATGGCAAGCATTTAAAGATTGCATGGATGAACTACAACAATTGTTCATCCCAGTTTGGCAAAAGAATAAATCAAGGAAGGTAGTGCACCCGTGGCTGACAAGAGAAATTAGGGATAGTATCAATTCCAAAGAAGAAGCATACAAATTAGCCAGAGAAAGTGGCTCACCTGAGGACTGGGAGAAATTCAGAGTTCAGCAGAGGAGGACAAAGGGCTTAATTAGGAAGGGGAAAAAAGATTATGAGAGAAAACTGGCAGGGAACATAAAAACTGACTGTAAAAGCTTTTATAGATATGTAAAAAGGAAAAGACTGGTAAAGACAAATGTATGTCCCCTGCAGACAGAAACAGGTGAATTGATTATGGGGAGCAAGGACATGGCAGAGCAATTGAATAATTACTTTGGTTCTGTCTTCACTAAGGAGGACATAAATAATCTTCCAGAAATAGTAGGGGACAGAGGGTCCAGTGAGATGGAGGAACTGAGCGAAATACATGTTAGTAGGGAAGTGGTGCTAGGTAAATTGAAGGGATTGAAGGCAGATAAATCCCCAGGGCCAGATGGTCTGCATCCTAGAGTGCTTAAGGAAGTAGCCCAAGAAATAGTGGATGCATTAGTGATAATTTTTCAAAACTCGTTAGATTCTGGACTAGTTCCTGAGGATTGGAGGGTGGCTAATGTAACTCCACTTTTTAAAAAAGGAGGGAGAGAGAAACCGGGGAATTATAGACCGGTTAGCCTAACGTTGGTGGTGGGGAAACTGCTGGAGTCAGTTATCAAGGATGTGATAACAGCACATTTGGAAAACGGTGAAATGATCGGACAAAGTCAGCATGGATTTGTGAAAGGAAAATCATGTCTGATGAATCTCATAGAATTTTTTGAGGATGTAACTAGTAGAGTGGATAGGGGAGAACCAGTGGATGTGGTATATTTGGATTTTCAAAAGGCTTTTGACAAGGTCCCACACAGGAGATTAGTGTGCAAACTTAAAGCACATGGTATTGGGGGTAAGGTATTGGTGTGGGTGGAGAATTGGTTAGCAGACAGGAAGCAAAGAGTGGGAATAAACGGGACCTTTTCAGAATGGCAGGCAGTGACTAGTGGGGTACCGCAAGGCTCAGTGCTGGGACCCCAGTTGTTTACAATATATATTAATGACTTGGATGAGGGAATTAAATGCAGCATCTCCAAGTTTGCGGATGACACGAAGCTGGGTGGCAGTGTTAGCTGTGAGGAGGATGCTAAGAGGATGCAGGGTGACTTGGATAGGTTGGGTGAGTGGGCAAATTCATGGCAGATGCAATTTAATGTGGATAAATGTGAAGTTGTCCACTTTGGTGGCAAAAATGGGAAAACAGATTATTATCTGAATGGTGGCCGATTAGGAAAAGGGGAGGTGCAACGAGACCTGGGTGTCATTATACACCAGTCATTGAAAGTGGGCATGCAGGTACAGCAGGCAGTGAAAAAGGCGAATGGTATGCTGGCATTTATAGCGAGAGGATTCGAGTACAGCAGCAGGGAGGTACTACTGCAGTTGTACAAGGCCTTGGTGAGACCATACCTGGAATATTGTGTGCAGTTTTGGTCCCCTAATCTGAGGAAAGACATCCTTGCCATAGAGGGAGTACAAAGAAGGTTCACCAGATTGATTCCTGGGATGGCAGGACTTTCATATGACGAAAGACTGGATGAACTGGGCTTGTACTCGTTGGAATTTAGAAGATTGAGGGGGGATCTGATTGAAACGTATAAAATCCTAAAGGGATTGGACAGGCTAGATGCAGGAAGATTGTTCCCGATGTTGGGGAAGTCCAGAACGAGGGGCCACAGTTTGAGGATAAAGGGGAAGCCTTTTAGGACCGAGATTAGGAAAAACTTCTTCACACAGAGAGTGGTGAATCTGTGGAATTCTCTGCCACAGGAAACAGTTGAGGCCAGTTCATTGGCTATATTTAAGAGGGAGTTAGATATGACCCTTGTGGCTACGGGGGTCAGGGGGTATGCAGGGAAGGCTGGGGCGGGGTTCTGAGTTGGATGATCAGCCATGATCATAATAAATGGCGGTGCAGGCTCGAAGGGCCGAATGGCCTACTCCTGCACCTATTTTCTATGTTTCTATGTTTCTATGAAATACAATCGGATCAAGGTAGTAATTTTATGTCGGGATTGTTTCAGCAGATAGTTTATAAACTGGGAGCAAAACAGATTATTTCATCAGCCTATCATCCAGAAACACAAGGAGCCTTGGAGAGATTTCATTCTACATTAAAAACTATGATTAAGACATATTGTGTGGAAAAGGAAAGGGACTGGGATGAAGGTACACATTTACTACTTTTTGCAGTAAGGGAGGCAGTACAGGAATCATTAGGTTTTAGTCCTTTTGAACTTGTGTTTGGGCATAGAGTTCGAGGACCCTTGGCCTTGTTGAAGGAACAGTGGATTAATAAAGAAGTACACACTAATTTGCTAGGTTATGTTTTAAAATTTGAAGAAAGATTATATAAAGCTTATAGCTTGGCCAAGGAAAATTTAAAATTAGCTCAAGAGCAGATGAAGGCTTGGTATGATAAGGAAATTGGGATGAGGTCATTTAAGCCTGGGGATAAGGTGTTGGTTCTTTTCCCAGTGCAAACGAACCCATTACAAGCTAAATTTCATGGTCCTTATGAGATTAAATCTAAGAAAAATGATGTAGACTATGTGGTAAAAACCCCAGATCGAAGAAAGACAACATAGTTGTGTCATATAAATATGATAAAACCATATTATGAGAGAGAAGCTGCTACTATGACTGTTGTGATCAATAATGAGTCTGATCTTGATAAAAACTTAATGGATGATTCATCTGAAACTCATTTTAAACCCAACATTATTTCAGCCAGGTTACCAAATTCAAAAATTCTAGAAAATATTGATGAAAAATTAGCTCATTTACAGCCAGAGCAGAGAGAGCAGATGAAACAGTTAATTTTTAAGTATAGAGATTTATTTCCAATGTTCCTAGAAGAACCACCGTAGCTTTGCATGATGTAGATGTTGGAGATGCAAAACCTATAAAACAACATCCATATCGAATGAACATGGAAAAATGTGAACTTGCTGAACAAGAAATTAAGTGTATGTTAGAGAATGATATTATTCGACATTTTAATTCGAATTGTAGTTCACCGTATGTTATGGTGCCTAAGCCAGACAATAGTATTAGGTTTTGTACGGATTACAGGAAGGTGAATGTTGTGACAAAAACTGATGCATATCCAATCCCTAGGGTAGATGATTGTGTGGATAAAGTTGGACAAGCCAAATTCCTTACAAAGATTGATTTGTTAAAAGGTTATTGGTGTGTTCCATTGACAGATAGAGGTAGAGAGATTTCAGCATTTGTAACCCCATCTGGGTTATATGAATATAATGTTCTTCCATTTGGGATGAAGAATGCACCAGGTACTCTTCAGAGGATGATTAATAGTGTGATTCAGGGATTAAAAATACAGATGCCTATATTGATGATCTAGTTACAGGAAATAATACATGGAAAGCACATGTTACTGCAGTGGAGAAATTATTTGAGAGACTTTCAAAAGCTAACTTAACTATTAACTTAGCTAACAGTGAATTTGGTCATGCCACTGTGACCATTAAGGACAAGGGTTAAGGAAACTAAACTCCAATTTAATAATCCAGTTTAATGTTACAGGAGTACAATATTTTGATCACTCATATTAAGGGTAAAGATAATGTGATCGCTGATTGTCTATCTAGATGTTAAATGTACAATGAAAATTTGTTTTTATGGATGGTATTTTAACATTTGTAACACTCATACTGTATATTAGTTTGTAAAGTGCTGAAAGATAAGACTGTATATATTGTGTATGTTGTAAATTTTATACCTTTGTGTTTTTTTTGTATAAATTGTTAATTGTTAAAACTTTGTTCTTTAAGAGACCAAAATTTTTTATGCAGGGAGGTATTACATACCTCAAGGAGATCTGTGACTTTTTTTGGGAGAATGATGTAATGGTCTTTTGGAGGTCACCTGATGTAATTTTCCCACTGATATGAGGTCACGTGATGACATGTGCACCATGGGTATATAAGGGAAGACCTCAGATGACGCAGTTAGTTTTTAGTTTTTAGTTTTCCAGCTAGAATGTTGATGTGTCTCCATTTCTGTTGCGTATTTGTTTTTATGACAGTTTCATTTTTAAAATGGAGTGTTACATTCTGTTGCAAGGTACAATAGTGCTGGACTGGAAATTTTTGCTAGATGTGTTGACGTACCTTTTTCCAGTAGTATTGGAGGGTGAAGACTTTATTGAAGTATGGGACCTGAAGGATTGAGAGAAGTTGGTATCGTTTGGCAGTTTAACAAAGAATCAACCTTATTGAGTCTTCATTGAAGAAGTAGCAACCTGTATTGAAGATAACTCTTGCCAAAAGAGAAAGGAAGTTCATGCAAAGGTTTGCTCTCTAGAATTTAAGGTCAGTTGTTTTAAACTGTTTATTTCCTGCATCGTGAATCCTTTGGACAGAACCAACAGGAAAGTCACGTCTATGAAGAAATCCTTCTCCAGAGAAGTCTCTCCCAGTTGAACGTATAAACCTATTGGACTTTCAAATTTACCATTTTAAGAACTATATCTGACTTTACCGCTTTAAGGACTGTTTTCGCATTTAACGCTTTAAGAACCAGAGCCGAGTGACGATTTGTTGAACGGCTGCATAGCGGTTAACTTCTGGTTAAGGTTTTTGTTTGTTTTTTTAAAATTGTTTATCTGTGTTTAATAAATGTTTGGTTGTTTTTATATAAACTGTCTCAATTGATATTCATTGTTGCCGGTTACATAACATAATTCATTTCAAGAGATCTAGAATATAAGAGCAAGGATATGATGCTGAGGGTTTATAAGGCACTGGCGAGGCCTCACCTTGAGTATTGTGAACAGTTTTGGGTTCCTAATCTTAGAAAAGATGTGCTGGCATTGGCGACGATCGAGAGGAGGTTCACAAGGATGATTCCAGGAATGTAAGTATTATCATATGAGGAACGTTTGATGGCTCTGGGTCTGTACTTGTTGGAATTCAGAAGGATGAGGGGGGATCTCATTGTTGAAAGGCCTAGATAGAGCAGATGTGGAAAGGATGTTTCCCATGGTGGAAGAGTCTAGGAGAAGAGGGCACAGCCTCAGGATGTAGGAGCGCCCTTTCAAAACAGAGATGCAGAGAAATTTTTTTTAGCCAACGAGTGGTGATTTTGTGGAATTTGTTGCCACATGCAGCTGTGGAGGACAGGTTGGTGGGTGTATTTAAGGCAGAGATTGATAGGTTCTTGATTGGACATGGCATTAAAGGTTACGGGGAGAAGGCGAGGAACTTGGGTTGCGGAGGAGATTTTAAAAAAAAAGGATCAGCCATGATTGAATGGTGGAGCAGACTTGATGGGCCAGATAGCCTAATTCTGCTCTTATGTCTTATGGTCTAAGAAAGGGCTTGCTGTTTCCCATCAGCTAATGTCTCCATTCTTCGAAGGCCCATTTAATGTTAAGTAACTCCCTGTCTCCTATTCTGTGACGATGTGTAGAGTTGAACTTGTGTGAAAAAAGGCACAAGGGAGTGTCTTCTCATTCAGTCCTCGCTGGGAGACGATGGCCTTGGCATCCACATCGGAGGAGTCCGCTTCTACCACTAAAGGCCTGGAGGGGTTCGGGTGGCAGAGAATGGGAGCGGTGGTGAAGTGGCTCTTGAGCTCCTTGAAAGCATGGTCCATAGCAGCAGATCAGATTATGCGTGTGGCAGGTGAGAGGAGCAGCGACTTGGCGTAGTCCCTGATGAAACAGCGGTTGAAGTCGGAGAACCCCAGGAAGAGCTGTAACTGTCTGAGGGAGTGTGATTGGGGCATTGAATGGCTGCTCTGTGTCCACGGTTATGCCTTGGGGTGAAAGGACATAATCCAGGAAGGAAATGACAGGGATGTGGAACTGGCATTTTTCTAACTTTTAGCACAGTTGTTTTTTGAATAGAGGCTGAGGGACTGAATGAACATGATAGAGATGGTCTTGGGGGTCCTTGGAGAAGATGAGGACGTTGCCGAGGTAGACAAACACATACCTGTGGAGCATGTCTCGGAGGATGCAGCTAATGAAGGTTTGGTTAACAGCTGATTTTCTCTGATGGTCATACACACAGGGCTGTGTGCATACTCTGACCATCCCAGTCTCCAAGGGATGTCTGTCAGTGGCTGTGATGCAGAAGATGTGAGAGATAGGCTCAGTAGGGAGTTCAAGCTACACACACCCACACCCAGAAAGTTTCCTGCTGTGCCTGAGTCCACCAGAGCCTCCTGTGCATGTAAAGCCGTTGGGGTGCAGTGGAGGACAGAGGGACTGAGTTGAGGTATGGTCCCTTGTCACTAGCTGGTGGTGCCATTCTCGGATGCAGTGGGCATTTGATGCATAGGTGATCATAGCGCATGTGTTCTTACTCCATCGATGTTCATGCTTAAGGTGATGGGCCCGGGGAGCTTTCTCTAACTGCACAGACACTGGAGGCATTCCCTATGAGAGGTCTGCAGCCTGAAATGGTTCTGGGAACAGAAGTGGGATTCTGGCCCATCTGATGATTGGGGATGGGCGTCGGGAGTGGCTTTCCATAAAATGCGGGTCAATACGGAGAGCCAGAGGGATGAGACTTTTGAGGTTGTTGGGCACCTCCCAGGTGGACGGCTCATTTCTCAAGCGCTCCAGGAGGCCGTGATGGTAATGGGCTAGCAGCGCTTCCGCATTCCAGCCTCACTCTATTGCAAGCATTCGGAATTCCACGGTGTAATCTAGCACTGGGTGTGAGCCTTGGCACAGGCAAAATATCTGATCTGCTGCCCCTTCCTGGACGATCAAAACCCAGATGCATCTCGGCAGTGAAATCCTCATACCTGTTGCAAATAGGGGTCTTATTGTCCTACGTAACGGTGGTCCAGGTCAGAGCTTGCCAGGTCAAGATAACAAAGGCAATCTAGGCTTAGTCTGTAAAGGGCAGAGAGGGTGAAGTGGAAGGCTCACTGGGACAGGAAGTTGCGGCAACGGGTTGGCGATCTGTCAACGCATTCAGGCACTGAAATCCAGAGCGTCGAGGGAGGAGGTTGACAGGTTTTGTGAAGTCAGGGAGTTGGTTGAGAATGGCGAGCAGGTGGTCAATGCTTTGGACTGTTTGCTCGTGTCGACAGACAACTTCATTGAGACAAGCAAATTCTGCTTGGTCAATCGCTGGCCCACGCATAACCTCAGGAGGAGGCTTCACCCAAAAGCAGAGCAGCAGAAACAACTCAGCAGTAGATGATATTTTACTAATAAACTAAAAAAAAAATCCACAAGTGGCCACAAAAGAAGAGAAAACAGATATTGAAGACAATGGGTCCCAAGGTAGCTGAAGGCTAGGAGTGACTGATTGAGGCTGGCTGGTTTGACAGATGAACAAAGGCTGTAGATGAGAGCTGGGTTTAATAGGCTGCAGGTGATGAGTTGGAAATGAGTGGCAGGTGACTCCTGTTAGCTGGGTGGAGATTGAGAGGTGTCTGTCTGTGCAGGACTGACAATTTCAGTCCCTAGTGTTTAACTAAATTTCTGTTCAAATGTGCTATGAAGCTGTGAAAGTGTAAGTAAGGCAAAACTTGAAGGGAATGTCTGGAAATAAGATATTTGCCAGCTTCCTTTGAACATTTAAAGCCTATTCTGATTCTTTCCAATCCCATGTGGGTCCGAGAATCAAATTCCTTAAGATGGCTGGTGAATCCAATTCTTCCTGCCACATTGCCATTTCCAAATACTTCAACAGCTTGTGAACATGTGAGCCAGGGGCCAAGCATTTTATTGAGATGAGTACTTCAGCAAGACCAAAACTCTGCTCACTATCAGTGCAGCAAGACTGAAGGAATCAAGACCTAAGGGGAAATCTCAATACTGTTCACCGTGGGTCCAGAAACCTTTCCACCTGTCTCGATCATTGCTGTTCACACGGGCATGTTATGTAGGCACCAAAATGTGTGGCGACACTCATGGGTGCCCTCTGCACATCCTCAGTTTGTGTTGGTTGTTTACGCAAATGACACGTTTCACTGTGTGTTTTAATGCAGGGGTCCCCAACCTCGTTTGTACTGCGGACCAGTTTATTATTGACAATATTCTTGCAGACCGGTCGACCCGGGTGGGGGGGGGGGGCGTAGGGTTGCCAACGGACAGCACGTTGAAGCTGCACCCTCTCTAACATGCTGGTGGAGAGAGTTTTACTTGTATTTTTAGCGCTGGAATTAGTTACATTCGGACACGTCCCATTAACATGGCAGCAGGATGGCCGCATTGTGTATTCCAGGGACAAATTGATTACGCTCATGTCCGCCGGTTTAGCGAACAGAGCAGCAGACATCCCAGCTGAAATCTGGAGGAAAACACACAGAGGATGCAGAGGGGGATCAAAAAGGCAAGGGAAGAGGACCGGGTCGAGACAACAGAGGCTTATGGAGAAGAGAACTTATAAGCCGTGTCTCCCCTCTCTTATCATGGGAAATGTGAGATCGCTGGGGAATAAAATGGACGAACTGACTGCGCCTGTCAGGACCCAGAGAACATTTCGGGAGAGCAGTGTCATGTGCTTCACTGAGACATGGCTGCACGAGGACATACCCAATCAAAGCGTTTCCATGGAGGGCTTCCAGACCGTTCGAGCTGACCGGAATTGCACTGAGAGCAGTAAGTGTAAAGGAGGGGGGCTGGCGGTTCTGGTAAATAACAGATGGTGCAATCCTGGGCATATTACGATCAAGGAACGGGTCTGTAGCCCGGATATTGAACTTTTTGCTGTTGGACTCTGGCCATATTATTTGCCAAGGGAAATCTCGCATGCAATTGTGGTTGTTGTGTACATCCCTCCCTCTGCCAACCCGACATTGGTGTGTAACATCATTTACACCGTCATAGCCAGACTACAAACCCAGCACCCGAGTGCCCTCATTACCATCTCGGGTGACTTCAACCAGGTTACCATGGCTAGAACACTGCCCAACTTCACGCAGTATGTGAGCTGTACAACCAGAGGGGCGAGGACTCTGGATTTGATGTACACTAACGTTAAGGATTCATACAGCTCCTCTCCCCTCCCCCCACTGGGAAGGTCAGATCACAACCCAGTGCATCTAAAACCCTGCTACGAGCCTCTGGTGAAGAGTAAACCTGCAACCTCGAGGACAGTAAGAAAATGGTCGGAGGAGGCTTATGAGGTGCTCCAGGGTTGTTTTGAGGTGACAGACTGGCAGGCACTCTGTGAGCCACATGGAGAGGATATTGATGGGCTCACAGAGTGCATCACTGATTACATCAGCTTCTGTTTGGACTGTAATGTTCCGACAAGAACTGTCCTTTGTTATTCAAATAACAAGCCATGGGTGACAAAGGATATTAAGGACATCCTGAACGCTAAAAAGAGGGCGTTTAGAGCTGGAAATAGGGAGGAGCTGAGGGCAATACAGAGGGACCTGAAAGCCAGGATCAGGGAGGCTAAAGACAGGTACAGGAGGAAGCTTGAGTGGAAACTCCAGCAGAACAACATGAGAGAGGTCTGGAGGGGGATGAGGACCATCACTGGGTTCCGGCAAACTAGCAACAGAGGAGCTGAAGGCAATGTGGACAGGGCCAACGAACTTAACCTGTTCTTTAACAGATTTGACATTGTGGCCCCTGCCCATCCCCCACATGAGCCATCTGTTGTCGGCCCCCAACCAACAAATATTCCACTCTCCCCTCCTACCCCTCCTCACAGTCCCCCACCCGGCTCTCATGACTATAACACTTCCCCACACGAAACCACCACAGTGGGCTTTACAGCTGAACAGGTGAGAAGACAGCTGAAACGTCTCAACCCAAGCAAGGCTGTAGGACCGGATGGTGTCAGTACCAGGGTGCTCAAAGCCTGTGCCCCTCAGCTATGTGGAGTACTTCGCCATGTATTCAACCTGAGCCTGAGGCTCCGGAGGGTTCCGGTACTGTGGAAGATGTCCTGCCTCGTCACTGTGCCAAGGACGCTGTGCCCCAGCGGCCTCAATGACTACAGACCGGTGGCATTGACCTCCCACAACATGAAGACCCTGGAGAGACTTGTTCTGGAGCTGCTCCAGCCTATGGTCCGGACACACTTAGATCCCCTCCAGTTCACCTACCAGCCCCGACTAGGAGTTGAGGATGCCATCGTCTTTCTGCTGAACCGTGTCTACACCCACCTGGACAAGCCAGCGAGCACTGTGAGGGTCATGTTTTTTGACTTCTCCAGTGTGTTCAACACCATCCGCCCTGCTCTGCTGGGGGAGAAGCTGACAGCGATGCAGGTGGATGCTTTCCTGGTGTCATGGATTCTTGATTACCTGACTGGCAGACCACAGCACGTGTGCTTGCAACACTGTGTGTCCGACAGAGTGATCAGCAGCACTGGGGCTCCACAGGGGACTGTCTTGTCTCCCTTTCTCTTCACCATTTACACCACGAACTTCAACTACTGCACAGAGTCTTGTCATCTTCAGAAGTTTTCTGATGACTCTGCCATAGTTGGATGCATCAGCAAGGGAGATGAGGTTGAGTACAGGGCTATGGTAGGAAACTTTGTCACATGGTGTGAGCAGAATTATCTGCAGCTTAATGTGAAAAAGACTAAGGAGCTGGTGGTAGATCTGAGGAGAGCTAAGGTACTGGTGACCCCTGTTTCCAACCAGGGGGTCAGTGTGGACATGGTGGAGGATTACAAATACCTGGGGATACGAATTGACAATAAACTGGTCAAAGAACACTGGGACTGTCTACAAGAAGGGTCAGAGCCGTTTCTATTTCCTGAGGAGACTGAGGTCCTTTAAAATCTGCTGGATGATGCTGAGGATGTTCTACGAGTCTGTGGTGACCAGTGCTATCATGTTTGCTGTTGTGTGCTGGGGCAGCAGGCTGAGGGTAGCAGACACCAACAGAATCAACAAACTCATTCGTAAGGCCAGTGATGTTGTGGGGATGGAACTGGACTCTCTGACGGTGGTGTCTGAAAAGAGGATGCTGTCTAAGTTGCATGCCATCTTGGTCAATGTCTCCCATCCACTACATAATGTACTGGAGGGGCACAGGAGTACATTCAGCCAGAGACTCATTCCTCCGAGAT
Organism: Mobula birostris; assembly: GCF_030028105.1. Classification (NCBI taxonomy): domain Eukaryota; kingdom Metazoa; phylum Chordata; class Chondrichthyes; order Myliobatiformes; family Myliobatidae; genus Mobula; species Mobula birostris. The sequence continues at coordinate 16,381,110 of NC_092387.1, read as the reverse complement.
GCAACACAAAGCGTCATAGGAAGTCATTCCTGCCTGTGGCCATCAAACTCTACAACTCCTTCCTTGGTGGGTCAGGCACCCTGAGCCAATAGGCTGGTCCTGGACTTATTTCATAATTTACTGCCATAATTTACACATTACTATTTAACTATTTATGGTTCTATTACTATTTATTATTTATGGAGCAACTGTAACGAAATCCAATTTCCCCCTGGGATCAATAAAGTATGACTATGACTATGACTATAGGGATAAGTCAGGGGAGGAGGGGGAGCTTGAAGTAAGTGTTGAACGAACTTCCAGTAGAAGTGGTAGAGGCAGGTTCGATGTTATCATTTAAAGAAAAATTGGATAGGTATATGGACAGGAAAGGAATGGAGGGTTATGGGCTGAGTGCTGGTCAGTGGGACTAGGTAAGAGTAGCATTCGGCACGGACTAGAAGGGCCAAGATGGCCTGTTTCCGTGCCGTAATTGTTCTATGGTTATAAGTCACTTATAAGTCAATAGCATCATAACATTTTAAGTAAAGTTTGGATATTAAACACACAGCACATATTTTCCCCGTATGAACATATAAAATCATTGCAACACACCAATATCGCTGAATCAGTGGGAGCCCTGGGCTTGTTTCCCTGCAACAAGACGGTCCCATCGAAGGGTGATGGGAGACAGCGATACTCGAAGGGAATTCCTTATGTCCAGTCTATTCCGCAATTTAGTTTTCGTTGCATTCATTGCAGAGATATGTTGGAAATGGAAGCAACGTTTTCAGTGCTTTCGTGGCTATCTCAGGATACTTAGCCTTGACTTTGATCCAGAATGCCAGCAGAGATGTTATGTTAAACATACTTTTCAGCCCACCGTCTTTTGCAAGCTTCAGGAGCTGATCTCCTTCCCGCGCTGACATGGATGACACGTGCGTGATGACCTCGCATGCGTTTAAGCTCAACAGTGGCCGTGACAGAGAACGAGGAAAGGTGCAGCTGACTCATATCGCCAAATCATATCGTTTCCCTGTGGCCTGGTAGCAGATGCTTTGTGGCCCGGTGCCAGTCCACGGCCCGCTGGTTGGGGACTGCTGTTTTAATGTACATGTGGTCAGTAAATAAAGACATCTAAATCTAATGTTTAAATAACTGTGAACAAAACATAACATTCTTCTGCGAGAGATGCCTGCAGTTTGTTGACCAGCACATTCAGCACGGACCGTTTGAGTCAGATGACCCGGGAGACTGTGCACTCGATGGGAGTGCCAGGCCCCGGGAGGTGTCGCACAGCTGCATAGCAAATGAAGCATTGGTCAGAGACCACCTGCTCTCTTGAATAGATGTACAGAACAAAGTGTTCCAAAGAAGTGCAAGTTCACTGTAAATTCATTATCAAAGTGCACGTATGCTCCCTTACACAAACCTGAGATTCATTTTCTTGCAGGCATTCACAGTAAATACAAGAAACACAATAGAATCAATGATAGACCTCACCCAACAGGATGGACAACAACCAATCTGCAAAAGACAACAAACTGTGCAAATACAAAAAAAAAAGAGAAGAAAATGATGAGTAAGTGTGGAGTACATGAGATGAAGGGTTCTTGACAGTGAGTCCATAAGTTATGGAAACAGTTCAGTGATAGGGCAAATGAAGTTATCCCACTGGTTCACGAAGCTGATGGTTGAGGAGTAATAAGTATTCCTGAACCTGGTGGTGTGAGTCCTGAGGCTCCTGTACTTTCCTCCTGATGGCAACAGTGAGAAGAGAGCAGGTCCTGGGTGGTGGCGGTTCCTGATGTGGATGCTGCTTTCCTGCAACAACACTCCACGTAGATGTGATCAATGGAGGGGGAGGGCTCTACCCGAGACTTCTATTCTCAGGGCAGGTGGGAGAATCAGTGCTCCCACACAACAGAGGCAGAGGTGGTCGCAGAGCCATAAATGGGACAATGGGTAAGGGCTGGGCCTTCATTGTGTTACCCTGCTGCGTGAGTGGAACAGCAGGCTTGCCTTGCTGGAAAGAGGAAGATTACACAGCACTTGACTTGGGCTGGAACAGAAGCCTTCAGCAGATCGCAGACTCTGGGATCAGTACCACACACAAGATGCTGGAGGAACTTAGCAGGTTGGGCGGCATCTATGGAGGAGAATTAACAGTTGACGATTTGGACTGGGTCCTGATCAAAGGTCTCAGCTCAAAACGTCAACTTTTCATGTTCCTCCATAGACGCTGCCTAACCTGCTGAGCTCCCCAGCATCTTGTGCGTGTTGCTCAAGACTTCCAGCATCTGCAGAATCTCTTTGCATCAGTGACTTCCATTACCCCCTATCCAACAGGGTGCTAAATTAATGGCTTGCTTTCGATTGTAGCTCACAGGCTCTGTTTCGTCTAGTGTGAAGAAAAATCAGAAAAGCACGTATCCTCCACTTGTGCAGTTACCAAATAGCACCCTGAAATGGTGCCAGCCAGCTATCAGATGAAAAGAGCAGCACACGATTTGTTCCATGGCACTTGCTTCAGAGGAAACAGGCTAAATAATTGAAACAATGTGCTTCCAGAACAATGAAGAATGGTTTGTTCTGAATTCCTCTTGGCAGCCACAATTTGGATTGGTGCTGGTATGTAAAAGAAAGAGGCAAAGTCTTGCATTGCTGGAACACCTACACCGATCTCAGATCGTCCCAGGGAAGTCAGTCTGAAACAAAGTCATGAAATGCAGCTGCCAATCTTTACATAACAGGATCCCACAGATATCAAAGACCAAGTGATATTTTCTTTGGAGATGTTTGAAAAATAAATATTGATGATTCACTCAGGATGCTTTCTTTCATATATAATGAGAGATTTAGTGGGGATCTGTTGGTCAGTCAACCCGTGACATCCAGTGTTTCAGCGCTAGCAAGGTCAGGAGTCCTGTGCATTTATGCACAAATGCTTTGGTCTTCAATTTGCTGAAGCTCTTGGCTGGAGTTTGGCCAACAATGCTGTGATGTCAGATCCCTCACAGGGGCGTGAAGCTGTAGGAATTCCCAACCCCGCACACAATGAAAAATCCACTTGAACAACTTGTGTTCAGTTGAGTGTGGCGTGGAAACTTCTCTTGATGGAGGAACAGCTGGAAAGAATCATGTTTTGGAAATGTTTGTTTCAGTTTTAAGTGTCTTTTTTTGTGAATAATTTTCCTACTTTACAAGTATGAATAAAATCCCGAATGGTTTTGGACAGTCAGCTAAGCCGTTTTGTGGATAAGGGTTCTCCATCGTATATAGTTGGACTGATGTGTTCTCCCTGTCACTGAATGGGACCTCACTACTGAAGGTCAGTCCAACGTATTCTAGAAAGTTCCTTCTGAGAAGTCTTAATCAGATAGCTCCATCTTAAGCCAGAAGATCAGTGACACGTTTGATCTGACTGACAAGCTCTGGGCTATTACTTGAGAGCAGAGACGTGTATCAGCTGTTAGGACTCTTCACCGGATCTACATAGTGAACAATGAGCAGCACGGCTTCCAAGCTTCAGTGTACTGCTGACACAGATATACGTGCACAGGATATAAATGCCATAGAAATCAGCTTTTCACAGAAGCAGGAGCAGATGAGGACAAGCACAAATTAACATGAACTGAAATTACTACAGACTATCCATAATTTACATGTGAGACAAAATAAACAATACTCGTGCAACATACCCAAAATGCTGGAGGAACTCGGCAGACCAGGCAGCATCTATGGACAAGTGTGAACAGTCAACTCTTCGGGCCGTCACCCCAACACTTGATGATGTCCTGAAGAAGGGTCTTGGTCTGAGATGTTGACTGTTTACTCTCTTCCATAGATGCTGCCTGGCCTGCTGAGTTCCTCCGGCATTTCATCTGTGTTGCCTTTGCATTTCCAGCATCTGCAAATTTTCTTGTCTTTAAATAATAATCATGCAAAACTGGGAGAGAAAGAATATGATCTGAAGTCATGCTAGTGTTTCCCACACCAGTTCAAGAACCTGATAGGAGTGGAGAAGAAGCTGTTGTTGAGTCTTGGACTGTGGGTCTCCAGGCTCTTGTATCTCCTGGCTGATGGCAGCATCAAGGAGAGAGCATGTCCTGAATGGTGAGAGTCCAGAATGGATGTTGCTTTCCTGAGATTTTGCTCAAGTTCACTGAGTCATCGAGTAAAGACACATAAAACACTGGAGCATCTGTGGCGAGGAATAAAGAGTTGGTGTTTTGGGCCGAGCCTTTTCCCCAGCCAGACCCACAAAACGAAGTAAGGAGCAGCCATTGTTGGAGTGAACAGCGTTAGAGTGGTTAGTTTCAGGCTTTGTGGCCTGGTTTATGGACAATATGAAGATAGGTGGCGTTGAGGTAGGGAGTCTGCGGAAGGACCTAAAAAAGATCAGGGGAATGGGCACAGAAGTGGCAGATGGAGTGCAGTGTAGGGAAGTGTATGGTCATGATTAAAAGCATAAACGATTTTCTAAACAGGGAGAAAATTCAGAAATCAGAGGTACAGAGGGGCATGCAGGGTTCTCTAAAGTTTACCTTGTGGGTTGAGTCAGTAGTAAGGAAGGCAAATGAAATGTTAGCTTTAATTTCGAGAGGACTAGAATATAGAGGCAAGAATGTAATGTTGAGACTTTTTAAGGCATTGTACAGACTATATTTGTAGTATTGGGCATCTTATCTAAGGAAAGATGTGCTGGCATTGGAGATGGTCCAGAGGAGGTTCACGAGAATAATCCTGGGAATGAAAGGGTTAACGGATAAGGAGTGTTTGATGGCCCTCCGCCTGTACTTGCTGGAGTTTAGAAGAATGAGTGGGGGATCTCACTGAAACCTATTGAATATTGAAATGTCTGGATAGAGTGGACATGGAGAGGATGTTTCCTATTGAGGAGCCTTAGAGCAGAAGGAACAGCCTCAGAATAGAAGGACATCTCTTTAGAACAGAGATGAAGAGGAATTTCTTTAGTCTGAGTTTGGTGAATCTGTGGAATTCATTGTCACAGACAGCTGTGGCTACCAAGTCATTGGATATATTTAAAGTGGAGTTTGATAGGTTCTTAATTAGTAATGGCATCAAAGGTCATGGGGAGAAGGCTCAACAGACCAAATAATTCTGCCCTTATGTCTGATGGTCTAATTACTAACTCACAGAAGTGCAGGATACACATATAAAATTGCAGTTTGTGTCCATATAAAGAATACTGGACAAGGACGTGGAGTAGATCTGTGATGCCTGGTTTAGTTGCCAACGCCACCAACATGATCAACGTGCAATCTTGCTCTAAGTTACTACTTTGGTGTGAGATACCTTTTAGGTTAATGTGTCAAAGCCTACAGTGGAAATGGCCACAAAGCTGCTGCTGGTCTTTCCATGCCTGTGGATTCTCAAGTAATGAGTCTTTTGGTGAATTGAGCTTGACTTACTGTTCTCTTCCACTTAATCAGCTACAAATTAATAGTCTGAGGTAGTATTCGGATTAAATTAAAAACTGAGGAATTTGATCACACTGTGGAGATTCTCTGGGAAATTCACCTGAAAGGAGGAAGCGATTCACCTCTCTGGGTGAAAGGGAGGTCTTGGCCCATAGTCATCTAGGGTTCCAGTATCTGTGGGGGGTGGGGAGGGTGGAGAAGATGGCAGAATAGATAGGTAAACTGGTACTACAGAGAGAGACAGGAGCCAATATCCTGTGAGGGGAAGTTATCTCTTCTCTCGGGACTTCCTTTACGAAACCTGCAGTCTGAAAAGACTACGATGGGCTTTGTTTTTGTTTGTTCTAATTGTAGTATTGTGGGTAATAAGAGACCATAAGGTTATAAGACATAGGTGCAAAATTAGGCCATTTGGCCCATGGAGTCTGCTCCACCATTTCATCATGGCTGATCCATTTTTCCTGCCTTCTCCCCATATCCCTTCATGCCCTGACCAATCAAGAATCTATCAACTGCCTTAAATATACATAAAGACTTGGCCTCCAAAGCTGCCTGGGTCAATGAATTCCACAGATTCACCACTCTCTTGCTCAAGAAATTCCTCTTCATCTCTGTTCTAAAAGGAGAACCCTCTATTCTGAGGCTGTGTCCCCTGGTCTTAGACTCTCCCACCAAGGGAAATACCCTCTCCACATCTACTCTATCAACGCCTTTCACCATTCGATAGGTTTCAATGAGGTCGCATCTGGTGAATACAGGCCCAGGGCAGTTAAACACTCTTCATTTGACAAGCCATTCAATCCTGCGATCATTTTTGTGAACCTCTGTTGAGCCCTCTCCAGTTTCAGCGCATCCTTTCTAAGATAAGCGTCCAAAACTGCTCACAATGCTCCAAGTGAGGCCTCACCAGAGCTTTATAAAGTGTCAACATTACATCCTTGATTTTATACTCTAGTCCTCTTGAAATGAATGTGAACATTGCATTTACCTTCCTCACCACAGATTCAACCTGCAAGTTAATATTTAGGGAATCCTGCATGACGACTCCCAAGTCCCTTGGTGCCTCAGTTTTTCATATTGCCTCTCCATTTGGAAAACGGTCAACCCTTTCATTTCTTCTAATAAAGTGCATGGACATACACTTCCTGACACTGTATTCCACCTGCCATTTCTTTGCCCATTCTCCTAATCTGGCTAAATCCTTTAGTAGCTTCACTGCCTCCTCAAAACTACCTGCCCCTCCACCTATCTTCATATCATCTGCATACGAATTTATATTTCCCTGTGAGTGCTGCTTATCTGATGCTCTGTGCCTGCGAGGCTGCTGTAGGTTTCTCATTGCACCTGAGCATATGTGTAGTTGTGCTTTTGACAGTCAACCCTGACTTTGGCGAGCTTGGTCAGTATTTCCAGCATTCTGAGTTCCATTTCAGATCTCCTGTATTCTTGCTCATGCTGGCGTGCAGTCTTTGGCCAAGATATCCTTCTTGAGGAGTTGTGCGTCAATCAGTCCATTCCACTCAGCCTTGTGTAGTCAGCCACAGCACAGTCTGCCCCTGGGTATTCCTGTTTTCAGTTGCTGGCCAACACCCATTAACAAGTTAATGACTTCACTACATGGGCCCCTAAATGATTGTTGTATCTTCTCATATTTTTCAAAAGTACTCTTTTCCATCGTACTGGATGGCTGCACGTTTGACTCGATTAAGATCTACTTGCTGCTGTTTTGTCTATTCACTTAATACAGTCCATTATGTTTTTAATTTAATGCTTTGGTTTGTATTGGAGACGGCAAATACCAGAACGTGGAGCAAAAAAACAAACTGCCAGAGGTGTTCACAGATTCAGGCAGCAGCTGTGGAGGGAAAGGAGCAGTCGATGACGCTGAGCAAGGAATTGTCACAGGTCATGGCCAGAAACGTCGACAATCCCTTTCCTGCCACAGATGCTGCTCGACCCGCTGAGTTCCTCCTGTATTTATTCAGTTTATAAAATTTCTCATCATAATGTCAACAGCAAATTCAAATACGTCTTTCTTTCCCATCATCTAATTATTAATAAACATACAGTTTTTAGTCCCTTCAGTTTGCCATTACTATTAATTTGCTTCTATTACTGTGAGCCCTGGTTCCATCCTGGTTCAGAAGGTTCGACTGTGAACATTGATTCAAAGTAATCATTCAACTTGACTCTTGGTCCCTGCTTCCATTTATAGTATTCAGATTTCAAAGACACTTCTAGAAAATGGAGCGTAGACCAGTACAGTACAGGAACAGGCCCTTCAGCGTACAGCATCGTGCCAGACTAATTAAACTAATGGCACTACTCCCCTCTGCCTTCACAGGGTCCATATCCACCGTTCTCTGCATATTCGTGTGACTGTCTATCTGCCTCCAAGCGCCACTCCTGACAGTAGATTCCAGGCACTTACCACTCTCTGTACCTGTCCCAGCATCTCCATTGAATTTAAATCCTTTCACCTTAAATACATACTCTCTGGTATGAGACGATTTGACCATTATTGCCTTTCATAATCTTATAAACCTCTGTCAGACCTCCCCCAGTCTCTGCTGCTCCAGAGAAAGCAGCCCAGGTTGGCTCAACCTCTCCTTAGAGAATGTGCCTTCTGATCCAGACGGCATCCTGGTAAACCTCTTATGCTCCCTCTACAAAGCCTCAACATCCTTCCTATAATAAGGGTGACCAGAAAAGCTCTCAGATGTGATGGCTTACCGGCTGAGTTTTACTTGGCTCTGTGAGGCTGGATTGGCCCAGACCTGCTGGAAGTGAACAATGACATACTCTGATTTGGCAGCATGTCAGACTCCACGATGAAGGGCATAATTACCCTCTTCTACAAGCGGAAAGGGAGAGGGATGATGTCAGGAACTGGAGACTTATTTTTCTGTTGACTATAGCGGGTAAGGTCTTATCCAAGACCATCGCCAACAAGTTCAAGTATGCTCTGAGACCGGTGATTCACCCTGACTGAACCTGTACAATACCTGGCAGGAAGATCTTTGACAGCCTCTGCTGCTCAGGGATACCCTTGCCTACGTGCAGGACAGAGAGTGGACACCTGCCTGGTCAGTCTGGACCAGGAGAAAGCCTTTGTCAGCATACCACACCTGTATGTGATGGACATACCTGTCGGGAAGGACGAGAGCATAAGAGGCGTGACACTGCCGGGCTGGTGGAGGGACCCGGCCCAAGTGAAAACCTTCTTGTACATGCACAATGTCACTGCTTTCTGCTCAGGTCTGAAGTTGCCTCAAGATTCAGGGGAGGAGGTTTAGGACGGAGATGAGGAGAAACTGTTTTTCCCAGAGAGCGGTGAATCTGTGGAATTCTCCGCTCAGGGAAGCAGCTGAGACTTTCTCACTAAATATATTTAAGAAACAGTTAGATAGGTTTTTACACAGTAGGGAAATTAAGGGTTATGGGATAAGGCAGGTAGATGGAGCTGAGTTTACGGACAGATCAGCCATGATCTTACTGAATGGCGGGACAGGCTCGATGGGCTGAATGGCCTACTCCTGCTCCTATGACTTATGTTCTTATGTTCTTATGAAGTTAGTTCGCAGATTGACCACCATAAGACTATTAGGCCATTCAGCCCATCAAGCCTACTCCACCAGTCCATCATGGCTGATCCCGGGTCCCACTCAACCCCATACACCTGCTTTCTTGCCATATCCTTTGATGCTTTGACCAATCAGGAAACGATCAATTTCCACCTTAAATATACACACAGGCTTGGCCTCTACTGCAGTCTGTGGCAGAGCATTCCACAGATTTGCTGCTGTCTGGCTAAACAAGTTCCTCCTTCCCTCAGTTTTGAGACTGTGCCCTCTAGTTCTGGATACCCCCATCATAGGAAGCATCAACGTTCAGAGATATTCAATATTCAGGAGGGATAGACATGAAAGAAAAGGAGGTGGGGTGGCGTTGCTGGTTAAAGAGGAGATTAACGCAATAGAAAGGAAGGACATAAGCCGGGAAGATGTGGAATCGATATGGGTAGAGCTGCGTAACACTAAGGGGCAGAAAACGCTGGTGGGAGTTGTGTACAGGCCACCTAACAGTAGTAGTGAGGTCGGAGATGGTATTAAACAGGAAATTAGAAATGTGTGCAATAAAGGAACAGCAGTTATAATGGGTGACTTCAATCTACATGTAGATTGGGTGAACCAAATTGGTAAAGGTGCTGAGGAAGAGGATTTCTTGGAATGTATGCGGGATGGTTTTTTGAACCAACATGTCGAGGAACCAACTAGAGAGCAGGCTATTCTGGACTGGGTTTCGAGCAATGAGGAAGGGTCAATTAGCAATCTTGTCGTGAGAGGCCCCTTGGGTAAAAGTGACCATAGTATGGTGGAATTCTTCAGTAAGATGGAGAGTGACATAGTTAATTCAGAAACAACGGTTCTGAACTTAAAGAGGGGTAACTTTGAAGGTATGAGATGTGAATTAGCTAAGATAGACTGGCAAATGACACTTAAAGGATTGACAGTGGATATGCAATGGCAAGCATTTAAAGATTGTTCATCCCAGTTTGGCAAAAGAATAAATCAAGGAAGGTAGTGCACCCGTGGCTGACAAGAGAAATTAGGGATAGTATCAATTCCAAAGAAGAAGCATACAAATTAGCCAGAAAAAGTGGCTCACCTGAGGACTGGGAGAAATTCAGAGTTCAGTAGAGGAGGACAAAGGGCTTAATTAGGAAGGGGAAAAAAGATTATGAGAGAAAACTGGCAGGGAACATAAAAACTGACTGTAAAAGCTTTTATAGATATGTAAAAAGGAAAAGACTGGTAAAGACAAATGTAGGTCCCCTGCAGACAGAAACAGGTGAATTGATTATGGGGAGCAAGGGCATGGCAGACCAATTGAATAATTACTTTGGTTCTGTCTTCACTAAGGAGGACATAAATAATCTTCCAGAAATAGTAGGGGACAGAGGGTCCAGTGAGATGGAGGAACTGAGCGAAATACATGATAGTAGGGAAGTGGTGTTAGGTAAATTGAAGGGATTAAAGGCAGATAAATCCCCAGGGCCAGATGGTCTGCATCCCAGAGTGCTTAAGGAAGTAGCCCAAGAAAAAGTGGATGCATTAGTGATAATTTTTCAAAACTCTTTAGATTCTGGACTAGTTCCTGAGGATTGGAGGGTTGCTAATGTAACCCCACTTTTTAAAAAAGGAGGGAGAGAGAAACCAGGGAATTATAGACCGGTTAGCCTAACGTCAGTGGTGGGGAAACTGCTGGAGTCAGTTATCAAAGATGTGATAACAGCACATTTGGAAAGCGGTGAAATGATCGGACAAAGTCAGCATGGATTTGTGAAAGAAAAATCATGTCTGACGAATCTCATAGAATTTTTTGAGGATGTAACTAGTAGAGTGGATAGGGGAGAACCAGTGGATGTGGTATATTTGGATTTTCAAAAGGCTTTTGACAAGGTCCCACACAGGAGATTAGTGTGCAAACTTAGAGCACACGGTATTGGGGGTAAGGTATTGATGTGGATAGAGAATTGGTTAGCAGACAGGAAGCAAAGAGTGGGAATAAACGGGACCTTTTCAGAATGGCAAGCAGTGACTAGTGGGGTACCGCAAGGCTCAGTGCTGGGACCCCAATTGTTTACAATATATATTAATGACTTGGATGAGGGAATTAAATGCAGCATCTCCAAGTTTGCGGATGACACGAAGCTGGGTGGCAGTGTTAGCTGTGAGGAGGATGCTAAGAGGATGCAGGGTGACTTGGATAGGTTGGGTGAGTGGGCAAATTCATGGCAGATGCAATTTAATGTGGATAAATGTGAAGTTATCCACTTTGGTGGCAAAAATAGGAAAACAGATTATTATCTGAATGGTGGCCGATTAGGAAAAGGGGAAGTGCAACGAGACCTGGGTGTCATTATACACCAGTCATTGAAAGTGGGCATGCAGGTACAGCAGGCAGTGAAAAAGGCGAATGGTATGCTGGCATTTATAGCGAGAGAATTTGAGTACAGGAGCAGGGAGGTACTACTGCAGTTGTACAAGGCCTTGGTGAGACCACACCTGGAGTATTGTGTGCAGTTTTGGTCCCCTAATCTGAGGAAAGACATCCTTGCCATAGAGGGAGTACAAAGAAGGTTCACCAGATTGATTCCTGGGATGGCAGGACTTTCATATGAAGAAAGACTGGATGAACTAGGCTTGTATTCGTTGGAATTTAGAAGATTGAGGGGGGATCTGATTGAAACGTATAAAATCCTAAAGGGATTGGACAGGCTAGATGCAGGAAGATTGTTCCCGATGTTGGGGAAGTCCAGAACGAGGAGTCACAGTTTGAGGATAAAGGGGAAGCCTTTTAGGGCTGAGATTAGGAAAAACTTCTTCACACAGAGAGTGGTGAATCTGTGGAATTCTCTGCCACAGGGAACAGTTGAGGCCAGTTCATTGACTATACTTAAGAGGGAGTTAGTTATGGCCCTTGTGGCTACGGGGATCAGGGGGTATGGAGGGAAGGCTGGTGCAGGGTTCTGAGTTGGATGATCAGCCATGATCATAATAAATGGCAGTGCAGGCTTGAAGGGCCGAATGGCCTACTCCTGCACCTATTTTCTATGTTTCTATGTTTCTATCCTCTCCACATCCACCCTATCTGGTCCTTTCAACATTCAGTAGGTTTCAATGAGATCCCCCCCCTGCATTCTTCTAAATTCCAGTGAGTACAGGCCCAAAGCTGCCAAACGCTCCTCATATGTTAACCCCTTCAATCCCAGAATCATCCTTGCAAACCTCCTCTAGACTCTCTCCAATGACAACACAGCCTTTCTGAGATTCTGGGCCCAAAGCTGTTGACAGTACTCCAGGTGCGGCCTGACTAGTGTCTTGTAAAGCCTCAGCATTATCTCCTTGTTTTTATATTCTATTCCCCTTGAAATAAATGCCAACATTGCATTTGCCTTCTTTACCACAGACTCATCCTGTAAATTAACCTTCTGGGATTCTTGCACGAGGACTCCTAAGTCCCTCAGCATTTCTGATGTTTGAACCTTCTCCCTATTTAGATAATAGTCTTCACTCTTGTTCATTTTACCAAAATGCATTTTCATACATTTCCCAATACTGTATTCCATCTGCCACTTTTTTGCCCACTCTTCCAAGTTGCCTAAGTCCTGCTGCAATCACATTTCCTAAACCTCCCCCTATCATCGCCTCATCTGCAAACCTTGCCACAAAGCCATCAATTCCATTATCTAATTCATTGACAAACAATGTGAAAAGTAGTGGTCCCAATACTGGCCCCTGAGGAACACCACTAGTCACCGGCAGTCAACCAGTTTTAGTTAGCACCAGAGTCTAGCATTGGCCGCACAAAGAGCGAGGCCATGCTCTTCACCATCTGGCCCGACCAATCCCCTTCGTGATCAGGTCCAATTACATGAAGGTGCTGGGGATCTGGTTCAGAGGGGCTGAGGCATGCAACAAGAATTGGTTGGAGCAGATTGAGAAGAAACTGGGAAAGGTACTCTCTGTCAGTAACTGGGAAGAACCTGGTCATCAGGTGTGAGGTGATCTCAGGGCTGCTCTACTTGGTGTAGATGCCCCACCCCTCCTGCTTGGGAATCACCTGAGCTGTCCTCAGGTTCATCTGGAGATCTGAGGGTCAGATGGGTCACAATCCACAAGTCCTGGGTCAACGGCAGCAAAAACATTCCCAATGTCACCCTCACCCTGGTGACCATCTTCTTCTGTGGCTGCATCAGGCTGTTTGTGGAACCTCAATACATGGGCACCGAGTACTACTACGTCCTGAGGTTTTATCTGTCCTTCATGCTGGCAGGTCTGGCCCATTGCCAGATGGGTAGACTATGAGGAGAGATTGAGTGGCCTGGGACTGTACTCGCTGGAATTCAGAAGATTGAGAGGAGATCTTATAGAAACACAAAAAATTTTGAAAGGGATTGACAAGATAGAGGCAGGAAAGTTGTTTCTACTGGTAGGTGAGACTAGAACTAGGAGACATAGCCTCAAGATTTGGGAGAGTAGATTTAGAATGGAGATGAGGAGGAACTGTTTTTTCCAGAGGGTGGTGAATCTTTGGAATTCCCTGCCCAATGAGGCAGTAGAGGTACCTCAGTAAATATATTTAAGACAAGGTTGGATAGATTTTTGCATAGTAGGAGAATGGAGGGTTATGGGGAAAAGGCAGGGGGATGGAGATGAGTCCACAGTCAGATCATCCATGATCTTATTGAATGGCGGAGCAGGCTTGACAGGCCAGATGGCCTACTCCTGCTCATATTTCTTGAGTTCTTATTGCTGCACAATATCGCAGTCAACTGGATGATACTGCACACCAGTCCTTTTACCTGTCTTGTCTCCCTTTCTCTTCACCATTTACACCTCGGACTTCAACTACTGCACAGAGTCTTGTCACCTTCAGAAGTTTTCTGATGACTCTGCCACAGTTGGATGCATCAGCAAGGGAGATGAGGTTGAGTACAGGGCTACGGTAGGAAACTTCGTCACATGGTGTGAGCAGAATTATCTGCAGCTTAATGTGAAAAAGACTAAGGAGCTGGTGGTAGACCTGAGGAGAGCTAAGGTACCGGTGATTCCTGTTTCCATCCAGGGGGTCAGTGTGGACATGGTGGAGGATTACAAATACCTGGGGATACAAATTGACAATAAACTGGACTGGTCAAAGAATACTGGGGCTGTCTACAAGAAGGGTCAGAGCTGTCTCTATTTCCTGAGGAGACTGAGGTCCTTTAACATCTGCTGGACGATGCTGAGGATGTTCTACGAGTCTGTGGTGGCCAGTGCTATCATGTTTGCTGTTGTGTGCTGGGGCAGCAGACACCAACAGAATCAACAAACTCATTCGTAAGGCCAGTGATGTTGTGGGGATGGAACTGGACTCTCTGACGGTGGTGTCTGAAAAGAGGATGCTGTGTAAGTTGCATGTCATCTTGGTCAACGTCTCCCATCCACTACATAATGTACTGGGTGGGCACAGGAGTACATTCAGCCAGAGACTCATTCCACCGAGATGCAACACAGAGCGTCATAGGAAGTCATTCCTGCCTGTGGCCATCAAACTTTACAACTCCTCCCTTGGAGAGTCAGACACCCTGAGCCAATAGGCTGGTCCTGGATTTGTTTCATAATTTCCTGGCATAATTTACATATTACTATTTAACTATTTATTACTATTTTTCTATTACTATACTATTACTATTTATTATTTACTAATAGTAATATTACTATTACTATTTATTATTTATGGTGCAACTGTAACTAAAACCAATTTCCCCCGGGATCAATAAAGTATGACTATGACTATGACTTTGTGGAAAAGTTCACCTGGACCAACGCCTTTGATCACAAGCCCATCAGGCAGTGGTCAGCACAGATGGTGCAGGAGAAGGACTTGATGGACACAGTCAGGAGGTTTCCTGAGCAGACTACCCAGACCATCTTACAGTATGCCTCATCGTCAGGCCTCACCAACATGCACCAAGACCTCACCTGGCTGGTGGCGAGGGGAGCCCTCCCATTCAGGTTTTTCCTACATGCCGGGACCATCGCTCCCACTTCGCGCTGCCCTAGGGATGACAGTGACAGGGAAGAGATTGTAGCTCACCCCTTTGCAGACCGTGGGTTTGGAGAAAGACAAAAGGGCCTGCGTTGCAATTCATCCCGAGGATCTGCGTGACAGCTCTATGGGCTGTCCCAGGGACACACACACAGACCAACATCAAGTGTTCCTGGCAGGTCATCAATTCAGTGAATTCTGCGTGGCAGTTCCGAATGAATATCGATATGTGTAACTAGGGGTACCGTGCACAATCCAGATTTGATGGAGACAGCCGTGAGAAGCGCAGAGGAACATCTGGGGTAACTTCTGAAATGCCTGCTTCGCTGCCGCTGCTACTGTGCGATCGAGAATCTCCGGAGATGAAGGCCCCAAATCCTCGGCTTTGCCTATTGCCTGTTGAAATGCTCAGCAGAGATGGTGCTCGGTGCTCGGTGTTGAATAGGTGGTCGGAGGCTTGGAGTTTTCGGATGGACTCGGAGTCGGAATATGGTCGGATGCTTCCAGGATGCTGCATCGGCAAGTTGGCGGTGCTGGAGGTTTACCGTCTGCGTGAGATGATGGGACTTTCGAGAGACTCTGAGACTTTTACTGTGCCATGGTCTGTTCTTATCAAATTACGATATTGCTTTGCACTGTTGTAGCTATATGTTATAATTCTGTGGTTTTTGTTAGTTTTTAAGTCGGTTTGTCATGTGTTTTCGTGATATCGTTCTGGAAAAACATTTTTATCATTTCTTAATGCATGCATTACTAAATGACAATAAAAGGGGATTGCGTGTCCTTATAATCATAATAATAAATTGTTGGTTGAGATATCCGTGGAGGTATGCTGCCAACTGGCACGTTCCAAACTTCGGGAGAACGTGCTGGGGGATGCCAGGAAGCTTAGTGCAGCCCCTGGAAGGGCTTGGTGGGGAAGAACCACGGTGTAGCATTCTTTTCCTACTGGAGAGGGAGGGAAGCTCGTCAACTGTTGTGGCAGTATACCACCCCAAGGTACCACATGAGAGGCAGCAGTGATATTGATGTGTATGAATGCACTGGAACAGAACGAAAGCATTGGCTATGAATGTAAAGAGTGAAAGGGCACTAAGCAATTTATTCTTGTAAATAATTTGTATTATGAATAAAGTTTATTTCCTTAAAAAAGGGGGTGACCAGAACTTAATGGAATACTCCATATACAGATTAACTAGAATGTAATAAAGGGAGAACATAACTTCCCAAATCTTGAACTCAGTTGCTTGACTATTAAAGGCAAACATGCCATACACAGAACTAATAGAAACATAGAAAACCTACAGCACGATACGGTCCCTTCGGCCCACAAAGCTGTGCTGAACATGTCCTTACCTTAGAACTACCTAGGCTTACCCATCACCCTCCATTTTTCTAAGCACCATGTACCCGTCCAAGTGTTTCTTAAAAGACCCTATCATATCCGCCTCCACCATCGTCGCCAGCAGCCCATTCCACACACTCACTACTCTCTGCGTAAAAAACCTACCCCTAACATCTCCTCTGTACCTACTTCCAAGCACCTTAAAACTGTCCCCCCTCGTGCTAGCCATTTCAGCCCTGGGAAAAATCCTCTGACTATCCACACGATCAATGCCTCTCATTATCTTGTACACCTCTATCAGGTCACCTCTCATCCTCCATCACTCCAAGGAGAAAAGGCCGAGTTCGCTCAACCTATTCTCATAAGGCATGCTCCCCAATCCAGGCATCATCCTTGTAGGTCTCCTCTGCATCCTTTCTATGGTTCCCACATCCTTCCTATAGTGAGGCGACCAGAACTGAGCACAGTACTCCAAGTGGGGTCTGACCAGGGTCCTTTACAGCTGCAATATGCAGTACTTATGCATTCTTCTGCTAATATTGTATATTTATGAAAATCAGTGGATTCCAGTTAATTGGGTCATCGATTATTCAGGGCAGCTGCTTATTCAAGGGTTCAAAGGTCCAATTTCATGTCAGAGAAATGTACACAATATACATCCTGAAATGCTTTTTCTTCGCAAACATCCATGAAAACAAGTCTTACGGAACAAAAACTAATCAAGAAAATAGCTGGGCTTCCTTTGCTTATCTAGAACAATATGCCGCTTTGTTGGGACAAGAGACTGTTGCCGAATAATTTCTAATTAGTATCAGTCATGTGCACTTGTATGTCTGTTAGACACTGCGTTGTACTTTGAGCAAAACAGTTTTTAAGTTGTGTTTGTTGCATGTGTTTGTGTACAAAAACAATGATATTTGTCACTTTTAGTTGGAAAGAAATAAGCAGTAAGATAATTCAGAACTGTTTCGCTCACTGTGATTTCTAGCATTCAGGTATGGAGATGCCAGAAACAACTGGAGTAAAAATGATACAATTTCATTTCTTCAGCAAGTTAGCGACTGTGAAGAATTTGAAGGTATCTACAATCATCTTGAATGTTACAATGAAGGACGCAATTATCAAAAGCTTTGTATGAAGGTTATTGATTATATGCAAAGTGCCTACGCTGATTTTGTTCACTTACAGTCAGGTCAAAAGAACACGACAGCATACACTGGATGAATTTCTCCATCAATAACTCTTAGGAGCTAGTATACAGTTTTATAGTACTTTAGGGGTATTGGTAGTGTTCTAATTTGTTCTGTATTCAATTTAAATAATTGTTATTGTTAAAAGGTGGTTTGTCTTTTTTTTCCTTTTTAACTATTTACATGAAACTTGAGCTAATTAGGACAGCTACTTAATTGGGCTAAAATGTGTCCTAATTAACCGGAATCCACTGTGCTGACTCTTTTCCATACATTCAATCTGTAGCTGTTGCTAGTGCTTTGTTTTACCCTGCGTTCCGCCAGTTGACCAGTCTGTGTTGCTCTGTACACTTTGTGAAAATGGGTTAAAACCTTTATGGTGCTGTTATCTCCCAACTTTTTGTCTGTTTGTTGTGATGTGATAAGTCCCAGTGTAGGCAAGTTGGGTTGACCAACTACCCTGAAGATGCAGTTGCAACCAGTCTGCTGCAGTTGCCAACATCATTACAAGGTTTATGGATGGAGGTCCTCAAGCATACTCTCGCTCACTGTCCGTAACATGCTGTCAAACCAGGTCCTTGGATAACAGAGATACAGAGTTTACTTTTCTCATTAGCAATGATCTATTTTTTTGGGCAGTGATGCCTTATTAGCATAGTGCACAAGTAGATTTAGATTATTTAGATTATGAGGACACGTAGTCCTCTTTTATTGTCACTTAGTAATGCATGCATTAAGAAATGATACAATATTCCTCCAGTGTGATATCACAAATACACAGGACAGACCAAGACTGAAAAACTAACAAAAACCACATAATTATAACATATAGTTACAACAGTGCAACAATACCATGACTTGATGAAGAACGGGCCATGGCACAGTAAAAAAGTTCAAAGTTTCTCGGAAGTCCCACATCTTACACAGACAGGAGAAGGAAGAAAACTCTCCCTGCCATGCCTGACCACAGTCCGACTCTGAGTCATTGGAAAACTTCGAGCTCTGATCAGCCCTCCGACACCGAGTACCAAATACCATCCCTATCTGAACGTTTTGACCTCAGCCTCAGTCGCCAGCAGCAGGCAAAGCCGGGGATTTTGGGGCCTACCCTCCGGAAATTCTCGATCACACAGTAACAACAGCAGTGAACTAGGCATTTCAGAAATTTCTCCAGATGTTCCTCTGCTTCTCACGTCTGTCTTCATCAAATCAGAATTGTCCATGACCCCTATTTAACAGAAACAATATCATTTCACCGGAGAGCTGCACTTTTCGCAACGCTTTTCACAAAAAAAGCTCAAAGGACTCTAATTTGTAGGCTTTGGAATTAAAACCGAGTTGTCACTTCTGATATTATTCAGTCTGATGTTGCTTATTTTTGTTTATTCTTCTTACATTTGGAATCCTGGTTTTAAACTTTTGTTTTGATTTTCAGCATCATTATTCCTGCCAGCTACCTAATTCAATCCATAAGTATTTTAAATCATACATAAGGTTACTGTCTCCAAATATAGTCATATAATGAAGGCATTTAACTCTCTGGAGGGTAGCAGGTGTTTTGTTACTTCATGTGAGAACATCCTTTATTCAGACTTACCACAAACAGGAGTTGTGGAGGGTTGCTGCTCCATCACTGACACAAAGCAGTCTACAGTTCAATTGGTTTTCAGATCTGTTCATTGTCAGGGGTTGGTTAGAGGAGTGTTAAATGTTTGAGGGTTACATTCAGAAATGGAGCTTTACGGTGAACTAGGTTATCTTGCACTGTATCTCAGAGTAGTTTTTGGATTATACACGCAGTTTGATAATAAATTTGCTTTGACTTTGACTGTTTGAGGATCTCCTAATTGTAAATCTTGTAGTGATGTTGGCAACTGTAGCAGACTGATTGCAACTATGTTCTTTGGGGTAGTTTGTGTGTGTGTGTGCAGGAGTGGGGAGTGACAGATGGGAGTGCCATTATATCCAGGACGATATATATTTAAAGACCCAATGCCTTCCTAAAAGCTGCAGTTTAATTATAGGCAACAAGCTCTAATTTCAGTACAAATCCCTCCAAAGGTCAGTTATGACAGGAAGCAGGCAGGGGCACCCACTTACATTGGAACCAGGTTGACCATTTCTTCCATTGTCAGGAACCAAAAGGAACTACCAGCCTTTCTAAGGTAATGCAACACACACAAAATGCTGGAGGAACTCAGCAGGCCAGGCAGCATCCATGGAAAAGAGTAAACAGTCGACATTTACTCTCTGCCCGAAGTGTCAACTGTTTACACTTTTCCATTGACGCTACCTGAGGGGCTTCTGATTTCCTCCAGCATTTTGTGTGTGCTGCTTTGGATTTAAAGCATCGGCAGATTTTCTTGTGTTTCTAAGGTAGAAGCCCATCTGTCTACAGTGACAAAGACTGGTGGCTGTGTGACAGGCACTGAGTGAACATGTCGACACAGAGCTGCCCTCAGCATGCTCTGTCATGTAAAACCTTCAAACCTCATCCACCTCTTTACTGCAAATGTACAACAGGGATTTTTGCTCAGCAGTGTCATGGGGGAGGCTGGGAATTTCTTTGTGTACATTTCCTAAAAGGAATTCAGCTCATCTCCCTCTCTCCCTGGGATGGACACAGACTGGTGGAATGCAGCAATGTGGAAATCATAGCTTAGGGCTAGGTTTCAATGGCAGTTTCCAAACATGACAACTTGAAAACAACTATCCTTGTTATCTGGAGACACAGATGCTGGAATCTGGAGCAAAGAAACAAGGTGCTGTGGAACTCAGAGGGTAAGGCAGCGTACGCGGAAGGAAATGAATAGTCAAGGTTTTGGGTGAAGACCCTTCATCAAGAGCCCAGCCTGTTCTGTTTTGTCAGTTGTCCACCAGAGTTCCCCTATTTATTTGATCACTGTTTTGAAATCCTCCATCAAATGTCATACTTTCTCTGTCCAACGTTCCCCAGTTAAGCTGGGTGAGTCATACTACGCCTCCCCTAAGCTTTTGCATCATTTATATAATGAGTAAAACCAACATTATATATCAGACACCTTCTTCCAATTTCTTAATGTCTCTGTTTCCACCTCAGGACACAGGTCATCCACTACAGAACCACTGACTCACACAGGTACCTCGCCTGCACCTCCTCCCACCCTGTTACTTGTAAGGACACCATTGCCTTGTCTCACTTCCTCTGTCTCTGCCACATCTGTCCTTGTGACAAGGCATTCCCCTCCAGTTCATCCGAGAAGTCTTTCTTACTCAGAAAATAGGGATTCTCCCCTCTTTGCTATCGAGGGAGCCCTCACCCACATCACCTCTATTTCCCACACTTCTGAACTCACCCCATCCCCAGGCAGAACAGAAATAGAGCTACCCTGGCCTTCACTTGCATCCCTACCAGTCTGTGCATCCAACACTTCATTCCCCACATCTTCGGCCACCTCCAATATGATCCCACCGCCAGACACATCTTCCCCTCTCCACCTCGATCTGCGTTCCACCATGATACCCTTGTCCTGTCATCTTCCCTACCACCCCCACCCCACTCTTATCTGTACCTGGATGAAGTACAATACCTGCCTCTAAACCGACTACCTTAGCTCCATCCAGGATCCGAATCAGTTCGTCTAAGGGAGGCCATCCTTTACACATGAATCCCCTGGCATTATTTGTTACACATGGTTACATTGTGGTCCCCTCTACATCAGTGTGACCCAACCCAGGTTGGGAGACACCTTTACTCAGTCCACTGTGTCTCTCTGGAATCGCCGGTGGGCGGCCATTTTAATTCTCCTTCCCATCCCACACTAACATATCTGTCCTCAACCTTCTCCACTACCAGGCTGAGGCTAAATGTCACTCGAGAACTAGCATTGTGTGGTCAGCAACTGGGCAGCATGAGAAGTGAATTTTCCAGCTTCTGGTAACTGCACCCCCTTGTCGCTTTCCGAATGACTCATCCCCCATCACTGTGTACATGGCCCCTCCTCCACCTTTTCCAGCTGCCCATCACTCACACGTTCATCACCTCCCTCCCTTGATTCCATCCTCTACCTTCCTCTCCTATCAGATTCCATCAGCTTCATCCTTTTATCGCCTCCACTTATCATCTCCCTGCTTGTTGCTATTCCCACCCCCCTCCACTTAGATATAATGGATCTGATGTACATTGGCAAAATACGGAAGGCAGAGATGTGTGGCTGAGGAGTGCTTTCCTGACTGAAAGCCTGTAAAGTATATTTCAGGGATTAGTGCTGGGACCTGTGTTTTGGCATGACCTGGATGGGAATGTAGTCAGTCCAATTCGTAAGTGCACAGATGGCATGAAAGTTTATGGGGTTGTAGATAGTGAAGGGTGTTGTCTAAGGATGCAGTGGGACTGTCAGGAGGTTGGGTGGAATTTAATCCAGACAAATAAGACCATAAGATACTGTATAGGAGCAGAATTAGGCTATTTGACCCATTGAGTCTTCTCCTCTATTTCATCATGGCTGATCCATTTCCCGCTCAGCCTCAATCTCTTTCCTTCTCCCTGTATCTCTTTATACTTTGGTCAAGAACGTATCAGCCTCTGCCTTAACTATACCCAATGACTTGGACTCTGTAGCCGCTTGTGGCAAGGAATTCCAGAGTGACCACTCTCTGGCCCAGAGCCACCAAACACTCATCAAATGACAACCCTTTCAATTCCAGAATCATTTTTATCAATCTTCTTTGAACCATCTCCAATGTTGGCACATCCTTTCTTTGATAAGGGGTCCAAAACTGCTCTTGGTACCCCAAGTGAGGCCTCGCCAGTGCCCTATAAAGCCTTGCTTTTATATTCTAGTCCTCTTGAGATGAAAGCTAACATTGCAATTCTTTCCCTCACCACCGAGTCATCCTGCAAATTAACATTTAAAGATTCCTGCACGAGGACTCCCAAGTCACTTTATATCTCAGATTTTTGAATTTTCAATCCATTTAGAAAATAGACAATGTTTTTGGTCTTCTACCAAAGTGTATTTCCATACACTTCCTGACACTGTATTCCATCTGACATTTCTTTGCCCATTTTTCTAATCTATCTAAGTCCTTCTGTTGCCTCTCTGCTTCCTCAACACTACCTGTCCCTCCACCTATCTTCATATTGTCTGTAAACTTGGGCCATGAAGTTATTAATTCCATCAACCAAATCGTTGATATATAACGTAAAAAGAAGCGGATCCAACACAGACCCCCCCGTGGAACACCACTAGTCACCGGCAGCCAACCAGAACAGGTTTCCTTTATTCCCACTCTTCGCCTCCTACCAATCGGCCAGTGCTCTATTCATACTAGTATCTTTCCTGTAATATCAGGGGCTCTTCTCTTGTTAAGTAAACTCACGTGCGGCATCTTGTCAAAGGCCTTCTGAATATCCTAGTACACAACACCCACTGATTCTCTTTTGTCTATCCTGCTTGTTATTTCACCAAAGACTAGGTGAGAGTAAGAGTTTGGCATGGACTAGAAGGGCCGAGATGGCCTGTTTCCATGCTGTAATTGTTATATGGTTATATGGTTATAATTCCAATAGATTTGTCAGGCAAGATTTTCCCTGAGGAAACCGTGCTGATATTGGCCTATTTTATCATGTGCCTCCAAGTACCCTGAAACCTTGTCTGTAATAATGGACTCCGACATCTTCCCAACCACTGAAGTCAAGCTAACTGGCCTATAACTTCCTTTCTTCTTTCTTGAAGAGTGGAGTGACATTTGTAATTTTCCAGTCCTCTGTAACCATGCCAGAATTTTTTGATTCTTGAAAGATCATTACTAATACCTCCACAATCTCTTCAGCCACCTCTGTCAGAACCCTGAACCCTGGGGTGTAGACGATCTCGTCCAGGTAACTTATCTACCTTCAGACCTTTCAGTTTTCCAAGCATCTTCTTTTACACTTCATATATCTGAAGAAAGTTTTGGTACTCTCTTTAATATTATTGGCTAGCTTACCTTCGTATTCCATTTCTTCCTTCTTTATGACTTTTTTAGTTGCCTTCTGTTGGTTTTTAAAAGTTTCCCAATCCTCTAACTTCCCACTAATCTTTACTCTATTAAATGCCTTTCCTTTGGCTTTCACTTCTCTTATCAGCCATGGCTGTATAATCTTGCCTTCTTCTTTGGGAGGTATATATCCTACGCCTTCTGAATTGCTGCCAGAAACTCCAGCCATTGCTGCTCTGCTGTCATCCAATCACAAAGTGGGAGCTGGGAGTGGACCCAAATGCAAGGCACAGACACTGAAGTATTAGGAACAGGACTAAGATGCAGGACCTGAGCTAGGACATGGACAAGAAACAGGGAACCCGGACAAGGAACTATGAACTAGGAGCCTGAGCTTGGACTCCGAGCCAGAGACTGAACAAGGACCCAGAACCTGGGACTTGCCTTGGGCTCGGACCCCAGAACCATGCAAGGACATGATATGGCTACAGGGCTGGATGAGGCTGGACGCTGGGGTCTTGAGGCTTGAGGCTTGAGGCTGGAGGCTGGGGTCTTGAGCTTGAGGCTGGAGCTCAGAGACAGACCGGGAACTGTACATCAGCATAGAGTCGGGACTTATCCTTCGAAAAGCTGGGACTCATCTTTAACACGACACTAACATGAGACTGGACAGTACATAGACATAGAGCCGGGACTTATCCTTGGACAAGCCGGGACTCAACTTCTTCTCCACACCAAGGTGGGACAGGTCCATCCATCAGGTAATGGCAGAACGGCCGGACTTACCCAACAGAGGCAAAGACAAGACAGATCCCCCCCACAGGGCAATGGCAGAATGGCCTGACTTACTCCACGGAGGTGAGGACAAGAAGAGACAAACACCGAAGAACGACGGACAGTTCCATCTCTGCATTGGGGTTGCTCCGAGTCACAGTTACAGCCAGTAACCTCAGCTGGCTACGGAAACAGCTGGATCCCTACCTGGCTCGGAGTGGCTGATGGCCACTCAGCTGGCCCGGGAAACAGCCGAATCCGTACTGCAAAGACAGCTCCGACTACCGACAGCAAGGCTCCATGAAGCGATGGTTCTCCAACGCGGCCTAAAGATGGCAAGTGGCCACTCTAGCCTTCCACCGGCAGGTTGCTCCCAGGGAATCTTGACAAGATGAACCAGCCCCCCACACTCGACCCCAAGGCTGCTTATATTCCAAGCCCCAAGATGGGTTCAGGTGCCTATGATTAACCTAACCAAACCAATGGACAGCTGGAAGACCCGGAGTCCTGAGTCCACGGACCAGACCGTGAACCGGAATACAGACTTCACAGACTGGACCATGACACTTCCCTTCCAATCAATTTTAGCTAGCCTCTCTCTCATGCTTCTGTAATTCCTGTTACCCCACTGTAATACTGATTCATCTGACTTCAGCTTCTCCTTCTCAAATTGCAGGGTGAATTCTATCATATTATGATCACTGGTCCTGAAGGGTTCCTTTACCATAAGCTCTCTAATCAATTCCAGTTCATTGCACAAAATCCAGTGCAGAATTTCTGATCCCCTAGTGGACTTAACCATGAGCCACTCTAAAAAGCCATCTTATATACATTCTACAAATTCCCCCTCTTAGGATCCAATACCAAACTGGTTTTTCCCAATCTACTACATAATGAAATTCCCCATGTTTATCATAACATTGTCCTTTTGACGTGCATTTTCTATCTCCTGTAATTTGTAGACCACATTTTAGCTACTGTATATAACTCTCAACAGGGTCTTTTTACCCTTGCAGTTTCTTAGCTCTAGCCAGAATGATTCTATATCTTCCGATCATACGTCACCTCTTTCTTTTTTTTTGTTTTATGATTTGAGTTCATTTTTTTTTACTAACAGAGCCATCCCACCCCTTCCTGCCTGTCCTTCTGATACAACGTATATCCTTGGACATTAAGCTCCCAGCTATAATCTTCTTTTAGCCACGGTTCACGATTCATTATCCATGCTGATTTGTAACTGTGCTACAAGTTCATCTGTCTTGTTCCGTACACTGTGTGCATTGAAATATAACATCTTCAGTCCTGTATTCATCATCCATTTTGATTTTGCCTCCCCTTTACATTGTAACTCACTGCATCCTTGGAAGTCATATGGAATCAATAGCAGGGAACGTAGAAGCACTGATGTACAGAGGAGCCTTCGGCGTACAAGTCTGTAGCCATTGAAAGTGGCAACAGTGGTAGATATGGTAGTGAAGATGCCATTTGGTATGCTTGCTTTCATACGCCAAGGAATGTAAAAGTTGAGATATCACCTTGCAGTTGTTAGACCACAGTGGAGAAGTCTCAGTAATTTCTCTTGACAGATCACATAATTTGACTCTATGCAATACAGGTGGCCTTGGCAAACTTGAAATCAAATGGGACCATTGAGAAGAATTTCAATGGCTGATGCCATATTGGGCACGAAGAATGATTACTGTGATTGTCAGGTCCTTTTATTTCAGTACAGGGACAGCTGCTTGGGTAATACACCTTAAGCTGATTCATCTTCAGTGGAGATATTTGCTGATGACCATTGATCATTCAGTTCAGCACCAAGCTCCAGATAATGGCTGCATGTAGCAAGATGACCAACATTCAAGTTTGGGCTGACGAGTCGGGTGTAATAGTTGAGTCTGTTACGTAAACGGCAACAATGAATATCAATTGAGACAGGTTATATAAGAACAACCAAACATTTAATAAACACGGATAAACGATAAGGAAAAAAATGAACGAAAACTTTAACCGGAAGTTAACCGTTATGCAGCCATTCAACAAGTCATCACTTGGCACTGGTTCTTAAAGTGTTAAATGCGAAAACAGTTCTTAAAGCGATACAGTCAGATAGAGTTCTTAAAATGGTAACTTCAAAAGTCCAACAGATTTATACGTTCAATTGGGAGAGACTTCTCTGGAGAAGGATTTCTTCACAGATGCAACTTTCCTGCCGGTTCTGTCCAAAGGATTCACGTTGCAGTAAATAAACAGTTTAACTGACCTTAAATTCTTTTAGAGAGAGCAAACCTTTGCATGAACTCTTTGCTCTTTTTGGCAAGAGTTACCTCGATGCAGGTTGCTACTCCTTCAACGAAGACTCAGTAAGGTCAATCCTTTGTTAAACTGCCAAATGATACCGACTCGTCTCGATCCTTCAGTCCTGTACTTCAATAAAGTCTTCACTCTCCCTTCTGCTGCCGAAATTGAGTAAATCAACACATCTAGCCAAAAATTTCCAGTCCAATAATATTGTATCTTGCAATAGAACGCAACACTCCGTTTTAAAAATGAAACTGTGTCACAAAAACAAACACGCAACAGAAGCGGAGACACAGCACATTCTACCTGGAAATCTACAAACTAAAAACTAACTGCGTCATCTGGGATCTTCCCTTATATACCCATAGTGCACATGTCATCACGTGACCTCACATCGGCAGGAAAGTCACATCAGGTGACCTCCAAAAGACCATTACATCATTCTCACAACAAAAACACAGATCTCCTTGAGCATGTAACACCTCCCTCCAAAAAAATTTTGGTCTCTTAAAGAACAAAATTTTAACAATTAACAATTTATACCAAAAAATACAAAGGTATAAAATTTACAACATACACAATATATATAGTCTTATCTTTCAGCCCTTAACAAACTAACGTACAGTAGGAGTGTTACAAATGTTAAAATATCACTCCAAAAACAACAAATTTTCATTGTACATTTAACATCTAGACAGACAATCAGCGATCACATTATCTTTACCCTTAATATGAGTGATCAAGATATTGTATTACTGTAACATTAGACTGGATTATTAAATTGGAGTCTAATTTCCTTAACCCTTTTCCTTAACAGTCACAGTGCTATGACCAAATTCTCTTTTATCTAAGTTAATAGTTAAGTTAGCTTTTGAAAGTCTCTCAAATAGTTTCGCCACCGTAGTAATATGTGCTTTCCATGTATTATTTCCTGTAACTAGATCATCAATATAGGCATCTGTATCTTTTAATCCCTGAATCACGCTATTAATCATCCTCTGAAAAGTACCTGGTGCATTCTTCATCCCAAATGGAAGAACATTATATTCCTATAACCCGGATCGGGTTATAAATGCTGAAATCTCTCTACCTCTATCTGTCAATGGAACACACCAATAAACTTTTAACAAATCAATTATTGTAAGGAATTTGGCTTGTCCAACCCTATCCACACAATCATCTACCCTAGGGATTGGATATGCATCAGTTTTTGTCACAGCATTCACCTTCCTGTAATCTGTACAAAACCTAATACTATTGTCTGGCTTAGGCATCGTAACACACGGTGAACTCCAATTCGAATTAAAATGTCTAATAATATCATTCTCTAACATATACATAATTTCTTGTTCAGCAAGTTCACATTTTTCCCTGTTCATTTGATACAGATGTTGTTTCATGGGTTTTGCTTCTCCAGCATCTACATGATTTTGTAGCTACGGTGGTTCTTCTCGTGACGTCTGGAAATAAATCTCTATGTTTAAAAATTAACTGTTTCATCTGCTCTCTCTGCTCTGGCTGTAAATGAGCTAATTTTTCATAAATATTTTCCATAATTTTTGAATTTGGTAACCTGGCTGAAATAATGTTGGGCTTAAAATGAGTTTCAGATGAATCCTCCATTATGTTTTCATCAAGATCAGACTGAATATTGATGACAATAGTCATAGTAGCATCTTCTCTCTCATAATACGGTTTTATCATATTTATATGACACAGCTGTGTTGGCTTTCTTCGATCTGGGGTTTTTATCATGTAATCTACATCATTTACTTTAGATTTAATCTCATAAGGACCATGGAATTTGGCTTGTAATGGGTTCGTTTGCACTGGGAAAAGAACCAACACCTTATCTCCAGGCTTAAATGACCTCATCCTAGCTTCCTTATCATACCAAGTCTTCATCTGCTCTTGAGCCAACTTTAAATTTTCCTTGGCCAAGCTACAAGCTTTATACAATCTTTCTTTAAATTTCAAAACATAATCTAGCAAAGTAGAGTGTACTTCTTTATTAATCCACTATTCCTTCAACAAAGCCAAAAGTCCTCGAACTCTATGTCCAAACACAAGTTCAAAAGGACTAAAACCTAATGATTCCTGTACTGCCTCTCTTACTGCAAAAAGTAGTAAATGTATACCTTCATCCCAGTCCCTTTCCTTTTCCACACAATATGTCCTATTCATAGTTTTTAGTGTAGAATGAAATCTCTCCAAGGCTCCTTGTGATTCTGGATGACAGGCTGAGGAAATAATCTGTTTTGCTCCCAGTTTATAAACTATCTGCTGAAACAACCCCGACATAAAATTATTACCTTGATCTGATGCAAACACGAGGATATCTGCAGATGCCGGAAATTCAAGCAACACACATCAAAGTTGCTGGTGACCGCAGCAGCCCAGTCAGCATCTCTAGAAAGAGGTACAGTCGACGTTTCGGGCCAAGACCCTTTGCCAGGACTAACTGAAGGAAGAGCTAGTAAGAGATTTGAAAGTGGAAGGGGGAGGGCGAGATCCAAAATGATAGGAGAAGACAGGAGGGGGAGGGATGGAGCCAAGAGCTGGACAAGTGATTGGCAAAGGGGATATGAGAGGATCACGGGACAGGAGGCCCAGGGAGAAGGAAAAAGGGGGGGGGCAGAACCCAGAGGATGGGCAAGGGGTATAGTCAGAGGGCCAGAGGGAGAAAAAGGAGAGTGAGAGAAAGAATGTGTGTATAAAAATAAATAACGGATAGGGTACGAGGGGGAGGTGGGGCATTAGCAGAAGTTAGAGAAGTCAATGTTCATACCATCAGGTCGGAGGCTATCCAGATGGAATATAAGGTGTTGTTCCTCCAACCTGAGTGTGGCTTCATCCTTACAGTAGAGGAAGCCGTGGATAGACATGTCAGAACGGGAATGGGATGTGGAATTAAAATGTGTGGCCACTGGGAGATCCTGCTTTCTCTGGCAGACAGAGAGTAGGTGTTCAGCAAAACGATCTCCCAGTCTGCGTCGGGTCTCGCCAATATATAGAAGTCCACATCGGGAGCACCGGACGCAGTATATCACCCCAGCCGACTCACAGGTGAAGTGTTGCCTCACCTGGAAGGACTGTTTGGGGCCCTGAACGGTGGTAAGGGAGGAAGTGTAAGGGCATGTGTAGCACTTGTTCCGCTTACAAGGATAAGTGCCAGGAGGGAGATCAGTGGGGAGGGATGGGGGGGATGAGTGGACAAGGGAGTCGCGTAGGGAGCGATCCCTGCGGAAAGCGGGGGGGGGGGGAGGGAAAAATGTGCTTAGTGGTGGGATCGTGTTGGAGGTGGTCGAAGTTATGGAGATTAATATGTTGGACCCGGAGGCTGGTCGGGTGGTTGGTGAGGACCAGGGGAACCCTATTCCTAGTGGGGTGGCGGGAGGATGGAGTGAGAGCAGATGTGTGTGAAATGGGGGAGATGAGTTTGAGAGCAGAGTTGATGGTGGAGGAAGGGAAGCCCCTTTCTTTGAAAAAGGAGGACATCTCCCTCGTCCTGGAATGAAAAGCCTCATTCTGAGAGCAGATGCGGCGAAGATGGAGGAATTGCGGGAAGGGGATGGCATTTTTGCAAGAGACAGGGTGAGAAGAGGAATAGTCCAGATAACTGTGAGAGTCAGGAGGCTTATAGTAGACATCAGTAGATAAGCTGTCTCCAGAGATAGAGACAGAAAGATCTAGAAAGGGGAGGGAGGTGTCAGAAATGGGCCACACATTTTTAATTCCACATCCCATTCCCATTCTGATATGTCTATCCACAGCCTCCTCTACTGTAAAGATGAAGCCACACTCAGGTTGGAGGAACAACACCTTATATTTCGTCTAGGTAGCCTCCAACTTGATGGCATGAACATTGACTTCTCAAACTTCCGCTAATGCCCCACCTCCCCCTCGCACCCCATCTGTTATTTATTTATATACACACATTCTCTCTCTCTCTCTCCTTTTTCTCCCTCTGTTCCTCTGACTATACCCCTTGCCCATCCTCTGGGTTTTTCCCCCTCTCCCCCTTTTCCTTCTCTTTGGGCCTCCTGTCCCATGATCCTTTCATATCCTTTTTGCCAATCACCTGTCCAGCTCTTGGCTCCATCCCTCCCACTCCTGTCTTCTCCTATCATTTCGGATTTCCCCCTCCCCTCCCCTCCCCTCCCTTCCCACTTTCAAATCTCTTACTAGCTCTTCCTTCAGTTAGTCCTGACGAAGGGTCTCGGCCCGAAACGTCGACTGTACCTCTTCCTAGAGATGCTGCCTGGCCTGCTACGTTCACCAGCAACTTTGGTGTGTGTACCTTGATCCGATTGTATTTCCTTAGGCAATCCAAAATAAGTAAAGAATTTTATAAGAGCCTTTGTCACAGTTTTGGCTGTTATATTCTTAAGAGGTACTGCCTCTGGAAACCTAGGCACTGTGCAGATAATAGTTAATAAATATTGATGTCCAGTTTTAGTTTTTGGCAATGGACCTACACAGTCTACAATAATTTTTGAGAATAGTTCACCAAATATTGGAATTGGTTGCAGTGGGGCCACTGGAGTAACCTGATTAGGTTTACCCACAATTTGACACATATGACACGTTCTACAAATGTCACCACATCTTGTCTTAAACTAGGCCAATAAAAATGTTTAGAAACTTTGTTCATAGTTTTCTTTACACCTAAGGAATACTATGAGCCATAGTTAAAATCTCATTTTGATAAACTTTAGGAACTACTACCTGATGATTAACTCCCCATTCCTCACTTGCAGGAATTATAGGCGATCTCCACTTTCTCATTAATACCCCCTTTTCAAAATAATATCCAACTGGTACTTTTCCAATTTCGCTATCAGGAAGAGCTTGTTGTTTTAATTTAACTATCTCAGGATCTCTACCCAGCTCTGCTATCATCTCCTTCCGAGATAAAGACAAATCTTCCTGGTCAGACTTACCACCAAGATCCTGATCAAATAATGTAGGTAAGAAAGTTTCTGATACATCCTCAAAATTCGAATCTTGATTTGAACTGTCATGGGTAACAACCTCATCCTGTACATCAGTCATTTTAGCCATAGCTCTCGTTACAACACAGGAAGAATCTGTGTTAGAATCCTTCAGTGGTTCCTCAGAATTTGAATTTATTGTCAAATGCACTTCAGGAAAAACTTGTCCCCCTGCTAAATCATTCCCTAACAAAAGAGAAACATCATTCACAGGTAAACTGGATTGTAGGCCTACTTTAACAACCCCTGTAATGAATTCTGACCTTAAATTTACTCTATGTAAATGTACTGGCATAAGGGCACTCCCAACTCCTCTTATATAATTTACCTCACCAATGTCAGACTCATCACTAAACATTAGCACACTGTCTAATATTAGTGATTGAGAGGCTCCAGTATCTCTAAGTATTCTTATTGGTACTGAATTGGATCGTTCTTTCAAGGATACAAATCCTTCTGTTATAAAAGTTTCTTATCTCTTCTTAACTTGGTCAGACTCTGACACATCTTCATTAATATTTTCTGAACCCTGTGGCTTTACAGGTTTTTCAATATGCTGCACACAAGCATCTGGGGCCACTTCCTTCTCCTTCTGTTTCAATCGGAAGTAATTAGCTATTATACGTCCAGGTTTCTTACAATAATTACAAATAGTACCAAAATGTCTTTCCTTCACATGTCTCCCTTCATCCTTGCTTTTCTCACTAACTTCAGGTTTAATTTCTGGTTTACCTTGTGCTATTTTTCCTTTTAAAAATTTTACCTGGAGAAAATTTATTCTTGTGAATTAAAACATACTCATCAGCTAATTTAGCAATCTCCTGCAATGTAGCAGTGTCCCTTTCATTTAAGTATGTTCTCACTTCAACAGGAATGCTTCTTTTAAGTTCCTCCTGCAAAATCAACTCTTTTAATTTATTATACTCCCCATTCACATTTTTAGAGGATACCCATCTCTCAAAACACACAGATTTCTCATAGGCAAATTCCACATAGGTTTTCTCCACCGATTTCTTTAAACTTCTGAATCTTTCTCTATACGCTTCCGGAACCATCTCATATGCCTTTAATATATGCTGTTTAACAAAATCATAATTCAGTGCTTGATCAGCATTTAAAGCTGTATAAACTTGTGCCTTGCCTTTAATTACACTTTGTAACATCACTATCCATTGGTCTTTTGGCCACTTTAAACTCAGAGCAACAGTTTTGAAATGCTGGAAGTATATGTCCACTTCAGCTTCATTAAATGGAGGAGCCAAAATAACCACACGACTCGCAATAAACTGTTTCTTAGAACCAGAAGACTGACTCCCGAACTTTAATTTCTGCATTTCCTCTGGTTTTCAGCTTCTCTTTCTTTAAATTCCCCTATTTTATGAGCTTCTCTTTCTTCAAATTCCCTTTTTTTAAGAGCCTCTCTTTCTTTGAATTCTCTTATTTTATTAGCCTCTCTTTCGGCCATTTCCGCTTTAAATTTTTCAAACTTTAACTGTTCAAGATGTAACTGCATTTCCAGATTACTCATTGGAAACTTAGCTAACACCTCCTCATCAAATAATTTCAAATTAATATAATGTTCAGCGATTTTTCTTTGTATTAAAGCCTTGGTGGAATTTTTCGTAATTCCTTTAATATACAGCTTCCTAGCAACCTCCAATACCTCAGGTTTTCTCACATTCTCTAAAGACCCCGAGTTAGGCGTGACCAAAAACCCATCAATATCCATTGTTGCCGAATACAACACGCACACCAGTCAAACCAAAAAAAAATCATATATTCCCTTTTTCCAAATCAAAATGGCAATTACCAGCACTTAAACTCAAAATCGGAACATCACCCACGAGCCCCCACAGATTATGTTACGTAAATGGCGACAATGAATATCAATCGAGACAGGTTATTTAAAAAGAACCAAACATTTATTAAACGTGGATAAACGATAAGGAAAAAATGAACGAAAACTTTAACCGGAAGTTAACCGTTATGCAGCCATTCAACAAATCGTCACTCGGCACTGGTTCTTAAAGCATTAAATGCGAAAGCAGTTCTTAAAGCGATACAGTCAGATAGAGTTCTTAAAATGGTAAATTCAAAAGTCCAACAGATTTATACGTTCAATTGGGAGAGACTTCTCTGGAGAAGGATTTCTTCACAGACGTGACTTTCCTGCTGGTTCTGTCCACAGGATTCACATGGCAGTAAATAAACAGTTTAACTGACCTTAAATTCATTTAGAGAGAGCAAACCTTTGCATGAACTCTTTGCTCTTTTTGGCAAGAGTTATCTCGATGCAGATTGCTACTCCTTCAACGAAGTCTCAATAAGATCGATCCTTTGTTAAGCTGCCAAACGATGCCGACTCCTCTCGATTCTTCCGTCCCGTACTTCGATAAAGTCTTCACTCCTGCTTCTACTGCTGAAATTGAGTAAATCAGCACATCTAGCCAAAAATTTTCAGTCCAATAATATTGTATCTTGCAACAGAATGCAACACTCCATTTTAAAAATGAAACTGCGTCACAAAAACAAACGCGCAACAGAAATGGAGACACAGCACGTTCTACCTGGAAATCTACAAACTAAAAACTAACTGCGTCATCTGGGGTCTTCCCTTATATACCCATGGTGCACATGTCATCACGTGACCTCACATCGGCAGGAAAATCACGTCAGGTGACCTCCAAAAGACCATTACATCATTCTCACAAAAAAAACACAGATCACCTTGAGCATGTAACAAGTCACACACATGCTTTCTGCAGTGAAAAACTAATCACTTTCTTTTGAAATAGAGATGTTTTAATGTACTGGAACTTCTCACGGGATTCAGCCTTGATCAATTGCACAAATGCTATGGCAACAAGATTGAGTTAGAAGCTGGGTGTGCTGCAGTCAGCAACTTCCCTCCATTCCAATACCTACATGACACCAATCACAAATCTGATAGCTTTTCACTTGTGGAATGGGTTCAGTGCTGACAGCTGTGAAGATGCAGAGTATACTTTGGGAAAAGCAGCTGCTTTACTGGCATTTCACTCACCATCATCAGTACTTATTCACCTACTGTCATCAGCACATCATGACTCCTGTGCGTGTTCACAAGATACACTGCAGCAACTTGACAAAGTTGTTTTTGACAGCATCTCTTGTTTGCTAGCAACATTGATAGCCTACTGCGAGGGCAGGGTGAAGGAAGACCAGGTCACAAGCCACACAGATTGTAAATACTGTATGTTATCATTTCAACAACATTGGGCCAAATGCTAAAACTTGCAACACTATTGGAATGTATGGAATAGATGGACTCCTATCATCAAAATTGTAACATAACACCTGATCTTCTCAACTGTACTCATGGAATGTTATTGAATGTTGCTCTTCCCTGTGATGAGCAGATCTCGTGGATGGAAATAACTTACTCACAAGTTCATTCACCTGGATGTTTCCTCTACACTCAAGATCTGAGATGTTCACACAGTTGTTGTGACTGAAGTGTTTTCATTAGTCTAGTATCAACCTTGATGTCAACCAGCAATGCTCAGCAGCTTAATCGCTCCACATTTCGACAGCATAGATTCTCTGAATATAACCATATAACAATTACAGCATGGAAACAGGCCATCTCAGCCCTTCTAGTCCATGCCAAAGTCTTACTCTCACTTAGTCCCACCGACCTGCACTCAGCCCATAACTCTCCATTCCTTTCTTGTCCATATAGCTATCCAATTTAAACTTAAATGACAACATCGAACCTGCCTCAACCACTTCTGCTGGGAGCTCATTCCATACAGCTACCACTCTCTGAGTAAAGAAGTTCCCCCTCATGTTATCCCTAAACTTTTGCCCTTTAACTCTCAACTCATGTTCTCTTGTTTGAATCTTCCCCACTCGCAATGGAAAAAGCCTATCCACGTCAACTCTATCTATCCCCCTCATAAAGAAGATGGCGGTGTGACGCACTGCGCGCGGTTGTTCCGAATGATATCGTATCTGTGAAGTAGAAGCCGTGCACAATCCTTATTTGATAGAGACAGATGTGAAGTAGCATGGAGGAACATCTGGAGAAACTTCTGAAATGCCTGCTTCGCTGCCCCTGCTACTGTGCGATCGAGAATCTCCGGAGACGAAGGCCCCAAATCCTCGGCCTTGCCTATTGCTTGTTGCCGGGGCCGGGGTCGAAGTGCTCGGCAGAGATAGTGGTCAATGCATCGGTGCCGGAGAGCTGGTCAGAGGTTCGGAGTTTTCGGACGGACTTGGAGTCGGTCTCTGGTCGGATGCTTCTGGGATGCTGCATCGACAAGTTTGTAGCGCTGGAGGTTCATTGTCTGTGTGAGTTGATGGGACTTTTGAGAGACTTTGAGATTTTACTGTGCCCATGGTCTGTTCTTATCAAATTACGACATTGCTTTGCACTGTTGTAACTATATGTTATAATTATTTGGTTTTTGTCAGTTTTCAGTCTTGGTTTGTCATGTGTTTTCTGTGATATCATTCTGGAAAAAACATTGTATCATTTCTTAATGCATGCATTACTGCATGACAATGAAAGAGGACTGCGTGTCCTCATAATCTAATCTAATCTAATAATTTTAAATACCTCTATCAAGTCCCCCCTCAACCTTCTACGCTCCAAAGAATAAAGACCCAACTTGCTCAATCTTCCTCTGTAACTTAGGAGATGAAACCCAGGTAACATTCTAGTAAATCTCCTCTGTACTCTCTCAATTTTGTGGACATCTTTTCTATAATTCGGTGACCAGAACTGTACACAATACTCCAATTTGGCCTTACCAATGCCTTGTACAATTACAACATTATATCCCAACTCCTGTACTCAATGCTCTGATTTATAAAGGCCAGCATACCAAAAGCTTTCTTCACCACCCTATCCACATGAGATTCCACCTTCAGGGAACTATGCACCATTATTCCTAGATCCCTCTGTTCTACTGCATTCTTCAATGCCCTACCATTTACCATGTATGTCCTATTTTGATTAGTCCTACCAAAATGTAGCACCTCACATTTATCAGCATTAAATTCCATCTGCCATCTTTCAGCCCACTCTTTTAACTGGCCTAAATCTTTCTGCAAGCTTTGAAAACCTACTTCATTATCCACAACTCCACCTATCTTAGTATCATCTGCATACTTACTAACCCAATTTACCACCCCATCATCCAGATCATTAATATATATGACAAACGACATTGGACCTAGTACAGATCCCTGAGGCACACCACTAGACATTGGCCTCCAATCTGACACACAGTTATCCACAACTACTCTCTAGCATCTCCCATCCAGCCACTGCTGAATCCATTTCACTACTTCGATATTAATACCTAATGATTGAAACTTCCTAACTAACCTTCCGTATGGAACCTTGTCTTACTGAAGTCCATATAGATAACATCCACCACTTTACCCTCATCAACTTTCTTAGTAATCTCTTCAAAAAATCCAATAAGATTTGTCAAACATGACCTGCCATGCACAAATCCATGTTGACTGCTCCTAATCAGACCCTGTCTATCCAGATAATTATATATACCATCTCTAAGAATACTTTCCATCAATTTACCTACCACTAACGTCAAACTCACAGGCCGATAATTGCTAGGTTTACTCTTAGAACCCTTTTTAACAATGGAACAACATGAACAATATGCCAATCCTCTGACACCATCCCCATTTCTAATGACATTTGAAATATTTCTGTCAGAGCCCCTGCTATTTCTATATTAACTTCCCACAAGGTCCTAGGGAATATCCTGTCAGGACCCGGAGACTTATCCACTTTTATGTTCCTCTTCTTTAATCATCATCGTTTCCATAACTACCCTACTTGTTTCCCTTACCTTACACAATTCAATATCCTTCTCCTTAGTGAATAGCAAAGAAAAGAAATTGTTCAAAATCTCCCCCATCTCTTTTGGTTCCACACATAGCTGTCCACTCTACTTCTCTAAGGGACCAATTTTATCCCTCACTATCCTTTTGCTATTAATATAAACCCTTTGGATTTATTTTCACCTTACTTGCCAAAGCAACCTTGTATCTTCTTTTAGCTTTTCTAATTTCTTTCTTAAGATTCTTTTTACATTCTTTATATTCTTCGAGTTCCTCATTTACTCCAAGCTGCCTATATTTATTGTAGCTCTCTCTCTTTTTCCGAACCAAGTTTCCAATATCCCTTGAAAGCCGTGGCTCTCTCAAACTTTTAACCTTTCCTTTCAACCTAACAGGAACATAAAGATTCTGTACTCTCAAAATTTCACCTTTAAATGACCTCCATTTCTTTATTACATCCTTCCCATAAAACAAATTGTCCCAATCCACTCCTTCTAAATCCTTCCGCATCCTCTCAAAGTTAGCCTTTCTCCAATCAAAAATCTCAACCCTGGGTCCAGTCCTATCCTTCTCCATGATTATACTGAAACTAATGGCATTGTGATCACTGGACCCGAAGTGTTCCCCAACACATACCTCCATCACCTGACCTATCTCATTCCCTAACAGGAGATCCAATATTGCCCCTTCTCTAGTTGGTCCCTTTATGTATTGCTGCAAAAAAACATCTTGCACACATTTTACAAACTCCAAACCATCCAGCCCTTTTACAGAATGGGTTTCCCAGTCTATGTGTGGAAAATTAAAATCTTCCACAATCACAACCTTGTGTTTACTACAAATATCTGCTATCTCCTTACAAATTTGCTCCTCTAATTCTTGCTCCTCATTAGGTGGTCTATAATACACCCCTATAAGCGTTACTACACCTTTCTCATTCCTCAATTCCACCCAAATAGCCTCCCTAGACGAGTCCTCTAATCTATCCTGCCAAAGCACCGCGGTAATATTTTCTCCAACAAGCAATGCAACACCTCCCCCTCTTGCCCCTCCGATTCTATCACACCTGAAGCAATGAAATTCAGGAATATTTAGTTGCCAATCACACCCCTCCTGCAACCATGTTTCACTAATAGCTACAACATCATATTTCCAGGTATCAATCCATGCTCCAAGCTCATCCACCTTTCTTAAAATGCTCCTAGCATTAAAAGAGACGCATTTAAGAAACTCTCCACCTCTTACACTCAGTTTATCCCTAATGGTGCAAACAACTTTGTTATCTTTTTCTTCCTTCTCCCCTACATCTTCGGTCTGAGTGCTCCCGTTCTCTGTCCCCTGTCTATCCTCCCTCACGCACTGTCTACTAGCTTTCTCTATTTATGAACTAACCTCCTCTCTCCTAGTCTCTTCAATTTGATTCCCACCCCCCAATGATTCTAGTTTAAAGTCTCCCCAGTAGCCTTCGCAAATCTCCCTGCCAGGATATTGGTCCCCCTAGGATTCAAGTGCAACCCATCCTTTTTGTACAGGCCACACCTGCGCCAAAAGAGGTCCCAATGATCCAGAAACTTGAGTCCCTGCCCTCTGCTCCAATCTCTCAGCGACGCATTTATCCTCCACCTCATTGCATTCCTACTCTCACTGTCGCATGGCACAGGCAGTAATCTCGCGATTACTACCTTTGCGGTCCTTCTTCTCAACTTCCTTCCTAACTCCCTATATTCTCCTTTCAGGCCCTCTTCCCTTTTCCTACCTATGTCATTGGTACCTATATGTACCACGACCTCTGGCTCCTCTCCCTCCCACTTCAGGATATCTTGGACGCAATCAGAAACATCCCAGACCCTGGCACTACTATCCGATTCTCCTGACTGCATCCACAGAATCGCCTATCTGACCCCCTAACTATCGAGTTCCTTATTACTATTGCCCTCCTCTTCCTATCCCCACCCTTCTGAGCTACAGGGCCGGACTCTGTGCCGGAGGCACGGCCACTGTTGCTTCCCCCCAGGTAAGCTGTCCCTCCCCAACAGTACTCAAACAGGAGTACTTATTGTCAAGGGGTACAGCCACTGGGGTACTCTCTAGTACCTGACTCTTCCCCTTCCCCCTCCTAACCGTGACCCACTTGTCTGCCTCCTGTGGCCCCGGTGTGACCACCTGCCTGTAACTCCTAACAGTTCTTCACTCTCCCTGACCAAACAAAGGTCATCGAGCTGCATCTCCAGTTCCCTAACACGGTCCCTTAGGATCTGCAGCTCGGCACACCTGGCACAGGTGTGGACGTCCGGGAGGCTAGGAGACTCCAGGACCTCCCACATCAGACATCGAGAACAGCAAGCTGGTCTCGCTCTCATACTTTCCACTTTCCTCAAATAACCGGGAAAATTGAAAATCAAACCTACTTTGCCTTACCTGTTTCCGCCTAAGCCTGTCGAGCCAAAGCCCTTAAGCCTTCACTTTGCTCCTGGCTCACTCCGCTGCCCGCAAAACGATGCTGCCCGCTGTATACAGCTGTGTTCTTTTAAAATATTCCATGCTTCACTGCCCGACATCACACGCCTGCACAGTCCCGCCTCTCTTAACTCCGATGAGAAAAAGAAAAAATCAAAATGGCTTCTGCTACACTCCTGCTCCGATTCTCAGTCTTCCTTCTCTGAATGCAGTTGTTTTTTTTTTGACCACAGAGCTATGCAACTGAGTGTGTTGCCCTTTTTAACTATTTAACATTATTCATCCTCTGATAGATGCATCCTGTACACCTGAGTGGGACTGACAATGTGGACAATGCACTATGCAAGTGGTTCACCACTTGGTTGGGGTAAGTTACATCATTTTCCTTTGCCAGGTATTTTTGGTCCTTTCTGAAGAGACTCATTCAACATCATTGCTGTTCACTGAATAAGTCTTATTAGATCTTTATCTTCTTGTTTGAAACATTTAGTGATGGGTGGTGTGTCAGATGTCTGAGAGTGGTGTGCATGGGAACATGCTTTAGCTGTCATTGGAAACAGTGCTCTGATTGTAGTCAGCCGGCTCTGATGAACTGGCCATCTCATTCACACACTTGACACCAGACTCACAAACAGGCGCATCAAGACTCCAGCCTTGAACTCCAG
Source organism: Mobula birostris (assembly GCF_030028105.1). Taxonomy (NCBI): domain Eukaryota; kingdom Metazoa; phylum Chordata; class Chondrichthyes; order Myliobatiformes; family Myliobatidae; genus Mobula; species Mobula birostris. The sequence continues at coordinate 16,340,547 of NC_092387.1, read as the reverse complement.
GCCGGGTCTTCACATGCTGCTATTGTGACTCCCGTCTCCCCTTCCCCCACCACCACTCTGCAACCCCATCTCCCTCACATTCCATCATCTGCTCCTGGGCCCTCAGAGGCTCCTTCTTCCTCTCACCCCAACCCTCCCCTCTCCACTGACACCACCAGCCTCCCTCCCCGTCCCCACCGATCCCCCTTCTCATCCGTGCTGGGTCTTTACCATCCCCTCCAACCTTCAACTGTCTGAGGCAGAGCGTTCTGCCCTCAGTAAGGGCCTCACCTTTGTCCCCCTTTGCCCACACCTCAGCGAGTTCCGCATTCACCATGACACTGAACTCTTCTTCCGCTGGCTCCGCCTTCGAGCCTAGTTCTTCGGCAAGGACACTCCCACCCCCACCAATGACTCCTTCTCCCGTCTTCAACCCTCCTCCTCTTCATGGACACCCCGCTCTGGATCTCTTTATTGCTAACTGCCGACTGGACATCAACCGTCTCGACTTCACTGCACCTTGTTCCCATTCCAACCTCACTCCTTCCGAACGCTCTGCTCTCCACTCCCTCCGCAGTAATCCTAACCTTACTATAAAACCGACTGATAAGGGGGAGTGCTGTTGTAGTCTGGCATACTGGCCTCTACCTTGCCGAGGCACAGCAACAACTCGTGGATACCTCCTCTTATTTACCCCTTGATCATGACCCCACTAAGGAGCACCAGGCCATTGTCTCCCACACCATCACTGACTTTATCTGTTCAGGGGATCTCCCATCCACTGCTACCAACCTTATAGTTCCCACACCCCACACTTCCCGTTTCTACCTCCTACCCAAGATCCACAAACCTGCCTGTCCAGGTAGACCCATTGTCTCAGCTTACTCCTGCCCCACCAAACTCATTTCTGCATACCTCGACACTGTTTTATCCCCCCTTGTTCAATCCCTTCCTACCTATGTTGGTGAGACTTCTCACGCTCTGAAATTTTTTGATGATTTTAAGTTCCCTGGCCCAACCTGCTTTATTTTCACCATGGATGTCCAGTCCCTATATACTTCCATCCCCCACCAGGAAGGTCTCAAAGCTCTCCGCTTCTTTTTGGATTCCAGACCTAACCAGTTCCCCTCTACCACCCCTCTGCTCCGTCTAGCGGAATTAGTCCTTACTCTTAATAATTTCTCCTTTGGCTCCTCCCACTTCCTCCAAACTAAAGGTGTAGCCATGGGCACCCGTATGGGTCCCAGCTATACCTGCTTTTTTATTGGCTTTGTGGAACAATCCACGTTCCAAGCCTATACCTTCGCTACATTGACGACTGCATTGGCGCTGCTTCCTGCACACATGCTGAGCTTGTTGACTTCATTAACTTTGCCTCCAACTTTCACCCTGCCCTCAAGTTTACCTGGTCATTTCTGACACATCCCTCCCCTTTCTGGATCTTTCTGTCTCTATCTCTGGAGACAGCTTATCTACTGATGTCTACTATAAGCCTACTGACTCTCACAGCTACCTGGACTATTCCTTTTCTCACCCTGTCTCTTGCAAAAATGCCATCCCCTTCTCGCAATTCCTCTGCCTCCGCCGCATCTGCTCTCAGGATGAGGCTTTTCATTCCAGGATGAAGGAGATGTCCTCCTTTTTTAAAGAAAGGGGCTTCCTTTCCTCCACCGTCAACTCTGCTCTCAAATGCATCTCTCCCATTTCACACACATCTGCTCTCACTCCATCCTCCCGCCACCCCACGAGGATAGGGTTTCCCTTGTCCTCACCTACCACCCCACCAGCCTCCGGGTCCAACATAATAATCTTCCGTAACTTCCGCCATCTCCAACAGGATCCCACCACTAAGCACATCTTTCCCTCCCCCCGCTTTCCGCAAGGATTTCTCCCTATGCAACTCCCTTGTCCATTTGTCCCCCCCATCCCTCCCCGTTGATCTCCCTCCCTGCACTTATCCTTGTAAGTGGAACAAGTGCTACACATGCCCTTACACTTCCTTCCTCACCACCATTCAGGGCCCCAGACAGTCCTTCCAGGTGAGGTGACACCTCACCTGTACGTTGGCTGGGGTGATATACTGCGTCCGGTGCTCCCGATGCGGCCTTCTATATATTGGCGAGACCCGATGCAGGCTGGGAGACCGTTTCGCTGAACACCTACGCTCTGTCCACCAGAGAAAGCAGGATCTCCCAGTGGCCACACATTTTAATTCCACGTCCCATTCCCATTCTGATATGTCTATCCACGGCCTCCTCTACTGTCAAGATGAAGCCACACTCAGGTTGGAGGAAGAACACCTTATATTCCGTTTAGGTGGCCTCCAACCTGATGGCACGAACATTGACTTCTCTAATTTCCATTAATGCTCCATCTCTCCTTCATACCCCATCCGTTATTTATTTATTATATATATATATATTTTTTTCTCTCTCTCTCTCCTTTTTTTCCCTCTGTTGCTCTCACTATACTCCTTGCTCATCCTCTGGGCTTTCCCCCTCCCCCTTTCTTTCTTTCTAGGCCTCCCGTCCCATGATCCTTTCATATCCCCTTTGCCAATCAACTTCCCAGCTCTTAGCTCCATCCATCCCCCTCCTGTCTTCCATCATTTCTGATCTCCCCCTCCCCGTCCGACTTTCAAATCTCTTACTATCTCTTCTTTCAGTTAGTCCTGATGAAGGGTCTTGGCCCGAAACGTCAACTGTAGATGCTGTCTGGCCTTCTGCATTCACCAACAATTTTTATGTGTGTTGCTTGAAATTCCAGCATCTGCAGATTTCCTCATGTTTGCACTATTTTCTGTTCCATCACAACATTAGTTTATTGGGAAAACAGAAATGAATCAAGAATGTTCTCATAGCTTCCTTGGAAAAAAGAATATAATTTCCTCACCAACTCGAAGGCTCATGCTAAAAATGAGAAGGGGGTCCAAGAGAGAAACCTCAAGTATCTTTATCTGGAACACATAGAGCCAAGTGAAAAAACTAGAAAGATGATATTAACCCAGCTGGATTTTCATCTGCCCATCCCTTATCAAGACCCACTTCTCATCTTTTAGCCACTGTCTCTACCTTCAGCACTTGACTCCATCTGGGCCTTCTTTTCTCTCATCTATCTTTACCTACCAGCTACTAGCCCATGTCTTCTGATTCATCCCCCTTCCTCCCTCACATGATCCCACCATCACCCCCCCAACCTGGTTCCAGCTATCACTCGCGAGCCACTGCCTCAAGCCTTCTTCTCATCTTTTTATCCTGGTTATCTCTCCTCTACAATCAATCTTACTTCAGGGTTTGATCCAAAATGTTGACTCTCCTTTTGCCTCCACAAATGCTGCCCGAGTTCATCCAGCATTTGAACTACCTGCTACATCAAACACCTCCTCCCTGACTTGTGATAGTCTGTAAGTTCCACAACAACCTTATGAAACCAAGGAACTGAGTCATAATCAGATAGCACAGAAACAGGTCCTTCAGCCCATCAAATTTATGCCCACTATCAAACATTTCTAACACATTTAATTCTCTCCATATTCCCATTGAATTTCTCCCAGATTTTACCCCTCACAACACAAAAGGAGCAGTTTACAGCAATCAATTAACCATCCAGCCAGCACCTGGGATGTGGGAGGAAACTGGAGTGCACATATAAAACCCATGTGGTCACAAGGGGAACGTGTAAGCTTTGCTCGATCTGTGATATAGCAGGTAGATGTACCACCGCGTCGCAGTGGATTGGAAACAAGTCACCCTTAACCTGAGGGGCTGCCTAAAAAGTGAAGAAGTATGTGTTTTTTTTAGGTTGTCGAAATGTTATTCAGTAAATGGATCTGCACTGTTTGTGGCCCATCTGTTTCAGATCAGTTACAGTACCTTTATAGACCTGTACAATTCTTTGGAACTCGTGATATTATTCCACCCTTACACCTATCTCCTTCAGCTGAGAAGAACATCGGGGTCTCTCTTCCCCCATCACAGACGTTTACACCACACGCTGCATCCACAAAGCAAACAGAATTATGAAGGACCCCACGCACCCTCATATAAACTCTTCTCCCTCCTGCCATCTGGAAAAAGGCACTGAAGCATTCGGGTTCTCATGACCAGACTATGTAACAGTTTCTTCCCCCAAGCCATCAGACTCCTCAAAACCCAGAGCCTGGCTTAACACCTACCTCTACTGTGCCTACTGTCTTGTTTATTATTTATTGTAGGCCTGGACTGTTTTGTGCACTTTATGCAGTCCTGGATAGGTCTGTAGTCTAGTGTAGTTTTTGTATTGTTTCATGTAGCACCATGGTCCTGTAAAACGTTGTCTCATTTTTACTATGTTCTGTACCAGCAGTTATGGTTGAAATGACAATAAAAAGTGACTTGACTTGATAACCCACTGTACACAGCAGCACTGACTTTATGGTTGGAATGACGGAGTCTGGGCTTATCAGTGTTGAAATCTCTGCTTAGCCACTCTTGGGTATTATCTTACGAAATGTCAGAAAAGTGTTGTACACCACAAGGGTTGATAGCAGTAAATTTCCCCCGAGCACCAGAGGGTTTAGGATTAGGGGACTTGAGGACTTGAATTGTAAGGTTAGGACTTTACTTCCTGATGCATAGGAGAACAAGGAGAGATTTAACAGAGGTATACAAAACTATTAAAGTGGTATAGGTAGGGTAAATGCAAGCAGGCCACCTCAGCTACTGAGATTGGGTGAGATTAGAACTAGAAGTCATAGGTTAAGGGTGAAAAGTGGAATATTTAAGGGGAACTTCTTCACTTAGGTGATGAGAGTGTGGAGCAAAATGCCAGCGGAGGTGGTGGTTGCAGGTTCAATTTCAACATTTAACTGAAATTTGGGAAAGGACATGATTGGGAGGGTTATGGTTGAGGGTTGATGGCGTGGAGTAGATGGACAGAAGGGCCCAGTTTCTATGCTACATTGCTCTATGACTTTACGTTTATAGGGAATCTGAGGCAGAATATTTTCATAATTTATCAGCATCTCATTTTCCGGTGAAAATAGATCCAGCCTATCCATTTTTTTCCCAGGAACTAGAACCCTCCATTACAGGTGAAATCCTGATAAATCTCTTCTGCACTCCTTGCATTGTACCAAATCATTCCTGCACTCTGACCACCAAAACATACACAGTACCCCAAAGCAATATTTTATAGAGTTGCAACACTATATCCAAACCGGTCAATACCTTGGCATATGAAAGCAAGCACACCAAATGCCTTCCATCAACTGATGCTAATCTATTTTGGCTGTACATTATTGAAATCTGCTTGCTTCCAATTTACAACCCCATCTCAAGGGCCATTCTTATCTTTCTTCCATGACTCTCTGTTGTATAAAATTAGTCTTTGTTTTCCTTCTTGTGCCAAGGGGAGTAAAGAGGGAGGATAATTCAAAGTGGTAAGTATTTTATACATTCATGAATTTCCAATCATCAGACTTACTGTAACTCTAATATCTTACAATGAGATGGTGATTTCACCAGTGGTAAGCCCCAATGTATACAACATAGCTTTAAGTCTTCAAATGTAGATGTTATCTATTATGTTGATGTGGATAGGGCTGAGAGATATTATGCATGATGTTAACATACTGAAAGACTGAGAAAAATCCAGTGGGAAAGCAACTCTTAGCTGCGGGTTGGTTTTATAGCAGTTAATGGGAGATGTCATCACCAATCTGTTCAGTTTGAAGCAACTGGGAATAGTGAGAAGCAAAAGATTAGAATGTGCCAAATAAAGTATATTTTCAATGATGCATTGCTTAACCATACTGAATTAGAACCATAGTTCTTTTACACATTTTAAAAGATTTATCCAACTGTAAGGTATTAGGCAAAGTAAATAAAACAATATTTAATATTTTAGCAACTAAAATATATTTCCTTAATTAATATACTTTATTAATAGGTAATGCTGTACAAGTTCATATAGCTTGAGGTATAGTAAGTGGATTAAAGCTATCCATTATTGTTACTCATGCTTCATGATTAATAAGTTGCCCTGTCTAATTGGAGAATAGTGGCCCTACCATAACAAAAGTGGAACCCTTGTGAATTACCTTACTCACCACATTCCTACCATCTAATTTTATTTCCTTTTGAAGGAAAGTGACCGAAAGATCTGAGACTAAACCTTGTGCCTCCTTTACGATGAATAAAGAACTCTCCAAAATGCTTCAGTCAAATGAATGCTATTACAGTGTAGTCATTGTTGTTTACCGACAAATGCACACTGTTTGCCATTTCCAATTTGTGCCCAGCAAGATAAACTAGTTAAATTATTTTCCTGAAGTTGATTTAAGGAAAAGAATTTGACATTATTAAGGATGATAACGCATGTTCTAGATGTTTCTGTTTGATATGCTACGTCTCGACTTAGCCATCTTGTTCTATTTTTGTGAATAATGAATGAACACTCTAGGAACAAATCAGAATCTATAAGCATCATTGCAGAGTATTTACAGAAAGGAATATCAAATTAATTTAAAAGAATATCCAGGAAAAAATAAATGGGCTTAACTTCAAACATCCATTTGAAATTTGCAGTTCTGTTTTTTTTTTTATTTTAAGGAAGTTTAGTTATGACGTGGTGCTGTGAAGCATTGAACTTGACTGCCAACATCTTGAACTGAACTGTATTAGACTGTGAACCAAAGCTGTAACCTTAACCTCAGGCAAAAAGAAAATAATCAGGCGAAGATGTTCTGTTCAGGCAGCCTTTCACGGCATCTGGCATTCAGCGGTAAGGGTAACTGGTGAAGAAGTGGGACAAGACACACTCAGTTAAAATACATGCCTCATTCCAGGTCTTCAGGGTATGAACTATGAAAAAGATTGAGAGAATTAAATCATTTTAGCCTAAGTAGACGTAGAATGAAAAGAGACATAATAGAAATGTTCAAAATCATTAACGGTATAAATAAGGTGGATGCTAGCCGCTACTTTAAAATTAATCCATTATCAAGAATACAGGGCCATAAGTGGAGACTGGTTAAAGGGAGATTTCAGTCTAACAAGAAGAAGGATTTCTTTACACAGCAAGTTGTGGACATATGGAACAAACTACCTAGTTCTGTAGTGGAGAGTGGGACCTTAGAGATTTTCAAATCTAAACTTGATAGTTATTTCAACACACTATGTGAATAGGAATTTCGCAAGCTTTATTGGGCCGAATGGCCTGTTGTCAAAAATTTTCTAATGTTCTAATGTGATGCAAACATGAATAGTTACTACCACACAAACACTGGTATTCCACAAAAGAATGTGGAGGATCATTTTACAGCATTGCACAAACTGATTATTAACTTCATTGTAATGAATCTTCCAGTTCTCTGATTCTACTTGTTGTTATTAACCTATCTAGTCATGGTCTAGGTAGCATTTCTGAGTCTGTGTTAGAAGCTTCTGGATTCAAATTTCATTCCAGAGACTTTAGCTCAAAAATCTAGGCTGACACTGCAGTGCACAACTGGTGAACTGCCACAGCAACTGAAGTACTCTCTTTCTGATCAGGCATTAAAGCATGATCCCATTTGTTCTCACAGGTCGATTTAAAGGAGTTCAGGAAATTGCTTAAGAGAAGAGCACGGAAGATATCCTTTGAGCACTGGCTGTGTCTATTCCTCAATCAACATCACTAAGGCAGACTAAATGGCCAATACCACACTGTGGTGTGTGAGAGCTTACTGTGCACAAACTGGCAGCTTCATTTCTTACATTATAACGGTGTTTATATTTCCAATTCATTGGCCATAAAGTTCTTTGGGGATGTGCACATACTTATGTCATTTTAAAATATATTTCTAAAACTATTAGTTACCTTACTAAATAATTGCTAGAGGGACGGAGATAATTCTCTCCACTAATTTATCCATTTCTGATTCATATATCAGACATAAATACTTGTTTGCCGTTAGATAAATTTGATGACTGCACTACTAAGATGGAAGACTACCGCGCCTTTGGGGTGCCGGATTTTTGTGGCTCTGGAGACGGTAGCTGATTCAAGGCTAGTGTCCCATGAATGAGGTGTCACGGGAGAACGCGGAACATCAGAAGCAGTGAGCTAGCTGCTGGCTGTGTGTCCTGAGATCTGAGCCTTTCTGGGACACAACAGACTTTTAACATCACACTATCAATGAGCTCTCGCTGTGAAATGGATACCTCTTTTTCCCTTATTAGGGGGAGAGAGAGCCTGTGGCATGTCAAATTACTGGGTAAACGAGTAGTCTTTTGAGTACTACAAGTCCGTGTCTTTATTGATGCTTTGCTGCACGCTTGAGTGCTTGGTGGAGGGCGCCAATGCAAAAAAGCTGGTGGGGGAGGGGGGGTCATTGCCTTGCTGCTGCTTGTGTGTGGGAAGGGGGAACTGGGGGGGGGTTGTTTTGGAGTTCTAACGTTTAACTGTTATTCATTCTTTGGAGCACTCCTCTGTTTTTGTGGATGTTTGTGAAGAAAGAGCATTTCAGGATATATATTGTATACATTTCTCTGGCATTAAATGTACCTATTGTACCTAAGAATATGAATATTAAACATTACATCACAGTACAAGCCTTTTGGTCCAAGATATTGTGCCAACCTTTTAACCTACTCTAAGATCAATCTAACCCTTCCCTCCTACATAGCTCTCTATTTTTCTATCATCCATGGCCCGAATGTATCTGCCTCTACTATCACCCCTTGTCAGGGTATTACATGCACTCACCACTCTCTGTGCAAAAATCTTACCTCTGACACCCCCCTATACTTTCTTCCAATCACCTTAAAATTATGCACTCTGCAATTAGCCATTTTCACCAAAGTCTCTAGCTATTGACTCAATCTATGCCTCTTATCTTTTTTTTAATACCTCCAACAAGTCACATCTCACCCTCCTTTGCACCAAAGAGAAAAGCCCTAGCTCACTCAATCTATCTTCATAAGGCATGCTCTCCAATCCAGGCAGCATCCTGGTATATCTCCTCTGAACTTTTTCTAAAGCTTCCATATCCCACTTATAATGAAGCGATCGGAACTGAACAAAGAATTCAAAGTGTGGTCTAACTAGGGTTTTATAGAGCTGCATCATTACTTCGCAGCTCTTGAACTTAATTCACCAACTAATGAAGACTAAACAGACCATTCACATTCTTAACAACTCTATCAACTTGCACATCGACTTTGAGGGATTTATGGACATGGATACCAAGATCCTCCTGTTCCTCCACACTGCTAAGAATCCTGACGGTCATCCAGTTATCTGTGTCCTGCACCTGAGCTCTATTGTTTTAACACATAGGATTTGATAGAAATAGCAAATATTTCCACTACCATTTGTTGCATCTGATGCTTAATATGCAGTGTGGATGTCTGTACTGTAAAATGAGTATTGAGCATGTGGCATTAGAGATTCCAGGAAACAAATGAATAATGAATATAAACAGACATCTATATGGCATACTGCGAGGCATTTTTTTGAACTTGTGAATATATTTCTTGCTCCAGCTGCACCTCATGCCAGAACTCTGTATTTACGTAAAGACCTGTCTGTCTGAAAATCACAAAGGGGAATTACAGTATGTTCCCAAAGATACTGGTAAAATGGGCTGTCGTATCAAAAACACACATATAACAAAAGGAAAATGAATCCTTATCCACATGAATCATCACAGTTAACACTGAGATATTAAAACTGAAAATACTGTTTTATTGTGGAATTACTGACATTGAAAATCTAAAACTTGCTGATGGTGAATTGCATAAAAATACTGGTACTCTTATGTGTCATTTTACAGAAAACTGTGTTTGACAGTTTGATTGTCTCACTTTTAAGTGCTATTAATCCTATGACCTGATTAGTTCTTGTTCATTAAGTCCTCAATGTGCATTTTATTACTCACAGAGGGATATTGCATCTAATTTTCAAAAGTAGTTGTTCTTAAAGCACCATTACAACACCCTCAACTCAAGGTTGGGATGAAAACATCCACAGACACACACCTACCCACATACACCTGCTCACACACACACTCCCACCCACACACTCCTGCCCACACACACACACACACACACACACACACAAAATGAGAATTCTGGTATACAAAAGTTTCCATGATAAAAAAGTAGCATGGCTGCAGTATACACACACTTAATTTACATGAGTGAAAAATGCATAACTGAGATAAGCTATTGAACTAACTTTGGTTCTTTGTAAGGTAATGGAAAACAATCTGGTAATACTTAAGACTGAATAATTGCATTTTTGGCTACCAAGTTTGTAAAATATTACAGTGCAGTCACAATCTAGGTTGACATGTTACTAGCACCAGGTACATATATAAATGTTTGATCTAGTGAAATGTAACTTGAAAAGTAAAATTTAAAAGATCAAAAATACAATGTGTTCTTTACTGCAGAGTAATGGCACGGCTCTGCTTAAAAGAAGCAACAGTTGTCCAACAAGTGGACTGAATGGCCCAAGTGTGTGTTTTTTTAAAGATTCAACATATCATTATACAACATCTGAAGCTAGTCATACTTATAATAGCAGTGCTGCATTTTATACAAAGCCCGAATAAGTGGTTTAGAGCTATGGTATGTATCCATGACTTTACTTTCCTAACATTAGAAGTAAGCAGTGCTCAGACATATTACAGTTAATAAGAGATTGTATCCATGATATGTCGAATCAGGTTAGCAATGAAAGGATCCATCTTTTGGCTGAAGCAGTATGACCTTCTGTTTGTGTATTAATGAAGCACAATCTGAATTCTCATTTGAAGGATTTCACCAAGCTCACCAGTGAGGTAGTCTTTATCATGCTTGTCTTCAAGACGATCAAGTTCTTTCTTTTTAAAAAGAGGAATACTGCTTATTTCTAATGAGTACACTCCTGATTGTGGCTTCTTCTTGGTCAAATGCAGATAGCTGATACCATCCTTTTGATTAATTTTGAAGAAGCCTTTTTCATTACCAATGTCAATTGAGTAACGTACATGATTTATCAATGTAGAAATTGCCGGGATAAACTGTAGGATATGGTCTTTACTGCTGAGATCAGAAATATTGAAATTGAAGACGAACTGATTGTCCGTTCCCAAACTTGCAAGGCTCACTGGCAAACTGGTTGCATTCTGAAAACAAAACAATTGAGAACTAAGTTTGGTGGAGTGAACAGGTAATCCAACATTACTTTAACACTTTCTTCATACATTAATTGTGGAGTAAACATAGAAAATACTTATGAACATGGAAACATATAACATGCCAGGTAGCATTCAAGGAGAGAGAAACAAAATTAATGACTCAGAATCAGAATCCTGTTCATTATCACAGCCTTACATAATGTTACATTTGTTGTTCAGGGGCTCTTACATCAGAACTGGGAATAGTGAACATGCATGTTTTAAGTTATGAGAGTGGCAAAACTTGCTAATGGAAGCTAATCTATGTGGAGGAAATGTTCACAGATGGCGACAAAGTGGAAAGAAAAAAGTGCTGAAATAATGAGATGCAGGAGGCAGCAGGAACTAGTAATCTGAAATAAAAGACCTGAGTATTTTCTGCATTTTCTGCTTCTATTTTGGATTTGTAGCTTCTGCAGCTTTTTGCTGGGTTAGAATCATTAGATCTGGGCCACCTATGTGGAGATCTGAGTTTCAATCCATTGTTGGGAAATTTAAACTGCTAGTAATTAATAAGAGTAACCATGAATCAACCTAATCATCATAAAAATCAATCCAATGACCTCCAGGGAAGGGTAGCGTAGTGGTTAGCACAACACCTTACAGCACCAGTGACTCGGATTCAATTCCCGCCACTGTCCGTAAAGAGTTTGCATGTTCCCTCCATGACTGTGTGAGTTTTCTCTGAGTGCTCCAGTTTCCTCCCACAGTCCACAGATATACTGCTTGATAGGTTAATTGGTCATTGTAAATTGTCCTGTGATTAGGCTAGGGTTAAATCTGGGGTTGCAGGTGGCGCGGCTCGAAGTCAGAAAGGGCCTATTCCACACAGTATCTCAATAAAAAAAAATGAAATCTGATTTCTTTGTCAGTCTGGTCTGCATATAATTCCTGACTAATTAGTATAATATGCTTTAGGGCAATCTGGGATGCACAATAAATGTCAGCTTTGCCAGTGATGTCCACATCCTATTTATTACCAGACATACAAAGCAAACTGATTACACAGTGAATTGGATTCAGTGTTGTGAGAAAGACAGAAACAATGGAAAGATTTTCCATAAGGAGGAGGACTACAAACGTGTAATAGGGGATATCTAATTTCCAGTAATTTAAACTGAAATAAACAATTGGGCTGTTAGCTTATGGTGTGCTCTCTTATCCATTCAAATACTGTGCATTTATATCACTTTGATATTTTAAGTTTGTGTAAATATGGCGAACATTCTCCTGATATGTGATAAATCTTTGAAATCTGCTTCTGCCCATAATTTTACTGAAGGTAAACATAGCAACATAGAAAATAGGTGCAGGAGAAGGCCATTCTGCCCTTCGAGCCTGCACCACCATTCAGTATGATCATGGCTGATCATCCAACTCAGAACCCTGTACCAGTCTTCCCTCCATACCTCCTGATCCCTTTAGCCACAAGGGCCATATCTAACTCCCTCTTAAATATAGCCAATGAACTGGCCTCAACTGTTTCCTGTGGCAGAGAGTTCCACAGATTCACCACTCTGTGTGTGAAGAAGTTTTTCCTAATCTCGGTCCCAAAAGGCTTCCCCTTTATCCTCAAACTGTGACCCCTCGTTCTGGACATTAACTAAGCATGGTAACTCCCTTAAAGAACCAGCCAAGTTAAAAATTAAATGAAAATAGAAAATTATGCAAGTTTGCTTTGCACTTTTTATTTTATTTAGTTGGAAAAAACGCAACAGGCAACTGGCAAAGGTTCAAGAGTAAATAGATGGGATGTATTTTGATACTAGTCCTGAGGCTAAATTCCCTAATTTAGAAATGCAAGTGTATGTATTAGGCAGCCACTACAAAAATGGTTCTGCCAAAATTTGGAATTCTTTGAAAATGGATATGAAATATCTCTGGTACTGGATGACAGAGGTAGCTACACTCAAGGTGCAGGACACAGGAAACTGGATGACAGTCAGGAAAGGCAAAGGGTTTAAGAAAGCCGCGTAGACTATCCCGTGGCCATCCCCCTCAAGAACAGGTATACCACTTTGGATATCATTGGGAGCGATGACTTAGCAGAGGAAAGTCACAGCGGGCAGGTCTCTGACACTGAGTCTGACTCTGTGACTCAGAAGGGAAGGGGGAGAAGAGGCAAGATGTGGTGATAGGGGATTTGTTAGGGGAACAGATAGGAGGTTCTGTGGACGAGAATGAGTTTCCCAGATAGTACCTTGCCTCCCAGCTGCCAGGGTCTGGGACATCTTGGACCAAGTCCTTAGCATTCTTAAATGGGAGAAGTCGTGGTCCATATAGTTCAGGGAGTTAGGTGCTAAGTTAAAGGGCAGGACCTCCAGGGTTGTGTCTCAGGATTACCACCAATGCTACGTGCTAGTGAGGTGAGAAATAGAAAGATTATACAGTTTAACAAGTGGCTAAGGAGTTGGTGTGGGAGGGTGGGTATTATATTTTTAGATCATTGGGCTCTCTTCCAGGGAAGGTGGGACCTGTACAGAAGAGACGTTTGCACCTGAAATGGAAGGGACTAATATCCTAGCGGGAAGGTTTGCTCTTGCTGTACACTGGGGTTTAAACTAGAGTTGCAGGGGGTTGGGAACCAAGTGGCAGAGCAGATAGTGGAGAGGTTGTGGAGACAGGTGTTGTTAAGACTTCAGACAAAGTTAGGAACCAAAAGGTTGAACATGGTGCGAATTATGTCCTGAGCTGCCTGTATTTCATTGCAGGAGGTATCGTAGGAAAGCCAGGTGAGGGCTGGCTGGTGGCGCAATGACATTGGCGCTGGACCCGGGAGCGGAGGTTCCCGGGTTCGAAACCAGTCAGATCCGCTCCCGAGTATGCTTTCCATCCGTGCCGGGTTGAATGTCGAGATCGCAACTCGACCTCGTAAAATAAAGGGAAAAATACTGCGAAAATGTCTGTGTGGGAAGTGGCGCGCCACACAGTCTCTCTCTCTCGCTCCGCGCCTTGTAAAAGGCCATGAAAAAGACATCATCACGGAAGCACACATGCACACACAGACACACATGCACAGACCTGCATGCACGCAGGCACATACCAAAAAAAAAGGAAAGCCAGGTGAGTTCAGGGTATAGAACAACACCTGGAATTATGATATTACAGTCATTAATGAGACTTTGCTGTAGAAGGGGCAGGTCTGGCAGCACAATATTCTCCGGTTCCACTGTTTTAGATGCAACCGAGCGGGAGGGATTAAAAGAGCAGGTATGGCGTTATTAGTCAGGAAGAATGTCACATCAGTGTTCTGTCAGGACAGACTGGAGAACTCGTCTAGTGAGGCTTTATGGGTGGAACTGAGAAATAAGAAAGGTATGATCACATTAATGGGACTATATTACAGACCACCCAACAGTCCAAGGGATTTAGAGGACCAAATTTGCAGGGAGATCACAGATTGTTGCAAGAAACATAAGGTTATTATTGTAGCTGATTTTAATTTTCTACATATTAACTGGGAGTCCATTATTGCAAAAGGACTAGATGGAATAGAGTTTGTCAAATGTGTTCAGGAAAGTTTCCTTAATCAGTATGTAGAAATCCCAATGAGAGAGTGTGCAATACTTGATCTGCTATTAGGGAATGAGACAAGGCAAGTGACAGAAGTTTGTGTAGGGGAACACTTTGCATCTCATGATCACAACGCCATTATTTTCAAAGTAATAATGCAAAAGATAGGTCTGGTCTGTGGGTTGAGATTCTAAATTGGAGAAAGTCCAATTTTAATATTAGAAAGGATCGGGCAATTGTGTATTGGGCAGGCTGTTTTTTGGCAAAAGTACACTTGGTAAATGGTATGCCTTCAAAAGTGAAATTTTGACAATACAAAGCTTATATGCGCCTGTCAGGCTAAAAGGTAAAGACAACAGGTGTAGGGAATCTTGGTTTTTAAGAGATATTGAGGCCCTGGTTAAGAAATAAAGAAGGTGCATAACAGATACAGGTAGGTAGGAACAAATGGGGTGCTTGTGCAGTGTACGAAATGCAAGGGAACACTTAAGACAGAGATCAGGCATTGAGGAGTAAATTGGATTAGACATTGGTTTTCTGGGAACTGTCAGAGAGAGGTAGTAGATGATTGCCTCTCTGACTGGTGGGCCTGTGACTAGTGGTATCTGTGCTGGGTCTGTTGTTGTTTGTTCTATATCAACGAACTGGATGATAATGTGGTTAACTGGATCAGTGAATTTGCGGGTCATACCAAGATGGAGTTGCAGTGGACAGTCAGGAAAGTTTGCAGTGGGACCCGGACCATCTGGACTATATATATATATATATATATATATTAATTGATTTAATTTTTTTCCCTATATTATCATGTATTGCATTGTACTGCTGCCGCTAAGTTAATAAATTTCACGACACATGCCGGTGATATTAAACCTGATTCTGATTCTGAAGTTGTCTAAGACATGGGTGAGGCCTAATCTGGAGTATCATGTGCAGTTTTGGTCATCTACCTATAGGAAAGATGTAAATAAGGTTGAAAGAGTACAGGGAAAATTTACGTTGCTGGGTTTGGAGTACCTGAGTTATAAGGAAGATTGAATAGGTTAGGACTTTATTCCTTGAAATGCAGAAGATTGAAAGGCAAACAAAATTATGAAGGGTATAGATAGGGAAAATACAAGCAGGCTTTTACCAAAAAGGTTGGGTGGGACTACAACCAGAGACCATGGGTTAAGGGTGAAATGTGAAAAATTTAAGGGGAACTCGAGGGGAAACTTCTTCACTCAGAGGATCGTGAGAGCATGGAATGAGCTGCCAGCGCAAGTGGTGTATGCAAGCTCAATTTCAACATTTAAGTGAAGCTTGGATAGGTGCATAGATGATAGGGGTATGGAGGGCTATGGAACTGGTACAGGTTGATGGGAGTAAGGAATTTAAATGGTTCGGCAGGAACTAGTTGGGCCGAAAGTCCTGTTTCTGTGCTGTACTTTTCTATGACTATAACTTTTTAAATTGAAAATAAAATTTGTACATCTGATATTTGTATTATTTAACTGTGTGTCTGGGAGCAAATGATGCTTCCTTGTTGGTGTTTTATTCACTGTATTTTGGTTTCTGTGCGGCTACCAGTTGAAAGTCATATAAATTCGTTTAGATTTTTTCCTTTTAAATTTTAACTGACTTTTTAGAAGGCAATTGAAAAGAAAATTAGCTCAAAATTTTAACAGGGAATAATTTCCATTAAATATGAAAAATAGCTTATAAACTTAAATAACTAAATATACACTATAACACCAAACATAATAATAAAATGCAAACAATTACCTATATCAAAATATTATACAAACAATTAATTGTATGATAGAGTTCTAAAACAGAGCTTCTATTTTCTTTTCTAATGCTTATTCTTTTGCTTTGTGCAGGAAAACACTCCCCCAACTGAGCCCATCAGATGCCAGAGCAGGCAGCTTTCATTATGGACTACTTCATGATATAATGCCAAAACTCTGATCAGCTAACAGGAGGTGATGCAAACATCTATCTTGTTGCTTAACTTCCTTGAGATTCAATTGCCTAGTATCATAGGTGCTTACCTGGCAGTAAACACAAGAAATATAAAGAATAACCTTGAAATATCATTAACAGTCAAAGCTGAAATAGAGTAAAAATGTTTAATAACTTAGTCTAAATAGTAGTTGCTATTTTAACATTAATTTAGAAGACTAAATATAGCAAATATCCCCTTCAAAAATTACAGGAAGAATAAGTCAAGAAACTACAGGCAGATAACCCTTACATCTGTGGCAGGGAAGTTGTTAGAAAAGGTTCTGAAGGACAGTAATTATGTTCTCTTGGAAAAGCAGGGCAGATGATGAGTCAACATGTACAAGAGAGATCACATCTCACAAACGTGATGGTTTTGTTTGAGGAGGTAATTGAGCAAATCAATTAAGTGGGAGACATGATTCACCTGGACTTTAATAAGGCTTTTGACAAGGCAGGCTGGTCCAGAAGGATAAAGCACAAGATATCCACTGTCCGTTGGAAATCAGGATCCAAAATCAGATAGAAGGCAGAATGTAGTGGTGGATAGGTGTTTATATGACTTTAAATCTGCAACAAGTGGTGTACCATAGGGATTGATGCTGGAAATTTTTATTTTTTTATATGTAAATGACATGATGAGAATATAGATGGTATGATTAGTAGGTTTGTAGACAACAAGAGTTGGTAGGGTCACATACAATGAAGAAGGTTGTAAGCATCTTCCCTTCACATGCTATGCATTAAAGCTGATTGCCATGGAGTTTGAGACTCAGTCACAATACTTCAATGGGACATGTGCTCCTCTGAGGAGTTATTAGGAAACAGTTACAATGTCGTAAGTTTAAAGAAGAACAGATAAACTGATCTCTTTCACATACTCAAAACTCCTGCTAAAATACATCCTGTGCTATGTTTTCTTCTGTAATGGCAGCCAGTGCCTTATCCACATAAAAACAGCCATCAATTACCTTTGCTTCATTCAAAGTCATAGATTCCTTTTCATTGGTTGCTCTTCGACGTCTTCCTTTGGGGTAGCCATTAACTTTGCATTCATAACACGCCTCAGGTGATAGACTATTGTCTTCTGTGTCACCTCCTATTGGAAACATCTGCCCTTTGCTAAATCCCACTCCAGAGACACAGTGCCTAGTCAGAAAATGTCAAAATATATGTAATTTTAGATACAACTACAAACATTAAAAAACATGAGTTAGATTTTGTCTCTTCTACCTGGATGAGAATCTAACAGAATAAATTTGGGCTGCCTGCCACGTAGTCCATCCCATTTTAATTTATTGAAATCAATAAATTGAAAACCTAGCTGTTTCTCTAGAGGGGATATTATCTACTTCCCATTTTAAATAAAGAAGATGAAAACATACTGCATATTAACTACTACTGTAGAGACAAAGACTTCATTAAATTTATATGCATAACTTTCTATCATATAAAATGTGCCAATAGATATCATCCATATTGCAAGCACCAACTTTAAGTTAGAAATCCACAACTAATTGCTGCACAACACAAATATTTGAATAGTTGAAATTGAATTTACAATGAAAATTAAATGATTACTTAGAGAAAAAGTTCTTAAACTTTTTGGTGTCAGGATCCAAAAATAATAGCCCCAGTGACTTCTCAAGCTCCAAATTAAGTTTGTCAAGGATGGTTACTCAGTCTGTTCTTGATAACTTGCTTTCAGCCTCAATGGAATATTTGCTATTAATTGGAGTAATAAAGTGATCAGTTTTTGACATCTTATTGCTTTCAGGATTTAAATGTTGAAGATAATTGCATTTACTATTCAATCTGGTATGTAAGGTCTTTATATTTGAAAGGACCAAATAACATGGATCAGCAGGAATACGATCGAGAACAATTTATGAAAACTTGAAATAAAACAATTGTTAGACCAAGACAATTCTGATATATGGATATCTGTAAATATATGTACATGTTTTTGTGTGCAGGTGGAATTTGACCACTCACATACAGATGTGCTTACTTGCAAGCTCTTGCCCTGTTCTTTACCTCTCCCTTAAACTGATTACTCACAGTTTCCTTGTTCCCCTCACCTCCTTCATCCTCAACCTCTTCTCTTTCTTTCCCTCTCACAGATATACAGTTTCTCCCTCTTTCGCGGGATGGTGATAACTATGCCATCTGAGGTCTGTTGCTTAGATCAGATCCTGTCAAGTTTTTCTGCAGAGAAACCTCCTGAGGTTTCCTTCCACCCATCCAATGCTGTCTAGTAATCAAAGAATTAGTTGTTTTTAAAAATTGTAATAATTTTATAATCCTAACTGGCTTTTACCCTTGGCCAACTCTGTAATATCCAGGTGGGCAGCCACATAAGTAACCTCCATCAGTGTTTGAACAGCCGTAGTTACATGGATTTTTGGAGGAAGAACATTCATTTATGTCATGACAAGATCCAGAAATCTGTTCATAAGAGAATCCTGTTGGACAGAGGCACTTGTAGCTTCCCAGTGTATTGTGGCATGCAGCTCCTCCACAAACATGAGAGTTCATGCATTCATTTTCATCTGTTGGCAAAAAAAAAATCATGAAACAATTAAGTAAACAATATGAAGACCGAGATTTAAAGACCTCCCTTTCTGTTGTTTCTAATATCAGCTTGTTTTATGAATAAGGGCAAATGGAACAATCAATATACAATACAGTACCAATAAATTCACCATAACATTATAAATTGGTGAGTCAAAGTTTACTTCATAGAAAAAATGAAGATGGATCAATTCTACATGTGCCACTACATTGCTTTTCCACCCTTCCCCAAACAAACTAAAGCTAAAAGGAAAAGGAGATCAGTATAGGTACCTAATGCTGAAATTCTAACTTAATTCAGAATATTTAAATCATTCTTTAACTAAATCATATCACAAAATAATACTCATCAAATTGTCATCTTGTTACTGCTCTGAATGCTATTGCTGTATACTGATTGAAGACTTCTCCCCATCAGATTCAATAGATTCAGACTGACTCTTTACATTTCAATTACTTAATAAGGTTTTAATAGAAGTCTCAGACATTTGTTAAGTTATTGGGAATTAGGCCAACAGACTAGAGAGGAACTAAATCAAATGTAAAACATTTTATGTTCTTGAATAGATGTGACATTGCACTTCGTTAGAATTGTTCAGTTTATGGAATCATATGAAATAATTTATCCACTTAAAATCAGCCAGGCAGAAACTCTTCATTGTGGTAGTTAACTGATGTTCCATTATGTAATTATCTGCAGTTTAATGTGAAAAAGACTAAGGAGCTGGTGGTGGACCTGAGGAGGGCTAAGGCACCGGTGACCCCTGTTTCCATCCAGGGGGTCAGTGTGGACATGGTGGAGGATTACAAATACCTGGGGATACAAATTCATAATAAACTGGACTGGTCAAAGAACACTGAGGCTGTCTACAAGAAGGGTCAGAGCCGTCTCTATTTCCTGAGGAGACTGAGGTCCTTTAACATCTGTCGGATGATGCTGAGGATGTTCTACGAGTCTGTGGTGGCCAGTGCTATCATGTTTGCTGTTGTGTGCTGGGGCAGCAGGCTGAGGGTAGCAGACACCAACAGAATCAACAAACTCATTCGTAAGGCCAGTGATGTTGTGGGGATGGAACTGGACTCTCTGAAGGTGGTGTCTGAAAAGAGGATGCTGTCTAAGTTGCATGCCATCTTGGACAATATCTCCCATCCACTACATAATGTACTGATTGGGCACAGGAGTACATTCAGCCAGAGACTCATTCCACCGCGATGCAACACTGAGCGTCTTGGAAGTCATTCCTTCCTGTGGCTATCAAACTTTACAACTCCTCCCTTGGAGGGTCAGACACCCTGAGCCAATAGGCTGGTCCTGGACTTATTTCCTGGCATAATTTACATACTATTACTTAATTATTTATGGTTTTATATTGCTATATCTATACTCTATTCTTGGTTGGTGCAACTGTAACGAAACCCAATTTCCCTCGGGATCAATAAAGTATGACTATGACTAATGTTTTAAAATTCAAAAATGAAGTAATATTTCAAAATAATTTCTGAAAGAAGGTGCCAAGCATCTGGTTTTCTTCTTGCACAGCAACTTTACAACATCCAGTGAAATAAGTTGTATATCTGAAACAATAAATGTGAAAGCTGCTAAAGCTTTTAAAAAAGATGCACTGAAATTAAATATAGACTAGTAACTTATTCAGTGTAGACTCAATAATAGATTGCTTCCGCATTTATGCTGTAAATAACAATAATGACAATATTATAAAAGTTTGGCCAGTTATCTACAGGAAGTGGAAATATCATGCTTAATAAATGCACTGCACATATATTTATTAAATAGGAATTGAAAATTTAGATAAAAGCTTTGAACATATTTCAGTCCTCTCCTCCTTCTTCATTTATGGTCAGTGACATTAGCCTCAATCTATTATTCTTCTCTCATTTTCACTTTCTTCCTTCCATCCATGTTTTTATTGATTTACCCGTTGCAATGCCACATCTCAGAACTTGCACGCCTCTTGCCATGGGTAGTTTTTTTTTCAGATTAAAATACTGTACACTTTTCTGGGAAGCTAAATTGTGCAACTGTGAAAAATGGGCACTGACAGACGATAACGTATAATTAATTTCAACCAGTGCACCATTCTCTGCTAATCTGTGCTACACTTCCATGATTTCAACCATCATCTGGTGCCTCTCTCATGTCCATTTCCTAGTGTATCAAAGTGTCACCATTCTTGAGTAGCTAGTACAGTTCAACCTAGCTAGCAATAATTAAGAGCAGTTGCACCTCTTAAAGAGGTATTTTGTGGCTAAAACATTGGTAGAGGTAATTCTGGAGGTTTAATTCTGGTGAGAGTGACTTTCTCACATAGCATGAGAAGTCCTAAAAGACAAGTTGGAGAAGTGTCCTGAATTAGCATTGGACCAAAATGTTGCCAGGAAAGCCAGCATTAAACACAAGAAACAACATTTCAAGCAACAAACAATCTGGTATAGGAACTCAGCAGACTGAGCAGCATCTGTTGGGGGAGGGTGGAATTTTTGTATTTTCTAATTTGCATCAGAACAGGGTTTTCAAGATGTGGATGTAATACTGGCAAAAGTTCAATGATCTTGCACATATGATCAAGTTCAGGGAATACATCCTTGTATCCCAACCACTACCAACAGAGATGGGAAAATTTGCAGATGTTGGGAATCCAGGGCACCCACCCAACAATCTATACAAATTAGAATTTAGGCCTAACTTTACATGTCCCCTAATACATTTGCTACTATTTTGAATCTTCCTTCCATAGCTCACAACTTATATGCACAGCCAGGTATTCATCCAAAGTCATCAAGCCATCCAGGGGAAATACAGCTCCAAAAGCTTAGTGCCTTGGAGGAGACTTTGCTGGTCATACCAATACTGGTTTTCACAGAGTTAGTAGCTAGTAGTGTTGAAGAGATCATAAAAATCGCTGTATGCTCTTACATAAATTTACTTTCCATATTCGACCTCCCACTTGACCTAGAGTATTAACTGATTACATGCTACAAACATTCAGGTCTTACTGGGTGCCATGGTAGCATAGCAGTTAGTGTGACACTATTACAGCTCAGAGTGTTGGAGTTTGGAGTTCACCCCTGGCGTCCTCTGTAAGGAGTACGTATTCCTCTCTACCTCTCTCCCCATGGAGTGCATGGGTCTTCTCTGGATGCTCTGGATTCCTCCCACAGTCCAAAAATGTACTGGTTAGTAGATTAATTGGTCATTGTAATTTGTCCCAAGATTAAGTCAGGGTTAAATCGAAGTTGTTGGGGTTACTGGGTAGTGCAGCTTGAAGAGCTGGAAAAGCATTGTATCTCTACATTAAAATAATATCATCTATGGTCTCCCTTCAACATCAGTCATTCTTTGTGCCTTTGTATTGTCAGTCTACCAAGAATCTGTTTATCTGTAATGCGCTTTTCTGGTAGTTTTTACACTTTATTCTGTATTGTTATTGTTTTACTTTATTCTTCCTCATGTGCAATGAAATGATTTGATCACTGTGAACAGTATCAAGGACAAATTTTTCGCTACCTTGGTACATGTGACAATACTAAACCAACCAAATTCCCACTAGAGGAAGATGCAGTGGATCAGCAACAAAAGTGTGCTGAAGGGACTCTGTTATTCAACCTGACATTCACAGTCACCTGTTTAGCATTAAACAACTCTTTGCATACTGTACAGATGGAGTGGCACAATAGCATTGGGGCTAATGTAACACTTTACAGTACCAACAATCAGAATTCAATTCCTGTTGCTGTCTGTAAAGAGCTTGCATGTTCTCCCTGTGTCCACATGGGTTTCCTCCAAGTGATCCGATTTTCTCCCACTTTCCAAAGTCGTACGGGTTAGTAAGCGTGAGCATGCTATGCTGGCGCTGGAAGCAAAGCAACAAGTCCCGGCTGCTCCTGAACGTCCTTGATTTGTGTTGGTCGTTGATGCAAATTATCTATTTTACTGTATGTTTCAGTGTACATGTGACAAGCAAACCTAATCTCTATCTTTAGATTAGAGGTAAGATGTTCACAGAGCAAAACATGAGACAGGAGTGGCAAATATTGTGTATAAGGTGACATCACACATTAATTCAGCTGTATAGATTCTTATGATGATTTCAGTAGTAGATGGTAATGTTTACGCAGGGTAAAACATTTGGTGCATTGACAGCTGTGTCAGAAAGCATGTATGCAATGTCATGAATCATAGAGATGTCCTGTTTCAACCTAGTATAATGCACTGCGCATGCATAAGCACTTATGTTGTTATGTTTATTTTGTTGTGTAAATTATGTATAATTTATGTTAGTTTATGTTATCCATATTTGTCTTGTTTGTCATGTACTGTGCTATGGCTGTAAAGAGCTAATATTCACGGCATTTATACTTGAATATGCTTGTGACAACAAACATGAACTCGAATGGGGGATTGAGAACATTTATTAAAATTATGATTACACCAGTAGGGCTTATACTTCTTAACGGGACAGTGGTCTTGATTTTCTCTCCCACCGTTTTACTTTTTTCTTTTTTTTCCTCCTGCTGTTGTTGTACCTCTGTCGCTAGCAAAAAAAAAGCCCACAGATTTAATTTTTTCTCTCAACCTCATTCTACTATCTTCTCCCCATAACCTTTGACACCCTTACTAATCAAGTACCTGTCAGTCACTGCCTTAAATACCCCCAATGACTTGGCCTCCACAGTCATCTGTGACAGTGAACTCCCATGTTCTGGCTGAGGAAAGTCCTCCTCATTTCTGTTCCAAAAGGACTTCCTTGTATCTTGAGGCTGTGCTTTCTGGTCCTACACTCCCCTACTATGGGAAACATACTCTTCACATCCACTCTATTCAGGCCTTTCAATACTCAGCAAGTTTCAACGAGATCCCTCATTATCCTTCTAATTTCCAGTAAGTACAGACCCAGAGCCATCAAACGCTGCTCATATGTTAACCCCTCTATCCCAAGGATAATTCTTGTAAGCTTTCACTAGAGCCTCTCCAACACCAGTCCATCCTTCCTTAGATATAGGGCTCAAAACTGCTCACAATACTCTAGTTTGACCAATGTTTTATAAAGCCTCAGCATTATATCCTTGCTTTTATATTCAAATCCTCTGGAACTGAATGCTTACAAATGCATTTGTCTTCCTTACTGCTAGCTCTATCTGTAAGTTAGCCTTTAGGCTGAAGTTTAGAGAATCCCAAGTCCCTTTGCACCTCCAAATTCTGAATTATCTCTCCATTACAAAACAGTTGACACTCTTTTTTCTTTTACCAAAGTGCATGACCATATGCTGCCCTATGCTGTATTCCACCTGCCACTTCTTTGCCCATTATCCCAACCTGTCCAAAGCTTTCTTCCTCAGTGCTGGAATGGTGTGAAGTCACAAGGAATGCACAGGTAGCCATGGGGGAATAACGGTGAATGTTTGTACATTATTTGTGTATCAATAATGGCAAGGAAATATAGCATTTGTGGCATTGATCGTTGGTGCCACAGTAAGCAATAAACCACATCAATCTGTTGATTCAGCTTGGCAAAAATCCAGGACAGTGGGAATTATCATGGGAAACATTTCATAATACAAATGTATAAAAACTGCTTCAGTTACCCTAACTTTAACATGTTTGAAAGCACTTATATTAACTTCATGTAAAACAAATTGCTCAAATTTAATTTAATCCTACAATGTTGAGTGCCTCAGTATATTTAGAAGTACATTACGTTTGTTCATTAGTGAGATACAGCGTGGAATAGGCCCTTCCAGCCCTTTGAGCCACGCAGCCCAGCAATTCCCCAATTTTTAATCCTAGCCTAATCACAGGACAATTTACAATGACCAATTAACCTACTAACTGGTACGTTTTTGGATTGTGGGAGGAATCTGGAGCACCCGGAGGAAATCCATGCAGTCACGGGGTGAATGTACAAACTTCCTATAGGCAGTAAAGGAAATTAAACCCAGGTTGCTTGTACTGTAAAGCTAACCACTATGCCACGTTATGTGCCATGTCGTTATGACATCGGCAATCATGGCCTTTCCAAGACTATGATTGTCCTTGGCAAATTTTTCTGCAGAAGTAGTTTGCCATTGCCTTTTTCTGGGTAGTATCTTAACAAGATGGGTGACCCCAGCCATTATCAATACCCTTCAGAAGTTGTCTGCATGGCATCAATGGTCACATAACCAGGATTTGTGATATGCACCAGCTGCTCATACGACCATCCATCATCCGCTTCCATGATTTCACGTGACTCTGATCAGGTGGCTAAGCAGGTGCTACACCTTGCCCAAGAGTAACCTACAGGCTAGTGGAGGGAAGGAGCACCTTACACCGCCTTTGGTAGAGACGTTTCTCCACCTTGTCACCCAAGTATATTATACCTTGCTTAAAAATCAAGTAACAATTTGAATTATGATTACAAAGAAAATTGTAATTTATTATAAGTAAGGCTTAGAACAGAACAGAACTTAAAATAGATTCAAAATAGAATAGGCATATCTTTAAATGGATTTGAATAATTTTTTTGTTGCCAACTTTTAAAAATTGTTTTGGATAGTTTAAACCTGTTATATATTCCTGGTATTCTAAGTAAAGTTTATACTTTAGTGAAGTCATGGTTTACAATAAATCATTTAAATTGTCCCTAAGCTAAGGAAGGGGTAGGTTTAGGCTCAGAGTTAACTGCCATTGGAGACTACTGATTAAATTGACTGCAGGCCTGGTCATTAGTAACAATCAATTTCAATGACTACAATGTACTGCTACTGTAATACAACAAATTTCACAACATATGCCAGTGATATTAAAGCTGATTTTGATTCCAAAGAAATTTTTTACCTATCTGAGGCCACAAGGTAAAATGTTCCAGAAAAATAAACTTTCACTGTCGGCTTATTGTACTGGACCAAGAGCATAAAGGGATGTAGCCACAGAGATGAGAGAGTTGGTCTGTATCCAGAAGATGAGAGGAAAATAGTTTTGTGGGTAGGGATAATCAATACCTACCAATGTGAACTGCTTAATAATTAGCGTTATTTTTTTTCAGACGATGATATATACATGTATTGTTGTGAATGTCTATTTACATTGCCTAGAAATTCCTTTCCCCCTTTTTACTTGTGCCAAAATTAGAAATGCATGGCATGCTGAAGCTGTATTTAAAAGTTCTATAAAGATTCCCAGAATGGCTTTGTCAGGTTTCCTTGTGCAATGCTGTACTATGTCAATTATCGAGCTTTATTGTACTGTAAGATTTTGCAGTTAACCAGCACTTAACCTTACAGCTGCAAGCACAGGAGGCAGTCTTTATTGGGACATATGCACAAAACAAGTGATTTCCACTTCCAAGAGTGCTGTTGCCTCAAGAATGGATGCTGCAATGATAGCAAAATGTAAATTACTCCATGTCCCATGGAGATCTGGTGTAGCTGGTAGAAGACGGTGCAGCTAGTCTTCTAAACTTTGGATGATTTTACTAATTCAGCAGGAAGAAGTAAACTGTAAGACGTGGTAGAGATCACTACCCTGGACTGACCCCAAATCTAGAATGCTGAGGAAGACCATGACTGTGATGTTCAAGAAGCAATGCAGAACAGTTTTGTGTGTGAGTTTGTATTTAAGTGTCTTGGAAGCTCACAGATTAAATGGCAGGGTGAACAGTTAGGCTACTGAGTACCGTGGAGCAGGACGACAAATAATGCAGACTGAATGCTGCCCTTCATTGTTCCAGAGGAACAGCATTAGTAAAAGCTGGTTACTCTCTGACTACAGAGAAACTTGGATTGTTTAGAGTAGTGAGGTTGAAAATCACAGTGGAAAATAATATTGGGTGGTATCACCGATATATTGAAAATATCAACAGAAGATTACAAGTAGAATTTTCCATCAGGCACTGAGAGACCCTCAGATGGCTAAATCTATTTTCAGTGACACTGCCCTTTTGCAAAAAGAAATTTCTAGACATTCCTCTGAAAAAAAAGTTTTAAAATAATGTAAAGTTGGGTACGAAAATACTTCAATATTTTCATCTTTTAAGTAACGAATTACTATTGATTCTGAACACTGCCAGTTGTATGAATGACTTTTTTCCTTGCAGAATAATACTTTAAGCAGAGGTCTTTAGTTCTGTTCTCAGATTACAAAATAAACAATCTATGAACAAAATATTATCTAAATCTTCAAATGAGGCACAGATTGATACTATGTACCTTAAGTATTAGTTTAGTTGAAAATTAGGTTTTTCTTGTAGTTACATTGTAAATTGATTCTAACCCAAAAGAGAAAAAATAATCTACTTGGCCACTAACAAAGTGTTTCAATAGCATCTTTATTGCAGTGAAATGCACAAAGGTGCTTCAAATAGACGTACTATCAAACAAAATTTGCACAAAACTATAGAAGTAGAAATTAGGGTATATAGCTTAAGGAACATTAAGGAACTTAGGGTATAAGTTTAAGGAACATTAAAAATAAAAACGTGGAAGTTTAGGGAGACATCTTCCTTCCCCTACCTTTTTCTTTTAAACAACTAAGAACATAATTCAGTAATAAATTAACAGATGGATCTTCATGGGCAAGTACAATTGGTCAGAAGAGGACAAAATATACTCTGGCAAAAATATCTGTCATCCTTACCTGGTCTGGTCTGAGACTCAATGTGTTTGAATCTTAACTGTCTCCTCTGTTGAGGGATAATTAAAGATGAATAATAAACACCAGCATTGCCCATAACATCCACATCCTGTGAATGAAAGCCCAGGTTTCTCTTTTTCAGAGATCAAGGTTGTGCATGAGCTCTGCTGAGGATTCTGATCAGATCTTTGACAGGGAGGTCTTCAGAAGCAGCTAATGACCGTACGCAATAAAATACTTGGTACATTCGGCCAGAAAATGCAAGTGAATTATCAGGGAACATGGATGAGTTTGGCACCAATATTGAACTGGGCTCCTACATAGAATCTGAAGCATGGAATTGTCAGGCAAATCAATGAACACGTTTGTGCACCAACACAGGCAGCTGAAGACTTTTTTTTTAAAAGACCATTTATGGTGTGGGAGGTGTAGTTGTGTTGAGGTCTCTTCCTGTGGGAGAATGTAAATTTTGCTGCAGCAGCTTGTGACAGAGCATTAGGTAGTGGTCTGAGCTCCAATACAACAGTGCTGGTAACAACTCTGACTTGTTTGTTGACTGATGCCACAATCTTCCTGCTCTATATTCCTCTGCTGGACGTTAAGAGGGCACCACAAACTTTTTTAGATGTCCTATTGGAACTGATAGTGCCTAAAAATTAAGATATTGGGCCTCTCTGAGATGCATAAGCAAGTATGCAGACAGTCATTATGCTCCAAATTTGGAAGAGGCTATATGATACTTTGTTAGAAAACATCAACTGGTCCACATACTGTACAGGTACAAATTGTTTTAAGTACAAAGTTGGGAGTAGTAAGAGGGAACTTAAACTCTGTTGGAATAATTACAAATTATAGACAATTTGATCCTTGACAATGTTTACTTTCTTGACACAATTTGAAAAAAATGCACTACTTGCCAACACACTGATTCCATTGATAGTGCTGAAGGTAACCATGTGGACAACTGCATCGATATCCACCGATCAAATTCTGGCAGCCATGCTGGCAACGATGGCTTCCCTCACATTCATCAATATCTGGCAAATTATTTAGAAAAACATAACACACACTTTAGTGGCTACACTCCATATGAAATCTTTTTTTTTGTAGGATTGTAATTTATTATAATTACTCTGTATGTTTACATATTCTCAAATTTAAAAAAAATTTCCATTACTGAAAATCTCCAGTGATTGCCCTGCTGAGTATTTATGAGCTTACATAGCAACAATAAAGTTCAGATTGGTCACTGAGATTCAGCTGCTATGTGGGTTATTTTGGCTGTACTTTTATGAGACAAGTATAAAAAGATTTATTCCCAACTGATGGTAGTTGGAGTCAGCTGTTATGATTTCTCTCTGATTCTGGCCAACTTAAAACAGTCTGTTCTGTGCATGATGCCTGACCCAAGCAAATCACAATGTGCTGCTTGACAATAGTAGCCTTGGTAACAAACTCAACTGAATTAAACAAAGTATTTACGTGGATGAATGAAGATCACAGCAGTAAAAATCTTAGTAGCTTTAGTCAAGAATAAGCAACTTCTTGCCTTGCAAGTGCCTTACATAGTGTCCATACACAGAACATTGTGGCTTGATGGTGATTGCAAACCTTAATATCTGGTAAGGGCCACGACATTAGCTTGAAGGCTGAGGGGCAGGATTTTGGAACAGTACAGCAGCTTTGTGATTGGAAAATTTGGGTAGGATCAGATTAGCTTTTCCTGACTTTTATTTATTGACTACAGGAAGCCACTATGAAAAGTTGGCCAACTGTGAGCTATAAGGCTTCTGTCCCAGGTTGTAGATGAAAGCACATTTGATCAAGTAGTTTAGGGTCGAATGAGAAGTTTCTTTGGAAGAGATGGGATGCCTGGTGGGAAGTGCACGGAAATCCAAGATGTAAAGAGATTAGGAGAACTGGGGAGAGATTGGGTCAGTGAAGGAGATTGAAAGGATATTGAGGTGAGGAAAACTTGAATTTGTCACAGGGATAGGCTCTCTGATTATGGATGGTGCTAAGAGTGATAAATTGGAACTACCTGAAGGTTAACTCCACATTGCACTCTTCTGCAGTGATAGATAATTCTAAGGCACATACCCTTACTAGCTTAATACTTAAGTTGCCAAAATGTCTCCTGAAGCTCCCCTCTTCTCCTTATGCCACCTATTTTCAAGTGGACGACTAATCAGATTTATTATCACTTTAGTATTCCTTTTGATGCAGATCTAGGTAATTCCCCGAAGCTTTTTGATTGCTGAGAAGTTATGATATGCAGATTTTATTGCTAGTAAAATTTGTATCATTATTTAATTTAATCAATTCTCAAATCCGATCACAATTATATTAATGTACAAACTAAAACCAGAAACTAAAATAAACTAGAAATATTTTGGCATAAAATTTATATTAACATGATTGTGTAAATTTTCACATATAGCATGAATGTGATTTAATGTAGCTCACATTTGAAATTTTAACCATTTCATTTTAATCAGTTAATTATATATCTTGGCATGAAAGATACTTATGTAAGGCTAACTAGCTAGAGGTTCATTATGTTTATCTGGAATACAAATTATAATTAATGTCAATTTTCATCAAGTTTGGACAAATGATATAAAATGATATGAAATGAATAATATATAGTTACATGTTTTTTTTTGGTTCCATTACAGTTTTACCTTCACAGCCATGGCCAGATTGATCCAGTGAAAATCCACGTTGGCATTCACAAATAAAGCTGCCTGGAGTATTCTGGCACACTCCTTTAGATCCACACAGATTAGTTTCAGAAATACATTCATTGTTATCTATAAGAGAAAAATTGATGACTGCTTTCAGCCAATATGTGATGATAGTTAAATTGCTGCCACCATAAAGGTAACCTCTACATTTCAGACAAGTACTACATGACACAATAACACTTGTTGTTTCATTTGCTTTCTAAGCAGACGTCAACCACTGTTCTAATAGAGTGGTAGACTCTATTCGGAAAAAAAGCCATTGACTATTATCGTTTGGAGATGGTAAGTGTTTGCTATTACAGAAAAGCTTTGCACATTCCATAAAATTACAGCTTAACTAATAGTTATACAGACCACTTGACTATTTTTGATGTGCAAGTTTCTTTTTGGAGATGAAATGCTACTAGGACTCACACTTTAATAACCAATTTTAAAATCATGAAATTCATGCAATGATTTTGTTTACCGTCTAATGTCTTGGGCATTACGATGCCATGTCACAGAGTTATAGAGAAATACAACATGAAAACAGGCCCTGTCTAGTCGATGCCGAAAGCACTTAAATTGCCTACTCCCGAGAGCATAGTCCTCCGCACCCCTACCATCCATGTACATAATCCAAACTTCTCTTAAATATTGAAATTGAGCTCGCATGCACCACTTGTACTGGCAGCTCATTCCATACTCTCAGAACCCTCTGAGTGAAGAGGTTTCCCCTCATGTTTCCCTCAAAATTTTCATTTTTCATTCTTAACCCATGACCTCTGGTTATAGTGCCACCCAATCTCAGTAGAAAAAGCCTGCTTGCATTTACCCTATCTATACACCTCATAATTTTGTATACCTTTATCAAATCTCCTTTGAATCTTCTATGTTCCAAGGAATACAGTCTTAACCTATTCAATCCTTCCTTATAACTCAGGTCCTTCAGACCTGGCAATATCCTTGTAGCTTTTCTCTGTGCTCTTTCAACCTTGTTTACATTATTTCTGTAGGTAGGTGATCAAAACTGAACACAATACTCCAAATTAGGCCTCACCAATATCTTATACAACTTCAACATAACATCCCATCTCTTGTACTCAATACATTGATTTATGGAGGCCTATGTTCCAAAATCTTTATGACCCTATCTGCATGTGACACCACTTCTAATGTATTATGGTCCTGTATTCCCAGATCCTTCTGTTCTTCTATCACACTCCTCAGTGCCCTACCTTGGTTGGTCCTATCGAAGTGCAAAGCCTCGCACTTGTCTGCATTAAATTCCATCTGCCATGCTTCAGCCCATTTTCCAGTGGATGCAGGTACCTCTGCAAGCCATGATAGACCTTCCTTGTTGTCTGCTACACCCCCAATCATGGTGTCATCTGCAAATTTGCTGATCCATTAACCACATTATCATCCAGATTATTGATACAGATGACAAACAACAAAGGACGTAGCACTAATCCCTGTGATGCACCATTAGTCACAGGCCTCCAGTCAGAGAGGCAACTATCTGGCTTCTTGCACAAAGTGAACGACTAA
The DNA here is from genome assembly GCF_030028105.1 of Mobula birostris. NCBI lineage: Eukaryota > Metazoa > Chordata > Chondrichthyes > Myliobatiformes > Myliobatidae > Mobula > Mobula birostris. The sequence continues at coordinate 16,308,407 of NC_092387.1, read as the reverse complement.
TCCAATTTACTGCATTATTTTGAACGCCATGCAACTGAACCTTCTTGACCAACCTCCCATACAGGATCTTGTCAAATGCCTTGCTAAACTCCATGCAAACAATATCTACTGGCTTGTCTTCATCCACTTTCCTTGTAACTTTCTCAAAAAACTCTAAGATTAGTTAGAAATGATCTACCACGCATGAAGCCATGCTGATTATCCTTCATAAGTCTATGGCTATCCAAATACTGTACTTATATATCCGGTCCCTTAGATTACCTTCCGATAACTTTCCCACACCTGATGTCAGACTGACCAGCTTATAATTTCCTGCCTTATGTTTAGAGCCTTTTTTAAACTGGAGAGGTTTCAAAGGAGGTTCACAAAAATGATTCCAGGATTGAATGGCTTTTCATACGAAGAGCATCTGATGGCTCTGGGCCTATATTCGCCATCCAGAATTCAGAAGAATGAGGGGTGACCTTATTGAAACCTACTGAATGGTGAAAACCCTTGATAGAGTTGATGTAGAGAGGATGGGAGAGTCTAAGACCAGAGGACACAGCCTCAGAATAGAGGGTTGCCCTTTTAGAACGGAGATGACAAGGAATTTCTTTAGCTACAGGGTGGTTATTCTATGGAATTCTTTGCCACAGGCAGCTATGGAAGCCAAGTCTTTAAGTATATTTAAGGCAGAGGTTGATAGATTCTAGAATGGTCAGGGCATGAAGGGATATCAGGAGAAGGCAGGAGTTTGGGCTTGACAGGAAAATTGGATTAGGCATGATGATATGATGGAGTGGACTCGATGGGCCAAATGGCCTAATTCTGCTCCTAAATCTTATGGTTTTATGGAACAACACTGGCTATCCTCCAATCCTCTGGTACCTTTCCTGTTGCCAATGATGATCTAAATATCTCTGCTAGGGCCCCGGCAACTTCTGCTCTTGCCTCTTGTAGGGTCTGAGAGAACAACTTGTTAGGCCCTGGGGATTTATCCATCTTGATTTGCCTCAGGATAGCAAACACCCCCTCCTCTGGAATGTGTACAGGATCCATGAAGTTGGTGCTGGTTTTCCTCACTTCTATAGACTCTGTGTCTGTCTGAGTAAATACAAATGCAAAAAATTTATTTAAGGTATCTCCCATGTGGCTCCACACATGAATTACCATTCTGATCTTCCAGAGGACCAATTTTGTCCCTTACAATCCTTTTGCTCTTAACATATCTGTAGAATCCCCTAGGATTCTCCTTCATCTTGTCTTTTAGCCCTCCCGACTTCTTTCTTAAGTGTCCTCTTGCATTTCTTGTAATCCAAAAGCAACTTATTTGTTCCTACCTGCCTATGCTATGCACCTCTTTTTTTTCCTCTTAACCAGGGCCTCAATGTCTCTTGAAAACTAAGGTTCCCTACACTTGTTATCTTTATCTTTTATTCTGACAGGGACATACAAGCTTTGTACTCTCAAAATGTTGCTTTTGAAGGCCTTGTGGGTCTTTAGATACCAAATGTTCCCCTACACAAACTTCTGTCCTTGCCTTATCTCATTCCCAAATAGCAGATACAGTATTGCATGCTCTCTCATTGGTACTTCTAAGTATTAATTAAGGAAACTTTCCTAAACACATTTGACAAACTCTATCCCATCTAGTCCTTTTACAGTATGGGATTCCTAGTCAACATGTGAAAGTTAAAATCACCTACTATAACAACCTTATGTTTCTTGCAACAGTCTGTGATCTCTTTACCAATTTGTACTTCTAAACCCCTAGGACTGTTGGGTGGTATGTCCAGTCTGTCCTGACGGAGTACTGTTATGTCATTTTCCCTGACTGGAAATGCCACCCCCGTTCCTTTAATCCCTCCTGCTCTGTCATGTCTAAAACAACAGAACCCCTGGAATCTTGAGTTGCCAATCTTGCCATTCCTTCAATCAAGTCTCAACAATGGCTACAATGCCATAATTCCAGGTGTTGATCCATACCCTGAGTTCATCCACCTTTCCGATGATACTTCTTGTATTGAAATATATGCAGCTAATACACTAGTTAAACCATGCTTAATTTTTTTGATTCTTGACTTTGTCTAACGTCTTACTAACATCTGTCTCCACAACCTCTCCACTAACTGTTCTGGCACTTTGGTTCCCAACCCCTGCAACTCCAGTTTAATCCCACCACGCAGCATTTGCAAACCTTCCTGCTAGGATATTAGTCCCCTTCCAGTTCAGGTGCAAATCTTCTCTTCAGCACAGGTTCTACCTTCCCTGGAAGAGAGCCCAATGATCCAAAAATCTAATGCTCTCTCTCCTACATCAACTCCTTAGCCACGTGTTAAACTGTATAATCTTCCTAGTTCTGACCTCACTAGCACATAGCACAGGCAGCAATCCTGAGATCACAATGCTGGAGGTCCTGCCCTTTAACTTAGCACCTAACTCCCTATGCAGAACCTTGTTACTCATTCTACTCATGTCATTGGTACCTAAAGGGAGCAAGACCTCTGGCTGTTCACCTTGCCTCTTGAAAATGCTGAGGAATTGATCCAACCTGGACCCTGGCACCCATTAATCTTGTTCTCGTACACAGACCCTCCTACCTGTTCTCCTAGTGAACAAATCTCCTATCACCACAGCGTGCCTCTTTCCTCCTCCTCTCCCCCCCCCCCCCCCCGCCAACCTTCCGAATCATAGCCAGACTCAGTGCCAGAGACCTGATCACTGTGACTTTCCTCTGCTAGGTCACAACCTCCGCCCCCACAATATCCAAAGTGATATACCTGTTGTTGAGGGGGTAGCACAGGGGTACTCTGCACAGCTCCCTTAACCCCTTTTCCCTTCCTGACTGTCACCCAGATTCCTGTGTCCTACACCTTGGGTGTAACTACCTCTCTACATGTCCTATCCATCACCCTCTCAGCCTCCTGAATGATCCAGAGTTCAACCAGATCCAGCTCCAACTCCTTAACGTGGATTGTTAGAAGCTGCATCTGGATCCACTTCTCGCAGTTGTAGTCATCAGGGACACTGGAGGTCACCCTGCTTTCCCACATCCTGGAAGAGGAGCATTCAACTATCCTGCCTGGCATAAAACTGTCCTAACTGAGCAAATGTAAAGAAGGGAGGGAAAAAAACCTAGAGCTTTTCTTTTTTGCTTTCTTTCATCTGACTGAAGCCTCGAAGAGCTAAAATCTCAAAATCACCACTCTAAATCTGTCCACGGTGCTTGCCCCTGCCTTCCTTTAATTTCTTCTTGCTAATCAATTCCAAATGCATATTTGTCGCTGGTCAGAGCTCCAAACAAACTGCCTTGAGTTGCTGCCTTTTCTACTTGGTCAGCGGACCTGAGTGAAATTTCCTTCTCTCAGGCTTCTGATCTCCTGTGGTTGCTGGTCAGAGCTTTATGGATAGATCCTCACTTTTATCAGTGTTAGGTGAAATGTTTCTATCACAGTAAAATTTATTTATAATTCTCAGTAAGAGACATGATAATATGTAAATAGATGTAACATATTATTTATAATTTATGTGTTGATGGTGCCAGACATCACAGATTATTATGAATGGAAAATAATTAGTTATTTTGAACCAATATTTCCAGTCTGCTCGGTTTTCTCACCAAACAACAATTCAACTGATTGGCAAGAACCTACATTGACTTGAGAACAGTTGCACTTTGTGGCCTTAGAAGGGCCGTATCCTCTTTCTGCATCTTAGCAGCAGGATAATACAATGGGCTATGCTGTATTGCACAAGTGCCCTGGCAAAGCACTGTGCCAGTAGAATGCTATGAACTGCCAATTTTGCTTATGGTAGAGTATTAACTAAATGGGACAACATTTTAAATTGCTAACATCAGTGCTATTTTTCCAAACCTACCTCTGCATACAAGTAACATCTATAACTAACGTTGCAATCAGCTAATTTGTTCTCAGTCTTTTACAAATTTAGTTGCAAAACTGTGGTCAATATATTGTTTTTGATTTTTTTGGTGCTTATCCCCAATAGAAATAGAAACAAGGACACGTTAAATTACATTATATTACAATCAATAAGTTAAAGAACATAATTAACAATAACATTATTACAACTCTCTGAAGAAAAGATGTTCACTTGAAATACATCCACTGAAAATATCAGCATATTATAGCTGAAAGTAAATCTAATTAGAAACATAGAAACATAGAAAATAGGTGCAGGAGTAGGCCATTCGGCCCTTCGAGCCTGCACCGCCATTTATTATGATCATGGCTGATCATCCAACTCAGAACCCCGCCCCAGCCTTCCCTCCACACCCCCTGATCCCCGTAGCCACAAGGGCCATATCTAACTCCTTCTTAAATATAGCCAATGAACTGGCCTCAACTGTTTCCTGTGGCAGAGAATTCCACAGATTCACCACTCTCTGTGTGAAGAAGTTTTTCCTAATCTCGGTCCTAAAAGGCTTCCCCTTTATCCTCAAACTGTGGCCCCTTGTTCTGGACTTCCCCAACAGCGGGAACAATCTTCCTGCATCTAGCCTGTCCAATCCCTTTAGGATTTTATACATTTCAATCAGATCCCCCCTCAATCTTCTAAATTCCAACGAGTACAAGCCCAGTTCATCCAGTCTTTCTTCATATGAAAGTCCTGCCATCCCAGGAATCAATAATTCATCCAGAACTTCAATCCTTTTATAATCTGAATACTGTATTTTCAAACCCTACTAGCATTTACAACTAAAGTGCTCTCTGACATCAGCTCAATCTTGTAATTACCTCCTTTACATTCCTATAGCATAATATGAAGCACTTAAAAATTATGTGGAACATAGAATGCAAAGTTTTAAAGAATGAATTCAATGAATTCATTATTTAATTTATTATTTAGATTCCAGATAAAATGAATAACTGTCATTGCCATGTTTCTCACCATTGTAATATTACTCTACCTACCAAATCACACATAAGAGAAAATCTGCAGATGCTGGAAATCCAAGCAGCACACACAAAATGCTGGAGGAACTCAGCAGGCCAGGAAACATCTATGGAAAAATTACAGTTGACGTTTCGGGCTGAGACCCTTCGGCAGGATCACCTACCTAATATTCTGATTTGGTATCAGTTCAAAGCATGCAAGTTCTTGTAGAACTTTGTTCCATATTTTTTAGTGCAATATGACTCCTCCTTGGCATAACTGGCTGTATATTGCAGATGAATCATTGTGAGTCATGGGATTTTGTATTTCTAACAAATTTGCTGCAGTCACTATTTATTCTTAGATTAAATATAGAACCAGCCAAATCAAGGGTAGTAATGCTACCTCAAAATAAAGTTACAATCATGGCCGATCTACATCAAGCCCTGTGTCTCAGCCCCATTGTTCTCAATCTTCCCTGAACTTTTAAATATTTATCTGTCTTTAATTTTGGCGATTTCTTCAGTTCACCCAATGGTAGGCAATAGCAAACCACTGTTGCAATTTGCTAAGAAAACCATGGTTGAACTCACAAAATGTATTACACAACAACAGTGTTAAGAGGATCTTCAAGACAATTCTGAAGATGCTTCACTCGGTAGGGTTGATTCTGGTCAGCAGGGGATCCCCGACCGTCATCAAGCTACTGCTCATAAGATTAAAGTAACACAAAGGAAAACTATTGCTACTTGGAATGTAAGAACACTGTATCAGGCAGGAAAATTGGACAATGTGATAAATGAAATGGAAAGACTAAAGATTAACATCACGGGAATTAGTGAATTTCGTTGGACAGGTGCTGGAACATGTCAGATGTGAAATAAAACACTAGTTTATTCTTGTGGAACATCCCATATTAGTGGAGTAGGAATTCTTATGGATGAAAACATGGCAAAAAGTGTTTTAGGACATTGGGCAATATCAGAAAGAGTACTCCTTGTTAGATTCGGAGGACAACCATTTGATTTAGCAATTATACAGGTATATGCAGCAACAACAGATGGAACAAATGAAGATACAGGTAAATTCTATGAAGAGCTTGAACAAGCAAAGAATGGATGCAAATCTCAAGATACAGTACTGTTATTGTCATGGGAGATCTAAATGCTAAAGTAGGACAAGGTGCTGATGGAAATACCATAGGAAAATTTGGATTCGGGGAAAGAAATGAAAGAGGTGAGAAATGGGTAGAATGGTGCAAGGTGAATAATCAGGTCATTAGGAATGCCTACTTTAAAAACCATCCAAGATGCTTGTGGACCTGAAAAAGTCCAGGTGATAACACTAGAAATCAAATTGACTTTATTACTATAAACCAAAGATTTAGAAACTCAGTGAGTCAATGCAAAACATATCCAGGTGCAGACTGTAATAGTGACCATAACCCAGTAGTAAGTCATGTAAAAGTAAAACTTAAAAAATTAAAGAAGCAAAAAACCTGAACAATCCCTTGACTACTTGCAATCAATTAAAGAAGAAAACTTAAGACAAAAATTTACAATTGAAGTAAGGAATAGATTTCAAAGTCTAGAAATAGAATCTGTTGAAGATGATAGCAATCATGTAGAAATGAAATTTAACTCTCTAAAGGATGCCTTGGTAGAATCAGCAAAGTCAGTGATTTCTAAAAAAGAAAAAAGCACAAAGATTAAATGGATGACAGATGAAATCAAAAATCTAATGGAAGAAAGGAGACTGAAGAAAGCAAATTCTATAGAATATAAGTCCTTAGATAAAAAAGTTAAAAGCTTATGTCAAAATGCCAAAGAAGAATGGTTAAACTAGGAATGTGAGCAACTAGAAAGAATCCCTGTTACTGATCCAAAAAGGTTACATCAACAAACCAAGGATATCACTGCTAAAAAGCCCCTCTGTTCTTCAGGTGGATGTTTGAAAGCAAAGGATGGTACCATTATCATGGAAAAAGATGAGATTATGAACAGATAGACTGAGTATATTCAGGAATTGTTTGAAGACGATTGAGGTGAAACACCAGAAATTAAGAAAAACATTGAAGGTCCAAGTATTTTAAAATCTGAAGTTCGTAATGCAATAAATAAGATGAAGAAAGGAAAGGCAGCAGGTCCTGATGAATTAGTAATAGAACAAATTATCGCCCTTGAAGATTATGGAATTGAAAAATTTACTGATTTAATTAATGACATTTATGAGACTGGAATAATACCATAAGAGATAAAAAATTCAGTACTTATCACTCTTCCTAAGAAACTTGGAGCAATAGAATGTGAATTACATAGGACCATAAGTTTAATGAGTCACATCACCAAGATACTTCTAAGAATTTTGATGACAACAGTTAAAAGTAAGATACAAGCTGAAATAGGCAAAGAACAATGTGGTTTTGTGAAAGACAAAGGTACAAGAAATGCAATATTGATGTTAAGGATACTATCAGAATGAGCTATTCAAGAGCAAAAAGATTTGTTTGTTGTTTTATTGACTACACAGAAGCATTTGATAAAGTGAAGCACAATAAGTTATTTGAAATATTACAGAAACTCTAGATCTAGATTCCAAAGACCTTTGCCTAATCAGAAATCTGTACTGGGAACAAACTGCCACTGTAAGAATAGATGGAGAAGTGAGTCAGTTTACGAAAATCAAGAGAGGCGTTAGACAAGGGTGTGTTTTCTCCCCGATTTATTTAATGTGTACAGTGAAACAATATTACAAAACATAAGAGACATCTTGGGAATCAAAGTTGGTGAAAACATCAAAAATTTCAGATATGCAGATGACACTGTGTTAATTGCAAGTACGGAGGAAGAACTACAAAACTTAATTGATATAATTGTTGAAGAAAGTGCAAAAATGGGTCTATCTATCAATTGCAAGAAGACAGAATGTATGGTGATATCAAAAAAGAAGGAGGATCCTATCCGCAGGCTGAGAATAAGCGGGAAAGACATAAAACAAGTACAGAACTTTTGCTCCTTAGGAAGCTGGGTGACATCAGATGGCAGGTGCGACTTGGACATCAAAAGAAGAATAGGGATGGCAAAAGACACCTTTACGAGAATGAAGAGTATACTGACCAGTACTAAACTAGACATGACAACCCGCCTCAGAGTACTGAAATGTTACGTTTATCCAGTTATGTTATATGGCTCAGAATGTTGGGCAATATCTAGTAACATGAGGAAACAAATTGAAGCAGCAGAGATGTGGTTTTTGAGGAGGATGCAAAGAACATGGACGAAATGAATATCTAATGAGGATGTCATGAACAGAGCAAATACAAAAAGAGAAATAATGTATGAGATCATGAAAAGGCAACGTAACTTCATTGGACATGTGATTAGGAAAGAGGCGTTAGAATGCACGGTAACTACGGGAAAGATTGAAGGGAAGAAAGCAAGAGGAAGGCAAGGACAAATGATAATGGAGACAGCAGCCAGAGAACTGGAAATGAATACAAATGAATTGATCCACTAGACCCAAAACAGGAGTGTGTGGGCCATGGCAGTCAAAGCTCAAACTGGGCATGGCACTTGATGATGATGATGATGATTTTTAATTTAAATAGTTCTAATGAGATAGCCTCTGCAACACTTTATGGTAGAGATTCTCCAATGTCTGCAAAAGATAGAGAAGAAGAGCAAAGATAAATAGTAAGGAGTAGTGGAAAGACAGAAAGATAGGGAAGAGAAAAGGACATCGGGGAGACAGAAAGGAGAGAGATGGGTTGGAAATGATGCGATGGGGAATGAACATTGATGAGGAGATCATGGAAGGTCTTGAGAGAAGGAAAATGGAGAGAGGCAGAGAAAGAAAGGGAAGAAAGGCGATGTCTAGAGAGGAAAATATATGAAAAACAGAGTGGGTAAAGGAAAGGGAATAGGGAGAGGGAAAGAATGGGGGAATGGAGGGAAAAGATGGAGGTGAGAGTGGGGAAGGAACAAATATTCAATATGTCACAGCTGCACTCAGCGGTTCACACCTGCTTCAGAAGGGCGACAATTATAGAAGACCAGGGTGAGCTGCTTCAATGCTATCACCCAGTGGCACATATCTACTGTGATGAAGTACTTTGATTGGTTGGTCATGGTCAGAATCAAATCCTGCCTAAGCAAGGACCTTCACCTGCTGCAATTTGCCTATCACCACAATAGACCTACAGCAGATGCAATCTCACTGGCTCTCCACTCAGCCTAGGATCACCTAGACAATAGTAATACCTATGTCAGGCTGCTGTTTATTGACTACACCTCAGCATTCAATGCGAACTACCCTCAATTCTAATCAACAAGCTCCAAAATCTGGGTCACCGAACATCCCTCTGCAACTGAATCCTTGACTTCCTCATCAAGAGATGACAGTCTGTGCAGATCAGAAATAACATCTTCTCCTCTCTGACAAATAGCACTGGCGCACCTCAAGAATGCATGCTTAGCACGCTGCTCAAGTTTCTCCACACCCATGATTGTGAGGCTAGGCACAGCTCAAACATCATCTGCTGGTGACACAACTATTGTTGGCAGAATTTCAGATGGTGTTGAGGAGGCGTACAGGAGCGAGATAGTTCAGCTGGCTGAGTGGGGTTGCAATAACAACCTTGCACTCAATGTCAGTAAGACCAAGGAATTGATTGTGGACTTCAGGAAAAGGACGTTAAGGGAACACACACCAGTCCTCATCGAGAGAGCAGAAGTAAAACGGGTGAGCAGTTTCAAGTTCCTGAGTGTCAACATCTTGGGGATCTTTTCTTGGCTCAATATATTGATGCAATTACAAAGAAGGCATAACAGTGGCTATATTTCATTAGGAATTTAAGGAGAGTTGGTATGTCACCAAAGACAGTCGCAAATGTCTATTTCTACAAATGTACCGTGAAGAACATTCTAACTGGTTGCATTATCATCTACTATGGAGGGCTACTGCACAGGATCAGAAAAAGCTGCAGAATGTTATAAATTCAGCCCACTCTATCATGGGCAACAGTCTCTCCAGCATCAAGGGTACCCTCAAAAGGCAGTGCCTCAGAAAGGTCACATCCATCATTGAGGACCCCATCCCACACCCTCTTCCCATTGTGTCCATCAAAGAGAAGGCATGGGAGCCTGAGGGCATACACTCAATGTTTCAGGACCAGCTTCTTCCTCTCTGCCATCACACCTCTGAATGGATAATAAACCGATGAACACTACCTCAGTATTCTTTTCCCCTCTTTTGCACTATGTATTTAATTTTACACACACACACACCCACAAACATCAAGTTTCAAGACATATGCCAGTGATAATAAATCTCATTCAGATTCTGAAATATGGAAAGGGTAAGATGAGAAATGTGAGAAAGAGAAAGGAGAAGGAAGGAAGAAAGAAAGAAAGAGTGAGATGGGGGAAAGATAGAGGGGAGAAAAACAAGGACTGTAAGAGAGAGAGAGTTGAAAGAGAGAAGATTGTACAGGGAAAAGGAAGGGACCTCAACTGTCTTAGTACTTTGATTAAAAGCCAGAGTGTAGTTTGATTCACTCATGATTTTTTTAATATAATCACATGATAGTGTTTTTAATAATGATAATAATCCAAGTTTAAATTTTATAATGTTAAAGATACTATTCATTTTACATGATTTTGTAATATAATGAAACAATGAATACAGCAACCAATAAAACTTTTTTGTAGAATTTAAGCTGATCATTCTGTATTATTTTAATCATATTTTATGTAACATGATTTTACATTATTATTATATATTGAAATCTTCTTTGTGAATAATAGCTGAATTACATAGTTTGAAAGCATTTTGAAAGGTTTGAAGATATGTATGCAATTGGACTGAGAAAGTATTAATAGATAATGGAATAGCCCAAGCACTTCCATTAGCATTGACAATGCAGTAACAGAAATTAGTTGTTGGCTAATTACAAAATGCTAAGTAGGCTGTCAAATTTCCTATGAAAACACAGTAATTGTTAAAGTAGTTAGCTTGGAGTGCTAAAAGTTTGGAATTCAAACTTAAGGAAATCAAGCCATTCAGCAGGACCTCCTGCCTAAGCTCCACCTATTCCTTGCTGCCCACTGATGGCTTTGAGGTGGGCGGGTAAAAAAAGTTTTGTGGGTCTCATGTTTGAGGTTAGTGGGTAGAACGGTGGTGGTGGAAGACTGGAGTGTGTTGGGAGACCTTACGGTTCGATGACAAACAAAATAATTTAGGAATAATAGCAAAGAATGATGATTGCTGTTGGACAGGTGCACCATAATGCTGCATGTTTAGCCCCCTGCTTTACTCACTTCACACTTATAACTAAGCACAGGTACAATGCCATATTCAAGGCTGCTGATGGTACAGCTGTTGTAGGCCGAATCAAAGGTGGTGATAGATCAGCATATAGGAGGGAGATTGAAAATCTGGCTATGATGTCAGTGTGAGCAAGACCAAGGAGCTGATTATTGACTTCAGGAGGAGGAAAGCGGATGCCCATGAGCCAGTCCTCATCGGAGGATCAGAGGTAGAGAGAGTTAGCAACTTTGAATTCCTCGGTGTCAGCATTTCAGAGGACCTGCCCCAGGCCCAGTACATAAGTGCAATTACTAACAAAGCACAGCAGTGCATCTATTTCCTAATAAATTTGCAAAGATCTGGAATGACATCTAAAACTTTGACGAACTGTATAGATGTGTGGTGGAGTGAGTATATTGACTGACTAAATAACAATCTGGTATGGAAACACCAATGTCCTCAAATGGAAAATCGTAGTGGATATGGCCCAGTCCATCATGGGTAAAGTCCTCCCCATCATTGAGCACATCTACATGAAGCGTTATTGAAGGAAAAGAGCTTCCATCATCAGGAACTTCACCACCCCCCACTCCTCCACCACTCCAGATCATGCTCTCTTTTTGCTCCTGCCATCAGGAAGAAGGTACAGAAGCTTCAGGACTCACACCATCAGGTTCAGGAACAGTTATTACTCCTCAACCATCAGGCTCTTGCACCAAAGGGGATAACTTCACTTGTCCCATAATTGAAATGCTCCTTCAACTGATGGACTCACTTTCACGAGGAAATCTGCAGATGCTGGAATTTCAAGCAACACACATTAAAGTTGCTGGTGAATGGCAGCAGGCCAGGCAGCATCTATAGGAAGAGGTACAGTTGACGTTTCGGGCCGAGACCCTTCGTCAGGACTAACTTTAGTCCTTTCTTAAATGAACCATAGTATGTCACAAATAACTTGAAGATGCTTTTACTCTAGGAAAAAATAAATACCTGCACTCAGAATCAAGAATGGCATTAGAGTCAGGGCTTGCACAACATGAACAAAGTACATATTTGTTTATTAACAAGAAAGTGTGATGGGAGCTCATAAGAGTGATGTAGATGAAAGGAGACTTGGAAATATGGGATATGATCACTGCTGCCACTGTTCACTTGCTAATTTCCCTTGGTAGTTACTCAACATTATTGCATGTATCCTGATGGCAAACTTTCTTTCTATACAGGTGTAGATGGAGCAGTATTAGTAAAACCTCTCAAGGATATGAATGTAATGCTACAGCACTGAGTTTCTGTTTTTCTAATTCACAGCACCAATTTCGAGCCTAGAATATTAATGGGTAACATACTATAAGAAGCATTTTTAAATAGTGGAGAAAAATGAGATGAGAATTGATGTCAAGCAATGGGGACACAATGAACGCACCAGGAATGTTTTGAATCAGAATCGGGTTTAATATCACTGGTGTATATCATGAAATTTGTTGTTTTGCAGCAGCAGCACATTCAGTCATAATAATAAAAAAACTATAAATTACCATGAGAAATATATTTTAAAATGAATTAAATAAGTAGTGAAAACAGAGAGCAAAATATTGAAGTAATGTTGTCCATTCATTTTGTGCTGTGAAAGTGAAGGAAAACGGACTTGGTTATGTCAGTTGAAAAGCCTCCAAAGCCAATGTATCCTAATTTAGCTAAGGGGCCAAATCTGTGCACAGTATTCCAGTCAAGGCCTCATCAACCTGTAACACAACTGTAACAAATCTCTCCTAATCTTAAACTCCAACCCCTTTTACAATAAAGGGCAAAAGGCTTGTTGGACCTGCCTACGAATAATTTGTGAGTCATACACTAGAACACCCAGATCTCACTGAACTTCACCCAAAGCAACATGCACAGCACACTGGAGGAACTCAGCAAGTCAGGCAGCATCTGTGGAAACCAACAGTCAACGTTTCAGGGCGACCCGTTGAGTTCACTCATTTGGAATCTCTCTCCAATTAGGTAAACAGTATCATCAGCAATTTATTTATTCATTCATTTAAGGGATGTAGACAGTGCAGATTCATTGCCTAACCTTGATACTGAGGCAAGTGGTTGTTATGAATCAATCACAATACTGTATTCAGACATTGACCCAATGGTGAAAGCACGGCACACTTCTTTCTTGGTGGACACTGGTGAGCTAAATGGGTTTCCATACCAGCTTTTTTTATTCATGGGTTAATTCTCTTGCAAATCTAGCAAGAATTGTATTCATGTTCTTCAATCTGGATTCTATACTACAGTGCTACTACACCTATTTGTTTAATGGTGTTTACCTTCTCTTCAAGCAGACAGCTGGTGATCATTCCTGAAAATGCAAATACATCAGGAAGTTGAACCTCAGAGCTGCTAAAAAGAAACCTTGTGGCTGTCTACATGAATATCTTTATATGGTTGCATAATTACAGAACTGAAGCTCTGCAGTTTATGAATACCTTTGGGGACCTTGACTGCCATTTTCATTCTGTTTGAAAGCCTCCTACTCACTTTCCTTAATAGCTTGATTAACTAATGACTCATGCAACTTAAAATCAGTGAATGATTTTCTCTAATTAAAGAAACCTGGAAATTATACTGAGAGCTGGAACTGTGCTACAAATAGTTAGTGATAAATTAAGTACAATGTAAACATTTGAGAATCAGTGCATACTTATGGATAAAGAGTATAACTGTAAATAACTTTTGTGTGTGAAGCATTAGGATAGGCTACAGCTTCACTGCACAAAAATTACCATGTTTCCCTTCATACCTCTTCCTTTACCTATTCCCCTCTTCATCCTTAACCAGTTACTTACCAATACATGCTGTATGATGCTGTGTGAATCCAGGAGGGCACTTACAAGTAAATCCACCAATTGTATTGACACAAAGAAACTGACAATTGTGCTGCTTTGTAGAACATTCATCTAGATCTAGCAAAGAAAAAAGCAACAGTTTAAATTATGGAGCTATGAAAGACAAATATTTTTACTCCAGCTTCCTCTCTCCATACCCTAAGAACATAATGATGCTAGAGTGACAATGTATAATTAATAACAGTAATATTAAGTAGTGGGCATGTGGCCAAGTGGTTAAGGCATTGGACTAGCGACCTGAAGGTTGTGAGTTCGAGCCCCAGCCGAGGGAACGTATTGTGTCCTTGAGCAAGACACTTAATCACACATTGCTCTGCGACGACACTGGTGCCAAGCTGTATGGGTCCTAATGCCCTTCCCTTGGTGTCGTGGAGAGGGGAGACTTGCAGCATGGGCAACTGCTGGTCTTCCATACAACCTTGCCCAGGCCTGCGCCCTGGAGAGTGAAGACTCCCGCAAGATTAACCGATGCCATAATATTAAGTACATCACATTTTGAGATTGGTAATAATACTGCAAATGGTCTTGGAATAATACAAGTAGTGGATCAACAATAATAACCACCTATCTATGATTTTCCCACGAAGCACTATCAACACCAACTGAAACACGTCATGCTTTATGCCTTTCTGAAATACTTGAAATTTCAGTTGTGTATTCTATTTAAAAGTTAAAGCCACCACAGAAATTTGATTGGTACAGATCGTGCATATTTCTAGTGTATATTGTGATGACTTTCCATTATTATATTTTTGAGGCAAAATGCTGATGGTTCAAGGTTTAATAGATTAAATGTGCATCCGTGTGAACATTCTGGTTTAATATGGTGTATGGCTGCATTATTGGAGGGACAGTGCTTTCAATGCAAGTTCTTGCCGTCAGATAGATAGGATAGCTCATTTTTACTTGAAGGCTGAGTTCTGCATGTACTTTTTGTCAACATTTAGTTTTCAACCAGCAACATCCAAGGAAGTGAAATGGCCTTTCTAATAATTTATAACATGAGAAATTCTGCAGATGCTGGAAATCCAAAGCAACATACACAAAATACTGGAGGAACTCAGCAGGTCAGGCAGCATCTATGGAAATGAATAAACAGTCGGTGTTGTGGGCCGAGACCCTTCTTCAGGATCCTTCTAATAATTGCTGTGGGCAATTAGTATGTGAAATGATAGACAAGGATGTCTAAAAATACTACTCCAATTTTCCATAAATAATAAATAAGGTGTGAAGTAAAGATATATTTTCAAATGTGTCTATTTCTTCTGGTTTTTAGCAACTTAAAACAGTTCTGGTAATGGAATTCTGAGAATGCTATCTGTTTTGCTGCAATGCTAAAATTGACTTCTCTTGTTTATTGGATCCCTAGAAATGGATGAAAATATAGATAGCATAATTAGTGAGTTTGCAGAGTACCTAAAAATAGTGGTACAATGGACTGTGAGGAAGGCTGTATAAGGCGACAACAGGATCTTGATCAACTGGAAAAGTGGGAAGAGGAGCAGTAGATGGAATTGAACTCAGACAAGTGTGATGCGTTTTGATAAGTTAATCAAGCCCAGTGAATGGCAGGGGCATAAAGTGTGTTGTTGGGCAGAGAGACCTAAGAGTACATTGTTCCCTGAAAGAAGGTGGTGAAAATGGCATTTGGCCAACTTGCCTTATCAGGCAGAGCTCTGAGTGCAAGAAATGGAACATCATGTTACTGTAGTACCAGTGTTGGATCATACTTGGAATATTGTACTCAGTTCTGGTCACCATGCTCAGAATGGGTGTGATTCAAGCTAAAAGTGGAAACGATGCACAAACATGTTGCTGTTGCCAGGACAGGATGGCATGAGAGATTGAATAGGCTGTTTTTCCTGAGGCAGTTGAGGTTGAGGGTAACCTTGTAGATGTTAAAAATTAAGAGGCATAAACAGGGTAGAAGACTTTTCCCCCAGGATAGAGGATTCTCAAACCAGTGGACATCGGTTTTTGGGGTGGCACGATAGTGTAGCAGTTAATGTAATTCTTTACAGCACCAGTGGCATGGGTTCAATTCCTGTCGTTGTTTATAAGTAGCTTGTGCGTTCTCCCCGTGACCGCATGGGTCTTCTCCAGGTATTTCGGTTTTCTCCCTCATTTCAAAGATGTATGGGCTGGTAGGTTAATTGGTCACATGTGTGTAATTGGGTAGTTCAGGTTTGTTGGGCTGGAAGGGCATGTTACTGTGCTGTCTGTCTAAATAAGTAAAAAAACGTGATTTTTTTGATATCTGTTTATTTTTCTAATAAGTAAATGCACTACACTGTTGTGCTGCCCCATATCTTTGAATGCTGCCATATAATGGGAAGGTAATTATTAAATCTAATCCATATATTTAAAACGTCTCTTTTTACCTTACCACCGCTGGGAACTAAAACTTCAAATTTTGTTTAACCTAATGTTCATTAATAGGTTCTCCTAGAAAAATAAAAATTGAAACAAATATCCAGAATATTATGTTCTGGGCTTCATTTCCTTTATAAATATCAAATTTTCAAATTTAAGGATTTTTAAAACTTAATAGGATTATTTTTCTCCTAACATTTTTAACTGTTTAATATAGCTTGTTTAATTGCAGATTGCTATGTCCTTGAGGGCAGCATTTTATACTGTATGTCAGCGTAATACAAAATATTTGGTAATAGCAGAAAGGACTAATTAAAAAAAAGTGCCCCCATTGCATGTCAAAACTATATGTAACTTTAATTTCAACCAGGTGTCAGAGAATGAATCCTTTATTTAATTTTGTACTTATGAAGAAGCAGTTGGTTTTATTCTTCGTAGAATGAAGGGCTGAAGTTAGCAACTAATTGATAACTATCTGAAATATAATATAAATGAGACGCCAATGCAATAAGCTTGTTATTATTATTCTTACCTGCTACTTGTCAAATCTGTTTATGAAAGCAATCATCTTTCAGATAATTAAAATTGGCACTTAAATAAAATTAATCAACAGTTGCCAGCAACTAAAATTAATTTTTAATTTAAATCTGCTGAAAAATAATAGGGGATGTTCATGAGTTATGAGCAGCTACTTCTGGGACACCTGTACATATAAATGAGCCCCAAATGTTATTAAATTCAAAAGTCTGACATATGTACATAGGTTCATCCCTACAAATGGAAGGTCTAGTTAGACCATAAGACAAAGGAGAAGTCAGCCATTCAGCCCATTGAGTCTGCTTCGCCATTTTATCACGAGCTGATCCATTCTCCCATTTAGTCCCACTCCCCCACCTTCTCACCATAATTTTTGATGCCCTGGCTACTCGGATACCTATCAATCTCTGCCTTAAATACACCCAATGACTTGGCCTCCACTGCTGCCTGTGACAACAAATTCCATAGACTCACCACCCTCTGACTAAAAAAATTTCTTCCCATTTCTGTTCTGAATGGGCGCCCTTCAATCCTTAAGTCATGCCCTCTCGTATTAGACTCCCCCCATCATGGGAAACAACCTTGTGTATTTTTTGACTCCTGGATAAAGTTCTGGCCATCTGTAAGACCGGAAATGGATTTGTAACCCAGAGATGGCCTGTAATGAAAATCTGGATGAGGTAAGTTACTTTGATAAAAAAATATTCACCTTTGCAACTTTTCCCATTTTCTTGCAGTATGTATCCTCTAGGACATGCGCATTGGTAGCTTCCTTCCGTGTTTTTACAGATGAAATTACATGGTTTTGGTGACTGCAGACATTCATCACGATCTAGTAATTCAGAAGAATGTACATTATAAACTCTTCAAGTACTTTAAAAGTAACTGCAGCTGTTAGGATAGAAAGAAACATGTTTGAAATGAATCACAACTACTTTGAGATTCATCATTAGCAAATATAACAGTACAATCTGAAGGAAAGTTCAATGGGAACACACTGCATGTTAAAATTGATCATAGCACATTGGAGTTGTATCATTTCTGTATAATGAAGGCATAATTTTTTTTAAGGAATGTCAGATGTTGGACAAACATTGTCCTGAATAACTGCTCATCATTCCCTTATACAAGAATATTAAGAAATAACTTAACCCATTTTACTAATTTTTAATACACATACATTTATACTCATTTTATATCTATGCAGATTATACTTCACAGATATGAGAGTATTTTCAACATTCAACAGTGTCATATTTGACTTTGTATCAACTATCGACTTTACTTTTTCTGCCCAAAAACTTGCTTTACTTGGCTTCATTATAAACAGTCACAATATAGTTAGATGTATGACAGAAATTACCATTTTCTATATTTAAGTCTTTGCTCAACTCTGCTTTTATTTTACATTCTTTATATAACCCCATCACACATAGGCTAGGACTTCCTTGCTCCTAGCTAGCTGCTTTCTCTTTCTGCTGAAATAGCACCATAATTTATTCTCCTTAACTAGTACCCCTATCTTTGCCAACCAGCATGTCTTCATCTTCCATCGTAACGAATTCACACATCATCGCTCTCATTCACAAGCCTTAACATTGCTGCATATTGGGGAAACTCCCTTAATGTTGTGTCATGCTGGAACTGGGTTGAATTATCAACTTATATCCAAAGATACAATGGAAATACTTGATTCATTTTTAGGTGTGGGCCTCAGTTGAATTGCACCAGGATAATGAAGGCATTAGATCAAGAATGCCATTACAAATTATGTTTTTGGCAATGGAAATCAGCTGGATCCTGTAAGCGTGTGGATATTGTTGGGAAGGTCAGCATTGCCTATTGCCAATTACCTTCAACAAGGTGATAGTGAGCCACAGTATTGAAATAATGGAACTCCTGTGAAGGTGGTACATATGCCCAGAAATAACAAAGAGATGACAATATATTTCAAAGGCAAGACGGCATGTAACTTGGAGGGAAACTTGCAAGCAAATGAATGAAACATTTTATATGGGTCCTTGTGAAATTCTCATGTAATTTTTTAAAAGAAACATCCATTGTGATGAAGTGCTTTGAGAGGTTGGTGATGAAACATTTCAACTCCTGTCCTAGAAGTGACTTGAATCTGCTCAATTTGTCTACCACCACAACAGGTCAACAGAAGATGTCATTTCATTGGCTCTTCACTTAACCCTGGAACATCTGGACAGTAAAGATGTATGCTATTCATCAGGATCTACTTCATTGACTACAGCTCGGCATTCAACACTATCATCTCCTCAAACAATCAATAAGCTCCAAGATCTAAATCTCAATACTTTCTTGTGCAATTAGATCCTCGATTTTTTCACTTGCAGACCTCAGTCAGTTTGGATTGGCAATAACATCTCCTCCACAATTACTATCAGCACAGGTGTATCACGTGGTTCTGTGCTTATCACCTTGCTCTACTCTCTTTATACTTATGACTGTGAATCTAAGCAAAGTTCCAATGCCATATTTACTGAAGGTTTGCTGACAACATGTCTATTATTGGTCGAATCAAAGATGGTGACGAAGTGGCATATAGGAGGGAGATTGAAAATCTGCCTGAGTAGTGCCATAACAATAACCTCTAAATCAATGTCAGCAAGACCAAGGAGCTAATTATTGACTACAGGAGGAGAAAACCAGACTTCCATGAGCCAGTCCTCATCAAGGGATCAGAAATGAAGAGGATCAGCAACTTTAAATTCATTGGTGTTATTAATTCAGAGGATTTGTCCTGGTTCCAACACTTAAGTGCCATTACAAAGAAAGCACCATAGCACTTCTACTTTCTTAGAAGTTTGTGAAGAGTTGGTATGTCATATAACACTTTGACACACTTCTATAGATTTGCAGTGGAGAATATATTGGTTGCATCACAGCCTGGTATGGAAACAAGTTGAATGGATTAGCCTACAAAAAGTAGTCGGTACAGCCCAGTTCATCACAGTAAAGCAATATTGATCTTCAAGGATCCCCACGACACAGGTCATACTCTCTTCTCCCTGCTACCATCAGGAAGGAGTTACAGGATACTCAGAACTCACACCACCAGGTTTAGGAATAGTTATTACACTTCAACCATCAGGCTCCTGAACCAGAAGGGATAACTTCATTCACCCCAACACTGAATTGTTCCCATAACCTCACTTTCAAGGACTCTTCATATTATGTTCTTTATATATACTGCTTACTCATTTATTATTATGGTTATTTTCTTTTTGCATTTGCACAGTTTGTTGTCTTTTGCACATTGGTTGTTTGTCTATCTTGTTATGTGCAGTCTTTCATTACGTTTGTTTGTATTTATTGTGAATGCCAACAAGAAGATGAATTTCAAGGTTGTATATGGTGACATACATGTACTTTGAAAAGAAATATATTTTTAACTTTACCAACAGAATGCTTAGCACAGTTAGAACTACAAAACACGATACTTAATATACATCATTAGAGAGCTCCCTACTTTAATTATACTAATGGTAAGCATGTAAATAGAATCAAGATGATTACACTTTTTAATCAGAAAATAATTGATGAGCTAGCAGTTGAACTATCTCATCTCCTATTCCTGTTATTATTTTCTGTGCATCCCATCCCATTCTGCTAACTGTGACATTGCTTTCAGTTCCTACACAAAGCCCACCTCTCCCCGCATTATTGCTTCGTAACTTGAAAAGCCCTCCCATACCAATGTTACTTGATAATTCTTCTAATATTGTTGTTATATATTTGTATAGCGTCTAGCAATAGTTACTGTATTTAGTAAGTTATATAAATAGATGTTTTGGTATGCCTGAAAATAGTGGGACACATAAAATTAAACCAGTATTCATTCTTCACAGATTAGTTGAACTATCAATGTACTTGGTTCTATTGTAGATATTAATTTAAATATTCATATCAAGCAGTAGTAAAATCAAGGCAACTGGACTTGCTGTGTTGTATAGAGGACATTTCACCACTCATCCAAGAGGACTTCTTCAATTCTAATCCATGGTGTGTAGTTTTCTGGCTTATAAACTCTGTGAGTTTCTTAAAGGTATAGCACTCACATGAGCGTTGTTAAGGGTCATTAGTCTTATCTTTGCATGAATGGAGGTGTGAATTCTTGTGGAGATGCCTCACAGGGTTTATAAACCGGAAAACTACCCACCATGGATCAGAACTGAAGAAGCCTCTTGGATGAGTGGCGAAATGTCTACTAGACAACAAAGCAAGTCCATTTGCCTTGATTTACTACTGTTTGATATACAATGGCCTGGTCAACTGAGAACCTTCAAAGACCTAGTTCAAATATTATATTCAAAAAATAAACATCTATAATTCATCACATGATAAATTAAATTCATATCCATTATTTTTCACTCTTGTCCTTTAAACTCTGTATAATCTATAATCTTGAGTCGATAATTTTCTTTCAAGATACTTACCCTTACAGGATGTGCCAGTGATGTCCGTGGTGTAGCCATTCTTGCAGACACAGTGATAAGATCCAATAGTATTAATACACCGTCCATTCTGACACAAGTTTGCAAGGACTTCACATTCATTAATATCTGAAACAAAACAAGATATTGTTGAAAGCAGCCCCACATAAAACAGAACTGGGTTAAAGAAACACATTGCTTTCTTTTCTTCGAAGGTGATGATTTGCAATACAATGGAATTGTAGTACCACAGCTGATTTCATCTTGCCTTAATCCTTAATTATTAATTTCAAGATTAAAGATTGTTTATGTCATTTCCTGCACACGAGTGCAAAGAAGAATAACGTAATTGTGACTCCAGATTCCATGCAGCACAAAAACACAATCAACATAAATACCTAAAATAGCTTCTATATATATATTGATCACATGTCCATGAAGTGATGCTAGGCTATACATAAGGTGACTGACTGGAAATAATAAATGTAGTGGTGGAGTTATTGGGTAGAGGTGTTGATCAGCCTTAGTGCTTGGGGAAAGTAACTTGTTTTTGAGTCTGGTGGTCCTGGTGTAGATAAATATTCCATGAACAGGGTGGGTGGAATCCTTCAGGAGTTGGACTGCGACCAATCACCAGACAGTAGTATGTGAAGAGGACTACCTTTTCAATCAGGTCTGCACTCAAGGTTGGAAAGGCAGAACTTCGCGGCAGTTTTTTGGAGTTGGACTGTGACCAATCACCAAGTGGGATTCATTAGAAAGTGGGAAAAAAAATAATGCAACCACAAGGGGAATGGCCATTGTTCTGAATGGATCAGTGTTTGGAGTGGCTTTGGCTCATAAAGCTTAGGCAAGATCAGGCTTGGGCGAGGTAAGATATCTCTGTTAAGTTTCTCTTTTTGTTCTTAATTCTTCATCCCTTGTCTGTTAGGGTATGGTAGTGCAGTGAGAATGGATCCAGGAGCAGTGTTTTGTGCTGTGTGTGAGATGTGGGAATTCTGGCAGACCTCCATTCTCCTGGATAAACACATTTGCACCAGGTGCACTGAGCTGCAACTTGTCAGAGAATGTATTAAGAAACTGGAGCTGCAGATCGATGATGTTTGGCTCATGGGAGAATGAGAAGGTGATAGGAGCTACAGAGTGGTAGTCACCCCTAGGCTGAAGAAGACAGATATCTGAGTGACTATGAGGAGAAGGAAGGGAAATGTGCAGAGTACCCCTGTGGCTGTTCCTCTCAATAATAAGTATACCACTTTAGATACTGTTGAGGAGGATTGGGGTGGGGGGAGCCACAGTGACTGGGGCTTTGGCTCAGAAGAGAAGAGAGGTGAAGAGGGCTACAGTGGTGATAGGAGATTCCATAGTCAGATGAACAGAGATGAGATTCCGTGGGCGCGATAGAGACCCTTGGATGGTATGTTGCCTCCCAGGTGCCATAATCAGGGATGTCTCCGATCTGGTCCATGGCATTCTATAATGGAGGGAGAGCAGCCAGAAGTTTTGGTACATATTGGCACCAATGACATAGGTAGCCAAGGTGAAGAGGTCCTGAAGAGAGATTTTAGGGAGCTAGGTAGAAAGCTGAAAATCAGCACCTCCGGGGTAGTAATCTCTGGATTACTGCCCGTGCCACGCGCCAGTGAGGGTAAGAATAGGATGATTTGGCAGGTGAATGCATGGCTGAGGAACTGGTGCAGGGGTAGGGGTTCAGATTTATTGATCATTGGGATCTCTCCTGGGGGAGGTACAAATTAATTTGGCAGGGGGATAGAACTGGAGTGGCACTGCAGAGGAACAAGTAATTGGTTTACAAACAGAGGCAATGCGTAGTGAGACTGCTAGCAAAGAGAAGCTGATGATAGGGCAAAATTGCAGTTGACAGGATGAGTTGCAATGTACAAGGCAGACGAAATCGAAAAGGGTGAACACAGGACTGAAGTTGTTCTATACGAATGTGTGCCGTATATGGAATAAGGTAGATGAAGTTGTAGCACAGTTACAGATTGGCATGTATGGTGTTGTGGGCATCACTGAATCACGGCTGAAAGAAGATTACTGGTCTTTTGTAGACCAGGTGAGGAAACACCAGAGGTGTCTGGGCTTGACTGGGGACTGGCCTCTCATGTCAGAGTTACCCTCCCGTGTTTGAGTGGTGGAATGATAGGCTGGATTGTGTGCGTCTGCGCACTGCCGGGGAGACTGCACCATCAGTTACGGTACATGTCGCTCAGGGTCTTGTACTATATATATGTTTTTTCCATGTGAATATGCTTCTTTGCTCGTGCTATTTGCTCATTATTTTGAATGTGCTATTTTATATGTTTTGCACCTTGGCCCCATAGGAACACTGTTTTATTCACTGTAACTATGTATGATTGAATGATAATTAAACTTGATTTGATTACAGCTGAGGCTTAACGTCCAAGGATACACATTGTATCATAGGCAGAAGGGGTGGCATAGCCCTGCTGGTAAAAACTGAAATCAAACCATTATTAAGAGGTGACATAGGGCCGGAAGGTGTTGAATCGTTGTGTGTAGAGCTAAGGAACTGCAAGGATGAAAAGAACCTGTTGGGAATTATCTACAGACCCCCAAACAGTAGTAAAAATGTGGTCTACAAATTATAATGAGTGATCAAAAATGCATGTAGAAAGGAAAATGCTACGATAGTCATGGGGGATTTCAATATGCAGGTAGATTGGGAAAATAAGGTTGGTGCTAAATCTCAAGAAGAGGATTTTCTGGAATACCTACGAGATGGCTTTTTAGAAGAGCTCATGACTGAGCCCACCAGGGGACCAGCTATTCAGAATTGGGTGTTGTGCAATGAACCAATATTGATTAGAGAGCTTAAGGTAAAAGAACCCTTAGAGGACAGTGATCATAAGATGGTAGAATTCACCCTGCAATTTGAGAAGGAGGTGCTAAAGTCAGATGTATCAGTGTTACAGTGTAATAAAGAAATTACAGAATCATGAGAGAGGAGCTGGCCAAAATTGATTGAAAAAGAACACTGGCAAGCATGATGGCAGACCAGCAATGGCTGAAATATCTGGAAGCAATTCAGAAACACAGGATATACTGTATACATCCCAAGGAGGAAAAAGCATTCTAAAGGCAAGATGACACAACGCAAACACGAGAAAATCTGCAGATGCTGGAAATTCAAGCAACACACACAAAATGCTGGTGGAATGCAGCAGGCCAGGCAACATCTATAGGAAGAAGTACAGTCAACATTTCGGGTCGAGACCCTTCGTCAGGACTAATGGAAAAAAGAGATAGTAAGAGATTTGAAAGTGGGAGTGGGAGGGGGAGACCCGAAATGATAGGAGAAGACAGGAGGGGGAGTGATGAAGCCAAGAGCTGGGATGTGGATTGGCAAAAGGGATACAAGGCTGGAGAAGGGGGATGTATCATGGGACAGAAGGGCTTGGAAGAAAGAAAGGGGGAGGGGAGCAGCAGAGGAAGATGGAGAACAGGCAAGGAGTTATTCTGAGAGGGAAAGAGAGATAAATAAATAAATAAATAAATAACCAGGGATGGGGTAAGAAGGGGCATTAACGGAAGTTAGAGAAATCAATGTTCATGCCATCAGGTTGGAGGCTACCCAAACAGAATATAAGGTGTTGTTCCTCCAACCTGAATGTGGCTTCATTTCGATAGTAGAGGAGGCCATGGATTGATGTACTGGAATGGGAATGGGACGTGGAATTAAAATGTGTGGCTACTGGGAGATCCTGCTTCCTCTGGCGGACAGAGTGTAGGTGTTCAGCAAAGCGGTCTCCCAGTCTGCGTCGGGTCTCACCAATATATAGAAGGTCACACCGGGAGCACCGGACACAGTATATCACACCAACCAACTCACAGGTGAAGTGTTGCCTCACCTGGAAGGACTGTCTGGGGCCCTGAATAGTGGTGAGGGAGGAAGTGTAAGGGCAGGTGTAGACTTGTTCTGCTTACAAGGATAAGTGCCAGGAGGGAGATCGGTGGGAAGGGAGGGAAAGATGTGCTTGGTGGTGGGATCCTATTCTTCCAAGACCTTCCGTCCCATGGTACTCCCCCTTCTCCAGCCTTGTATCCCTTTTGCCAATCAACTTCCCAGCTCTTGGTTTCATCTCTCCCTCTCCTGTCTTCTCCTATCATTTTGGGTCTCCTCCTCCCCCTCCACCTTTCAAATCTCTTACTATCTCTTCTTTCCGTTAGTTCTGACGAAGGGTCTCAACCCGAAATGTTGACTGTACTTCTTCCTATAGATGCTGCCTGGCCAATATAGAAACATAGAAAATAGGTGCAGGAGTAGGCCATTTGTCCCTTCGAGCCTGCACCGCCATTCAGTATGATCATGGCTGATCATCCAACTCAGAACCCTATACCTGCCTTCTCTCCAAACTCCCTGATCCCTTTAGCCACAAGGGCCATATCTAACTCCCTCTTAAATATAGCCAATGAACTGGCCTCAACTGTTTCCTGTGGCAGAGAATTCCACAGATTCACCACTCTCTGTGTGAAGAAGTTATTCCTCATCTCGGTCCTAAAAGGCTTCCCCTTTATCCTTAAACTGTGACCCCTCGTTCTGGACTTCCCTAACATCGGGAACAATCTTCCTGCATCTAGCCTGTCCAATCCCTTTAGAATTTAAAATGTTTCAATAAGATCCCCCCTCAATCTTCTAAATTCCAGAGAGTATAAGCCTAGTCGATCCAGTCTTTCATCATATGAAAGTCCTGCCATCCCAAGAATCAAACTGGTGAACCTTCTTTGTACTCCCTCTATGGTAAGAATGTCTTTCCTCAGATTAGGGGACCAAAACTGCACACAATACTCCAGGTGTGGTCTCATCAAGGCCTTGTACAACTGCAGTAGTACCTCCCTGCTCCTGTACTCAAATCCTCTCACTATAAATGCCAGCATACCATTCGCCTTTTTCACTGCCTGCTGTACCTGCATGCCCACTTTCAATGACTGGTGTATAATGACACCCAGGTCTCGTTGCACCTCCCCTTTTCCTAATCGGCCACCATTCAGATAATAATCTGTTTTCCTATTTTTGCCACCAAAGTGGATAACTTCACATTTATCCACATTAAATTGCATCTGCCATGAATTTGCCCATTCACCTAACCCATCCAAGTCACCCTGCATCCTCTTAGCATCCTCCTCACAGCTAACACTGCCGCCCAGCTTTGTGTCATCCACAAACTTGGAGATGCTGCATTTAATTCCCTCATCTAAGACATTAATATATATTGTAAACAACTGGGGGTCCCAGCACTGAGCCTTGCGGTACCTCACTAGTCACTGTCTGCCATTCTGAAAAGGTCCTGTTTATTCCCACTCTTTGCTTCCTCTCTGCCAACCAATTCTCTATCCACATCAATACCATACCCCCAATACCGTGTGCTTTAAGTTTGCACACTAATCTCCTGTGTGGGACCTTGTCAAAAGCCTTTTGAAAATCCAAATATATCACATCCACTGGTTCTCCCCTATCCATTCTACTAGTTAGATCCTCAAAAAATTCCATGAGATTCGTCAGACTTGATTTTCCTTTCACAAATCCATGCTGACTTTGTCCGATGATTTCACCGCTTTCCAAATGTGCTGTTATCACATCTTCGATAACTGACTCTAGCATTTTCCCCACCACTGATGTCAGGCTTACTGGTTTCTCTCTCCCTCCTTTTTTAAAAAGCGGGGTTACATTAGCCACCCTCCAATCCTCAGGAACTAATCCAGAATCTAAAGAGTTTTGAAAAATTATCACTAATGCATCCACTATTTCTTGGGCTACTTCCTTAAGCACTCTGGGATGCAGACCATCTGGCCCCGGGGATTTATCTGCCTTTAATCCCTTCAATTTACCTAACACCACTTCCCTACTAACATGTATTTCCCCAGTTCCTCCATCTCACCAGACCCTCGGTCCCCTACTATTTCCGGAAGATTATTTACGTCCTCCTTAGTAAAGACAGAACCAAAGTAGTTGTTCAATTGGTCTGCCATGTCCTTGTTCCCCATGATCAATTCACCTGTTTCTGACTGTAAGGGACGTACATTTGTCTTAACCAAATCTTTTTCTTTTCACGTATCTATAAAAGCTTTTACAGTCAGTTTTTATGTTCCCTGCCAGCTTTCTCTCATAATCTTTTTTCCCTTTCCTAATTAATCCCTTTGTCCTCCTCTGCTGGACTCTGAATTTCTCCCAGTCCTCAGGTGTGCCGCTTTTTCTGGCTAATTTGTATGTTTCTTCTTTGGAATTGATACTATCCCTAATTTCCCTTGTCAGCCACGGGTGCACTACCTTCCCTGGTTTATTCTTTTGCCAAACTGGGATGAACAATTGTTGTAGTTCATCCATGCGATCTTTAAATGCTTGCCATTGCATATCACCATCAGCCCTTTAAGTATCATTTGCCAGTCTATCTTAGCTAATTCCCCTCTCATACCTTCAAAGTTACCCTTCTTTAAGTTCAGAACCTTTGTTTCTGAATTTACTATATCACTCTCCACTTTAATGAAGAATACCACCATATTATGGTCACTCTTACCCAAGGGGCCTTGCACGACAAGATTGCTAACTAACCCTTCCTCATTGCTCAATACCCAGTCTAGAATGGCCTGCTCTCTAGTTGGTTCCTCGACATGTTGGTTCAGAAGACCATCCTGCATACATTCCAAGAAATCCTCTTCCTCAGCACCCTTACCAATTTGGTTCACCCAATCCATATGTAGATTGAAGTCACCGATTATAACTGCTGTTCCTTTATTGCATGCATTTCTAATTTTCTGTTTAATGCCATCCCCAACCTCACTACTACTGTTAGGTGGCCTGTACACAACTCCCACCCGTGTTTTCTGCCCCTTAGTGTTATGCAGCTGTACCCATATCGATTCCACATCCTCCCGGCTAATGTCCTTCCTTTCTATTGTGTTAATCTCCTCCCTAACCAGCAATGCCACCTCACCTCCTTTCCTTTCATGTCGATCCCTCCTGAATATTGAATATCCCTGAATGTTGAGCTCCCATCCTTGGTCACCTTGGAGCCATGTCTCTGTGATCCCAGCTATATCATATTCATTAATAACTATCTGCACATTCAATTCATCCACCTGGTTACGAATCCTCCTTGCACTGACACACAAAGCCTTCAGGCTTGCTTTTACAACACTCTTAGCCCTTATACAATTATGTTGAAAAGTGGCCCTCTTTGATTTTTGCCTGGATTTGCCGGCCTGCCATTTTTACTTTTCACCTTATTACTTTTTGCTTCTACCCTCATTTTACACCCCACTGTCTCTCTGCACTTGTTCCCAACCCCCTGCTACATTAGTTTAAATCCTCCTGAACAACAGTAGCAAACGCTCCCCCTAGGACATTGTTTCCTGTCCAGTTTAGGTGCAGGCCGTCCTGTTTGTACTGGTCCCACTTAAATCCCTCCCCCTTGCATCATCACACAACTGTGGCCAACAAGAGAAGTCAAAACCAAAATAAATACCAAACAGAGGGCATATAATACAGCAAAAATTAGTGGGAAGTTGGAGGATTGGAAAGCTTTTAAAAACCAATAGAAGGCAACTAAATGTCATAGAGAAGGAAAAGATGGAATGCGTAGATGGAACCCAATAGTAGTAAAGAGGATACCAAAAGTTTCTTCAGATACATAAAATGTAAAAGAGAGGTGAGAGTGGATATTGGACAGCTGGAATCAATGATAGAGAGGTAGTAATGGGAGACAAGGAAATGGCAGGCAAACTGACTAAGTATTTGCATCAGTCTTCACTGTGAAGGACATTAGGAGGATGCCAGAAGTTTGAGGGTGTCAGGGGGCAGAAGTATATGAAGTTGCCATAACTAGGGAGAAGATTCTTTGGAAACTGAGAAGTCTGAAGGTAGATAAGTCACCTGGATCAGATGGTATGCGCCCCAGGGTTCTGAAAGAGGTGACTGAAGAGATTGTGGAGGTATTGGTAATGATCTTCCAAGGTTCAATTGATTCTGG
The DNA here is from genome assembly GCF_030028105.1 of Mobula birostris. Classification (NCBI taxonomy): domain Eukaryota; kingdom Metazoa; phylum Chordata; class Chondrichthyes; order Myliobatiformes; family Myliobatidae; genus Mobula; species Mobula birostris. The sequence goes on along the minus strand of NC_092387.1, from coordinate 16,278,944 downwards.
CATGAAACCATAGGCCAGTTAGTTTAACATCTGTAGTTGGGAAAATGCTTGAAGCTATCATTAAAGAAGAAATAGTGAGCCATCTAAAAATAAATGGATCCATCAGGTAGATGCAACATGGATTCAGCAAAGGTAGGTCCTGTAAGACAAACTTACTGGAGTTCTTTGAGGATATAACAAGTGTAGTGGATAGAGGAGAACAGATGGACGTTATTTACTTGGATTTCCAGAAGGCGTTTGATAAGCTGCCTCATTAAAGACTTATCCATAAGATAAGGATGCATAAAGTTGGGGGGGGGGTGTGGTTGATGTATTAGCATGGTCAGAGAATTGGTTAACCAATAGAAAGCAGAGAGTTGGGATACATGGGTATTTCTCTGGTCGACAATCAGTGGTGAGTGGTGTGCTGCAAAGGTTGGTGCTGGGCCCACAACGGTTCATGATATACATTAATGATCTGGAAGAGAGGACTGAGTGTAGTTTGCTGATGTCACTAAATTGAGTAGAAAGGCAAATTGGGCAGAGGATACGAAAAGACTGCAGAGAGATATGGATAGGTTAAGTGAGTGTGCAAGGGTCTGGCAGATGGAGTACAATGTTGGTAAATGTGAGGGCATCCACTTTGGAAGGAAAAATGGAAGATCAGATTATTATTTAAATTGTAAAAGATTGCAGAATGCTGCTGTGCAGAAAGGCTTGTGCATGAATTGCAAAAGGTTGGTTTGCAGGTGCAGCAAGCTATCAAGAAGGCAAATAGAATGTTGGCCTTCACTGAAGGATTAAATCGAAGAACAGGGAGGTTATGCTGCAACTGCAGAGGTTACTAATGAGGCCGTGCCACATCTGGAGTGTGCACTTCTGGTCTCCTTACTTGAGGAACGATATACTGATTTTGGAGGCGGTGCAGAGGATGTTCACTAGGTTGATTCAGAGACGAGGGGATTAGACTATGAGGAGAGATTGAGTCACTTGGGGTTGTACTCGCTGGAATTCAGATGGATGAGAGGAAACCGTATCAAAATATATAAAATTATGAAAGGGATAGATAAAGATAGAGGCAGGAAAGTTGTTCCCACTGGTAGTTGAGGCTAGAACTAGGGAATATAGCCTCAAGATTCAGGGGAATAAACTTAAGACGGAGATGAAGAGGAACTGCTTTTCCCAAAGAGTGGTGAATCCGTGGAATTCTCTTGCCCAATGAAGCAGTGGAGGCTATCTCAGTAAAATATTTAAGACAAGGTTGGATAGATTTTTGCATAGTAGGGGAATTAAGGGTTATGGGGGAAAGGCAGGTAGGTGGAGATGAGTCCACGGTCAGATCAGCTGTGATCTTATTGAATGGTGGAGCAGGTTTGATAGACTAGATGGCCTACCCCTGCTCCTATTGTTTATGTTCTTATGTTCCAGAGGAATGTAAGATTGCAACTGTCACTCACTCTTCAAGAAGGGAGAGAGGTAGAAGAAAGGAAATTATAGGGCAGTTAATCTGAACTCAGTGGTTGGGGAGATGTTGGAGTCGTTTGTTAAGGACGTGGTTCCGGGATATTTGATAAAATACGCCATAGTCAGCATTGTTTCCTCAAGGGAAAATCTTGCAAGACAAACCTGCTGGAATTCTTTGAAGAAGTAATAAGCAGGATAGACAAACCAGAATCAGTGGATGTTGTGTACTTAGATTTTCAGAAGGCCTTGGACAAGGTGCCACACATGAGGCTGCTTAATAATTTCAGAGCTCATGGTATTACATGAAAGATACTAGTATGGATAAAGCAGTGGCTCATTGGCAGGAGGCAAAGTGTGGGAATAAAGGGAGCCTTTTTTCTGATTGCCTGCCGGTAACTAATGGTGTTCCAAGGGATCTGTGTCGGGACAGCTTCTTTTTCATTATATGTCAATGACTTGGATGATGAAATTGATGGCTTTGTGGGAAAGTTTGCAGATGATATGAAGGTAGGTGGAGGGGGCAGTGATTTTGAGGAAGTAGGGAGGCTACAGAAGGTCTTAGTCAGTTTAGGAGATCGGGCAAAGAAGTGTCAGATGGAACACTGTCGGGAAGTGTATGGTCATGCACTTTGGTCGAAGGAGTAAAAGGGTAGACTATTTCTAAATGGAGAGAAAATTCAAAAATCTGAAGTGCAAAGGGACTGGGGAGTCCTTGTGTAGGATTCCCTAAAGGTTAATTTGCAGGCTGACTCAGTGGTGAGAAAGGAAGATGCAATATTAGCATTTATTTTAAGAAAACTATAATATAAAAGCAAGGATGTAATGTTGAGGCTTTATAAAGCACTGGGGAGGTCTCACTTGGAGTATTATGAGCCATTTTGGGCCCATTATCTAAGAAAGGGTGTGCTGAGATTGGAGAGGGTTCAAAGGTGGTTCATGAAAATGATTCCGGGATTGAAAGGCTTATCATACGAAGAACATTTGATGGCTCTGGGCCTGTACTCACTGGAATTCAGAAGGTGACCTCACTGAGACCTATTGAATGTTGAAAGGCCTTGATAGAGTGGATGTGTCAGGATGTTTCCTATGATGGGGGTGTTTAAGACCAGAGGACACAGCTTCCGAGTAGAGGAACGTCTTTAGCCAGATAGTGGTAAATCTGTGGAGTTTGTTGCCACAGAGGCCAAGTCTTTGGGTATATTTAAGGCAGTGGTTGCCAGATTTTTGATTAGTCCTGCATGACAGATACGGGGAGAAGGCAGGAGATTGGGGCTGAGAGGGAAAATAGATCGATCATGATGAAATGGTGGAACAGACTTGGTGGGCCAAATGGCCTAATTCTACTCCTATATCTTATGGTCTTATGATGCTTGTGGCTCTTTTTGGCATCTTTCTGTACATATGTCCTTGATGGCGGGTAGGTTGATGCTGATGAGGCGTTGGGCAGTTTTAAATATCCATTGTTGAGTGTTCCTGTCGGTGCAGTTTCCACACCAAGCAGTAATGAAGCTTGTCAGGATGTTCTCTACTGCACACCTGTAGAATGACATAACTATGAATGTGCAAAGTACAGCTCTGTTCAGCCTCCTCAGAAAGTAGACGAGCTTTCTTGACTGTATCGGATGTGTGCTGGCACCATGAGAGGTTGTGTTTGATGTGCACTCCCAGGAGTTTGAAACTGCTTGCAGTTTCCGCCAACGTAAGGGAGGCGTGAGTGGTGTGAAAGGTTATTTGCTTGGCACCAGGCCTCAAGCTCTTCCACCTCCTTAATGTCGACCATCTCATCGTTGTTGGTGATGAGCCCCATGACTGGTGAACTTGACGATGTGATTGCTCAAGTAGTTGGCCATCCAGTCACGTGTGAGCAATGTGTATAATAAAGGGGTCAGCACACAGCCCTGTTGAGGATGATGGGGAGAGAGGAGTGGGTTATGTATTCTGACTACCTGAGGTCTGTTCTTTTGGAAGTCCAACATCCAGTTGCACAGTGGTGTATTTAGACCAAGGAGTAGGAGTTTGTTCACCAAGGTCTGTGGTGTAATAATGTTAAATGCTGAAATGAAATCCACAAAAAGCATTCTGACACACTGTAAGTGTCCTTGTTTTCTAGATGCGTCAGGGCCAGGTGCATGACAGGTGCTATGGCATCTGTGGTAGTGTGGTTCTGTCAGAAGCATATCAGTGAGGGTCCAATGTAGCAGGAATGGAGTTTTTGATATGTGCCATAGTCAAAGCACTTCATAATGATTGGCGTCAGTGCCACCGGGTGAAAGTCAACACTGAGTGTGTTAAAGTATAGGGCTGGCAGGCTAATTGACTATATTTATCCTGAGACCATGCCTATTCTAAGTTCACCCAATCTCCACACAAGTCCAACCACCAACAAAAGTTATCATTCTTGCTTCTGTATTACAATATACCAGACATATAAAGTAGAATGTTTAATGTAATTAAACTGTACAGATGCAGGAATGAACATTTGTTGGGAATAAAGTGCTGCTTCTGTAGTAGTATCTGAGAGCAGGAGTAAATGTATTAACTGGTATAAAATGAATGGAGTAGTACACCAAAACTAAGCTGGAGAAATTCAGATTCTGCCACACAAACATATCCAAGGAGGGCAACCCTCAAGATATTACTGAGCACAGTGCCTCATTAATAGAATTCTATATTAATTATGATGTAGTGAATACCAGAATTCAAATGAGGAAGGTATTAAATTTCAAGCCTTCAGGAAAGGCTGGGTGTAGAGGAAACAAATATAATGACAATGTTTAAGAAGGTTTAGGTTGTTGAATCGGCAATACACAGCAGGATATAGACAAATGGGATTAATGTAGATGGGCAAAAAGATTGGCATGGACGTAGAGGGCCAAAGGGACTGTTTCTATGCTGTACATCTCTTCAATAATGGTTGACTCATAAGATATATCTCAATTTTTATGGTCAAAACTTTTAAATAACTATACCAAACACCCAGCAATGTAATAGTCCAGAATCTGTGCTCACTGCTGACCTCTGAAAGAAGCTTGGATCTAACGTGTGGTTTGGCTCAACAGGAACTTGCAACAAGGAGCTGGTTCTAGCTCTTGCAGAAAGGTACTGCATGTTGTAACATTATAGGTACAGGTGGTGAAGCAAGAGCAGAACAACCTCTGGTGATAAATAAAGCTGAGAAGACATTTCAATGTATAAAGTATTTAAAATATTTCAAAAACAACAAAATCCATTAAAATATAAAATAAATATAAAATCCTGAAACACAAAACAATTAAATACTTCTGGAGGATTGTTATAAAAATCTATATTAATTATTACTTAGCGAGGTCCCTCACAGCCATTTCTCTCCAATGAAATCAATGGAAAATCAAGCCCTGCAGCAGGGCCAACCTGATGCAAGAGGTCTGTGAGGTTTCCTCACTGAAAATGATTGGGAAAATACATCAACTTCAGGCTCCAATGGTGGATTCATGAGGATTGTGATATCACAATGAATTCCAAAAAGCAATGAAAAACTAACTACAACTTCAGGTCTTGCATTTCTCTAAAATTATCGCCTAATGCAGTTTATAATGTATATTGTTGAACACACATGATCATATCTCTTGCACATAATGCAGGATAATCACTTGGGTGTGACTGATATATTCTGCAAATTGCTATCTTTTCAATATTATTTCTATTTGCCTGTAGAATCACAACAGCATGAACTAAAATCTTATGAGAAAAAGACTTGCAAATTACATGATTCGGTGAAACTTCTTTGAACATAGTATGTCTTATGCAAGAAGATTGGGATTCACGTAGGATTAGAATAGTTGGGGTTGTTATTGGCTGGCATGGAATCAATTGTCCAAAGGGCCTGTTGCATGCTGTACCTTTCAATCACACTATGACTTTGCATTCCCTATTCTAGCAGGCAAGCTTGTTAAGTTCCTTGCCTTCCTATTTAGTCACCTTGTCTCTCAATTACACTTGACTATAGATCTATGTCAGATTTTTATACTGGCACTCAAATATGCTTGAGAATTTGCTTTATGATCAGCTCTCTAACATTTTTTCCTCTTCTGTTTTTCTAGGCAAGCTACATGAATCAATCTGTATCTAGTGGGACAAACAGACAGACATCTCTTAAAACAGAAAATTCTGGGGATACTCAGCAGGTTGGAAAGTATCCCCAGTATTTTTTGGTTTTCGAGACACTGGAGACAGTAGATACAGGAAAATATAAACTGATGGAAAAATTTTGTGGATCAGGTAGCATCTGTGGAGGAAAATGTATGAGTAATGTTTCAGATTGAGACCCTGCAACAGGACTGGGAGTGTAGAGAAATAACAGTCAATGTAAAGAGATGAGAAAGAAGAGTGGTACAGAGCGTAGAACCAGATGAGGGGGAAAAATGATGAAAAGATAAAGCCAGGTTGGGAAGGGAGTGTGTTGAAACAGGGGCACATAGGTGTTAGGTGGAACATAAGACAAAAATAATTAAGCAGATGGAGTAATGTGGGAAGGTGGGGGCAATGATAGGTAGATTTGTATGTGTGTGAGAGGCAGATGGAACCAGGTTGGGTGGAGTAATGAGTTCCAGTAATGGGGGGATGGGGGAAGGGGCTGGAACAGCAAAGCTGAAGAAAGCGCGGGAGGCCATGGGTAAATTGAGCGGTGTGGGTAACCTAAAATTGGAATGTTCAATGATCATACCTTTGGGCTGCAGGTTACCTAAGCAGAATATGAAGTGTTTGGCCTCACTGTGGTTGATGTAAGAATGGAAAGGGGAGTTGAAGTGAATAGCCACTGTAAACTCAAGATGACTGTTAAGGACGGAGCACAGGTGCCATGTTTTTTCAGCTCTGTTCCCATTCCCACATCAATGTGTGAGTCCTCTCCAATGCCATCGTGAATTTGAATGTAAGTTAGAAGAAACGCACCTCATGTCCTGCTTTTAGATAGACTACAGCCAAATGATATAAATATTAAACTTGACAATTTCATGTCATACACTCTGCATGTTCCTTTCCCATTTTGAGTTGGGATCTTTCTCCTTTTGTTTACCTTTTTCATTGTTTCACTCCTTGTTACGCAGACTCATCATCCTCTGCTACCTGTCTCCATCAGTCCCTTACCCTCATACTTATCAACTTGAATTTCTTTTCCCTTAGTTCACCTTTCCTATCCCCTGCCTCATCTGGTTCCCCTGCCCATATTTTTCCCTTATCTGGTTCTACCTATTGTCTTTCATCCTGTCTCTTCCCTTCCCTCTCCTCTCACCCAGTTGACTCTATCTACCTACTTTTTTCTTCTCTTCTTATATTTACACCTATCATCTTCAGTCTCACCACTCCCCCTCACTTTTATGTACTGCCATTTTCTTTTATTCTCAGCCCAGATGCAGACTGAAAATGTCGACAATCCATTTACCTTCATATATGCTTGACCCACTGGATTCTTCCACACCAGTTTAAAAAAACCTGATTTCATTTCAGCGTAGTTTGCGGGCTGCGGAGTGAGCTGGGAGCAGAGTGAAGGCTTAAGGGCTTTGGCTAAACGGGCTTAGGCGGAAACAGGCAAGGCGAAGAGGGTTTGGTTTTTCATTTTTTTCCCCTGTTATTTGAAGAGAGGAGGAAGTATGAGTGTGAGGGCAGCTTGTTGTTCTCAGTGCCGGATGTGGGAGGTGGTGGAGTCTCCTAGCCTCCCAGACATCCACATCTGCGCCAGGTGCGTCGAGATGCAGCTCCTAAGAGACCGTGTTAGGAAACTGGAGCTGCAGCTCGATGACCCCTCGTATTATCAGGGAGAGAGAGGAGTTACAGGCGGGTGGTCACACCGGGGCCATGGAAGGCAGACAAGTGGGTCAAGGTTAGGAGGGGGAATAGGAAGAATAAGGTAACAGAGAGTACCCCTGTGGCTGTGGCTGTGCCCCTTGACAATAAGTACTCCTGTTTGAGTACTGATGGGGGGGGGGGGGGGAAACAGCATACCTGGGGAAGCAACACTGACCGTGCCTCCGGCACAGAGTCCAGCCCTATAGCTAAGAAGGGTAGGGAACGGAAGAGGAGGGCAGTAGTAATAGGAGACTCAATAGTTAGGGGGTCAGATATATGGACAGGAAAGAAATGGAGGGTTATGGGCTGAGTGCAGGTCGGTGGGACTAGGAAAGAGTAAGAGTTCGGCACAGACTAGAAGGGCCGAGATGGCCTGTTTCTGTGCTGTAATTGTTATATGGTTATATTTAAAATTTTAGTATTTGCAGATTTTTTTTTGCTTCTGATCAATTTCATTGAAATCTAACTATTGTACCTAGCAGCATAATTATATTTAAGCTGAGGTTTAAAGTAATACGTGTCAAAAGTGTAAGTAGCATGAAAAGCAAATGGATGGCGCAGAGTGACTATTGTTGCCCTCCTTCTACTGTTTTGAATTAGAAATTTGGATCTCAAGGGCCTGTCTTTAAAAGAAACTGCTTCTAAGCAAGTTCTACTTAAACCAGACTTTTTATCTTCTTTTTGATCTAGAAAGAAAAAATGCAGAGTTGGCAATTCCCATAAAAATTTACTTAAATGGAATTCCATAATTTAGAGCAGTTTAGCTTTAAGAAAACTTATTCAATGAGAACATAACTAACCTTTTGTATTTAGCTTTAATGGACAGGCTGCGTGCACAGCTGGTGTACATCATAAACTCTAATATTTTGCATGTTGGATAATGCGGACTTCGCTGGCATAGTTTCTGAAGTATAATGAACTTCTTCCATAATCTCTACAACTCAACGAGTGCCACAGGCAATCGGAAGATTATTCCACTTACTTGTTTCATCCTGGAGTAAGTATTTATGCTGGTGAGAATTTAAGTTGGATAAATGTGCCAGTTCAGATACAAAAGGTATTAAAAGTAATCAATGACTCATTTGCATTATAATCTGCAACTAGGAATTATTTTCAATGGAAATTATTTACTTTCTCAAATATAGATAAATCTTTAGAGATGAATGTTTGCTGCTTTCTGTTAATAAGCTAGATATTCTGAACTGATGTGATCCGAAGAAACAAATCTTACATTTTCACAACGAAGTGACACTTTTGTGAGCCAATAAAACATCCATTAGAAATTTAAGAAGGCCTCACCTTAAAGAACTATTGCACATATAATACCTTTGTGTTGCAATTTGGGAATTTTGTCAGATATTTTTCGAAGTAAGTCATTAGCATTTACAACTTGTGAGACTCTTGCATGATATACTTACATTGAAAGTTTCCATACCAGATTATATCCTGAACTTGCGATACAAGACAGGCAAATTGTGTGATTATTGTTAGTTATAAGATTTATCCACAAAACACCACTTTTATATTTTAACCACAGATGTTGATTTAACTGTCAACGCTTATATCCTTTTCCATACACATCAATCCTAACATTCCCAAGATATTGTGGTTATGTGGTGCTTTTTAAAATAATGTAGATGGTCAGCTTTTACTAAGTATTATTGTGAGGGAGTATGCTGGTTTATTACTTAAATTACAAGATCAGATTATTTATTTATTTATAGATACAATGCAGAGTAGGCCTTTCTGGCCCTTTGAGCTGCACCACACCAGTAACCCTGATTCAATCCTAGCCTAATCACAGGACAATTTACAATGATCAATTAACCTACCAACTGGTACGTCTTTGGATTGTGGGAGGAAACTGGAGCAGCTGGAGGAAACCCACGCATTTCATGGGGTGGACATACAGACTCCTTACAGATGTTGTCAGAATTGAACTCCAATGTCCTGAGCAGTACAGTAATAGCATCACACTGACTTCTACGCTATTGTGGCATCCGGCGTGAGCTATTACAACTCGGGACAATTTTACAGAGCAATGTTGGCAGTTTCTTGTGTAACTGCTGAAAAGTATGCAACTTCAGGAATGCAGCGTGCACGTAAAGATCTTACTCTTATGTCCTACTATTTACAATAGTTTTTTGACTGTGCTCCAACAATGAACTCCAAAATCTGGCAAGGAATCGTAAACTTGCAACAATTTTCCAGTAAGAAGAATCTGTGTAAGCAACCTGTGCCAGGTGAACCTGGCATGCATTCACCTGGCACAGTGAATGCCTGCCATGTTCTCCATTATTCAATGGATAGAAACAGCTATGTGGTTGATTAGCTTACTTGGAGTATCTTTTAATTATTAGAATTTATTTACACATGTTAAATGCTTGAGTTTTATGAATTAAAATAAAAATTATAGTATTTTAACATTTTATTGGTAATTTTGAATGTCACAAATATATTTAATTTTTGATAGCTTTGGCAGCCAGCTAAAGGAAAGGGTGGTGGATGGAGGCTCAGCTTAGCCCTCAATCAAGTACTTTTTACAATTATTTTGCATGCAGCCTATGTTACTGTAAACCTGCCCAGTTCCCCAAATGATGCTTTAGACATTATAGAAGTGATATTGCCTCAAAGGGACTTGCTAAAATAGAGATGATTTCTCTAAGCAAGTTTCTATTGGCATAACCATGCAAGGTACTGCAAGTGTAATCTTTCTTCAGAGATCAGTGGTAGCACCCTGCAGGTTGCAGATTCTGAGTCATAATATATCAGGATATGATCAGGAACATGAGACACTGAAATTTAATGTCTATTCACTGATTTGCTGCTTCCAACACAACGCTATACACAAAGAAAACAGCTGGGGATAAAGAAACAACTACTGAGCATTGATCCTTTTATCTGAATTTTCTTCATATATTGCTTCATATTTGCAAGTTACTTGACTCAAAGGACTTGTGAAAGTTCTTTTTTAACTTTATTCCCTATAGAAAGGCGGGATTGCTGTCAAGTTTAGTGATTCATGATCGTTCTCTTGAGTAGATGGTGGTAAGCTACTTTACTGACTTCTGCCTGCTCCTTAATGGAGTAACACACAATTTCTGTGGCTGCGTTTAATTCTTCCTTTTCCCCAGCTTAAACTCTGAATTTTTAACTTTTATTTGTCAGATCTTAGAGGGGAATAGTTGTCATTATGTCACAATCTTTAAGAAGTGGAAAGCAGCTTTCTGAATCCAGCAATGGAAAGGGAAAAACTTCGAAAGAAAAATCAGAAGATGTGCCTGTCTGGGCTGAGCGTTTAGAACATGCGTTGATGGCTCTCGACAAGAAAATAGATAATAACACTTCTGAGATGAAGTCGTTTTGACAGAGTTTTCAGTTCATAGAAGAAAATATTATTTCCTTGAATTCTGAGCTTAAAGAGTCAAAGCGTCAGGTGGTATATTTTCAAGTCAGAATCATGTTTGCCTTGGAGGAAATTTTGTAGGTCATGACATTCCTATATCCCTTCTATCATCATCATTTTCTATTGTGCATATTGTGGGTTTGGCAGAGGTTGCTGAAGAAGATACGATAAATTGCTGCAGTGTATTTTATACGATACATTCTTCATTAAGTGTGCTGCTGGGATGGAAATGAATATACAGGGTATAAGATGGGTGGACAATCAAATAGTTTTGTCTTTTTGTAGATAATGTTGAGCTTACTGACTGGGATTGGAGCAACAATTAACGAGGCAAGTGAGAGTATTCCATCACTCTCCCAATTTGGGTAAGGTGGAAGGACATTAAGAGTCAGGAGGGAAGTTATTCACTATAGAATACCCAGTCTCTAACTTGCTCTTGTAGCCACAGTATTTAAATGGTTGATTCAGTGAAGTTTCTGGCCAATTATGACCCCCTCAGTGTTGATGACTGATGCTTTGGCAAAGGTATTATCACTGAGTACAAAGAGAAGCTGGTTAGATTTTCATTTGTTGAAGCTGACACTTGTGTGACATTGTTATTACTTATCACTTCTCAGCCAATGAATGTTGTTGCACTTGACATGGGTTGCTTCATTATCTGAGGAGTTATAAATGAATTTGAACACTGAATGGGACTGTGCTGTCAAATGCTTATCTCATCTCTTGATAATAGCATTAAGTGAAGGCCATTCATAATGCAGCTGAAGGGGGTTGGGATTAGTACTACTGTGGACTCCTGTGTCAAGATGATTACATCCAACAACTGCAACATCTTCTTTTGTATCAATTGCGATTCCAGAGGAGAGCTCACCCAATTCTCATCAACTTTAGTTTCACCAAGGCTCCTTGACGCCAAATAGGGTCATAAGAATGTAAAAGCATAAGAAATAGGAGCAGGAGTAGATCACCTAGTCTGTCAAGCCTGCTCCACTATTCAATAAGATCATGGCTGATCTGACCATGGACTCAGCTCCATCTACCTGCCTTTCCCCCATAACCCTTAATTCCCCTACTATGAAAAATCTATCCAGCCTTGTCTTGAATATATTTACTGAAGTAGCCTCCACTGCTTCACTGGGCCAGGAATTCCACAGATTCACCACTCTTTGGGGAAAGCAGTTCTTCCCTATCTCCATTCTGAGTTTATTCCCCCGAGTTCCCTAGTTCTACTCTCACCTAGCAGTCGAAACAATTTTCCTGCCTCTACCTTATCTATTCCCTTCATAATTTTATATGTTTCTATAAAATCTCCTCTCATTCTTCTGAATTTCAATGAGTATAGCCCCAAGCGACTCAATCTCTCCTCATAGTCTAACCCCTCATCTCTGGAATCAACCGGGCGAACCTCCTCTGCATCATCTCCAAAGCCAGTATATCCTTCCTCGAGTAAGGAGATCAAAACTGCGCATAGTACTTCAGGTGCGGCCTCACCAGTTGCCTGTACAGTTGCAGCATAACCTCCCTGCTCTTCAGTTCAATCCTTCTGGCAATGAAGGCAAACATTCCATTTACCTTCTTGATAGCCTGCTGCACCTGCAAACTAACCTTTTGTGATTCATGCACAAACATTTCCAAGTCTTTCTACACAGCAGCATGCTGCAGTAATAATAAGCTGATCTTCCAATTTTCCTTCTAAAGTGGATGACCTCACATTTACCAACATTGTACTCCACCTGCCAGACCCTTGCCCACTCACTTAACCTATCTATATCTCTTTGCAGAGTTTCTGTATCCTCCGCACAATTTGTTTTTCCACCCAATTTAGTGTCATCAACAAACTTAGATACAGTACATTTGGTACCCTCTTCCAGATCGTTAATGTATATCGTGAACAGTTGCAGGCCCAGCACTGACCCCTGCAGCTCACCACTCACTACTGATTGTCAAAAAGAAATACCCATGTATCCTAATTTTCTGCTATTGGTTAACCAATTCTCTGTCTATGTTAATACATCATACCGAACTCTATGCATACTTATCTTATGGATAAGTCTTTAATGAGGCACCTTATCGAACTCCTTCTGGAAATCCAAGTAAATAGCATCCATCTATTCCCCTTTATCCACTGTGCTCATTATATTCTCAAAGAAATCCGTAAGTCTGTCAAACAGGACCTGCCTTTGCTGAATCCATGCCGTGGGTAGCTAACGGATCCATTTCTTTCTAGATGCCTCGTTATTTCTTCTTTAATGATAACTTCAAGCATTTTCTCAACTACAGATGTTAAACTAACTAGCCAATAGTTACCTGCCTTTTGTCTACATCCTTATTTTGAACAGTGGTGTGACATTCGCCTTCTTCCAATCTGCTGGGACCTGCCCAGAGTCCAGAGAATTTTGATAAATTATCACCAAGGCCTCTCTGCCATTTCTTTCAGTACCCTGGGATGCATTCCATCAGAACTTGTCTATCTTTAGGCCTATAAGTTAGATCAGCACTACTTCTTTAGTGATAGCTATTGTATCGAGGTCCTCACTTCCCATTGCATCCATATCATCTTTCTTCAGCATGTTAGATGTATCCTCCATAGCCTCGGCTAGTCTTTCATTACCCAATGTTAATCCCCCCTTCTCGTCCTCAAGGGACCTACTTTAGCCACCCTTTTCCGCTTTATATAATTATAAAAGTGTTCACTATCTGTTTTTATATTTTGTGCTAGTTTATTTTCATAATATCTTTTCTTTATTACTCTCTTAGTGATTCTTTGTTGCTTTTTAAAGTTTTCCCAATCTTCCAGTTTCCCACTACTCTTGGCGACTTTGTATGCATGAGCTTTCGTTTGATGCCTTCATTTCCTTAGTTATGCATGACTGGCTCTCTCCACCCTTACTGTCCTTGTTTTTAACTGGAATCTACCTTTGTTGAGCTCTGTGAAAAATCTCTTTGAAAGTCTTCCACTGTTCCTCAATCATCCCACCATATAGCCTGTGTTCCCAGTCTACCTTATCCAACTCCTCCCTCATCGCATTCTAGTCTCCCTTGTTTAGGCATAGTACAGTGGTATTAGATCGAATTAGTGCAACATCTATTTGTATGAGAAACTCAATGATACTGTGGTCACTCTTTCCAAGAGGATCTTGAACTACAAGACTCCTAATTTTACCTGTTTCATTGCACAGGACCAGATCCAGATAGCATATTCCTTTGTAGGTTCAGTAACATGCTGTTCAAGAAAGCTACTATTACCATATAACAATTACAGCATGGAAACAGGCCATCTCAGCCCTTCTAGTCCGTGCCGAATGCTTACTCTCGCATAGAATGCTTACTATGTATGCATTCTATGAAATCCTCCTCGACCGCCTCGATAAACCTGATTCACCCAATCTATGTGCAAGGTAAAGTTCCCCATGATAACTGTTGTTCCATTCTTACATCCTCAGATATTTCTTGGTTTATCGCCTGTGCCACCATAATATTATTATTCGGTGGCCTATAGACAACACCTACCAATAATTTTTTTCCCTTTATTATTCCTAATCTCTACCCAGATGGATCAACATTCTGCTCCTTAGATCTTATATCATCTCTCACTATCACCCTGATCTCATCCTTAATTACCCTATCTCCCTTACTTTCCTGCCTATCCTTCCGTATTACTTATATTGGAATCAGGAGCTATTGTCTATCTGCAGCCTAAGCCTGTTACGAGGTATGGAGCTAGGTGGTCCAGATGAAATTGAGCAATAATGAGCAAGTAATTATTCTGTCAGTGCCACTCGAGGACATGACATCAAGAGGCACCATGTAAATTTCACCAATTAACACTTTATGTAGATTTAGAGGTTTAGATTTATAACCAGTTAAAAGGTTCCTTGAAACAAAATACAATCATATTTTTTCAAGCCAGGCAGCATCTCTAGGAGGAGGTACAGTCGACTTTTCAGGCCGAGACCCTTCGTCAGGACTAACTGAAGGAAGAGCTAGTAAGAGATTTGAAAGTGGGAGGGGGAGGGGGAGATCCAAAATGATAGGAGAAGACAGGAGGGGGAGGGATGGAGCCAAGAGCTGGACAGGTGATTGGCAAAGGGGCTATGAGAGGATCATGGGACAGGAGGCCCAGGGAGAAGGAAAAGGGGGAGGGGGGGAACCAGAGGATGGGCAAGGGGTATAGTGAGAGAGACAGAGGGAGAAAAAGGAGAGTGAGAGAAAGGAAGTGTATATATAAATAATGGATGGGGTACGAAGGGGAGGTGGGGCATTAGCAGAAGTTAGAGAAGTCAATGTTCATGCCATCAGGTTGGAGGCTACCCAGACGGAATATAAGGTGTTGTTCCTCCAACCTGAGTGTGGCTTCACCTTTACAGTAGAGGAGGCCATGGATAGACATGTCAGAATGGGAATGGGATGTGGAATTAAAATGTGTGGCCACTGGGAGATCCTGCTTTCTCTGGCGGACAGAGCGTAGGTGTTCAGCAAAACGATCTCCCAGTCTGTGTCGGGTCTCGCCAATATATAGAAGGCCAC
Organism: Mobula birostris; assembly: GCF_030028105.1. Taxonomy (NCBI): domain Eukaryota; kingdom Metazoa; phylum Chordata; class Chondrichthyes; order Myliobatiformes; family Myliobatidae; genus Mobula; species Mobula birostris. The sequence continues at coordinate 16,263,745 of NC_092387.1, read as the reverse complement.
ATCGGGAGCACCGGTTGCAGTATATCACCCCAGCCGACTCACAGGTGAAGTGTTGCCTCACCTGGAAGGACTGTCTGGGGCCCTGAATGGTGGTAAGGGGGGGAAGTGTAAGGGCATGTGTAGCACTTATTCCGCTTACAAGGATAAGTGCCAGGAGGGAGATCAGTGGGGAGGGATGAGGGGGACAAATGGACAAGGGAGTTGAGTAGGGAGTGATCCCTGCAGAAAGTGGGGGGGGGGAGGGAGGGAAAGATGTGATTAGTGGTGGGATCCCGTTGGAGGTGGCGGAAGTTACAGAGAATAATATGTTGGACCCCGAGGCTGGTGGGGTGGTAGGTGAGGACCAGGGGAACTCTATTCCTAGTGGGGTGGTGGGAGGATGGAGTGAGAGCAGATGTGCGTGAAATGGGGGAGATGCATTTGAGAGCAGAGTTGATGGTGGAGGAAGGGAAGCCCCTTTCTTTAAAAAAGGAAGACATCTCCCTCGTCCTGGAATGAAAAGCCTCATCCTGAGAGCAGATGCGGCGGAGACGGAGGAATTGCGAGAAGGGGATGGCATTTTTGCAAGAGACAGGGTGAGAAGAGGAATAGTCCAGATAGCTGTTAGAGTCAGTAGGCTTATAGTAGACATCAGTAGATAAGCTGTCTCCAGAGATAGAGACAGAAAGATCTAGAAAGGGGAGGGAGGTGTCGGAAATGGACCAGGTAAACTTGAGGGCAGGGTGAAAGTTGGAGGCAAAGTTAATAAAGTCATCGAGCTCAGCATGCGTGCAGGAAGCAGCGCCAATGCAGTCGTCGATGTAGCGAAGGAAAAGTGGGGGACAGATGCCAGAATAGGTTCGGAACATAGATTGTTCCACAAAGCCAACAAAAAGGCAGGCATAGCTTGGACCCATGCGGGTGCCCATAGCTACCCTTCAGTTTGGAGGAAGTGGGAGGAGCCAAAGGAGAAATTATTAAGAGTAAAGACTAATTCCGCTAGACGGAGCAGAGTGGTGGTAGAGGGGAACTGATTAGGTCACCTCCCCCTCGTACCCCATCCGTTATTTATATACACACCTTCTTTCCCTCACTCTCCTTTTTCTCCCTCTGTCCCTCTCACTATACCCCTTGCCCATCCTCTGGTTTCCCCCCCTCCCCCTTTTCCTTCTCCCTGGGCCTCCTGTCCCATGATCCTCTCATAGCCCTTTTGCCAATCACCTGTCCAGCTCTTGGCTCCATCCCTCCCCCTCCTGTCTTCTCCTATCATTTTGGATCTCCCCCTCCCCCTTCCACTTTCAAATCTGACTAGCTCTTCCTTCAATTAGTCCTGACGAAGGGTCTCGGCCTGAAACGTCGACTGTACCTCCTCCTAGAGATGCTGCCTGGCCTGCTGTGTTCACCAGCAACTTTGATGTGTGTTGCTTGTCCAGCATCTGCAGAATTCCTCGTGTTTATATTTTTTCAAGTTACAGGCTGTCAAGAAGGTTCCAGTCACTGGGAAATTAGAGTAACTTTAAAAAGAGGCAAGAGAAATATTACACCTATTAGTTCTATTATGAAATGAAAAGAACATTATTTTATTTCATGCTCATTCACTCCTTGTCTGTTCTGTAGCACTTTTGTTATTTCTACATCCTTTTAACACCTTTTCACAAGCCAAATATTTCTAAATTTTCTATTACTAGTTCAGTAGCCCAATTAAATACTTTTCCGAGTTTCTCACATCATATGTTTACCTAATTAAAATTTTATTTATGTTTTAATCGTTAATTCAGTGAATGTATTATACCCAAAATGTTAATCAGTTTTGTTTCTCCAAGGTTATTATAGCAATGTACTGAAATAATTTTAACCATAAAATCTTCTATGTAAAAAAATATACTGTATGTCCATTATAAACAGACATTTCTTCACTTAAATAGCTATTGACACAGTTTATCCGCAATGTGTGCAAACAGTTTTAATTGGTTTTATTCATCTTTTTGCTATGACCATTCAAGTCCTCTTTGTTCAACCATTTATCCATTCTAATACAGAATCTCAATATAACATCTGGCTAAAGTCAATGTACCACATTAAAAAGCATCATATAACATCCATGGAAGAATAGCAACAATATTAAAAACTATTTGTTTTAATATTTACTATGCTTAAATCCTATCACACTCTTTCCCCCTGTTGTCTCTGTAACCTTCTCTGCTTTGAATACTCCCTCCATCTCTTTCTTTCTCGCAACCTGTCCTCCCAAAACTCACCTGGCACTGTTTCCTTGCCTCATCTTTTACAGCTGTAAGTTCAAACTCTGAAATTCCTTTATAAATTGTTCTACCTCCAAATTACTTTTTTTTCTATCTTAAATCTGTAGCATTTACTTGTGAATGCTAGTGAACAATTAAGCAGCTACAAGAGAAAGTGGATCTATGCCCATTTCCCTGCACGTGAATGCTAAAGGCAAGGCTGAAGCGTTGATAATCGTGCTCAATCAGAAGTGCTGAGTGGATGAAGCATCACAGCTTCTTTCTGAGATTTCAATCATAAAAGAGCATAAACTAGCCTGCAGAATGGTCACACAATTTGTCTATTAAGTTCAATACAGATAAATACAAAATAGTGCAGTTTGGTAGGCAGAGAAAGCATCTACTGTATTACTCAGAAGGTGTGAATCTAGATCTAGAGAGATCAGAGTACAAATGTAACAATCAATAAAAATAGTGCACAGGTTAGCAAGACCACAAATAAACACAGAACAGGCACTAACATTTATTTCTAGTGCAAAATAATTGAAAAGTATGTAAGTCATACTTAACCTGTATCAAGCCTTGATTGGAGCATACATAAGAATTCTAACTGGCATATTATAAAAAGGATACAGAGACACAAGAGAGGGTGTGCAGAAGATAATTAAGGATGAAATCAGAAATGTAAGGTGTGTTCTTTTCAGGATAGGATGAACAGGAACAGACCCGAGCATTTTGTTCCCTTTAGAAAGGGCTGGCTGGTGGCTTTATATTAAAGGCTTGAATTGGCTATGCACAAAGAGAATGTTTCCATTTGTGGGAAAGAGCATAATTAGATAATCATTGACATACAATGGTCACTATGAAATTCAATAGTAAAAAGAAGCAACTTTTTTATTTAGAGTACTGCAAATGCTGAACTTGCTACCATGGGGAATGGTTGAATAGACAGTAGTGACATTTTTAAGGAGAGGCTGGAGGCTAGACAGGCAAATGAGGGAGAAGAGAATAGAGGGTTTGGCTGATAGGTTTAAGATGCTGGCATGGACTGACTGGGCTGAATGGCCAGTTTCCGTGCCATATGTCTCTGTAATCCTACATAAAGTAAAGCTATTATTGCTGGAAAATACCACAAATCATTGCCAAATTCAGTGATTCATGAAGAACATGATTAAATAGAAAATCAAGAACAATGAGTATCTTTGAACAGCAGCTGACGTAATTACCTTTTTCATCTGTGGTGTAACCAGGTCCACGTGGACAAAGCTTCTTAAAAGGGCTTGTTCCTGGAAGTGGGCAGATTTCACATTGTGTCCCCCAGCCACGTCCACCATCACAGCAGCACTCTGATTTTGTAACAGGATTTCCGCTGCTGGAAGCCATCTGACACATTGTCTGTAGTACTTCCGAGAAACATAAACCTTTGCGGTTGTCTATAAAACACAAGTATATCAATATGTCATGGAATCATTAAAATTGATACTATTTTTTAAAAAGTTGGATAATTTGATAGCCAGCATGTCTTAGTCATAGTCATACTTTATTGATCCCAGGGGAAATTGGTTTTCGTTACAGTTGCACCATAAATAATTAAATAGTAATAAAACCATAAATAATTAAATAGTAATATGTAAATTATGCCAGGAAATAAGTCCAGGACCAGCCTATTGGCTCAGGGTGTCTGACCCTCCAAGGGAGGAGTTGTAAAGTTTGATGGCCACAGGCAGGAATGACTTCCTATGACGCTCTGTGTTGCATCTTGGTGGAATGAGTCTCTGGCTAAAAGTACTCCTGTGCCCACCCAGTACATTATGTAGTGGATGCGAGACGTTGTCCAAGATGGCATGCAACTTGGACAGCATCCTCTTTTCAGACACCACCGTCAAGAGAGTCCAGTTCCATCCCCACAACATCACTGGCCTTACGAATGAGTTTGTTGATTCTGTTGGTGTCTGCTACCCTCAGCCCGCTGCCCCAGCACACAACAGCAAACATGATCGCACTGGCCACCAGACTCGTAGAACATCCTCAGCATCGTCCGGTAGAAGGACCTGTTAAAGGACCTCAGTCTCCTCAGGAAATAGAGACGGCTCTGACCCTTCTTGTAGACAGCCTCAGTGTTCTTTGACCAGTCCAGTTTATTGCCAATTCGTATCCCCAGGTATTTGTAATCCTCCACCATGTCCACACTGACCCCCTGGATGGAAACAGGGGTCACCGGTACCTTAGCTCTTCTCAGGTCTACCACCAGCTCCTTAATCTTTTTCACATTAAGCTGCAGATAATTCTGCTCACATCATGTGACAAAGTTTCCTATCGTAGCCCTGTACTCAGCCTCATCTCCCTTGCTGATTCATCCAACTATGGCAGAGTCATCAGAAAACTTCTGAAGGTGACAAGACTCTGTGCAGTAGTTGAAGTCCGAGGTGTAAATGGTGAAGAGAAAGGGAGACAAGAGAGTCCCCTGTGGAGCCCCAGTGCTGCTGATCACTCTGTCGGACACACAGTGTTGCAAGCACACGTAATGTGGTCTGCCAGTCAGGTAATGAAGAATCCATGACACCAGGAAAGCATCCACCTGCATCGCTGTCAGATTCTCCCCCAGCAGAGCAGGGCGGATGGTGTTGAATCTTAGATTTACCAGCTACATCCATCCAAATCACTATATATGGCTGAACCAAATTTTGTATGAAAAGGATAAACACAGCCTGAAATTCCTGTTTGAAAATTTGCCAATGTTGTATTTGAAAGATCTAAGGGAAATTACTAAAATTTACAAAGTGTTTCAGTTTTTAAAAATGTCAGCATACAACCAATATTTATTTATAAAAATCTCACTTCCTTAAGTGATATAAATCTTTTTAAAAATAGCAAAACTTAATAATAATTCATGTTGAAGTTGACTATAACTTCCTTTTCTAAATGGACTGGATACAAAAACAAGCGTAATATATTCAGTCATGTAAAGGTAAAGTTAAGATATTTTACTACTTTACGGTAAATACATCTACTCTAGCTTATTCATCTTTACAAATGAAACGGTTTAGTAATAAACTGACATACAATAGTGCTTAACTTACTGAAAAATTTTAAAATAATCATTAACTACAATTACATTTCTCATACATATATGATGAATGATGCAACAACATACATTTTCATTTAAGTAACAATTCAAGTATAACTGTTCAACAGTTTTGTTTTACTACAGTTCTGATTTGCACAATGTCCTTTCAGTTAAGCAGGAATCCAGAACCATGTGACTGATAAAGCTCTACTCTCTGTCAGGCAATACACCTCTAAAGTAGACAAACGTAAGTGTGCATGTTCCATCAGAAAATACAATGAATCTTTCTCTGCCAACTGCTTCTGAGTAATGAATGAGGCAGCAACTCTGCGTAGTTGCATGTGTGCAGTTAAACGTGGTTATCAGAAACTTGTGAATTTACCTAAATGGATAATAACTGAAGCCATCAGAAAAAATAGGGCTCATCCTTTGGTGTATTAATTTCCAATAGAATGAAAAGTGTTAATTATTGCCAAACAAAATTGGTTGCACAGAGAATAAACATTACAATTATAAAACACATTCATTCAGTCTTATTAATGGAGATTTTTTTTTAAACAGTATAAATTTAGACCCCCTTTGTACATTTTGTTTTTGATTAATTCTTTGAGCTCATAATCCCAGGTTTGTGCTTTCCTCTATTTTGCTTTCTGTAAATGATTTATGACATTCCTGTGCTAAATTCCATATGATTTAGATTTGCCATCACTCAGTATTTGACTGGCTAGCAAATAAACACCATAGCCTGCTAAAATATTTCTGATGTTCTCGTATGACATGGAAAGCGATTATTTAGTCCATTGAGTCTACACTGGCCCCCAGAGCCACCCATTTATTTTCCTAGTCTCTTATTCTGTTCATGGAGACCCCAAGTATCCTTTAAAAGGTGTTTCTTGGTCTGGGTCTTTAATAACAACAAGATTAGATTCAGAGTTCCATAGAAAGTCTGCACATAGTCTATTTAGGCTCACTTCATTAATAATGTTAAATTATTTTTCTTGCATAGGGCATCTGCAGCAAATTGTGAAATTTTCTGGTAATATTTTCCCTTGTAAATCATACCTTACTGTATGAGAAGTAGTTCCCTTTTCCTCCCTTACTAAAATACACAAATTGTGATTTTACCGAATTGCTAATTAAACAATGCAACAGCAGAATACTGAAGAAATTTAGACTACAATATATCTAGTAAAATTAGATTTGGAACCAAAGCTATTAATCAACAATCAATAAAAAATTGAAACTCACCAATACATTCTGTCTGTGTGGAACTGACAGTGAATCCTTCGTTACATTCACACTTATAGCTTCCTGCAGTATTTATACACCGACCATTTTCACAAATGCCAGGTTTGGTGCGACATTCGTTTTCATCTAGTTGAAATAATTATGACATGTTTAATACAGCATATTGCAAAAATGAACTCAAGTATTCTAAGCCGAATGGTAAGATATTCATAAAGATTTGTTCTTTTACCAATACACCTATCACCATCCAATTGGAGCACCAATCCAGGTGGGCAGATGCACATGAAAGTTCCAATCAAGTTCTTGCAAACCATGCCTCTTTCTGCACAACCATCGAGTTGCTCCTCACATTCATTCTGATCTGTAAAATTATGCAAGATTGGGGGTTTTCATTGACATTACAAATGATTTTTAAATGAAAAATGAGACTGAAACAACGTGAGTTATGAACTTACATTGAGCGTCTTGTGAAATAAACTGTTACTTTGTATTTGCATGTGTTATTGTAAGACCACAACCACAACTTCAGCATGCCATGGAGGCTGATACAGGAAGCTACTGGAATTATAGTGTGTCTTTCTTTAAGTGAAATGCTGGATTAAAGGTCTCATCTGCCTCTTCAACTGAACATTAAAATGCCACCAAAGGATTCCTGGAACTGACTGTGTTAGTGTCTAGGCCCATACTTTTCTCTTAACAGCTGTAGGTATCAGGTAATTCTTCATATTGTTACTTCTGACATTTTGTTGTAATTGGAACAAAGACTCAAATTGCCTGTCTAGTGTTTTCAAACTAGAAGTCATATACTATTCAGTGACCATTTTATTAGGTCCCTCTTGTACCTAATAAAGTGGGTACTAAGTGTTTGTTCATGGTCGTTAGATGCTGTAGCCTGTCCATTTCAAGGTTCGATATGTGCATTCAGAGATGCTGTTCTGCACACCATTGTTGTAACCTGCAGTTTTTAGAATTACTGTCACCTTCCTGTCAGCCTTAGCCAGTCTGGCCATTCTCCTCTGACCTCTCTCATTAACAAGGCATTTTCGCCCACTGAACTGCTACTCACTGGTTGTTTTTTTGTTTATTGCACCATTCTCTGCAAACTCTTAGGACAGTTGTGTGTGAAGATCCCAGGAGATCAGCAGTTTCTGAGAAACTCAAATCATCCTGTCTGTCACTAACAATCACTCCATGGTCAAAGTCACTTAGATTCCATTTCTTCCTCATTCTGATGTTTGGTCTGAACAACAAATGAACCTCTTGACCATATCTGTATGCTTTTATGCATTCAGTTGTTTCCATGTGATTGGCTGATTAGATATTTGCATTAACGAGCAGATGTACAGGTGAACCTAAGAAAGTGGACACAGAGTGTACTTCTTCAGTCTTCATTGATATTAAAAAACAAATAATCATACTCCATAAATCCAAGGTAAGATTCTGGTGAAGTCTTCAAAAAGGAGTGTTTAAGATAAATATAGTAAATGTTGTACAGTAACATAAATTTAAAAAAACTATAATTATATATTGGTTCTGAGTTCTAATTTATGTTGGCTCAAATCAATCACATTCTGAACTGATTTCAATACAAACTGAGATGAGAAAAGAAAAATTATTAAATCTGACTGTTGATTCATCATCACCTATTGAACACTACTGTTCAAAGTAAGTATCCACTTTAATGAATGAAGTATTGTCCTTCTACGGTGAATGTAAAATAGGCATATTGCACAACAAACCCTTAACAATGGCTTAAGTATAAATGGAATAACTTTCAACAGAGAGGATGGACAGTTCTTCCAGCATTGAGATTATTTTGCATGTTTGACAACAGAGTACAGATAGCTTGTATCCAAATGAATTCAGATTTGAACTTTGTATCAATAACTATGTTGTTACGATTGAAACAATACTCAAAATGTAGCATTTTTACAGATATTAAGCTCAAAAGGCAAAGTTACCAGGCATTAAAATGGAAATTTGAATTCACCTCGGCACATCTTCCCATCTTGTCTAAGAACATAACCAGCAGGACATTTACATTCATATCCTCCAAGGGTATTAACACAGCGGAATGCACAAAGTAGAGGATTTTGTGCACATTCATTTATGTCTGGTATTGGAAAGAAATAACAATAAAACGTTATCTTTGATCTTCCAAATATTAATGTGAAATATACTTCATGCTATTCAATTTTTCCCTTTACTTTTTCTTTTCTATTGAAGGTATTGATAAACACTGGGGCATTAGTACCTGCCAATATTTCATGATAAATAGGAAATGAATTCAACTCTGAATTTACTACCTCTGTAAACACAAAGTTGATTCGTCAACTATTAAACATTATTAATTTTTGCATTCCATTGCAGTCACGATCATACCATTTGGTATGTCTACACTCCTGCCCTTCAGTAATGATTGAAAGATTTTACTGATCTATGTCAAACTAAATCAATTGGAAATTTTAGACCTGGCAACGGTGGTGTTCTGTAATAAGCATGTTAACTGTCTGTTGGACTGTAGCCTATATTTCATCAATCTCCAAATTTACTGAGCTACACTTACAATTTTTTCTTCATATGCCACTATCAGTTCAGTCATTGGAAGAGCAGGACTCAACAGAATATGCGGAATTTGGGGTGGGGTTTCCAATGAACCACCTGTATTGGGGATGAAACAAGGATGGGTGCAGAGCATTAGGAAGTGAACATTCCTCGGTTATCAGAGAATCAGTGATTTGTGGCAGAAGTGGGTGATTGGGAGTGATGGAGAATGGAGACTGTGACAAAGGTTGGGACTAAGTGTTTTCAATTTGTTGGGACCCAGGGGAAATCAAAGAATCTAGAGAGTGGACTCCAGGGAAATCAAAGGGTCTGGATCTTGAGGTGGTTGTGTCATGGAAGATCCAGGGTGAAGTGGGAATAGAAGATCTCAGTCTTGCCCAGTGTTAGTAATTGTCTCTGGAGTGACAACTGATGGTTGCTCCTCTGAACAAAGTAGTCTAATTTCCTTGGTAACACTCCTGAAATGGTCAATTTCGCATTTCAACCTGGGAAAAAGCGAATCATTTTTAATCAGATGGGTCCGAAATAAATAGCACTGTAAAGTCAATTTTACTTGTGTGGAAATAAGATAAAGATGATTACCTTCACAAGTCATCATAGGTCCTGGTTCAAATCCTTCTTCACATGCACACTCAAACCCTCCAATAACATTAGTACATGTTCCATTGCCGCAAGGATTACCAACAGAGCATTCATCGGTATCTGTTGCACGGAAGATGAAACATAAAATGTAGCCTCTTGGCCTTAATTTCTATTAACAGCTTAAGAGTAGCTCCACTCCTTGCTTAATGTTGCAGTGACTTTATCCTGAACCTATTTGTTTGAAGTGGTAGACACCGTGGCCATTTACAAAACTTTGCATCTGTCTGCCTAACAAAAGGTTTGATACTTCTAAACTGAGGTGTGCTGCTTTTTTGTGTAGTGTTACGTACCAGCAGCAATAAATCACAAATTGAGTCAGGCTTTAATGTTAAAACCACTATATCTATTAGTAAAGGAAGGAAAGGTATGTCACATCTGGAGTTTCTCCGGTTAGCGGTCGATTTCCCTCCACGCCTCTCTGATGTAGTGGGGAACCACGTACGAGATAGAAAACATGCAGAGGAGCCGGCTGGATTCGAACTCGGACCTTTCGTCCTGAAGTCCGGTGCTAATGCCACTACGCCACCAGCCGGGTCATACTTATTAGTATCTACTCAAAATATAGAAAATTAAACAAAATAAATAGAAGTTAACAGTGTTATGTTGTGTGGTTCCCAAACTGTCAAACTTCAGAACAGTACTTAAAGTTTTAAGATGGCAAACTAGGAAGGTCCAGTAATCCACGGAATAAGTGAGCGGAGAAACTTCTAAATCTACATTAAAATGTAGAGAGGAGGTGATTACGAAGAATTCCACAGGTTCCACACTGGGAAAACGAAGTAATAGTCACCGAACTTCTTATCTGTTGAGTTGTCCCGAAATCCACGTAGAAATATCACAAGGTGACTGTCACAGAATATACTCTAGCACAAGTGGTTACCACTAACAAAGGTGGTCGCCACAAAATATTCTTTTTTTTTGTCGCGTGCCTGCGTGTGTGCAAGTCTGTGCGCGTACGTCTGCATATGCATGCTGATGTCTTTTTCATGGCTTTTATAAGGCGTCCAGCGAGAGAGAGACTATGTGGCGCGCCACTCCCCACACAGACATTTTCACAGTATTTTTCCTTTTATTTTACGAGGTCGAGTTGTGATCTCGACACTCAACCCGGCATGGATGGAAAGCGTACTCGGGAGTGGACCCAACTAGTTTTGAACCTGGGAACCTCCACTCCCGGGTCCAGCGCCAATGTGATTGCGCCACCAGCCGGCCCCACTACAAAATATTCTAATAAATCCACGTATGGATCATATGAAGTGACAGTCACACATCCAATGTGCACTGAGTGCTGTTGATCAACCCAATTCTCAGGGCATGGGAAAGTATCAGACTTTACCCATTGCTGCAGCAAGCTACTGCCAGCAGCTTGTGGTCCAAAGCTTCCACACTCTATCTCTCTCTCCTCTCTTCTCTGGAAGACCCAGCGGTCTGTCGCAGCTTGTTATACTGACGTCATAGTCCTGCTTCATCCAGGCGTTTTAAAGTGACACCCACAGTAAATAAAACGGTGGTCACATAACAGTAGACTAAGGGTAAGCCATTGTAACTGTAGATTTTATAGTGCCATGATAAAACAGGGCTCCAACTATGCCAACATGTGGTCAAGGGACGTGCCTCATATTTGCTTTTGGGGCCAAAGGAAGTGAAATCGACAGAATTTCTGTCAAATTCTACCAAACCTGTTATAGAAGGTGACTTAAAAAAAAGGCAATGTATACTCCCTGGTGAAATGATCTCCTTTAATAAAAAGAAACAAGTAAAGCTAGGGATTTAAAACAACTTCAGCAATCCTCTAACACCTAGCCTACTGATTACAATACTTTCTTGGGACTAGGAAGTCAGAACCATATCTCATTTAAATTTTTAACAAATAGTGAAGCTTTTCCACCTTTTTGCCATTTTCTCTTCAGTGAAATCCTAAATAAACCTGTTCCCAAAACAATGACCTTGACTGTGGTCTACAGATGCAGGAGGGAGATGCAATTGTTTGCACAGAGTTTTGTTTCTCTGCATTCTGGGTATTTGACAGTCTTCTTTAGTTCTAAAGGGTTCTATCGGGTTTCTTTATTTTGTAGCTGCCTGTAAAAAGACAAATCTTAAGGTTGTATAAAGCATACATACTGATAATAAATGCACTTTGACTTTGACTTACTGTAAATCCAAAATGAGGCAGCAAATGCTTGTCTTGAAAGTGATATGATAACAAAGAAAATTGTGTTATTCATTGTCTCGACATTTCAAGAGAACTCACCTACACACTTGATTCCACTATAATCGATATTGAACCCAAATGGACATTCACAGCGGAAGGAACCATCAGTATTGATGCAGTGTCCATTTTTACATATTCCTGGGTCTATAGAACATTCATCCATGTCTTTTGCCAGAAAAAATGCAGAAAAAAATATAGTTCTAGTGTCAATGGAAATATAATGTTGCCATTTAAAAAATGAAATGAATGCATCTACTTTATAAAAAATTAATAATATAAATCCAGTAAACAAAAGACTAATATTACAATAGACACTGTTTCAGAATCACTTCTGGGGAATTAATACTTTGTTGTTTCCTCAGTATATAGAGCAAAACTCTTAACGGCTTGTTTTATACATTATTCATTTTACTAAAAAGATTTAGGTCAGCCACAAGAATGAAAAGATGCAACAATTAATAATCAAAATGAAGTAATTTCATTTTAAATGTACTGCCTCCTGTCATTATACACATGACATAGTCTATTTTATTAAGCTGTCAATTCTAGGCACTCAGATAGGCATTTACTTTGCTTTCACAGTAAATGAATGAAAAATCAGACCTTACCTACTTGTGAACCTTCCCTGTTAATTGTAATTCCCACTAAGCCACTGGGGCACAATTTTCCAAACGCTTCTGCAATGAAATTGATAAGGCTAAATCAACTAAGCATTCCACATCAATTTGCAGATGATTGAGTGTATGCATTCATGTATGCATGTATGTGTGTAAGTCATTACCTCCCTCCTGGGGAGCATCAAAGTGGAAGTGGAGAAGATAATATGACAATGTGACTGGAGAGATCAGTCAGTATACAATCTGACAATGGGAGCAGAAAAAAATTAGTAATTTGTCACATATGAGATGAGGCCCTGCAGCAAGAGTGACATGGCAGTGTGCCAGTGGGAGTGGACAGGTCAGTCCTGTTGCATGGAAGAAAAGTTTTGACAACAGGAGTGGAGAAGAATATCCAACAGCCAGAATGAAGGACCACAGAAATAAAAAGAGGAGAGGTCAGACTAAGAGCAGATGGGCAGGTGTGGGTACAATATCAGTATGGTGGATGGAACATTACCTATATGGTTACCCACACTTTAGACAGAATTTACAAGTAGACACATTCTTCTGTAAGTTATAATGAAGCATAAGTCATACTAGTGTATAAATATGACTTCCTCCCCCCCCCCATTCTCCAACTTACCTTTATGACCAACATACAAAAACATTGATATACAACAGATTTTACAATGACTGAAAATATATTGTAAGAACAACATATATGTGAGTAAACTATCTGGATAACTACAGTAAATTGATGATATATTTCTTAGGATTGGCATCTCATTGTCCATGGAAGTCCCATACAAATTGCATTCCAGATAATATCTAGTGCGGGTTGGAAATATTAAAAATTATAGTTGGGTTAATCAGAGAAACATGGATTTATAATGGGGAAATCAGATTTAACAATTCTGTCAAGAGTTTACTGAGGCTGTAACCAGCACAATAAACTTGTTAATGTGGTGTTTTTGAAATTTAGGAAGTTAATTATTGAAAAATAGAAGCAATTGTAGGTAACTTAGCCCTTAGAGCTTGTTCCGGTATTCAAAATGATCATGGCTTATACTCTGTCTCATTACCAGTAAAACTTAAATAATATGTTCTCAGCCATTTGGAAATCATAATGGTTTGGCATCTGGATTACCTAATGGCAATGTTCCCCTCTGACTCATCATAGCCTTGGTTCCCAAACACCCCTCTGACTCACCAGGGTTCTCTTTCACTCACCTGTCTCAGATGGTAGCATTCCCTTGCTAATATCTGACACTGGGGTCGCAGTTCCTATCCTCCCTTCCAGTTGCTGTGGCCCTGACCCCCATATTCCCTTCTGACCTAAAAAGGCCCCACTGGTTTCCTTAAACTGACCAGGATCCCATTTCCTATGTTTTCTCTACACTTACCAGACTCACTGGGGAATTTATTCCCAGTTTATTTACTAAACTGTCACATCTAAAAAAGGTGTGTGTATTAATAGAGAATATCACCTGATAGTCCAGAAATTCTGTTAGTCCAGCACCATTGAAGTCCTGTGTATGCAGATTATCAGAGTTTTACTTTACTACATTCCCACTCTCTGCCCATGATTTTGATGCCTTTCATGCCCAGAAATTTACGTATTACTGTCTTAAAAATAGTCCTTTGTGGTGATGAACCAGGAGGTACATCATCTGCTGAAGGCTAGATCTATGGCATTCAAGTCTGATGACCCAGGTCTGTATCAGAAAACCAGGTATGATTTGCGGAGGGCTATTTCAAGGGCGGAGAGACAACTTCGAATGAGATTGGAGGTGACATCGGATGCACAGCAAGTCCGGCAGGGTTTTCAAGACATTACTTCCTATAAAGCGAAACCCAATTACCTGAATGGCAGAGATGCTTCACTACCAGATGAACTCAATGCCTTCTATGCCCACTTTGAAAGGGAGAGCACAACTACAGCTGTGAAAATCCTTGCTGCACCTGATGACCCTGTGATCTCTATATCAGAGGCCGATGCTAGGCTGTCTTTAAAGAGTGTGAACCCTCGCAAGGCAGAAGGTCCCAATGGAGTACCTGGTAAGGCTCCGAAAACCTGTGCCAACCAACTAGTGGGAGTATTCAAGGACATTTTCAACCTCTCATTGCTACAGACGGAAGTTCCCACATTCTTCAAAAAGGCAACAATTATATCAGTGCCTAAGAAGAATATTGTAAGCTGCCTTAATGACTGTTGTCCGGTAGCACTCACATCGACAGTGATGAAATGCTTTGAGAGGTTGGTCATGACTAGACTGAACTCCCACCTCAGCAAGAATCTGGATCCACTGCAATTTGCCTATAGGTCAACGGCTGATGCAACCTCAATACCTCTCCACATGGCTTTAGACCACCTGGATAACACAAACACCTATGTCAGGATGCTGTTCATCAACTGTAGCTCAGCATTTAATCCCATCATTCCCACAATCCCAATTGAGTAGTTGCAAAACCTGGGCCTCTGTACCTCCCTCTGTAATTGGATCCTCGAGTTCCTAACCGGAAGACCACACTCTGTGCGGATTGGTGATAACATCTCCTCTTCACTAATGATCAACACTGGCGCACCTGAGGGGTGTGTGCTTAGCCCACTGTTCTATTCTCTATATATACATGACTGTGTGGCTAGGCATAGCTCAAATACCACCTGTATTTTTGCTGTCGATACAACCATTGTTGGTAGATTCTCAGGTGGTGATGAGAGGGCGTACAGGAATAAGATATGCCAACTAGTGGAGTGGTGCCGCAGCAACAACCTGGCACTCAACGTCAGTAAGATGAAAGAGCTGACTGTGGACTTCAGGAGGGGTAAGATGAAGGAACACATACCAATCCTCATAGAAGGATCAGAAGTGGAGAGATCGAGCAGTTTCAAGTTCTTGGGTGTCAAGATCTCTGAGGATCTAACCTGGTCCCAACATATTGATGTAGTCATAAAGAAAGCAAGACAGCAGCTATAATTCATCAGGAGTTTGAAGACAATGGACAATAGGTGCAGGAGTAGGCCATTCAGCCCTTCGAGCTAGCACTGCAATTTACTGTGATCATGGCTGATCATCCACAATCAGTACCCTTTTTCTGCCTTCTCCCCATATCCCTTGACTCCACTATCTTTAAGAGCTCTATCGAACTCTTTCTTGAAAGAATCCAGAGAATTGGCCTCCACTGCCTTCTGAGGCAGAGCCACAACCTTCTGTGTGGAAAAAGTTCCAACTTGGTATAATCCAACTTCAATTATACCTGTGCCAAAGAAGAATGTGGTATCCTGCCTCAATGACTATCGTCCAGTAGCATTCACAACCATTGTGATGAAGTGCTTTGAGAGGTTGGTGATAAAATTCACAGAACCACAACCCTCTGTGTGAAAAAGCTTTTCCTCAACTCCGTTCTAAATGGTCTACCCCTTACTGGCATGTCAACAAATACACACAAAAATTTCTATAGATGTACGATGGAGAGCATTCTGACAGTCTGCAAAACTGTCTGGTATGGAGGGGCTACTGCACAGGGCTGAAAGAAACTGCAGAGGATTGTAAATCTAGTCAGCTCCATCTTGGTTACTAGCCTACAAAGTACCCAGGACATCTTCAGAGAGCAGTGTCTCAGAAAGGCAGTGTCCATTATTAAGGACCTCCAGCACCAACGGCATGCCCTTTTCTTACTGTTACCATCAGGTAGGAGGTACAGAAGCCTGAAGGCACAAACTCAGCAATTCAGGAACAGTTTCTTCCCTTCTGCCATCCAATTCCTAAATGGACATTGAACCCTTGGACACTACTTCACTTTTTTTAATGTACAGTATTTCTGTTTTAGCACGTTTTTAAAATCTATTCAATATCCATATACTGTAATTGATGTACTTACTTATTACTAGCGCGTGGCCAAGTGGTTAAGGTATTCGTCTACTGATCTAAAGGTCGCTAGTTTGAGCCTTGGCTAAGACAGCATGTTGTGTCCTTGAGCAAGGCACTTAACCACACACTGCTCTGTGATGACACCAGTGTCAAGCTGTACGGGTCCTAATGCCCTTCCCTTGGACAACATTGGTGGCATGGAGAGGGGAGACTTGCAGAATGGGCAACTGCCGGTCTTCCATACAACCTTGCCCAGGCCTGCGCCCTGGAAACCTTCTAAGGCACAAATCCATGGTCTCACAAGACTAACGGATGCCTACAAGCTGTCATATTTATTATTATTATTTTTATTTCATTTATTATTTATTATTATTATTTTTTTCTATATTATGTATTGCATTGAACTGCTGCTGCTAAGTTAACAAATTTCACGTCACATGCTGGTGATAATAAACCTGATTCTGAAATTCCCTAGATTCACTACCCTAAATGAAGGCATTTTACCTCTCTGCTTTAAATGTCCTCGGCCCTATGCAGAAATTGTGACCCCTGATTCTATATTCCTTAGCAGGTAAAACATCATTGTGGCAGCTAAACTGCCACAATGTCAGACCTGTCAGAATTTTGTACATTTCAAGATAATTCTTCTCAATCTTTTACAATATAGTTTATAAGTGAACCATGAACCTTAGGAAAATATCCGGTCCAGACAGGGTACCTGGCTGCATACTGAAGACCTGTACTAATCCATTGGCTAGTGTGTTCTTCAGCAGTTTGCTTCAAGCCACCTGCTTCAAGCAGGCTTCAATTATACCTGTGCCAAAGAAGAATGTGGTATCCTGCCTCAATGACTATCGTCCAGTAGCATTCACAACCAATTTGATGAAGTGGTTTGAGAGGTTGGTGATAAAATTCAACAACTCATGCCTGAGGATTTGTTCTGATTTGGTAGTTTGAGCTGGTGTTATGTTTTTGTCCACTTACTGCAGCATTTCATATTAGTGGACAGGGTATGAAAAGTAGATTTATCCGGGCTAGCTTCTTGGGGGCTAGCTTCTTGGGGCCTCACTGATGGGCTGGTGACAAACAGCACCACGGATTGTCAGAATGGAAGGTGTGCTGCAATGAGAGAGACCTGTGCATACCTAGGTAAGTATTTTAATGCTTGCCCTGTTCTGCCTTAATAAACTAAGTTCTGTAGTTCCAAGTAAATAACAGAAGCTTGTGTCTTTCTGCATATTCAAGCTGGTTCCGAGAACCCATTGGTGTAATGTAATGGCTTGCTGTTATATTTCTATTATTTAGACATTTATTAATGTGAAGACTGCTCTGACATCAGTCTTATTATGTACTGCAGTGTTTGCAGTACATATATATAAATATTTTTATATTTAAATATAAAATTCCAATATGATTCCCACAGTGCACATTAGGACGTTGTTTTCACAAGAATTTTAGAGGTCAGTAAATAAGAATCTCTTTCTTTAGAACTTGTGCTAGTTCCTAGTGATTTGGGCATAATCAATCTATCCAGATTTTTAAGTTACATTTGTTCAAATAGACATTGATTACCTCTGATGATAGACTCTATTACATAATATTAATATAATTGGGCGAGACTCAGTCCACTGATTGTATGTATTTATCTGGGCTCACTTAGCTGATCCTTGGATTGTGGGAAGTTTTGCAAGATGTAATGAGGTGTCAGTGGCAAGTGTGCCCCAGACAGCATTTTGCTGAGACCCTGGGTTCTTGAAATCCAATGAAAAATTTGATGGAGGAAAGGCTAGTATTGGAACCTTGTATCTTGTCAAAGCTGTTGAAACAGTTTTTAAATATCTCTGATGTTTAAAAATATTTAGATTGCATTCAGTAATTTAAAGTGAAACGATTTTAAAACACAATTGAAATAGATTAAAAAAATTAAAATTGCAGATTAAGAAAAATAATTAAATGTTACCTTGTTAACTCTTAATCACCTGCTCAGCAATCAGGATGATGAATGTGAACTCCGATACTATAGCAGCTGCAGCAGGCACCTGTTATTCAGAATGTCTGGGACTTACAATGGACCTCCGTAAGTCACAGATTTTGTTTTACCTGGGAGCAGCTGAACACCAGTAGTTCTCTCAGCATCTACCAGTCACAACCAGCATAATTCAGCCCAACAGGCTTTAAATTAGTATTCTGTTAATAAAATATGATGCATTGTTGAAAATAATAGTATGGGAATGCAAAACTTCTTCCTAAATGTGTATTTTTGGGTTTCCTGAATTAGTTCATTTGAAGATATGCAATTCATACACCATTATTTGCCTTTGCCTACCTTCTGATTCTTTGGGACAGATCTCACATGGGTCACCCCATCCTTCACCTGGCGTGAAGCTGCAACAACACGTATATTTGGTGATGTTTCTTAATTTGGGCGCAGAGCACACACCATTCTCAAATTTAGAGAAGCAAAAGCTCTCTCTCACATCTATAAATGAAATTAAAAAAATATCAGTACAAAATAACTACAAAATACTTCTGTACCAATTCCAAAATTTATGTAGATTTAAATGGTAAATAAAATCACCCTGGACATAAATACTTGGACAAAATGGTTGATTTACATTAAATAAAGTGTTTAACAAATGTAAAATGATGTCTTGTACAGTGAAAACAAAATTCAGTATAAATACATGTACAAACACAATGCATCACAAGAATCAACCTCCCCTCTACAGACTCTGCCTATACTTCTCACTGCCTCAGTAGAGATGCCAGCATAATCAAAGACCTCATCCACAATGGACATTCTCTCTTCTCCCTTCTCCGACTGGACAGAAGCTACAAAAGCCTGAAAGTATGTACCACCAGGCTCAAGGACAGCTTCTACCCCACTGTTATCAGACTCTTGAAAGGATCTCATGTACGATAAAGTGGATTCTTGGCCTCTTAATCTACCTTGTTATGATCGTGTAGTTTGTGGTTTGCACTCATTTATTACCTTTTACACTTTATTCTGCATTATTATTGTTATATCTTATTCTACCTTAATGCATATGTAATAATTTGATTGATATAAACATTATGCAAAACAAACTTTTCGCTAGATAATGGTATGTGACAGTAATAAACCAGTATCAATATATGACTTCAACATGAACATTTTAATATTGAAATTCAATTGCAAAATGAACATTCCTCTTTGTCATGGATTCAACAATAAATTTATTTCTGATGAATTTAACGATGCAGGGAACGTATTTCATAAGAAATAGGAAAGGATTTTCCTATCTGATATTTTGAGCTCAATCCATCATTCATCAAGATCATGGTTGATTTTCTACCTCAGTGCCATTTTCCTACCCTTACTTCTTTATTTGTCTCTTGCACTATTTATTTATCTTAGTAACTTAAAGTAACCTTTATGTCTTGCATTCTACTGCTACCACAAAACAACAAAAATTCACAACATGTCAGTGATAATAAACTTGATTTGGATTCTGGCTATCCTCATATTCCTTGATTGCTTTAGCCACATTACGTCTATAAATCTATTTCAGATTAACTCAATGACCAGTCCTCCACAGACCGCAAGGTACAGAATTCTAAATATTCACCAACTTCTGAAAGACAACCTTTCTCTTAATTTCATTGTTAATGGCCTACTCCTTAGTTTGAATCTGTGACTTTTATTTCTAACTTCCTAAGGCACCCTGTACCCACCTGTCAAGACTAGCAAGAATTTTGCAAGTTTGATTAGACCACCCCATATTCTTCTAAACTCTGAAGAACATATGCCTAGTCTAATCATATTCCTCCACCTGCAAACCTGTTAACCCAGGAACTAGCTAGGTGAATGTTTGTTACATCTTCTTGATGACATTTGTAAGGTAAATATGTTTAAACTTCTCAGAATATTCTAGGCAATGGGCCAGAATGTGAATATAACTCTTTCTATAGAGAACCATGAGCCAGTTACAGTGACTAAACATCACATTCAGTAATTTGACGCCTGTGAAGTGCAGTGTGGAAAGTGAGCAGTAACTGTAGCTCAGATGTGCATACATGTACCAGTGGATTCAGAACTGACAGATTGTATCACTTCGTAATTTTCCACCAGCCTCAGCTGCCATATCTATTATTTCTGACCCCAGCTAAAAGATACATTTTCATTAATTGGATCCTCGATTTCCTTACTTTCAGACCCCAGTCATTTTAGATTGTCAACAATATCTCCATAATCTCCATCAGCACAGGTACTCCACAAGGCTGTGTACTTAGCACTCTGTTTTACTCATTTTATACTTACAACTCCAATGCCATACTTAAGTTTGCTGACGACACCACTGTTGTTGGCCGAATCAAAAGTAATAGTGAATCAGTATACAGGAGGCAGACTGAAACTCTGTCTGAGTGATGCGACAACAACACCATCTCACTCATTATCAACAAGACCAAGGAGTTGATTATTGACTTCAGGAGGTGCATAAGCTGATTTTCATTGGGGAATTAGAAATGGAGAGGATCAGCAACTTTAAATTCCTTGGTGTTATCATTTCAGAGTATCTGCCCTGAGTCCAACATGTAAATGCTATTACACAGAAAGCACAGCAGCACTTCTACTTCCTTAGAACTTTGTAAAGATTTAGCATAACTTATAAAACTTTGACAACATTTTATAGATGTCTGGTGGAAAGTATATTGACTGGTTGCATCATAGCCTGGTATGGATACATCAATGCCCTTGAATGGAAAATCCCGCAAAAAAGTAGTGGATACGGCCCAGTTCATCACAGGTAAAGCCCTCCCCACCATTGAGCACATCTACACAGAGCGCTATCACAGGAAAACAGCATCCATCATCAAGGACCCTCACCACCCAGGCCATGCTCTCTTTTCACTGCTGCCTTCAGGAAGAAGGTAAAGGAGCCTCAGGACCCACAGTACCAGGTTCAGGAACAGTTATCAACCACCAGGCTTTTGAACCTGAGGGAATAACTTCACTTAACCTTACTCATCCCATCACTGAACTGTTCCCACAATCTATGGACTCACTTTCAAGGACTCTTCATCTCATATACTCGAAACTTATGGCTTACTTACCTATTATTATTATTATTTCTTTTTTTCTTTTGCATTTGCACAATCCGTTGCCTTTTGCACATAGGCTGTTTGCCTTGTTGGGTGCGGTCTTTCAATGTTTCTTGGATTTACTAAGTATGCCCGCAAGGAAACGAATCTCAGGGTTGTATGTAGTGTCATATACATATGTAGTTTGATAATAAATTTGCTTTGACTACATCATTTTTTTCTATTTTTATTTTGAATATTTGTTTTCAATTAATGCAATGCAATTTTCTTTACAGATTCATTACTTTTCAATATTTTTGATTAGTTTAATTTTAAATTCTTTTTCAACTGTTTCCTAACTCTCATCTCGCTGCTCCCATGGGAAGGAGGTACAGGAGCTTTAGGTCCCACACACCAGGTTCAGGAACACTTATTAACCATCAAGCCACAGAACCAGTATGGATAACTTCATTCACCTCAATTCTGAAATAATTCCACAACCTATGGATTCACTTTCAGGGCCTCTACAACTCATGCTCTCAGTATTAGTTATTTACTTATTTTTTATATTTGCACAGTTTGTCTTCTTTTGCACACTGGTTGTTTGTCAGTCTTTCAGTGTAGTTTTTCATTGTTTCTATTGTATTTTTTTGTTCTGCTATGAATATCTGCAAATAAATGAATATCAAGATGACATATATGTACTTTAATAATAAATTTACTTTAAACTTTGATCTGATCAGCAAAGATACTTGGAAGCAATGAAAAGGGCTGTCGGTAGGCTATACGCTGTCTTGCAGCACAACCCAGCAATGATATAGACAGTACCTCAACAAATGTACAACTTGACAAAGATTAGTTTGGCCTAAGGGCTTGTGTGAGGGGGTAACCATGACTCCTTTAGTAACTAGGTCAACTCTGATATGGCTCAAGCTTTTCTTTTCTAGATGATAAATTTTCTTCCTTTGGTTATAAAAGACACCCCTTGATTAAATGTTTTTTAAGGAACTTTCTGATCTATATGCAGCTTTCACGAGTTCCAAAAATAGATAATCCTACAGAGATAAGAAAATTCCATCATTTCTTTAGCAGCAGAAAGCATATCCAGAGATGTGAGAGAAATCAAATTTGTATTTAATATTCTGTGGCAGTGTCTGCTACGATGCACACACAAATGTTACCATTTTAATCTTGGAGAAGATGTTTTATTAATTATGGATGACTATTATCGCAGACTCACCAATGCATGTTCTTCCATTTTGCGATAGTATAGATCCTGGTGGACAGAGGCAGGTGTAGCTTCCTTCAATATTACTACAAGTGCCAAATTCACATAATCCAGGGTCTGTTACACATTCATCGATATCTTAAAAATTAAATGAGATAAGATCTCTGAGTATGCAACATTTTGTTTGCCATGGAAGAACTTTGTAGTATAATATCTTGAAATACTTGTTCTGATAGCTAAGGATCCAGTATTTATAAAAGAGGTGCTGGAGAACTAAAACAGCAAAAAACAGGTAATCTCGAAATTCCATCTATTTCAATGGCAAAACCTTGTTCCTGTTCTCTGTTTTCTGTTTTCCACTCTGAGACCATCCAGAATGATATTCTCACCAGCTACTGATTAGAAGAGTCAGGAGACCATTAAGAGGTTGTTGTTAGCTGGAGCAGCATAGGGAAATAACAACTTGAACACCAGAGGGAACAGGTGGACCAGGGAGAGGTCATAAATAGTGGAGCAGTGGGAATGTTGAAGTAGGAACTTAACATGAAGCTGGCAGATCTCACTTTCCTTTAGTGCTCTGAATTACTGTCAGAGGTAGATCTAAATAGGATTGCGTAGCATGCCTGTTATGGCAGAACATTTCAACTTAATGACAACAAATTCAAATAATACATTTACTGTTATAGACATGAGAGTGGGTTATGTACATAACAAGTTCATATTACACTGATTTTTTTTGCTGGTATCATGTATAGAATAAATGGCAGGGACCTAGGAATGTTTATGAATATTGGAGTGCAAGTCCATAGCACGCTGAAAGTGGTAGTAGAGATGGATAAAGTAGTGCTTGCCTTCCAAGGTTGAGGCATTGAATATAAGAGTTGGGACGTTATGTTGAAGATGTACAAAACACTGGTCAGACTACATTTGAGGCTTTGCATACAGCTCTGGTTTCCACATTATAGGAAGAGATCCACCAGAATACAGGGCTGAAATCACAGAGAGATCTGATAGACAGGCTTTATTCTCACTAGAATGCAGGAGGCTGTGGAGGGTGGCTATAAAATTATGGGGGGCATAAATAGGATAGATAGTCAAAACCTCTTTCCTAGGGCAGAGGGAGTCTAGTACCAGAGGGCACAGGTTTAAGTTGAGAAGGAAGAAATTCAAGAGATCTCAGGGGTAGGTTTTTCATATAGATGATTAATTATCTGGAATGAACTGCTGGAGGAGGTGGTAGAGGCAGATACAATTACAATATTTAAGGAGCATTTGGACAAGTACTTAGGGAGGAAAAGTGTAGAGGATTATGGAATTAATGCAGGTCAGTGGGCTTAGCATAGGTAAGTAGTACTGTTGGCATTGACAAGATGGGCTGAAAGATCCTGATTCTGTACTGAATGCTTCAATACTATGTGTGTGACTCTGGAAATTCAAGATAACTGTATTTATCCAGGGAAGAATAGGTTTAAATGGAGTTCAGAAAAACAACTTGGAAAATTTCATTTTTGATTTTTGGTGAAAGTCAGTGATGAATTTTTTGTGGTGTTATGTATCCAGTCACTGACAGTTAACAACCTGTCCAAAGTTCAGTCATAATAAAACGATTCTATACAATCTAACTGGCTTTTAAAAAAGCAAAAAAAAAAACACTAATGCTGAAACAGAAAATACTAGAGATACGAGAGAGTACAGTAGGGTCTTGGCCCAAAGTGTTGACTGTACTCTTTTCCATAAATGCTGCCTGGCCTGCTGAGCTCCTCCATCATCTTGCGTGGGTTGCCAGCATTTCAGGTTAGTGACTTTCCAGTGGAACTGTTCATGTTAGATGAAAAGTTGGACTTTTTTGTTTTATTTGAGCTTCAATGTTGTAAGGTTAAGCAATTTTAAATTCCAGTAATTTTTTGTCACTTTCTCAAACACGGTCACTTTACACTGAAAAGTGCACATCAATTGACAGCCTTTTCTGCATTTACAGGTCTCTGATCATTCACATCTTTCTTTCTGGGGAAAACAAACTCAAGGTTAGGTAAACACAAATATCAAACTATGATTCACACTACTACAAGGTTTGTGGTTGGAACTTTTGTATCTACCATCACAAAGCTGACTTTTAAAAGCTAATGCCTTAACAGCTATAAAGGTTAATAAAATAATAGGAGTAATCTTTTGAATACATTTTCAGCTCCCCATAGATATTATAGAGTAATACAGCATAAAAACAGGCCTTTCGGTCCAACAGGTCTATGCTGAGTACAGCATCCTCCCAACTAGTCCCAGTTGTGTCAGGAAATGTAGAGGAGGCTTGACTTAAATGCTGAACAGTGGAGACAACTTATCAGTGGGTGATCACTAATAACAAAGTGCAAAATAGCGTGCCATGAGGGGCCACAAAACAAGAGAGAACAGATACTGAACACAACAAGAGAACAAAGTAACTGAAACCTAGGAGCAACTGGTGCAAAGCTGGCTAGCTTGATGGGTGAACAAGGACTATAGATATGAGCTAAGTTTAAATAGGCTACAGGTGATGCATTGGAAACGAGTGTCAGGTGACTCCTATTAACTGAGTGGAGACTGGATGTTGCCTGCTTGTGCAGGCCTGACAGGATCCCCCTCCTACGGATGGCACCTGATGGCCCAGGATGATCCAGATGGAACTCCTCAATGAGCAATGAATCTAAGATGAAATTGGATGACACCCAAGACCTCTCCTTCTGGCTGTACCCTTCCCAGTGAACCAGGTACTGCACAACCCATCCACGGTAACATGAATCCATCAAGGGGTGAACAGTGTATACTGGACACATTCCATTATCTTAGGTTCCGGAGGGGCAGGGTTGAGTAATCCATGGACAATGGGCTTAAGACAGCTTATGTGGAAAGCAGATGTGATCCTGAAGGATGATGGTAGCTGGAGAAGGTAAGTGACTGGATTTATGCAATGAGAGATCTTGAAAGGACCAATGAACTGGGGAGTTGGTGCACAGGCGCAGATCTCGGGTGGACAGTCAGATACAGTCTCCAGTCTGGAGTAGTCTGGCGGGGCACCGCCAGCAGTAGGCACAGTTGGCAGCTAGGATAGCCCTTCATGCATTCCGGCAGAGGTGAACCAGTGCCTTGGCAAACAGGAGCTCCACCACTAGTTCCCCTGTGGGGATCAATGGGGGTTAGTAGCCATGAAGCACTTTAAAGGGTGACATACCTATGGCAGGTGAGGTATGTAGATTGTAGGGCAGTTAGGTCCAGAGCTGATACTTCTTCCATGTGGAAGGGTTAGAGCTGGCGAAGCATTTCAGAAATTTCTCCACTTGCTGTTTGGCTCTCTCTGACTGACCGTTGGTCTACGGATAATAGCCAGAGGACAAACTGAGTTGCAAAGGAGGGAACAGAGGCATGCCAGAAGCAGGAGTCAAATTGTGGATCCCTGTATGACACAATGTCCTGAGGGTAACCGTGGAGGTGAACTACATGTTGCAGAACCAGGTATATCATTTCATCACTTGACGCAAGTTTGGGGAGGGCAATGAATAGACTGCCTTGAACAACCGGTCCACTACTGTCACGATCACCATGGCCCCATCAGAAGGTGGCAAACCTGTGATGAAATCCATGGAGGTATGGGACCACAGGTGTCAAGGGATCAGTAGGAGCTGCAGGAGCCCAGAGGGCCACTGGTTGCAGGAACTTGCCTGGGAACATTAAAGGGAGGCACTGATGAACTGATGTACATCTGTGATCATGGTGGGCTACCAGAACTGGAATCACAGAAAATCCAGCATCCACCATGTGCTTGGATGGTCAGAAAGGGGTGAGGAGTGAGCTCACTGGAGTGCTACAGAATGCATAGCCTCCAGCATGCACATGTAGTTGACAGGTGTGTCAGTTGCAGCAGGCTGGTGCTGTGGGGCCTGGCGACTTCAAGGTCCCTGACAATCAGTGCGAGGATCTAAGAGGATGGAATAGTGGAAGGGCTGATCTCGGATGGAATGGAAGGGTGATCTCTGTTTCAGCTGGGTTGAACTGTTGTGACAGGGCATCCGCCTTAGGGTACTGGGAACTGGGCTGATAGGAGATGGTGAAGTTGAATTGCTCAAGGAAGAGGGCCTAGTGAGCCTGACATGTTGAATTGGTGGGTCTGCTGAAAGGATATAAGGTTCTGGTGGTCATTCTAGAACAGGAAGGCCTTGGTGTTTCCCATTGGCCAATGTCTCCATTCCTTTAAGGTCCATTTGATGGAAAGTAGCCCCCCCGTCTCCTGCTCCATAACAGCCCTATGTAGAGTTGAACTTGCATGAAAAGAAGGCACAAGGGTTTATCTTCCCATCTAGTCCTCGCTGGGAGAGGATGGGCCCAGATACATCCACCTCTACCAGAAAAGGTCCAGAAAGGTTTAGATGCCAGTGAATGGGAGCAGTGGTGAAGCATCTCTTGAGCTCCTTTAAAACATGGTCTGCGGCAGCAGACCAGGTTATCCAAGAGGTAGGTGACTTGGTGAGAGGAACAGCAATTGGCTGTAGTTTCAGATGAAAAGACGGTTGAAGTTGGAGAAGCCCAAGAAGTACTATAGCTATTTGAGGGTGGTTGGGCCATTCAATGACAGTGCGCACTTTCTTTGGGTCCATGGTTATGCCTTGGGTGAAAAGGATGTAACCCAGGAAGGAAATGACTGGGATGTGTAACTGCATTTTTTTTAACTTGCAATACAGTTGGTTTTTGAGGAGACACTGTAAGACTGAATGGACATGACAGTCACTGTCTTGGGGGTCCTTGGAGAAAATAAGGATGTTGTCGAGGAACACATACTTGTGTAGCATGTCTTGGAAGATCTCATTAATGAAGGCTTGGAAAATGGCTAGACTGTTGGAAAGTCCGAAAGGCATCACCGAGTATTTGTAGTGGCTAGTGGGTGTTACAAACACCATCTTCCACTCATCCCCTTGGTAGATGTGGATCAGGTTGTATGCACTCCTTAGATACAGATTAGTGAACATCTGGGCCCCGTGGAGTGTTTCTAATGCACAATCCATCAAGGGGAGATGGTAGCGGTTCTTAATGGTGATTTTGTTGAGTCCATAGTAGTCAATGCAGGGAAGGAGATCCCCATCTTTCTTTTTGGCAAAGAAAAATCTGCACTGGCTGGGGACTGGGATGGTTGAATGAAACCGTGCTGCAGCGTTTGGCGACATAGTCCTGCATGACTTGGGTCTCAGGAGGGGAGAGGGAGAAGAAATGACCTTAGGGAGGGGTGGTGCCTGGGTGGAGCTTGATTTCATAGTTGTGTGTTCTGTGAGTTGGCTTCCCTTTTACTAAAAGCAACTGCTAAGTTATGGTATTCCTGCAAGAGTTTGGTGAGGTTGAGGGTTTCCTCTATCTCCGTGGATTTACGGGATGAAGTCAACTGAGCAGTGCACTGGATTACCAGGCGAAGTGAGGGTCATGAGTGGAGAGCCAGGTGTAACCCAAGATGAGAGGGGTGTTGCGATTAGGAGGAATTGGATGGACTCGCGCTGTTCTCTGATGCTCATGTGCACCGGCTGTGTGCACACTCTGGCCATCCTAGACCCCAATAGATATCCGTCAATGGCCGTAATGCAGAAGGGATAACAGATAGGTATGTCAAGGAGTCCAAGCTGCACATACAGGATCCGGTCCAGAAAGTTGCCTGCTGCGCTGGAATCTACTAGAGCTTCTTGTGCAGGTAGAGCCATCGGGGTGTGCAGGAAGGCTGAGAGAGTGAGCCTACCAGATAGAAAGCCCTTCGAATCTACCTGGAGGTGCCATTTTCCCAGATGCAATGGACACTTGACATGTGGGTGATTGACTACTCCGCAGTAAATGCACAAGTTGTTTCTCAGGTCAGTTGAAGATTAGTTGGGAGTCAGTCAAAGGGCCTCTGTGATTTCTTCCTTGGCCTCCTTTAAGTTTTGAGGTGCAGCTTGGTCAGGCACTAGCGATTTTCTCACCATAATGTACTTCATGGCTGCAAATACCTCCTTTCTCATAACATGCACATGATGCAAAATCTCTCTACTTATCATCGTCATTCTGGTACCCATGATAGTCTCCTTAGTAAATACAGAGGAAAAGTAAACATTGAAAGTCTCAGCCATTTCATGGTTCATCTCCAGGTGGGGCACTGGAGTTTGTACTTTGCCTTCTATGGTACATTTAAGTGCTAACTGTTTTAAAATCTTAACCATGAGCAGTTTATCTTCAAAAAATTGGAGTACCTCAGTCCAGGGACTACTAGGGTTTATCACTTTTATCATATAAAACTGCATAAATTAGTCACAACAAATTATGTTGTACGAAGCCGTCTAAAACTGAAAGAAGGAGGCTACAGGGAACTGTGACACATCACAACCAATATTAAACTCTCCACCTTATTTACATAAGGGTGCAAGCACTAAGTACCTATTGAATGTCTTAAGGTAGTTTGCTGGCAGAGGATTTCAACTTTGGCTATTATATGATGAACAACATTCCTCAGTTGGTCCTGGGAAAAGGAGAGAAATCAAGGAGAATATGAAGTAATTGGGAAAAGAAGGGAGGAGAAATTAACTAAGATGGAGGGCAAAGCAATTAGAGGACAGGGTGTGTTGGGTGGGGAGGTGTGTATAGCGTATGAAATTGAGATCTTGGGAGACTCTTATTCCTCCCAGTTCCATAATTAAGTTTAAATAATCGAATGCACATTTTTAACTTCAGCCTCCATGTGAGCCCATTGCCTCCCTATTTGCTGATAGCAAAATGGCAGACAGGGCATTTCTGGAGGTGATGCATCTGTTCCCTTCAGCTTCTTCATTAATTATTCTTCCCTGAGAACAATGCCACAGGAATTCTAGTTCTTTACCCTTACATGCTTCAAAATAAACTAAGGCTCCTTACCGATACACTTATCATCTATCAATGAGTATCCAGGAGGGCAGATACATCTATAGGTACCATCCAAATTTTGACAGGTGCCTGGTGCACAAGGACGAGGTACTGTCAAGCATTCATTGACATCTGTTGAGAGATTAGTAAAATAGTAAATTGTAGATATAAATGTGAATTGCTGAAATCCTTATATATAACACCATAACAAACATCTCTGCTTTTCTTGCTAAGTTCCATGAGACATTTCATAACTTCCTGGAAGCAGTTTGGAGAATATTTCCATACAGCAATTTCTATTAAGAGGAGCTGAGTATTACATGGTTCCTCACATATAGCTTAAAGATCTGTATCAAATCACCAACAATATGAGGCAACTTTTGGAAATACATTTTCTGCCATTAAATTTAAATGTAAATTATTTTCAAAACTACTTTTATTCTATGGGACTCTTAAATACAACATAATGTTGGTTAAATAAATATAGAAATTTAAAAACTCCTTGAACATTTAATAATTTGGCCTTAACTGTGCTAAATGGCTTATCACTCATCCTTACATGGTGTCCGTGGACTAAGCCCCATTGCTGTTGAGAACATTCTTCTTGTATCTAACCTGTCCAGTCCTGTTAGGTTTCTGTGAAATTCCCTCTCACTATTCCATAAGCTAGGGAGTATGGGCTACTTGACCTGATCTCTTTTCATAAGTCAGGCTGCCATTCGAGGAATCAGACTAGTGGACTCCTTCCTCTGAAAAAGAGATCACAACTGCACACCATGCTCAAGCTGATTCCCACTGAGTCCCCATATAAATGCATCAAGATACCCCTGCTGCTATGCTTGAATCCTCCCACCATGTAGGCCAACATACTGTTTGCCTTCTTAATCATCTGTATTCATTGATTGTTGCAAAGGACACCCAGATTTCATTGCACCTCCCTTTCCCCAATCTATTGCTTGGAAGTGTTAACTCAGAATGTTTTAAAAATTTCCTATCTGATTGATTAAAATGTCTTACCAACACAACTTCTTCTATCAGGTGTAAGTTCATAGCCTTCATGGCACAGGCATTGGAATGTTCCAATAGTATTGAAGCACTGAGCGTTTCTACAAAGAGCACCATTCAAGGTACTGCATTCATCAATATCTGTTTAACAAAAAGGAACAAAGTTATAATCTCTTTCACAGTTTCAGTAATTTATGATATTACAGGTTAATTTTCTACTACCTGCCTTAGTAAGTACTATTTTGGATTTTCTGCAAGGAATTGAGATAATTTGTTTTATTGTTTGCCAGCATGTATTGTTTGTAAACAGATTAAATATTTAATTGTATTTTTGTATTCTTTTTATATGGTCTTGGTCTAGCAACCTGTAGACTATGAATTCAAAACTTACCATGACAAATCAAAAGAATATATCTACTAATTTGTACAATACTAACAAAAAATCATATCTAGAGTACACTACTCATTAGTTGTAGAAATTAATTTTATTTTTGCCCCAATGTTTCAAATAAACAAAAAAGATAAAATGAATGCAAACAAAAACAATGTATACAGAAAAACAAATTTTGTCTAAAAAAAATCACTTCATGTCAATCAAACATATACAGTTTTCTTTAAAGTCCTGTTTTTATGCTTAACCTTGACTTTGAACATCCATGTATAACTGCTGACAGTTTTTCATGTAACTGTCCTTACCCCTGTCAGTCTATCTATATCTCGATGTTTAATATATCAAACTCCTTCGGTGCTGGGAAACCTATTCTAAGTGTCACTAAAACCAGGTTCAGTAGTACTACTCATTTCAATGTAGAGGAACTACTTTGAGGGAAGTATATTGATTTAATTATATGTTGTAGAATAGCAAAATATTTTTTATAAAGCATTTCCTGTATACTTCTACATTTGCTAAGTTCAAAAAGAACACTATGGTTATCTTACCAATGCAGTCATTATTATGTGAAATCATGAATCCTGGGAAGCACAAGCAGTTATATGAACCAACTGTGTTCTTGCAGGTCCCATTGCCACATGGCTGCCGCTCACATTCATCAATATCTAGGCAAATAAAAAGGAAATAGCAATGTTTTGTTTCAGTTGAGAGAAAAAATGTATTTTCTTAACAATTAAATTGAAATTTTATTAGTCTGTTTATCAAAAATGAGAATTCAAGTAAGTAATCATTCTAAAAATCATAGCCATTTCATGCGGCTTTCATATCAGCAGACATTTTAACATTGTAACTAGTTTGTTAGCAAGTAACAGTTGGTAGCAATCATGCCAGTCATACAATTGTGGGTTTATGTTTTATTCCAGACCTGAACATAAAAAAATAGGCTTAATTTAGTGCAGGTCTTAAGTCATTCTAAACAATAAAATCAAGTCTACACCTGCTCTCTCAGGACATAAAAAATAGTCCTATTTTGAAGAATAATGCCCAATTTTCTGGCCAATAATTATTCCTCATTCAATAACTCTAAATCACCTGGTTATTATTTGGAAGTTTAATGTGTTTGTCATATTTCCTCCATCAAAATTGTGTTGGCCAGAAAGAACGAGAGTTTACAAATCAATGAGTTTGAATGAAACGAGGACAATGGAAGCTGACAGACTAAGTGTCTTTGTTCTTGCCACGTGCTTGCGGATGAAGGCTGCCATTTTGTGAGCTTGAAGTGCTTGGCTTGTTCAAAAGAAGACACAATTATGCTCCAGGTAATCTGCTGGGCTGGAGATCATTTCCAAATAAGAAGTCATTAGTGAGAGGTACTTTGGTTGGAAATAACATGCGGGTTTGTGAATGTTGGGTTTGAAGCCTGCCTGGAGTGATTCGAGCTGGTTGCTGATTGAGAACAGAAAGCCATAAATTATTGACTGTCACCTGATGGAAAAAAGGCAATAAATAATGCTATCTTGGAGCAAAGCCAAAAACAAGGTGTTAAAGGTCATACACCTGACCTGTGGCCAATGACACTGGAATGCAATATTTGAATTGATAAGAATGGATATAAAAGTGGATGCCTCGTATGTACTGGCAGCAGTAACTTCAAAGAATAACCATCACAGATACAAACGTGAGCAACTCTGTGTGGAATATGTGCCGAGTGAATTAGGACTACGAGGAATGCCTGGCCAGCATAGACTCCTTTGATATTCTTTGACTATTCAGGAGAGTCAGGGATACTTAGTAGGTGTTCACAAAAGGTACTTAGTGTATGAATTCACGTACTTGTTAGTTTAAAGGTTCTTGTCGGTAAAGAAAGATCTTTCTGTGCCTGACTGATCATTGTTACAAGAGGTGGTTCTTATAACAATTGTGATGTCAAATCAAAAGGTAAAACATAATGTGACATCCAGAAGATGTGAATTATTCTATACAAATGTATGTCTTCATTGTTTTAAATATCTTTATTCTAAAAATAAATATTTTTCCTGAACTGTGTTACTTACAATAACAATGCTCTTATTCCTCCACAAATGCCAATCCTTATCATGGTGAAGGTATTTAAGAGTCAGTGACTTTTCCTCCTTTTCTAGAATCTCCTCTATAGCAATGATCAGAAATTCAGGAATGTGTATGAATCCCTATGCTGTTACATCAACATCAACCATCCATTAATTAGTGGAAAAATGCAATCATGCATTTATAGAGTAGAAAACTGTACTCTGCTTACAACCACACTGTAATTCTCAAAAGTTAAAAATTTTATCTACTACACAACACTGAATCATAATTTTCTCTGTGAACTTAATTGGCAATAACAATAATGAACCAGATTTCCTTTTTTATTTTCTCCTCCAAAAAAGAGATATTTCAGAAATGCATCTTATAGTAGGGTAGTGTGACTAGTACTAAACAGAATATGATAAAGAATGACTGATCTCAGGACTACCAGATGACTTCCTACACCAGCAACTTGTATTTACAAATCATCTTTCACAGGAAAATGATCAAACAAAAGTTGACATAGGGGAATATTAAACAGTTAACTCATAGTTTGGTCAATACTATTAGTTAGCAATTATTTAAATCTCAAGAAAGACAATGGGGAAGTAAAGCTGAATTCCTGATCTTCTTGCTTAAACTGCTGAGAAAAGAGCTGTCTATAGTAGAACAGTTAAAATAAGAGATGCACTTAAGACTCGAGGTACAGGAGGGTGGAGATCTCAGAGGACTGCAGAAAGAGCAGGTGTACAGTTCAATGAATACTCTGAGGGACTCAAAAGGGTGAGTATTTTAAAAATTGAGGCACTGTGAGTTCAGAAGCTAATGTGTATCAAAGAACAGATAAATAACAATGAACAGTGCAACTAGGATACAGGCATCAGAGCTTTGGATGAAGTCACGTTGATAAATGCTGCAAAATGGGACGAAGAAACACACTGGACAGGCAGTATTAAAATCAGAGATAGTGTGGGTCAAAAAAAAAGTAGAAAGCTGCAACTGAGATTCATCACTGTGAAAATGGAACCTGAGATATTTTCATGTAACTGGGGTTAATGCAAATGAGAAGATGAGGAAGTGGGGCAACATGCCTCCAATACTCCTTTCAGTCAGAAATTCTTTCTTTAAGATATTAAAAACTCCAACAAGGAATAGATTTCCTCATGAGAGAGAAATCAGAAGGGCTAAACAAGGATACGATGTTGCTCTAGCAGATAAGAGAAAGAGCTTCTATAGTTATACTAAGGGAAAAAGAGTAGCAAGGGACAAAATTCATTCTCTTGAAGATCAGCGTGGTCATCTATGATTGGAGTTGAAATAGATGGGGGAGATCTTAAATTCAAGAACTGTATCTGGTTTACTGAAGAGCAGGTGATTGCCGTCTTAAGGTGAATTAGGGTGGATTAGTCCCAAGGCCTGACAAGGGCACCTTGAGCCTTGTGGGAGGCTAGTTCAGAAATTGCAGGGCCCTGGCAGAGATACTTAAGCCATACTTAACCATGGGTGAGGTGCCAGAGGAAGGGAGGATAGCTAATGTTTCCTGTTGTTTAAGAAAAGCTCTAAGAATAAACTGAGAATTTATAAGCCAGTGATGGGTAAATTATTGGAAGATATTCTAAGGGATATGTTACTGAATTATTTGGATAGATAGGGCCTACATGGCAGGTCATGTCTAACCAATACTATAGGGTTTTTTGATGAGAAGGTTGTGGACTTTGTATATATGGACTTCGCCAAGGCCTTTGACAAAGTCTCTGATGGGAAGATGGTCCTGAAGATTACGTTACTTGGCAGTCAGGATAAAGTAGTCAATTGAATTCAACATTGGCTTTGTATAAGAATCCAGAGAATGGTGGTAGATGGTGTCTCTTTGACTGGAGGCCTATGACTGGTGGTGTGCTGCAAGGATCGGTGCTGGGTCTTTTGTTGTCTGTCATCTATATCAACATTTGGATAATGGTGTTGTCAACCGGATCAGCAAATTTGTGAATGACACCAAGAGTGGGAATGTATGGACAGTGAAGAAGGCTATCCAAGGTTGCAAAGTGATCTGGACCAGCTGGGAAAATGAGATGAAATATGGCAGATGGAATTTAAGGCAGACAAGTATGAGGTGTTGCGCTTTGGAAGGACAAACCAGGGTAAGACTTACACAGTGAATGTTAGACCACTGAGGTGTGTGGTGAAACAAAAGGACCTGGGAACACACAGGATCATGGGTAGATAGGACTGGAAATAGAGATCTTGGCAATATTGACCTTCAAATAAATCAGGGCACCAAGTATAGAAGTTGGGGTATAATGCTGAAGTTGTATAAGAGGTTGGTGAAGCTGAATTTGGAGGATAGTATGCAGTTCTGGTTACCTACTATAGGAGAGATACCAATAAGCTTGAAAGAGTGTAGAGAAAATTTACAAGGATGTTGCTGGACATGGGGACCTGAGTTATAGGGAATGGTTGAATAGTTAGGGCTTATTCACTGAAGCACAAGAGAATGAGGGAAGATCTTGTAGAGGTTTACACAGTTATGAAGGATATAGAAAAAGTGAATACATGGAGGTTTTTCCCTTCATGTTTGATAAGACTAGAACTAGAGGTCATAGATTTAGGGTGAAAGGGAATCTTAGGGAGTACTTCATCACTAAGAGAGTGGTGTGAGCGTGGAATGAGCTGCCATCAGAATGCTATAGAGTACTGCTGCACAGAATCAAGCCTTTCAGCCCATCTAGCCTGGTCATTTACCTGTACCTGGACCATAGCCTTCCATACCTCTCTCATCTATATAGCTATCCAAACTTCTCTTAAATAATAGATTTGAACCAGAAGAGAAGTTTGGATAGCTATATAGATGAGAGAGGTATGGAAGGCTATGGTCCAGGTACAGGTAAATGACCAGGCTAGATGGGCTGAAAGGCTTGATTCTGTGCAGCAGTACTCTATAGCTCCATATCTAATTGATGATTAGTTGGGTGTGCACTATTAGAAAATTGAAGACTCCCTTATTTTGAAGACCAACTTCATTTAACTAATGTGAAAATGGCTGGACCATATTGAGAATCCTGTTGAGCTTCACCAAAGGGGATAGGAAATTACACATCTGTAGCTTCAAATAGATAATAATGAAATCGAAAGAATTGTGGCCAATTAAAGATATATTTCTATCAGAGGTTCGTAATATCTTCTTTATGCATCTTCCTAACA
Organism: Mobula birostris; assembly: GCF_030028105.1. Lineage (NCBI taxonomy): Eukaryota > Metazoa > Chordata > Chondrichthyes > Myliobatiformes > Myliobatidae > Mobula > Mobula birostris. Next base: position 16,227,507 of record NC_092387.1, on the reverse strand, counting down.
AAAGTAACTAAGGTAAAACACGGTCAGGTGAAATCTTTTCTCTGACAAAATACATGTGGAGGTAGGAAATCAGAGTGGCCAAGTGATGACTTGCGTGGTATTCCTATTTTAAATACTGTTGCAGTAGGCAATAAAAAATTGTGTAGAAAGAGTTGAAAAGACTTTTCCTGGTTTAGATGTAAATATTAAGGTCGCCCATAAGAATGCCAACCGCTACGCTATTACAGCTTGAGGCATCAAATGTCAAAATTCAATTCCTGCACCACAGGCAATGAGTTTGTATGTTCTCTCCATGACCACATGGGTTTCCTCCGGGTACTCTGGTCTCTTCCCACAGTCCAAAGACATACTGGTTAGTAGGTTCATTGGTCATTTAAATCATCCTATGATTAGGTTAGGGTTAAATGGGTGGGTTTCCGGGTGGCGTGGCCTGTTCTGTGCAGTATCTCTAAAAATCTAAAAATACTCAGACATTCGATCTGTTCAGTGAGAAACAAAACTTATACTGGACCCTTCATCATTTAATACAGACAGATAGTTCCACCAGGAATGCAAAAATTAAGAAATGCATGAACTACTCAGTAACTAGGATAATTAACTGGTCAGTAGAAATCCAATCAGAAAACTGGATAAAACATAAACTGAAATGTGGCAGATTTAAACCCATTTATCTAATTGATCTTACATGTGAATTAAATATAATTAATTAGATTTTAACAGAAGAAAAATTATTCACTGAATGCTTGCAGGTTTTTGCTATGTGCTCGCATTCTGTCAACAGTTTACTTACCCATGCACATAGTGTTATCCGGAGTTGCTTTGAAGCCATTCCGGCAGATGCAATGGTAACTTCCAGCTGTGTCAATGCACTGACCGTGACTACAAACATTAGGGATATCATGACATTCATTACGATCTGTGTGGGCAAAAGGAAGGAAATTTCTAAAAGGTACCAGACAGAGTATTAATACTTACAGCAAGTAACCTAATTCAGAACACTGAAGTGAAAGATTTTAATTACCAAGTATCTGAAATAAAAACTAAAAAAATACAGACCAGTCAATATCTGAAAAGTGGACAGTGAATAACATTTTAAGCAGAAAACAATTTTACTCAAAAATTTTGGTTCCAATATTAAGTAGCTTTGTTATTTTCATATTTTGATAGCCCTTATTTCCAATATTTGCTGTTTTATTGTACATTACACATAGACTATAATTAATGGTACACAAAGGAGAGAGGATCACTGTGATTTATTGCCATTAGCATAAAAACATGAAAATTATCTGATTTTGCTTTCTGTGAAATCATTAACTTGCGTATATTTCCAAATTAAATGTGTTGTGAATACAGAAAAATCCTGAAAATTATGCAAACCATGAAACTGCAGAAGATGTAAATCTGAAATATTAATAGAATATGCCAGAAACTCTCAGCAGGTCAAGCAGCATGTGGAAAGAAAATGCAAGATAACATTTTAAATTTATTCCAAAATTATACTCATTGTTACTACGTAATATTTCATTTTGAAACAATTCAAAATAATAAAGCTTAGTTAGCTAGCTCATTGCTGATGTGTTACTAGATTAAGACAAATTCAAAGTATGTTACTCTAAATAACAAAATTAAACTTAAATCTATAGGGCTACGGTAGGAAACTTTGTCGCATGGTGTGAGCAGAATTACCTTCAGCTTAATGTGAAAAAGACTAAGGAGCTGGTGGTAGACCTGAGGAGGGCTAAGGCACCGGTGACCCCTGTTTCCATCCAGGGGGTCAGTGTGGACATGGTGGAGGATTACAAATACCTGGGGATACGAATTGACAATAAACTGGACTGGTCAAAGAACACTGAGGCTGTCTACAAGAAGGGTCAGAGCTGTCTCTATTTCCTGAGGAGACTGAGGTCCTTTAACATCTGTCGAACTATACTGAGGATGTTCTACAAGTCTGTGGTAGCCAATGTTATCATGTTTGCTGTTGTGTGCTGGGGCAGCAGACTGACGGTTGCAGACACCAACAGGATCAACAAACTCATTCGTAAGGCCAGTGATGTTGTGGGGATGGAACTGGACTCTCTGACGGTGGTGTCTGAAAAGAGGATGCTGTCCAACTTACATGCCATCTTGGACAATGTCTCCCATCCACTACATAATGGACTGGTTGGGCACAGGAGTACATTCAGCCAGAGACTCATTCCACCAAGACGCAACACTGAGCGTCATAGGAAGTCATTCCTGCCTGTGGCCATCAAACTTTACAACTCCTCCCTTGGAGGGTCAGACACCCTGAGCCAATAGGCCGGTCCTGGCAAACACGAAGAATTCTGCAGATGCTGGAAATTCAAGCAACACACATCAAAGTTGCTGGTGAATGCAGCATCTCTAGGAAGAGGTACAGTTGACGTTTCGGGCCGAGACCCTTCGTTAGGACTAACTGAAGGAAGAGCTAGTAAGAGATTTGAAAGTGGGAGGGGGAGGGGGAGATCCAAAATGATAGGAGAAGACAGGAGGGGGAGGGATGGAGCCAAGAGTTGGACAGGGATATGAGAGGATCATGGGACAGGAGGCCCAGGGAGAAGGAAAAGGGGGAGGGGGGGAAAACCCAGAGGATGGGCAAGGAGTATAGTCAGAGGGACAGACGGAGAAAAAGGAGAGAGAGAGAGAGAGAGAAAGAATGTGTGTATATAAATAAATAACGGATGGGGTATGAGGGGGAGGTGGGGCATTAGTGGAAGTTAGAGAGGTCAATGTTCATGCCATCATTCTGATATGTCTATCCATGGCACGAACATTGACTTCTCTAACTTCCGCTAATGCCCCACCTCCCCCTTGTACCCCATCCGTTATTTATATACACACCTTCTTTCTCTCTCACTCTTCTTTGTCTCCCTCTGTCCCTCTGACTTATACCCCTTGCCCATCCTCTGGGTCCCCCCCCCCCCTTTCCTTCTCCCTGGGCCTCCTGTCCCATGATCCTCTCATATCCCTTTTGCCAATCATCTGTCCAGCTCTTGGCTCCATCCCTCCCCCTCCTGTCTTCTCCTATCATTTTGGATCTCCCCCTCCCCCTCCCCCTCCCACTTTCAAATCTCTTACTAGCTCTTCCTTCAGTTAGTCCTGATGAAGGGTCCTGGCCCAAAACGTCAACTGTACCTCTTCCTAGAGATGCTGCCTGGCCGGTCCTGGACTTATTTCCTGGCATAATTTACATATTACTATTTAATTAATTATGGTGCAACTGTAACGAAAACCAATTTCCCTTGGAATCAATAAAGTATGACTATGACTATGACCGTAGAAATAGCCTGTTCAATAGTTTAAAGCAAGTGGAGCAAATGGATTGTAAGAGAAATGTTATAGGTTTTAATGTTTTGGAGGTTTGTAAATAGTATAGATTCTACTTATTGTAGCACTTGTGATGAAGGGAAAAAATAATTCCAAACATGGATGAAAATTAATCAATTAATAAACAGCTCATTTCAAATCAACAATGGATGGAACAAACAAATGACCTATGAACATCTCTCCTGAAAACCAATACAAGAGGCACTGATTTCTGTTTCCCCAAACTAATCAACTAAAATATTGGAAGGATGTTTTCTTTTTTATTATACAAATCCTGAGCTATTCTACAGAACATTCATTATTGTGTATACTTGGCACAACAAATACTTTAGTAGGCTTTTAATGTGTTAATCATTTTCCCCTGTGTATTATTTTGGAACGTTTTAATGGTCTCGTTTGAAACATTCTGACCTTCCTACTGATAGTTTTCAATTACCATAAATCTATTTCCCCTCAGCAACATGCAGAAATGAAAATAATGACAGGAAATTAGTACTTCCTTTTATTTCAGAATGTGTTATTGTAATTCACATGTAAACATCTTGCGCTTTTGTTTATTTTGCTCCAAAACCATAATTCAGGTTTTTATGATAAGGCTAACATAACAATTAATCTACATATGTCACAGGGTTCAAAATATATTTTTGAAACCTTGACTTTTCACTTCAAGGGAAAAAAAGGAAATCAATCTGATAGCAAGAAAGCAATTTTCTACTTGAAAAAACACAGCTATATTTAGATTTCAGCACTGATTACTTACCCACACAATGCCCTGTTGAAGTCAGCCGGTAACCTCGCGAACATTCACAGCGATAGCTGCCAGGTGTGTTAATGCAGTCAGCATTCTGTTGACACAGTGGCCCATTCTGACATTCATCCATATCTGAGTGAACAAAGTGCTATTTAGCAAAACTTTGACATAATAGTTGAAACAGATATTTTCCAAATCAGTTTTGAAGAGTAATATTTTAAAGCATTTGAGATAAATGATTTAAAGATGGGGCAACTGAATTTTACTGGAATCATACTGGGAGTGAAGAAAATTAGCTAAGTGGGTAAACTAGAGAAGACTATTTAATTTACTTATAAATAAACTACAGAAAGCTATTGTAACAGATGACTTTCCAAATCAGAAGCATTTCTTTCTTACCTTCACAGCTAATCAGTTGATCATTATATTGAAATCCCATAGGACATTCACAACGGAAGCTTCCAAGCTGGTTTATGCAGACACCATTAGCACAAATACCAGGAATCATTCGACATTCATCAATGTCTGCATAAAAGCATATCTGCATGTTAACTTTGTGGACGAATTATATAGAGGTATATTTTTCTGTATTCTGAAAGAGTATGAAGAAGCCAGTTTCATATTCATGGAAATATTTTCAGTAAAAGTGCACAAACCTTTGAATATTTAAAATATGTGTTGTTATTAACATTTAATATTCCCCATAAGAGACACTAGTGTTTCCTGAAGGATATGGGCTAAAGATACAAGGAACTTCAAAAGCAAATGTAGAGTTAGTTTTAGTACTGAAACTTTGATTTGTACATTAAACAAAACATTTTAGAAACACTGTCAGAGCTAAAGAAGGGAGTAAGTTCCATATGTTTCTAAAAATGTTTTCTTTTACTTATGTTATTCAGCTACTGGACAATTATTGCTTTCTAGAGTTTAGCGCAACTTCTGGAAAGCCATGCAAGTATTTCTCAAGTGAAAACTTAATTAACTGACTTTTAGCCGCACTGTAATGAGTATAAAAACCGAAAATGCTGGAAACATCCAGGAAGTTAGTCAGCATCTGTTGTCAGAGATACAGAGTAAATGTTCTTGAGTGTCTCTGACCTGAAACGTTAATTGTTTCTCTTCCCAGAGCTGCACCCTGGCCTGCTATGTGTATCCAGTATTATCCATCTTTCATTGATTTTCCTTTATCTTCACTTCTCTCACAATGAATCAGAATCAGGTTTAATATCACCAACCTATGTCGTGAAATTTGTTAACTTTGCGGCAGCAGTACAATGCAATACATGATGAGGAAAAAAAACTGTGAATTATAGTAAGTATATATATATATATATATATATATATATATATATATATACACACACACACACACACACATACATACATACACACACACCTTATTGTTGCCAAACGATACTAGAGCGTACAATCATCACAGCCGTATTTGATTCTGCGCTTTGCGCTCCCTGGAGTACAAATCGATAGTAAATATTAAAAATTTAAATTATAAATCATAAATAGAAAATAGAAAAGCGAAAGTAAGGTAGTGCAAAAAAACCGAGAGGCAGGTCTGGATACTTGGAGGGTACGGCCCAGATCCGGGTCAGGATCCGTTCAGCAGTCTTATCACAGTTGGAAAGAAGCTGTTCCCAAATCTGGCCGTACGAGTCTTCAAGCTCCTGAGCCTTCTCCCGGAGGGAAGAGGGACGAAGTGTGTTGGCTGGGTGGGTCGTGTCCTTGATTATCCTGGTAGCACTGCTCCAACAGCCTGTGGTGTAAAGTGAGTCCAAAGATGGAAGATTGGTTTGTGTGATGTGCTGGGCTGTGTTCACAATCTTCTGCAACTTCTTCCGGTCTTGAACAGGGCAACTTCCATACCAGGTTGTGATGCACCTTAGAAGAATACTTTCTACAGTGCATCTATAAAAATTAGTGAGGGTTTTAGGGGACAGGCCAAATTTCTTTAGTTTCCTCAGGAAGTAAAGGCGTTGGTGGGCCTTCTTGGCAGTGGACTCTGCTTGGTTGGACCAAGTCAGGTCATTTGTGATATTGACCCCAAGGAACTTAAGGCTTTTGACCTGTTCCAGAGATACATATATCAAATAGTTAAATTAAATAAGTAGTGCAAAAACATAAATAAGGTAGGGTTCATGGGTTCAATATCCATTCAGAAATTGGATAGCAGAGGGAAACAAGATGTTCCTGAGTTGCTGAGTGTGTGCCTTCAAGATTTTGTACATCCTTCTTGATGATAACAATGACAAGAGGGCATGTCCTGAGTGGTGGGGGTCCTTGATGATAGTGGCCACTTTTCTGAGGCACTACTCCTTGAAGATGTCTTGGATACTAAGGAGGCTAGTACTCATGATGGAGCTGACTAATTTTGCCATTCTGCAGCTTACTTCGATCTGGTGCAGTAGCCCCCCATACCAGATGGTGATGCAGCTAGTCAAAATGCTCTCCATGGTACATCTGCAGATATTTTGAGTGTTTTAGGTGTCATTCCAAATCTCCTCAAACTCCTTATGAAACAAAGTTGTTGTTTTGCCTTCTTTATAACTGCATTGATATGCTGGGACTAGGTTAGGTCGAGAGATTAACACCCAGGAACTTGAAATTTCTCACTCTCTCCACTTCTGCTACCTCTATAAGTATTGGTGTGCGTTCCCTCGTCTTACTCTCTAAAATTCACAATCAGCTCTTTGGTCTTACTGATGTTGAGTGCATGCCGGCACCACTCAACAAGTTGGTATATCTCACTCCTGTATGCCTTCAATGGAAGAGAAACCCATGTTTTCCGTGTCCCAGTTATGCTTCAGACTTTTCTTTTGCTAATTTTCTTCTATCTATTTCCTTTTAGAACATAAAATCATACAGCCCTGTGGCTCACAATGTCTGTGCTGATAAGGATGTCAATTTAAAATAGTCCTATTTGCCTGCACATGATCTATATCCCTCCATTCCAAACTTGTTCACATGTCTGTTCACTGTCAGCCTGACAGCATGTTCCAGGCATTTACCACTCTGTGTAAAAAAACACAAACTTGACCCACGCATCTCCTTTAAATTTTTCCTCTCTCATCTTAAAACTACCCCCACTATAACTGATATTACCACTATGGGAAAAGGACTTTGACTATCTGTGCCTCTCAGAATTGTATAAATGTCTATCAGATCACCCGTCAGCCTCCAAAGCTCCAGAAAAAAGTAATCCAACACACATAAAATGCTGAAGGAATTCAGCAGGTCTGGCAGCATGAGTCTCGGCCTGAAACATCATTTTTGTGTTGCTCAAGATTTTCAGCACCTGCAGAATCTCCTCTGTTTATGAAAACAATCCAAGTTTGTCCTACCCTTTCTTATAGCTAATGTTTTCTAATTCAGTCAACAGCCTGGTGAAAACATGGTCCCTAAAGTCTCCACATTCTTCCTGTAATGTGGTAACCAGAACTGCACACAATATGCCAAATATGGTCTAACCAAAGTATTTTCCAGCTGCAATATGACTTCTCAACTTTTACACTCCACACCTTGACAAAAGGGCAAACGTTCTGTACACTTTCTTTGCTACCCTATTTACTTCCCTCTGTGAGAGCTATAGTCCATCTCCAAGATCCATCTATACATCAATGTTTCCTTGACCCAGAAACCTTGCTTCAATTCACTGAAGAAGGATCCAGGCTCTTTGAACTGGGAGAGTGTGCCTACAGCGAAAATATTGGTACCTTATACCAAGGGCCTTGTACTTTGCTGCATACTTTCATCTTACATTTAACTTTCCAAAGGTTAACACCTCACAGTTGTCTGGATTAAATTCCATCTGTCATTTCTCTGCCCGCTTTAACTACTGGTCTATATCCTGTTGATATATACAACAAAAGTCCTTGCACCAACCACTGTAGAGCACCACTAGAAACAGACCTCCAGTTGGAATAGTTATCCATCACCACACTTTGTCTTCTAGGCTAATAGTTCCATTGCCAAGCCAATTCTGAATCCATTCTGCTGAGTTCCATGGATCCCATGAGCCTGAATTTGTGCATCTTGTGGAAAACTTTGCTGAAGTCCATGTATACAACTTCCACTGCCCTCCCCTCTGTCACCTCCTCAAAAAATTTGTGAGTTATGAGCTCCACTGTACAAAGCCCATTTAAGCCTTCAATAGGTTCAATAGGCACATTTAATGTCAGAGAAATGTATACAATATACATCCTAAAATTCTTTTGCCGTAAGGGAGTCCAGTCAATACCGGAGTAATTAAAGTACTCACTATATCTACCCTGTTGCTTTTACCGCCATAAGACTATAAGATCATAAGACATAAGGGCAGACTAAGGCCGCTTGGCCCATTGAGTCTGCTCCACCATTCCATTATGGCTCATTTGTTATACCCCTCAGCCCCATTCTCCTGTCTTCTCCCCATTGACGCTCTTACTGATCAAGAACCTACCGACCTTCATTTTAAATATACTCAATCACTTGGTCTCCACAGCTGTCTGTGGCAATGTATTTCACTGATTATCACTCTCTGGTTAAAGAAATTCCTCCTCATCTTCTGTCCTGAGGCTGTATCCTCTGGCCCTAGACTCCTCCACTATAGGAAACAACCTCTCCACATTCACTCTATTTAGGTCTTTCAATATTGAATAGGTTTCAATAAGATCCTCCTCCACCCCATTCTTCTAAACTCCAGCTACTACTGACCCAGAAGGAGCCTAATCGCTTCATACATTAACCCTTTCATTCCTGGAATCATTCTTGTGAACCTCTTCTGGACCCTCTCAATGCCAGCACATCCTTTCTTTGGTAAGGGGCCCACTACTGCTCACAGTACTCAAGTGCAGTCAGACCAATGTCTTATAAAGCCTCAGCATCACATCCTTGTTTTTATACTTTAGTCCTCTCGAAATGAATGTTAATATTGCATTTTCCTTTCTTACCACTGACTCAACCTGCTAGTTAACCTTTAGGAATCCTAGATGAGGATTCTCAAGTCCCTTTGCTCTTTAATTTCTGAATTTTCTCCCCATTTAGGAAATAGTCTATGACTATACACTATATTCCATCTGCCAACTCTTTTCCCATTTTCCTAATCTGTTTAAGTCCTTCTTCAGACTCTCTCCTTCTTCAACACTACATGCCTCTCCACCTATCTTCATATCGTTCGCAAACTTCGCCACAAAGCCAACAATTCCGTCACACAAATCATTAACACATAACGTGAAAAGAAGCAGATTCAATATCGATCCCTGTGGGACTGCACTAGTTACCATACTGGCAGCAAACTGCAAAAGGCACTGTTTATTCCCATTCTTTGCCTCCTGCCAGTCAGCCAATCTTCTATCCATGCTAGTATCTTTCCTATAATACCATGGGCTCTTATCTCTTGTCATTCTTGCCCTTCTCTCAGCCATATCTCTGTAATGGCTGCAACATTTAGTTCTATGTACTAACCCAAGCCTTAAGTTTAACTGCCTCACCTGTAATAGTCCTTACACTGAAATAAATACACATCAGCCTTCTCAACCCCCCATGTAAGTTTACCTGGACTTACCTGTCAGGGATCAGAGAGGAGTGGATTTGAGGCAGAATAGCTATGATTTTTTTTTGAATGGTGAAGCATGTTCCAAAGGACATATAGTCCACTCATAGAACATAGAATAGTACAGCACAGTACAGGCCCTTCGGCCCACAATGTTGTGCCAACCCTCAAACCCTGCCTCCCATATAAGCCCCCACCTTAGATTCCTCCATATACCTGTCTAATAGTCTCTTAAACTTCACTAGTGTATCTGCCTCCACCACTGACTCAGGCAGTGCATTCCACGCACCAACCACTCTCTGAGTAAAAAACCTTCCTCTAATATCCCCCTTGAACTTCCCACCCCTTACCTTAAAGCCATGTCCTCTTGTATTGAGCAGTGGTGCCCTGGGGAAGAGGCACTGGCTATCCACTCTATCTATTCCTCTTATTATCTTGTACACCTCTATCATGTCTCCTCTTATCCTCCTCCTCTCCAAAGAGTAAAGCCCTAGCTCCCTTAATCTCTGATCATAATCCATACTTTCTAAACCAAGCAGCATCCTGGTAAATCTCCTCTGTACCCTTTCCAATGCTTCCACATCCTTCCTATAGTGAGGTGACCAGAAATGGACACAATACTCCAAGTGTGGCCTAACCAGAGTTTTATAGAGCTGCATCATTACATCGCGACTCTTAAACTCTATCCCTCGATTTATGAAAGCTAACATCCCATAAGCTTTCTTAACTACCCTATCCACCTGTGAGGCAACTTTCAGGGATCTGTGCACATGTACCCCGAGATCCCTCTGCTCCTCCACACTACCAAGTATCCTGCCATTTACTTTGTACTCTGCCTTGGAGTTTGTCCTTCCAAAGTGTACCACCTCACACTTCTCCGGGTTGAACTCCACCTGCCACTTCTCAGCCCACTTCTGCATCCTATCAATGTCTCTCTGCAATCTTTGACAATCCCCTACACTATCTACAACACCACCAACCTTTGTGTCGTCTGCAAACTTGCCAACCCACCCTTCTACCCCCACATCCAGGTCGTTAATAAAAATCACGAAAAGTAGAGGTCCCAGAACAGATCCTTGTGGGACACCACTAGTCACAATCCTCCAATCTGAATGTACTCCCTCCACCACCACCCTCTGCCTTCTGCAGGCAAGCCAATTCTGAATCCACCTGGCCAAACTTCCCTGGATCCCATGCCTTCTAATTTTCTGAATAAGCCTACCGTGTGGAACAGTAACATCTAACAGTATCATCTTGAACATCACAGTGATATTCTAATATTTTGTGTTCATTATGCCTCTATTGAGTTCTATCAATAAAAAGTACCAGCTAGTTATTCTAACAGAGCTAAACAGAACCCACATTTAATCTTCCATTAGTGATTACAAAGCAATCCTACTATTTCCTCTCCTTAGCCGAGAGATGGCAGAATCTCAGACAGTGATGAGGAGGCTGGTGAGATAGATTGAGTGTTGTCACAACAACCTCACTAAGGATAAGGAACTGATTGTGGACTTCAGAAAAGGAAGTCAGGAGAACGTTGAGGGCTCAGCAGTGGAACAGGTGAGCAGCTTCAAGTTCTTGGGCACAAACACCTCAGAGGATCTATCCTAACTTCAGCACATTGTTTCAATCATGAAGAAGGCACAAGAGCAGCTTTACTTCATTAGGCGTTTGAGGAGATTTGGTATGTCATCAAAGAATATACCAAGTTTCTTAAAATGTATCGTGAAGAGCGTTCTGACTTGTTGCATCACTGCCTGGTATGGAGGCTGCAATATGCAGGATCGCAAGGATTCCATCATGGGCACAACCCTCCCCACCATCGAGGACATCTTCAAAAGATGGTGCCTCAAGAAGACGGCATCCATCATTATAGACTTTTACCATCTGGGATATATCCTCCTTGCATTACTAGAATCAGCAAGGTGATACAGGAGCCTGAAGTCCCACACTCAAAATTTTAACAATAGCTTCTCCCCTACCACCCTCAGATTTCTGAATGGTCCATGAACCCATGAACACTACCTTGTTAGTTATTTTTTGCACTATTTATTTTTGTAACTTGTAGTAATTTTTAAGCCTGCATTGACTGCTGCCACAAAACCACAAATTTCAGGACGAGAGGAATCTGTTTAGTTTATTACATGATAACAAAATCAGAAGCACAACACTCTGTAGGATATGGTCCCATTTGAATAAAATTATTGGCACAACTTGATAACTAATAACTGGAATAGCATCCTAAAAAGTAGCATAATTATTTACATAATAGGATACATTATCAATGATTTGGCTGTGAAGGTCACTGTAATACTGCCTAAATTTCTGAAGTATGCCTTTCTGTAGTTCAAAACATGCAGTATCAGAATGCTAAATCATTAATTCCAACTCCATGATAATGCAGGGCCTCCACTTGTAATGCTCTCCCTAACTGCAATTCCTGAGCCAAGAGTAAATACGTTAACTTTTTTTCCTACAAACATAACTGTCTTATAAATCATTATATTATTCAAGAGTATTTATCATGCAAAAACTTGATGTTTAAACATAAAGAGATATCTTACCAACTGGTTGTCCTGTTGTAATGTCAATAATATAGCCAGGTCTCTGACTCCCACAAAGAGTAATATATTCATCTGAAATATGATTCAGCATAAATGTCAATGCAATAAACAATGTAAATTTGATACTAAATTTTTGAACTGATAGAGAAAAAAATTACTTGTGACGGGAAGAGGACATTGTTCGCAAGGTCTGTTCCAGGCTTTTCCGATGTTGTATGAACAACAGCACAGTTTCTTTGACATGTTGAAGGCTAGTTCACCATCACAAGTGCCATTTTCACTGTAGAAATTCTTGAAGCAATAGCTTTTTCTCATGTCTGCAGATTGAAAGGTTAAAACCTATCACTAAACATGAAGGATTACTACTAAATATGGCCGAACTTCACTATTAACACAAAATGTTGCTTCTTACTTGTCTACACAGTACTTGATAGATGCTTACCCATACAGTTGTTTCCACCATTAACCTGCATGTAATCTGGTGGACAGATGCAGGTATAATTTCCCAATGTGTTGAAACATGTACCAGGACCACAAATACCAGGTGAGCTAATGCATTCATCAATGTCTGGAAAAAATGCAAATGAACAAATGTCTTGGATAATGAAACAATATTAGATCTCTTATATGGAAAGTAAATTGTGATCAATATTAAATATTTTCTTAATTTTTTCATATTATGTTTAAGATCACAGAAAATAATTCCTATAAAGTGATCGATTTTGAGCCCCTTATCTAAGAAAGAATATGCTGGCATTGGAGGGAGTTCAGAGGAGGTTCAAAAGAATGATTCTTGGAATGAAAGGGTTAAAGCACAAGGAGCTTTACTTGCTCTGGGCCCATACTTACTGGAGTTTAGAAGAATGGGGGGGGGGGGGAATCTTACTGAAATCTACAATCTGATTCAGTAAGGCCTAGATAGAGTGGGCATGGAGAGAATGTTTCCGATAGTGGAGGTCTAAGACCAGAGGGGACAGCTTCAGAATATAAAGATGTCCCTTTAGAACAGAGATAAGGGTAAATTTCTTTAGCCAGAGGGTGGCAGAGGCCAAGACATTGGGTTTATTTAAAGCAGAAGTTGATTGGTTCTTGATTAGTAAGGACACCAAATGTTATGGGGAGATGGCAGTAGAATGGGGTTGTGATCGAATAGTGGAGCAGACTTGATGGGCAGAAGGCCTAATTTTGCTCCTATGTCTTATGGTCTAAAATGCAAAGAATAATTAAACAAGTATAAATAAAACTTGTTTCACATTGGTTAAAGTTCTTATTTCTCTGATAAACAATTTGAAGGAGGGATATTGATATTATTGCTATTGATGAAATTAATATTGAGATACAGGTTGCTGTTTTCAGTGTTGAAGCCTTCCCTACTGCTGGTTCATATTGTAAATTTGTACAGTAGTAACATCAAACACCTGACTCCAAATTTATTGTATGTACAACTGCCAGGCAGGCTCATCTTATTCTCTTAGCCGGCTGTTTCTTTTATTTACAAACGTATTTAGAGATACCGCACGGAATAGGCTCTTCCGACCTTCTGAGCCGCGCTGCCCAGCAACCCTGAATTTAACCCTAGACTAATCATGGGACAATTTACAATGGCTAATTAACCTACTAACTGGTATGTCTTTGTATTGTGGGAAGAAACTGGAACACCTGAAGAAAACCTATGCATCCCATGGTGAGGATGTACAAACTCCTTTTAATTAATTTTCTCTGAGATTTTCAACATTAATAATACCCTCAGTAAAAAAAAAAATATTTTATGATCAAATGAAGGAAGCCAGTGTTGGAATTAAAAACTTGGATCATCAAGATGGGGAAGCAACAGACAGAGCTCTTTACTCATCCTGACCACAGTGGCAAAAAAAAAATCGGAAGTACATTTCTGTGCATATATATTTGTATGTATGTGTATGTATGTATGTGAATGAGTGTATATGTATGTACATGCATGCCCTTGTGTCTATGTATTGTGTATATGTCTGTACATAGGTATATGCATAAATCTGTCAATGTGCATGTGTGAATATGTGCATGTATATATATATATATATGTATGTTTGTGTGTATATGTGTATGTACGTCTGTGTGTGTAAATATGTATGTGCATGCATATGTATTTGTATCTGTGTATGTGTGTATATATGTGTGTTTACATGCATATATGAGTATGTAGATGTGCATGCATAAGTGTGTATAAATATGTATATATGCATATATATATGTGTATCTGTTTATGTGTATTTATATGCGTGTGTGTATATGTATAAATGTGTGCATATATGTATGTATGTGCAATTATGTGTGTATTGGTTAGTGTATATGTGTAGGCTTGTGTGGAGGATCAGAGAGATCTGGGGGTCTGTGTCTATAGGACACTCAAAGCTGCCATGCAGGTTGACAGTTTTGTTAAGAAGGCGTATGGTGTGTTGGCCTTCATCAACCGTGGGATTAGTTTCAACAGCCGTGAGGTAATGTTACAGCTATATAAGACCTTAGTCAGACCCCACTGGGAGTACTGTATTCAGTTCTGGTCACCTCACTACAGGAAAGATGTGGATACTATAGAAAGAGTGCAGGGGAGATTTGCAAGAATGTTGCCTATATTGGAAAGCATGCCTTATGAGAATAGGTTGAGTGAACGTGGCCTTTTCTCCTTGGAGCGACGGAGGATGAGAGGTGAGCTGGTAGAGGTGTGTAAGATGATGAGGGGCATTGATCGTGTGGCTAGCCGGAGGTTTTTTCCCAGGGCTGAAATAGCTGACACGAGGGGACACAGTTTTAAGGTGCTTGGAAGCAGGTACAGAGGGATGTCAGGGAAAATTTTTAACACAGAGAGTGGTGGGTGTGTGGAATGCACTGCTGACGACAGTGGTGGAAATGAAGAGGAGGTGCAAGAAGGAAGGAACTACTTCCTTCTTTTCAACAGTGTAGGAAATTAATGAGTAAAATACTAAAGTCCATTAGAATTATGGATTTTAATGCATAGTTAGAACATATAACTTCTATTTTTAGAATAGAGGCGGATACAATAGGGTCTCTGAAGAGACTCTTAGATAGGTACGTGGAGCTTAGAAAAATAGAGGGCCGTGTGGTAGGGTAATTCTACGCAGTTTCTACAGTAGGTTACATGGTTGGCTCAACATTGTGGGCCGAAGGGCCTGTAATATGCTGTAGATTTCTATGTTCTATGTAAATATATAATATATAAACTACAATATTAGAAGTTCTATTTTCAGTGCTATATCAATTACTCATATCAAACATGGCATAATTACACCTGTCAGGACAATGTAATCCGTTTTCTCTTTTTTCTGCATTATGGTTGTGACACATATATAAGCCAAGCATGCATTGGGAATGTTAACCATCCACAGAAGGCTTGTCTTGCTGGAAGTCAATGGGAAAAGTAATTATGGTGTGTACTGACCTTTGTAAATGCAGCAGAAATCATTTTTGATAAGCTTTTAGATGGCAAACTATTTGAAATTGACATCTCTGGTATAGGTACTCTGCCTCATCAGACTCCCATAACAGTAAATTTGCTTTGAATTTATATTCTGAGATGCATAAATCTGCATTGAATTTACAAACTAATACATGTGTCCTGAAAAGGTCTAACCGCACTTGTTATACACAGTAATTCATAAATTGTGATATTCTCTTAATTGAGAAACAATGGACACTATATATAATTTGGAAGTGAAAATGTGATTATCAGCATTACACTTTTAGGACAGGTAGAAACTGGATAGGTAATATTAAATACTGTAGTCTCTCCAGCATTCCAGCCATTTAAATAAAATTCATCATTAATGCAATTGCAATTTACAAACTATACAAAACAAATATATATCTTCTTAAAATAATCCAGGATTTGGTACAATATTCTAAATAACCTTATCTAACTATCTTTTTTTTATAACAATAGCTCATTTAACTCCAGCTTACACCTGTGAATATCTTTTTCAACTGACCAATAAGAACTACATGAAAGCTTATCTCAGTCTACAGTGAGATATTATGATTCACTGATTTCATGATACCAATTTGAAAAGTTGTGGTAGTATTAGATAGTAGGAATTCCCTTATGAGTGCTATTCAACATTTTTCTGCAGCTGCACAGCTGAGATCGTGTACACAATACAGCGGAACATAATGTACTGTATGCCCCTAATCAACTAGTGACACTGCAGGTAGTTACTCAAGCACAATGTCAGTATGATCTATAAAATCCTATATTTATCTCCTAACGCTGAAGAAGTCTAGTTTCAATGCATGAACTCTGATTACTCTGAATATTATTTGTTTCCTATCTATTGTTGCAAGTTTTCCTTGTCTTCAGATCCTGTTTGATAACCTATTCTATTTCTGAAGTAAGCAATGTAAAGTTTCTTATCTTCCACAAATACAAAAACAAACCAAAAGAAAAATATTAAAGCTATAAGAATGACAATACTTCAGTAAATATACCTTCACATACTCTGGTTTCTTCATTCAAATAGAAACCACGTGGACATTCACACTGGAAACTCCCAAATGTATTGACACATGTCCCTTCTTGACAGAGTCCAGGTAATTCTTTACATTCATCAATATCTGTTAAAAGCAATAACATAAAATTATATATTGTTCACGTGGTGTAACATTCAAAATCTAATTTTAAAAAGTTAGAAGAAATTACCCTCCAAAATAACTGTGATAGGGTTGGGTCTAAAACCTTCTCCTCCAGGACAAAGAGTTTTGTATTCAGCTGCAAGACAAAATGGAGTTCTGTTTGTTGTTTATCAGCTAAATATAAATTTTAAATATTACATGTTTAAAGTTAGCAAATTTCCTTACACTGAATAAATCATATATACTACTTGTGGAACGGTGATACAAACACTGGTTTTCTATCTTTTAAGCTTTACTGTCAAGCACAGAGAAACTTGAATTTTATTAGGTTAATCAATTATGTTTTTGTTTCCATTGTCAGAGTCATACTTGGAATCAGGCCCTTTGGTCCAATTCGTTAATTTTGTAAGTTTACTTAACTCTAACTTGAACAATGTAGTATTCCAAGTCACTTCAGATCACAAAATTCAGTTTTGACATTCTCATGCCATACTGAGAGATTATTAGAACTGGGGTGCTTTCTATGAATAATATTAAATTGAGGCCCATTTTGGTTACATCCCACTCTACTGGGAAGAGCAAGGGAGTTGTCCCTAGTGGCTTAGTGAAATATATCCTCACTCAATACCACTGAAATGGGTTATCCAGTCATTATCAAATTGCTGTCAGTGGTGGTAGGAACTTTCTGTGTAAAAATTGGCTGCTAAACTTCCTTTATCTGAACAATGATTAAACGCTTAAAAGGTACTTCATTGCAATACAGTACATCATAATTTATTATCGAGTTTAAAGGTATTATTAAAATTAATCTTTTCCCAGATTACAGGTACATAGTGGCTCCCCGTTGGTTGGGGTTGACCATGGATGTTGCGCCCTAGATGCCTAAGTCGATACACAAGCCAGGGAAATATGACATGGAGAGCAAGCTGTTGCCCATACAGCAGATCCTTCCTTTCCACACAGCTGATGAATCCAAAGGAACAGCAAACACAGATAAAGTTTGGTACCAACTACATTGTAGGAATCGCTAGTCAGTGTTGAACTCAACATTGGACTTTCTTTGGGACTCATGCTCCGTATTTTTCCTTAGGGTTTACCCCGGAAGCAATCCCCATGAGCGGGCAAAGCTGCAAGGCAGCGCATGTTTGAGATCACTGTTTTCTTTCTCTTAGATTTGCTGCCAACCATGGGTGACAAGCCCATCTGCATGAAGCAACTGGTTTTAAGACACCAGTAATCAGCCTTTGCCCCTTGTCCTTGTCCAGAAAATGACTCTGCCAGGCTTAGTAGCTAAACCATACGTGAAGGCCAGGAGCTGGATTTAGTTGACAGAGGGTATTTGAGGTGCATACCATTAGGTGCATTTAATAATTTAATAGGTAGTGAGAGCTTCTCCCCACTACCCTTGCACTCCCCCCCCCCCCCCCCCCAACTCCCTTCCGGCTGTGACATGCCTTTGGCCCACTATCTGTACCAATCACACTTGGCTAACTAAGACTGGTCTAGATACTTCTTAAACATTGTAAAATAACCTGCCTCCACCACCCTAATAGGTGGTGACTGGGTATAGCAGAAAGGCAGTGCAAGTTTGAGATCAGTGTTTTCTTTCTCCTAGATGAGCTGCCAACCATGACTGACAAGCACATCTGCCTGTGTGCTTTAGACTCTAACCCTCTCTGAGTGTAAAAGTTCTTACTCCAATTCCTTTCAAACCTTTTATACCATAAATCAATGACATCTAGATTTAAATACCTTTGCTATAGGGAAAAGTTTCCTACTATTGACTGCATCAATATTCTTTATAATTTCGTATTCTGTCAGGTTCCCCCCTCTGCCTCCTCCACTCCATGAAAAACGGTCTATCCAGTCTCTCCTCATAACTGAACATTCCATCCTGGTGAATCTCCTCTAAACTCATCCAGTGTAACCACATTTTTCCTACAGAATGCCAACCAGATCTGTGCTCAGTGGGCAGATGTTGTCCCATAACCATCTTACTCTTATATTCTATGTCCTGGCTAATGAAGGCAAGTATCATGTGTGACATCTTTACCACACGATCCACCTGTGACGTCACTTTCATGGATCCCTGGGCTGGTACAATGAAATTGTGTTGTTCCTCAAACGACCTGAGACCCTACTGTTCATTGAGTGTTTTATTTTTATTAACCCTTCCAAACTGCATGACCTCACATTTGCAGGATTAAATTTCAAATGCATTGCCCATCTTATAAATTCATCGGTATTATCCTGCACTCTATGTCTTTCCTCCTAAATATCAAATACTTCATTAATATATCATCGATACTATTGAAAAATAATTACTTTTATGCTAGGATCCTTAAGATTGACACTCTTTAGTCAGATTATAATGAAGTGAAATTGTTTTTATGTATCTCAATCACACAAGAATTAATTTTATAACTTAATAGCTATATTAAAGAAGAACGTTTTAAACAGTAGTTAAAATAAATTATTTATCAATAAACTGATCTCACATTAATAATATCAAATCATTTTGTAAGACTGATTTTACCTCAAAGTAAATTCTCAAAACACTGAATACTTACATGAATTGACAGAGGGGCACAGTTCACATGGAAAGCCCCAGGCTCTGCCCAAAGAACAGCAACAAGATGCTCTTGAAACTCCGACTCCAATCTCATTACTGCAAGTAAGGGTGTTATCTCCGCGCAGTAAATACTCCAAGAAGCACTTGCCCAAACGAGGATCTATGTTATAAAACACATCACTATGAAACATTTCTCTGTTTTGCAATTGAGAATACTACCTGGCTCTTAGAAAGAAAATGTCTTTGAAACACATTCTCCACAATTTTCAATAAATGTTTTCATAGATAAGTACAATCTATAACTATTACATTATGAAAATATTACATAACTGAAAAATCTGGCTAAATAGTTTCTATAGAATTGTACAGGGAAATCTAAGTGAGAACAACAACGTTTACCATTTTCCTTAAACTGAAGAAGAACTGAAAATTGAATGATAGTACAGGTCGACCTTCACTAATCCGGCACCATTGGGACCTGAGGAGTGCTGGATTACAGAAGGATGACATTAAGCAATAGCTAACCGCGTCATCATACCTTTACAATATCATATAAATCAGTACAAGTTAGATAATAATGAAACAGAAATATTAAATGATTAGCAAGTGAAATTTTAATAAAGGAATATACTGTACAGACACAGATAAAATAAAGGGTACAGGTATTAACTTGTAAAGAAAAGGTGAGCGCTTCCACTTCTAAGGTGAGACTTTTAATATACCTTCAGGCAAAGTTACATGTCTACAAATGTGGGGTTGTTAGGATCATCAACATCTTCATCTTGAAAATGAGTGAAGCAGCAGGAACTGGTGCTGAAACTGGTTGGTGGCAGCACACCTGGGTGAGCAGAAGTTCATAGCACTGGATTTTGAAGTGTTAGCACCCCTGTTGAACTTTTTCTAGCAATTTTTTTGAACATATCTTCCAAGGTAAGCTGTTTCGTATATTTTGGTCTTTCTCTGATTAGCTTATCCTGCAGCATTTTACTTATTGCAGCAGAACTTATTACTTCTTGCTCAGTTGTAACACTTTGTTGCTCTAATCCTTTCAACAATTCACCTGTCAACTTAATTAGCCTGTCAATAGAAAGTCTCTCTGCTACAACTTCATCTTCATCACTGTTTTCTCCTCCAATATCTTCCTTCTCTGGATGTACAACCATCTGCACAATTTCCGAGTCAGTAGGCTCATCCTCATCTATATTCGTCCATTCTTCAGCATTGTCATCATTGAACCTTGATGCAAGGTTCAATTCGTCCATTCTTCAGCATTGTCATCATTGAACCTTGGCAGCAGAACTAGTTAGCTCTTGAGCAAAAGAAAGCAATTCATGCATAATCTGTTTTTCCTTGGAAACTCTAAAGCCTGTAAAGTCATTTCCAGTGTCTTCACCAGGTGCAGACTCAAACATTAAACCTGGCCATAATCTATGCCAACCATTCTTCAGTGTGGATGGCTCTACAGACTTCCAAGCATTAGCAGCACAGTAAATAATCTCTTTCATATTAAAATCCTTTAAAAATTCCTTTACCGGTCTGCCAGCATTAACTGCACTCAAAAGGCGCCTCATAAATAGGGAAAGGTACCTCGACTTGAGAGAATGTAATATGCCATTGTCCAGGGGTTGAATTAATGACGCACAGTTAGGTGGCAGGAAGATACCAAAAACATTGTTTTTTACCAGGAGTTCTGCTTTCGGGTGTGCTGAACAGTTGTCTAAAAGAAGCATTATCTTACAGTTGTGGTGTAGGCCAACAGAGTCACAGTGAGCTCGTGCTTCGGGAACGAAATAATTTTCAAACCATTCTAGTGTGATGTTAGTTGTAATCCATCCGTTTTTGTTAGCACGGTAAATTACAGGAAATTGCATCATACCTTTGAAGGCCCTGGGACGTGAACTTCTGCCTATGAACAGTAACTTACATCTGTGGGTTCCTGCAGCATTAGAGAAGCCTAGCAAAGTCACACAATCTCTCGATGCCTTATACCCTGTTGGTGATTCTGCAACTGCTGCTGTTAGTTTTCTTCTTGCTGTACATCTCCAATACAAAGCAGTCTCATCAGCATTGTACACCTGCTCAGGGCTTAATTTTTCATCGGAGACTAACTTGGCGAACTTGTCAACAAACTCTGCTGCTGCTTCCTTGTCTGCTGAACGTTCTTCACCACACACTGCACAAAACTGTAAGCCAGTGATGCTGCTTGAACCGATGAAGCCAGCCTTCACTATAGTCACACTCATAATCTAGTGTTAGTTCTTCATGAAACACTTTGCTTGTTCCTTCACCATATCTCCAGATAGTTCAACACCTTCACTTACACGAAGATTAAACCATATTATCAGCACTTTATCTAGTTCTGAACTTCTTCCGTCTTTCATTGTTTTTCTTATGCACATCTGTTTCTTTGAGCCACTATCAGCAAAAAAATGTAGCAGTTTTTCTTTCTGTTTCTTTATATCGTACACTGTGGAAGAGCCAATGTTGTAACACTCGCACAAGCTTTTCACCTATACACCACTGTCCAGTTTTTTCAAGAGTTCAACCTTATTTTTAATGGATAATGTGTGGTGTTTTCACTTCACAGCAGGAGGTGCATTTCCTTTACTCACTGGGGCCATAATTGGGGCCAAAAAAGAGCAAATGATATTAATAAATGCAGGAAAACAAACAGGAATTGCCTGCCTGTGCTTACAAGAGCGGGTCAACACGTGAACAGATCTAGTGCAACCAAAACAATGCGCAGCAGATTGGTACGGTGGTCCGGGAAATTTGAAATTACAGTTGCATGGAAAATTTGAAATCAGTGCCGGATTATAGGTAGTCGGATTAGTAAAGGTCGACCTGTAGTTGGATATTAATTTCAGCTCTAAATTGCAACTGGAAAGATGTATACCTAGAGACCTAATAACAAAACAATTAACAATTTTAGTTTATCTTATGAATTTTAAACCATTCTTTCTTGTTGCTGATTGGTGGGCTGGGGTTTGGTGTTTGATGCTTGTGTTGTTTCTCCATGTGGGTGATCTGTTAAGTTTTCTGGGGTTTGGGAATTTGATGTTCTTGTTATTGTACCTTTGTGTGCGTGATATATTATGTTTTTGTGGGAGGGAGGGAGCTGAGGTTTTGGGATTTGATGTTCTTGTTTCTCCATGTAGGTGATCTGTTAGGTTTTATGTGAAGGAGGGGTTGTGGGGGTGGGTTTGGGGTTTGCGAGTTTTTGTTTCTTTTCTTTTCATGTGGTGGGGGGGATTGATGCCTTTCTTTCAAATGCTTCTATGGCCTTCTCTATTTTATGGCTATCTGGAGAAGACAGGAGAAATCAAATCTCAGAGCTGTATTCTACATACATACTTTGATAATAAAATGAACCTTTGAACCTTTATACTATAAAAAAAGAGGACGGACTATTAACATGGTAAACCAGTGAGTTGTTTGTTATGTCTCCCTTCTCACTGTGAAACGGAAACATCTCTTTCTCCCCTATGAGGGAGGGAGGGAGAGAGAGAGAGAAAAAGAGAGAGAAAGAGAGAGAGAAAGAAATAAAAGAGACGAGACTGTGGTATGTCTAATGCTGGGTGTACGAGTAGTCTTTAGGGTACTGCAAGTCTGTGTCTTTGCTGCTGCTTTGCTGCATGCTTGAGTGCTCGGTGGTGGGTACTAATGCATTTTTTCTGGTGGGGGAGGGGGGATCATTGCTTTGCTGTGGTTTATGCACAGGAGGGAGGGGAGTTGGTGGGGACTGTGGGGTTCTAACATTTAATTGTCATTCACTCTTTGGGGGCACTCCTCTGTTTTCGTGGTGGCTGCAAAGAAAAAGTATTTCAGGATGTATATTGTATACATTTCTCTGACATTAAATATACCTTTGAAACCTTTGAAATGGGCTCTAATAAGACAATTAAATTCTAATGCACTGGACCCATGTATGCCATTCTTAAGTAAGTGAATTCAATAATAAACACAAGAAATCCTGCAGATGCTAGAAATCCAAAGCAAAATGCTGGAGGAGCTCCGCAGGTCAGGCAACATCCATGGAAATTAATGAACAGTTGACGTTTCAGGTCTAGACTGGAAAGGAAGGGGAAAGACACCAGAATAAAAGGGTGGGAGGGAAAGAAGAACAGCTAAAAGGTAACAGTTGAAGCCAGATGGGTGGGAAAGTTAAAGAGGTGGAGATGAAGGAATCTGATAGGAGAGGAGAGTGGACCATAGGAGAAATGGAAAGAGGAGGGGCACCAAGGGCAGGTGATAAGCAGGTAGAGAAAAGTTACAAGGCCAGATTGGGGAACAGAAGAGGGGAGGAGGAGGGAATTTTTTTTTAACCGTAAGGAGAAATCAATATTCAGGTTGGAGGCTACCCAGACGGAATATAAGGTGTTGCTCCTCCATCCTGAGGGTGGCCTTGCTGTGGCACAAGAGGAGGCCATGGACCAACATGTTGGAACTGGAATGGGAATCTGAATTAAAATCTTGGACCAACAGGAAGTTCCGCTTTTGGCGGATGGAGCAGAGGTACACAAGAGGAGGCAGTGGACCAATATCAACTCAATAACATGAATTTCAACTAGTCCTCTTTGCAAGGAGACCAGAAGCGATGTACCCTGCATTAATTAACCCATCTCCTGATACCTGAAAGCCCTTCCACAATCTGAAAGGCACAATTCAGAAGCAGGAAGGAATAATCTTGACTTACTTGGATAAACAAATCTCCAACAAAACTTGATCTCCAGGACAAAATAACCCAGTTGAGGCACCCCCAACCAGCACCCTTAATCATTCATTCCATTCACCACTGTATACAGTGTTAACAAAATGCAATTGCTACTACTTGCTATGCCACTCTGACAACACTTCTCAAACTCGTGACCTCTATCACCAAAAGTGACAAGGGCAGTAGATGCGTGGGAACATCATCATCTACAGATTCCCTTTTAAGTCACACACCATCCTGAACCTGTAAATATACTTTTAATTTTTACTGAGTCTAAACCAAGAAGCTTTCCAAAAGTATTGGTGGGAGCACCTATACCAGAAGAAACTCAAGAGTTCAAGAATATGACTCACTAGTACAACATTTTCAGGGAAATTCAGGATGGGCCATAAATTTTATCTTTGGCAGTAATCCCCAGATCCCAAAAGCAAATAAAAAGAAAATGTTATCTGAGCCTGTGTTGATTCAAAATTCAGGAAAATCAGGAAAAATATGAACATGCCCTGCACAGAATTTTCTGCAAGGATGCTTCAACTTCTGTGTAATATTCAATACTATTCTACACACAAAATCCAACCCACATCCAACAACTATTGTATAGGGTATTTTAAATCATTGATAACTTCCCTTATAATTGTATAGTTTTTCTCTGATTGCAATAACTTTGTGAATAATGCTGAACTATTGCTGCCTTCAGAGCAAATGACTGATAAAAAAACTTGATACATACCAACACACCCGACACCAGTTGGGTTCAGTTCAAATTCAGATGGACAGTTGCAGACGTAGCTTCCAGGGGTGTTAACACAAATTCCATTAATACAATTAACTGGATCCGCACATTCATTTACATCTGAAATAGATATCCAAACAAAACTTTTTTTTTCTGGTTATGTCCAAAGTATCACTTGAAACATTTATTAGCCATTTTGTGGTTCAATTATCTTAGAAATAATTATGACACCATTTACCAAATGAAAGCAACATTTTACCTGTGCAGTTGCCTCCACTCCTGTCTAGCTCATAACCCAAATCACATTCGCATCGGAAGAGCCCTGGAAGATTCTGGCATCTTCCAAACACACAAATGTCAGAGAACGAGCACTCATCAATATCTGCAATAAAGATTACGAGAAATTCACTGAAAGTAACTATTTAGACTGTTCATTCTTTTAAATGTAAGTTATACATGTCATAATTAAAGCTCTTTGAGATGCAGGATACAATGCAAAACAGTTAATTTCTGAAAGACAGGAATTAACACTATGGCTATAGCTGACTAAGTGACTGAAAAGGGTGAAGGAAGTAATAAGTATAGACAGGAAGATGATGCATACCTTGACATGCTCTGCCATCTAGAGATGGAGTGAAGCCCATATCGCATTCACAACGGTAACCTCCAGGTGCATTTAAGCAATGGCCATTCTCACAAAAATTTACATTTTCAGCACATTCATCAATATCTGTCATATAAGAAAAGAAGACATGAGGAAAAACACTTAACTCCTCTATGTACAAACAAATCCTGAAGAACTTATTTTATTCTGACAGTATGGAGAGAGGGAAATTGGTTAGCACAATGGAACGAATAACATTTTTTGGAAATGCATTAAGATAAGGTGCTTATTATTCAGTCTCATGTATACTTATCACAAATTGCGAACCCTCTTGGGTTTGCAATAGACGTAATTCAGATTTCTTGTATGTACTGACATGCCAGAGCAATGCACCTGGTTTCCTCAACAAAAATTCTATGTGCTCTTATGACTTTGGCATTTTATGTTTTTACTTCAGTCACAGAGTCTTTTACCTGTTTAGAAAACACTCATTCAGGACTGAGAAGTCTGTTCTATATTCTCCTTCCCATCCACAGCATGAGAGCATTTTTAGCATCATTAACATTTCCCATCTAGATCACTTAATTATGCAAAGGCTTTGACCTAAGCCAAAAAGGAAGTAGAGTCAGGAACACATAACATTTAAAAAGCATATGGACGTACTTGAAAAGCCATGATTGCTGGGTTAAGATTTAAGGCTAGAAAATGGAATCAACCTTGAGAACATTTTTATGTCTGGCACAAACACGATGGGACAAATGGCCTTATATGTTATAAATTTTTTGTGAATCTTACAAGCTTATGGGACAGCAATTCACTGAAGAAATGCATTAGTGATAGTTTCAGAAAAGATAATATTGAGCCGTGTTTTTAAATTATGGTTTAAAGGTTTCTGTACACATTTTGGAATTGACTTCAAGAGATTCTGCAAATGCTGAAAATCTTGATCAACATATATAAAAGGCTGGAGGAACTCAGGAAGTCCCTGATGAACGGTCTCACCCCAAAACAAGGATTGCTTATTCCGCTCCATAAATACTGCCTGACTTGCTGAGTTCCTCCAGCATTTTGAGTGTGTTATTTTAGGATTAGCTATTCTCTAGTGATAGAAGTTAAAAGATGAAATTTAAAGTAATAATGTCTTTGAAGAGAAGAGGTTGGCAAATAACCTATTTTGGTGTGTTGCCCATGAGTGACAAATATTAATTCTGGGGAGAATCTGTCTACATTAATTGGATCTGCAATTTAATCTTTATTATTATTATTATTATTATTATTAATGATATCAAATTTTATATCCATCAGAATGCCACTTGTTCGCTACAAATACTTGTAACTCACAATCTTGTTAACTCCAGGCTCATCCAATCTTTACGTTGCTATCCTGTTGAATTCTATCTTTATTAACTGTAACTCATCTTAATACAAAATTTTAACTACATTGTTTTTGCTGCTCAATCACTGTTGTGAATGCTAACCTTTGCCCCACAACAGTTCTAATTTACATTTGTGGTACTTAGCTGCCGTATCTGTCCTTCCTCCACCATCTCTAATCTGTGGTTTTATTACTTCAGCATTTTGTGTTTATGCTCCTGTCAAAAGAATTCTACCATTTTAATGAAGCATATTTTAACTACTCACTTTATTTTCTCTCCTTTTGCTTATTTATTTTTGTAACTTTGATTATATCTGCAGTAACCTCCTTTAAGTGGCCTCACATCACTATTCAGCTTCAGTTTGGTGAACAACTTTAAACTAATTAATGCCCGAAGCTGGAAGACAAATAGAACTATGGATGTTGTAACAATTTTTATTTGTCTTCTTAATGTTGAATGTAATGAAATAAGGCTATTATCTAGCACTTCAAAGGATAAGCATACAGAATTAATTATTGTCATAAACTATGAAGTAGTGCAGGATTTCCTCAAAGCAGAAGTAGAATTCTATCTTTGGACTTACCAGTGCAAAACACACCATCGCCGCTGTAACCTTCTTTACATGTACATTTATAAGACCCCTCAGTGTTCATGCATTCAGCAGTTGGACTGCACTTGTGTGTTCCATTTGAACACTCATCCACATCTTTGTAAATAAAACGATACGTCATTAGTGCAAAAGTCATTCATAAAAATGAAAGCTCAAAATTCCACTATTACGGATTGTTCATTCTGATTAGTAATGATCACAATTCACATATATTCAAACTCATTAGGGATTTCTGATCAGTAGTAATATCGGTCCACATATATTCAATCTCATTATGGATAAAACCACAAAATTAACGTTTGGAGAAACATGATCTCACTTAGAACTGAAATTGAAATTCAGTCGATAATTTTGTATGCGTTTCTAATTAACACCAGTTATGATCTGGGACCATTGACTAAGAAATTATATTATTCTATGTTGCTTGACAATTCTATAAATTATAACAGAACCAAGATATTAACCACTCTCTGTACAGGAGTTTTTAATATCAATTATTTCAAGTTTGTATAAGGAACAAAACTAAAACATTTGAGAGGATAACTATAGTCCTGCCTTTGTGTGATCTGTGACAGCCTTTGTAATAGTCACTGTTTTGTTCAGGTTGTGGTATAATGGTTTTTGTATATGCAGGCACACATGTAATATTCAAAAATAATTTCTGTTAACAGAAAACTGAAAAGTATTAAAAACGTGGATTCACAAATGTCTTTTTCGTCTTTTCACAAAAACATTCTTACCAGAACATTTGATGCCATTACCAGACCAGCCATCCGCACATGCACATTTGAAGCTTCCTGGTGTATTTGTACAAATAGCGTACCTGTGGCAATTATGGGCACTAATCTCACATTCATTAATATCTGGAAAAGAAAAAAAATCATTCAATAGAAGAGAATTATGTTAATTTGTTATAAGACCATAAGACATAGGAGCTGAATTAGGTCATTCGGACCATTGAATCTGCTCCAACACTTCATCATGGCTGATTTATTTTTCCTCTCAACCCATTATCCTGTCTTCTTCCCCTAACCTTTCATGTCCAAGCTAATCAAATAATCAAATGATCTAGCCTCCACAGCCACCTGTGATGACAAATTCCACAGAACCACTGCCCTTTGGCTAAAGAAATTCCTCCTCATCTCCATTCCAAATGGACATCCCTTTATTATGATGCTTTGTCCTCTGTTCCTAGACTCCCCTAGGATAGGGAGTATCTTCACCACATCCACTCTATCTAGGTCTTTCAACATTCAATAAGTTTCAATGAGCTCCTCCCACATTCTTCTAAATTCCAGTGAGTACAGGCCCAGAGCCATCAAATGCTCCTCATACAATAACCCCTTCATTCCCAGAATCATTCTCATGAACCTCCTCTGAACCCTCTCCAATGTTGGAACATCCTTTCTTAAATAAGGGGCCCAAAACTGCTCACAATACTCCAAGTTAAGTCTAACCAGTGTCTTATAAAGCCTCAGCATTACATCCTTGCTTTATGTTACAATTACATACATTTACCACTCAGTTAGGTTTTAGAACTAGGTTAGTTGCGAATAACTACGCCGTTACGAAAATAATGAACTGTGTCATATCGGACAAGATAGCTCACTTGAATGAAGTAGTAATTCAGTTCAACAGGAACTATTATCACTGCTAAATCAAAATCCAGGAATTTCTAACAACACTTATCCAAGGCTTTGTAACAGTTCATCACTATCTTCTGAAGCTAATTAACAACTGTAGTAACTGTTGGCCACAATACTCCAGCCACATTCCATATATGAATAAAAAAAAGCCATATCGTTCCATCCTCACTCTTTGCTCTTAAGTTCCTCCCATGCTTGGGCCATTATTTTCCTTTCTACTACTGGTTCAACTCCATCCACACTAATATTTAAAAATCATTTTCAGGATATTTTCTTCTGCTTCTTTCACACTTCATAGTCTCTTTTGTTCCATTGTTTATTCTCAGCAATTTTAAGTTTTCAGCTAGGCTTTTACATTAGACCATAAGGAAAACAAGAAAAGTTAATTCAGTCTTTGTGTCTGCTCTGTCATAAATAAGATCTTGGCTAAACTTTTACCTCAGAATCACATTGCTGTAGTCATTTAACATCCCTTGATTACGTAAAAACAATCGATCTCCATCTTCAAACTATTCAGTAACAAAGCCTCCTTGACTCTCTTGGGTAAAGGATTCCAAAGATTCATTACCCTCTGGGTGAAGAAATTTCTTCTAATCTCAGTCCTGATTTGCTGACCTTTTATTTTGAGTTGTGATTCCTGGCTCTTGACATCCCATCCAGGGGAAGTATTATTCTTGATGCAAGTTGTCAAGTCTTGTTAAAACTTTGTGCATTTAAATGAAATCACCTCTTATTCATTGAAGCTCAAATGAGTATGGACTTTATCTACTTAATCTCTTATATGATCAATCTCCTATCGTAAGAATAATTTGGGTGAATGTTTGCTGCAGTCTCTCCGTCGTGAGTATATCTGTCTTCAGATAGGGAAAGCAGACCTGCATACAATATTGTAAATGTGGTAACATTAAGGCTCTATATAATTTGAGAATATTCTTACTTTTGATATCTATTCCACTGATAATAAAAACAAACACACTGCTGACAATTTGAATTGCTTGCTATTTGATGGAGACGGACATGAGAAGCAGAGGAACATCCGGAGAAATTTCTGAAATGCCCAGTTCGCTGCCACTGCTACTGAGCGATCGAGAATCTCCGGAGGGAAGGCCCCAAAATCCCCGGCTTTGCCTGCTGCTGACGACCGAGGCTGAGGTCGAAGCGTTCGGCAGAGATGGTGCTTGGTACTCGGTGTCGGAGAGCTGATCAGAGCTCGAAGTTTTCGGATGACTCAGAGTCGGACTGTGGTCGTGCAAGGCAGGGAGAGTTTTCTTCCTTTTCCTTCTCCCATCTGCGTGAGATGTAGGACTTTCGAGAGACTTTGAACTTTTTTACTGTGCCATGGCCTGTTCTTCATCAAGTTATGGTACTGTTGCACTGTTGTAACTATATGTTATAATTATGTGTTTTTTGTTAGTTTTTTAGTCTTGGTCTGGTCCTGTGTTTCTGTGATATCACACCGGAGGAATATCGTATCATTTCCTAATGCATGCATTACTAAACGACAATAAAAGAGGACTGCGTGTCCTCATAATCTAAATACCTGCATGTCAACTTTTGCGGCACAGACCTGCAACCCGTTCTAAACACCAGCACCTTTCAATCCCTCACCATTTAAAAATATTGCATGTTTCTATTTTTTCCACCACAGTGAATGACCTCACATCCTTCACATTTATTTAATCTGTCATGTAATTTATTATAGATTAAGTCATTTAATCTATCTACATCCCCCTGCATTCTCCTCATACCCCATACTGCCACCAACTTTCCATCAACAAACCTGGGCATATCACACTTGGATTCCCCATCCAAAATCATGGATTTGGATTGCGGTTAGGCTCTGGCACTGACCATATGGAAGCGCACTGGAGGCCTTTTGAATGGCCAAATACACAAAGAATTGTTTCCCTTTAACTATTCTGCTTGTTGAACCCTTAAATAACTGACAAATTTACCAAACATGATTGTCTTTTCATAAATTCATGCTGACTTTGCTCGGTCTTTTACTACTTTTCTAAATGCTTTGCTACCACTGCTTTAATTATCCAGCATTTTCTCTATCACCACTATAAGATTAAATGGTCTAATTTCCTTTTAAGAAACGTCGTTATATTTGCCACCTTCCAATCTTTGGGAATCATACTAGAATTCTTGGAAAATCACTGGAAAATGACAGCCAGCTTATCCACATCTCTATCACCAGCTCTTTCAAAATATTTGAACTTAATACCTTGCAGTGTTATTAGCTTTTAATGCTAGTTTTTAATTTATTTGAACTCTAATCACTTGAGTTATGCAGTTCCCCACTATTCCAAGATTTCCAGCTCTGGCTTCACAACGTACTTAGCTTTGGCCACATTTCTACCAGCTCTATTACACGGATGCTGGCAGCCAGCCCTAGTTCCCATACTGCTTCTATTCACAGACCTTGGCAGAGCAAGATCATATAAAGAAAGCATGGTGGGGATGACATCAAAACATGGAAAATAAACTAAGGAAACAATAACAGAGGGAGAAATTTTCAGTATGTTGGAAGTTAAAGGGGGAATCAGTATGTAGAAGGAAAGTAATAAAGAGAATAGCTCTGGAAAGTTAAGGTAAGTACTTGATAGTGAATGATGAGGATATAATAATTTATGAGTGGAAGAGTGGAATAGTAGTAATATTGAATCAACAGAGCAAGAAATACAAAGAGGTAAAGGTACAAGTGAAGGAAATGACTGCACAATAAGACCACAATAGGGAACAATGAGAGCCAGCAGTAAACATAAGGAAATGTTGTCAAAGAGGATAATCTTTAGAGGTAATAGAAGGTTATGGGAAGAATAGAACAGCTATAAAGGGTTGTTTTAAAACTAAGCAATGAAAAATAGTGGTGCTTCCCTGGAATCAGTACTGGACCACTACATTTTTAAAACATATATTAAAGGCTTAGACATTAGTGTAGAGTAAAATTTCTAAATTTGTAAATGACACAAAACTTGGATTCCTGGTATACAGTAAGGAGAACTGTAGTAGACTGCAATAAGAGATAACCTGGCAGAATGAATAAATGTGATAAAATTTGATACAGTGAATTGTGAAGTGATCCACTTAGGCAGAAAGAATATAGAAGGACAATATCAAGTGCATGGCACAATTGGATGTCCAAAACAGAGAAGTCTTCATTATATGTACATCAATATTTGAAACTTGGGCAGGATGTTGAGGTGGCTAACAAAGTATGTGGGATTCTGGAATTCACTAATAGATACAAGCAGGGAAGTTACACTAAATGAGTATAAAATGCAGGTTAAACCACAAATGAAGTATAGCATCCAATACATCTTTTATGCATGCCTTGAAAGGAAGAAAGAACTACACCAATGCAAATCCCCATAGCATTCTATGATCCTGTGACCTCTGTCTCGGAGGTTATTGTCAGAACATCCTTTAAGGTGTCAGGCCTTGGATGGGTACTGAAAACCTGTGCCATTTAACTGGCTGGAACATTTAAGGTCACCTTCAACCCCTCACTGCTGCAGTTTGAGGTTCCCGCATGCTTCAAAAGGGCAGTAATCATATCATTGCCCAAGAAAACCCGGCTGAGTTGCCTAAATTACTATTGATCAGTAGTACTCATGTTTACTATAGTTAAATACTTTGAGAGGTTGGGCATGGCTAGAATTAACCCTGGCCTGAGCAAGGTCCTGGACCTTCTACAATTTACCTAATTGCAGCAACAAGTCTACAGCGGACACAATCTCACAGGCCCTCCGCTCTGCTTGAAGAACTTAGACAACAGCAAAACATTCATTCAGTGAGTGAGTGGGCCAGTGAAGGAGTGGAGCTTTGAGGCTTCGACTCGAGAGGCTTCGACAAGAAGAGGCGGAGGACAAGCTAGCTTGCAGTTAGTTTTTACAATGTCTCCTGAGATGGTGATGTGCCTCTCATGTGAGATGTGACAGTCTTGGGGGAACTCCCCTCTCCCGCAGAGTCACATCTGCAAGAAGTGCATACCACCGGGCGATCTGGAAGACCATGTAAGGAATCTGGAGCAGCAGCTGGATGACCTTCGACTCGTAAGGGAGAATGAGGCAGTCATAGATGAGAGCTACAGGGAGGTAGTCACACCTAGGCTGTCGGAAGCAGGTCGTTGGGTGACAGTCAGAGGCGGGAAAGCGAAGGTGAGCAGACAGGTAGTGCAGAGTACCCCTGTAGCCATTCCCCTGAATAATAAGTTTACCGTCCTGGATACTGTTGGCGGGGACGACCGATCAGGTGTGAGCCACGGTGGCAGGGGCTCCGGCACTGAGTCTGACCCTGTGGTGCAGAAGGGTGGGATGGAGAAGAGGAGAGCTGTCGTCATTGGAGACTCCATAGTCAGGGGAGCAGACAGGAGATTTTGTGGACGTGAGGACACCCGCATGGTTTGTTGCCTCCCGGGTGCCAGGGTCCGGGATGTCTCTAACCGGGTGCATGACATCCTGGCACAAGAGGAAAAGCAACCAGAAGTCGTGATACATATTGGGACCAACGACATAGGCAGGAAGAGGGATGAGGTCCTGAAGTGTGAGTTTCGGGAACAAGGCAGAAAGCTGAAGAACAGGACCTCAAGGGTGGCGTTCTCAGGATTGCTGCCAGAGCTATGTGACAGTGATGGTAAGAATTGGAGGAAATGGCAATTGAATGCGTGGCTGAGGAGTTGGTGCAGGGAGCAGGGTTTTAGATTTTTAGATCATTGGGATCTCTTCTGGGGAAGATGGGAAATGTATAGACTGGATGAGTTGCACCTGAACTCAAGGGGGAGCAATATCCTTGCAGGTAGGTTTGCTAGCATGGTTTGGGAGGGTTTAAACTAATTTGCGAGGGGGATGGGACCCAGAGCAATAGAGCAGTGAAAGAAGTGCATGGAGTAAAGCCAGATCTAACATACAGAGAGGCTTTGAGGAAAGAGAGGCAGAATAAACGGTGTAAAGGCAGTAAGGTAGAAGGGCTGAAATGTGTGTACCTCAATGCAAGAAGCATCAGGAACAAAGGTGATGAACGAGAGCTTGGATACATACATGGAATTATGATGTGGTGGCCATTACAGAGACTTGGCTGGCACCAGGGCAGGAATGGATTCTCAATATTCCTGGATTTCAGTGCTTTAAAAGGGATAGGGAGGGCGGAAAAAGGAGAGGAGGGGTGGCATTACTGGTCAGGGATACTATTACAGCTACAGAAAGGGTGGGTAATGTAGCAGGATCCTCTTTTGAGTCAATATGGGTGGAAGTCAGGAACAGGAAAGGAGCAGTTACTCTATTGGGGGTATTCTATAGGCCCCCTGGTAGCAGCAGAGATACAGAGGAGCAGATTGGGAGGCAGATTTTGGAAAGGTGCAAAAATAACAGGGTTGTTATCATGGGTGACTTTAACTTCCCTAATATTGATTGGCACCTGATTAATTCCAAGGGTTTAGATGGGGCAGAGTTTGTTAAGTGTGTCCAGGACGGATTCCTGTCACAGTATGTGGACAGGCCGACCAGGGGGAATGCCATACTAGATCTAGTACTAGGTAATGAACCGGGTCAGGTCACAGATCTCTCAGTGGGTGAGCATCTGGGGGACGGTGACCACCGCTCCCTGGCCTTTAGCATTATCATGGAAAAAGATAGAATCAGAGAGGACAGGAAAATTTTTAATTGGGGAAAGGCAAATTATGAGGCTATAAGGCTACAACTTACGGGTGTGAATTGAGACGATGTTTTTGCAGGGAAATGTACTATGGACATGTGGTCAATGTTTAGAGATCTCTTGCGGGATGTTAGGGATAAATTTGTCCCGGTGAGGAAGATAAAGAATGGTAGGGTGAAGGAACCATGGGTGACAAGTGAGGTGGAAAATCTAGTTAGGTGGAAGAAGGCAGCATACATGAGGTTTAGGAAGCAAGGATCAGATAGATCTATTGAGGAATATAGGGAAGCAAGAAAGGAGCTGAGAAGAGCAAGAAAGGAAAACCCCAAGGCATTCTTCAATTATGTGAAGAAAAGAAGGATGACAGGAGTGAAGGTAGGACCGATTAGAGATAAAGGTGGGAAGATGTGCCTGGAGGCTCTGGAAGTGAGGGAGGTCCTCAATGAATACTTCTCTTCGGTATTCACCAATGAGAGGGAACTTGATGATGGTGAGGACAATATGAGTGAGCTTGATGTTTTGGAGCATGTTGATATTAAGGGAGAAGAGGTGTTGGAGTTGTTAAAATATATTGGGACAGATAAGTCCCCGGGGCCTGACGGAATATTTCCCAGGCTGCTCCACGAGGCGAGAGAAGAGATTGCTGAGCCTCTGGCTAGGATCTTTATGACCTCGTTGTCCACGGGAATGGTACCGGAGGATTGGAGGGAGGCGAATGTTGTCCCCTTGTTCAAAAAATGTAGTAGGGATAGTCCGGGTAACTATAGACCAGTGAGCCTTACGTCTGTGGTGGGAAAGCTGTCGGAAAAGATTCTTAGAGATAGGATCTATAGGCATTTACAGAATCATGGTCTGATCAGGGACAGTCAGCATGGCTTTGTGAAGGGCAGATCGTGTCTAACAAGCCTGATAGAGTTCTTTGAGGAGGTGACCAGGCATATAGATGAGGGTAGTGCAGTGGATGTGATCTATATGGATTTTAGTAAGGCATTCGACAAGGTTCCACATAGTAGGCTTATTCAGAAAGTTAGAAGGCATGGGATCCAGGGAAGTTTGGCCAGGTGGATTCAGAATTGGCTTGCCTGCAGAAGGCAGAGGGTGGTGGTGGAGGGAGTACATTCAGATTGGAGGATTGTGACTAGTGGTGTCCCACAAGGATCTGTTCTGGGACCTCTACTTTTCCTGATTTTTATTAATGACCTGGATGTTGGGGTAGAAGGGTGGGTTGGCAAGTTTGCAGACAACACAAAGGTTGGTAGTGTTGTAGATAGAGTTGAGGATTGTCAAAGATTGCAGAGAGACATTGATAGGATGCAGAAGTGGGCTGAGAAGTGGCAGATGGAGTTCAACCCGGAGAAGTGTGAGGTGATACACCTTGGAAGGATAAACTCCAAGGCAGAGTACAAAGTAAATGGCAGGATACTTGGTAGTGTGGAGGAGCAGAGGGATCTCGGGGTACATGTCCACAGATCTCTAAAAGTTGCCTCATAGGTGGATAGGGTAGTTAAGAAAGCTTATGGGGTGTTAACTTTCATAAGTCAAGGGATAGAGTTTAAGAGTCGCGATGTAATGATGCAGCTCTATTAAACTCTGGCTAGGCCACACTTGGAGTACTGTGTCTGTTGCAGTTGCAGTTCTGGTCACCTCACTATAGGAAGGATATGGAAGCATTGGAAAGGGTACAGAGGAGATTTACCAGGATGCTGCCTGGTTTAGAGAGTCTGCATTATGATCAGAGATTAAGGGAGCTACGGCTTTACTCTTTGGAGAGAAGGAGGATAAGAGGAGACATGATAGAGGTGTACAAGATAATAAGAGGAATAGATAGAGTGGATAGCCAGCGCCTCTTCCCCAGGGCACCACTGCTCAATACAAGAGGACATGGCTTTAAGGTAAGGGGTGGGAAGTTCAAGGGGGATATTAGAGGAAGGTTTTTTACTCAGAGAATGGTTGGTGCGTGGAATGCACTGCCTGAGTCAGTGGTGGAGGCAGATACACTAGTGACGTTTAAGAGACTACTAGACAGGTATATGGAGGAATTTAAGGTGGGGGCTTATATGGAAGGCAGGGTTTGAGGGTCGGCACAACATTGTGGGCCGAAGGGCCTGTACTGTGCTGTGCTATTATATGTTCTATGTTTTATTCATCAAATTGCTCTTTATTGATTACTGTTTGGTTTTCAATACCATCACACCCTTAGTATTAATGACCAGGCTTCTAAACTTTTGCCTTTGTACCTTCCTCTGTAATTGGATCCTCAACTTCCCCTTCAGAAAACTAGTCAATACAGATCGGTGATAACATCTCCTGCTTGTTGACAATCCACACAGGCATAGACGCATCTCACAGCTGTGTGCTTAGTATACTGCTCTACTCTCTATATTCATATCTGTGTGGCTAAGCACAGGTCAAATGCCATTTATAAATTTGCAGATGACACCACTGTTATTGGTAAAATCTCAGATGGCATCAAGGAGGTGTACAGGAGTGACATGGTTCAGCTGGATTAATGGTGTTGCAACAATAACTTTGCAATAAACTTCAGCAAGATTAAGAAATTGCTCGCGGACTTCAGGGAGGGCAAGTTGGGAGATCTTGCCCCAATCCACATTGAGGAATCAGCATTGGAAAGGGGGACCAGTAGATTAGTAGATTCAAGAAACAAGGAGCACAGATTTAATGTTTTGGGCAAAATGTACAAGGAGATGTGAGGACTTTTTGTATATGAACAATTATGATCAGGCATCCACTGCCACAAAGTTGGGGAGCGGGGTAGAAACAGGAATTCGAAAGGCTCTTGAAAGAGAATAATTTGCAGGACAATGGAAAAACAGTGAGTGAATGGACTAATGGCATTGGAGATAACATAGGCTTGGTGGGCCAGATCTCTCTTTCTATGCTGAGCAATTCTGTGATAATATTCTGGTTACAGTAACTGAAACACTAAGGTATTATTTATGTCATATCGATAAGGAATATAAATGCAGCATTGTTATATGTTACTAGGTTAGTAACCAGACTTCTGAATTACACTTCTGGAGATAAATGTTTGAATCACACAACGACAACTGGTGAAGTTAATTCAAATATACAAACAAATCTTGAATTTTAAAAAAAAGCTGCTACTACAATACATAAAATCTCACTTGGTTTATTAGACTGAAATCACCTGCTTCTTAAGTTCCTCCATATTTCAGAGGCAATTATGGATAGGCAATCGATGTCAGTATTGTCAAATATGTTCACATCCCATGAATGGTTAAAAAAAAACTACAATCTACTGTCTTTAATAAAACAAAAGCCAAGGCTCTCAACAAAGTGATTTGGAATTGGAAATAGAATTGGTTTATTAATGTTACATGTACAGTACCAAGATAGCAAAAAGCTTGACTTGCATGTTGTTCATACAGATCAAATCTTTACACAGTTCATTAAGGTAGAATAAGGTAAAACAATAACAGAATGCAGAATAAGTAATAACAGTTACAGAGAAAATATGGCGTAGATAGACAATAAGGTGAAAGATCATAATGAGGTAGATTGTGTGGTCAATTTATCATACCAAAACATTTAATAATTTTATAACAGTGAAATAAAAGCTGTCTTTCAGCCTGGTAGTACATGCTTTCAGGGTTTTGTATCTTTTGCCTGATGAAAGAGGGGAGAAGTGAGAATGACTGGGTTGGTTCCTATGTTTGATTATGCTGGCTGCTGTACTAAGGCAACAAGAGGCATAGACCATGGAGGGGAGACTGGTTTCTATGATGTGTAGAGCCATGTGAAAAGCAGTCGCTTAACCAAGCCAGAAAGGATGCAACAAAAAAAATTGGTAAGGATTGACAGGGATATGCCAAGTTTCTTTAGCCTCCTGTGGAAGCAGATCAATTGAAGAGTTTTCCTGACCATGGCATCTACAGGCTATTGGTGGTGTTCACTCCTAGAAACTTGAAGCTTTCAACTCTCTCAACCTCAGCACTGCAGAAGAGTAGGCTTCCTCTATTTCTCATCCATAATCTGTCTCTTAAGCAGTTAAAACAGCCTAGATAGTAATATACTTAATTTTTGACTGTGGAATTGGACTTTCATGTTTGACTGTACATTAGTTGCATTAGTTGAGCAAGGCCTGTTGGGACTTGTTTGTGAAGTGGAGTGCAGTGGAGACAGTTCCTTATGGACTTTACGCGCCAGCTTAAAAAGTGAATGGAGTCTGTCAGGAGTTGTCTGCAGAGCGGGAGATTGTTTGGGTCAATAGTAACTTAGCAAGGGCCAATAAAATGAAGTGAGGTTTAAATGTAGCAGCCATTGTATGAGTGGACTGAGTTAAGAGTGGTCAGGCTTTGGCCCAACAGGCTTGGGTGAGAACAGGCACAGGCTAGAACTTGTTTGAGAAGTTAAGAGATATAACAAGTGAAGGCATGATGGCAGTTCAGGCAGTAGTATACTCCTCCAGTGAGATGTGGGATTTCTTAATTCACATCTGCAGGAAGTGTATCCAAATTCAGCTGCTGAATGACAAGTTCAAGGGCTGGATGCACTCGGAACCATCCTGGAGGCTGAAAACTTTTTGAACTTTTACTGACATGGTCACACTGAGAATACAGGCTTCAGACAGTAGATGGGTGATCACCAGGAGAAACAAAGGGGTAAGCAGTCAGTACAGGCCAAGTTATTGAGTATGGTTACAGTGGAGGTTGATAGGTTCTTGGGTAGTCAGGGCATCAAAGGTTACAGGGAAATGGATTTGAGAAGGATAATAAATCAGCCATGATGGAATGGCAGAGAAGACTGGATGGGCCCAGTGGCCTAATTCTGCTTCTATGTCTTATGGTTTTAAGATAGATAGTGGGTATCTGACAGCTGTTAAACAGTCTTATTAATCAATAAATATTTCATACTGAGTGTGGAGAAGTACACAATTCATCTGGTAAAGAGACAGTGAATGTCAAAGTTAGTCAAGTTACTAAAGTTCAGAAGTACTTTGGCAGTTCTGGTCATAACCCAGTAAGTGGGATATGATTAGTTTGGAGAAGGTGCTGAAGAGTTTCACTAGGATACTGTCTGGGATGCAATGATTTACTTGACGACAGATTGAATAGCCTAGAGTCATTGATTTCTTTGCAGCAGAGGAGGCTGAGGGGTATCTGATGAAAACACACAAAATTATAAGATGCATAGACAGAGGAGGTTATAAGAAATATTCTCCTATAAAAGTGCCAAAACTAGAGGATATAGGTTTAGAGTATAGGGGAAGAGGCCACAAAAGGAGAACATTTTTACACAGAGAGTGATTGGAATTAAGAAAATACTGCCTGAGTGACTGGTGGAAGTGGATACTCACATAATTTAAGAAATATCTAAATATTTCTCAATTAGGATTTCTAAGGCCTAGAAGTCTACGAATCAAACACCGGTAATTGAGATTAAAGTCTATGGGTCGGCATGGAGATGATGGCTGAAGGACTATATAACTGTAGGACTGTCAGGCCCAAGAAATGATTTGGGATGGTTAGAATACTGATGTAAAAAATTACAAATGCTGGCAATCTGAAAGAAAAACTAAAAGTCTTAGAAGTAGCAAGTCATGAAGCATGTAAGGGAAAAGAACAAGAGAGAAATGAAAAGTATTTCTATCTCCACCAAATGCTATTAACCTTGGTTCAGTTATAAGAGAGTCCACTAACTTGGGCAACATAATATATTTTATGTTATTATGTGAATATCCCAAGCTATATTGATTGAACTGAGAAACTAAGTCAGTCCGTGTATTCACTCATACAGAAATTTCTCATTATGATCCACAATGTGTTATTTCAGCTCAATTTCATATCTAATTTAGATTTCCTTGGTAACAGAACTATGGATTAGCTGCAACTCTTAATTAAAAAAGTTTTTCAACTACTCTTCATCTATTTGTATATGAAACTTATGTCAATTTGTTAAACTCCAAGCTTTCTAACACTGACATATAACTAAATGGCTACTTCATGAACAACTAAATAGTATCTGAGACAGGGCCAATAAGCCAGATTTTAAGGCAGCAATGTACTAAATTTGTTTGCATTTGTTGCCATTATACCAAGAAATTGATAACAGATTCTGAAATACAGAGATGTGCTATTAAAAATAGAAACCCATAAATTGTTATCAGTGTTTTCCTGCTCTACCACAGGGTAGATTATTCTACAACTTTCACCAGTACGATCTTCAGAAGTTGGGAAATAGGCCAAAAAAGGCTACGGGAGCCATTCACTTGGTAAAGTGCCCTAAAGTGTTATCTACTGTTGCAAAAGTGTGTTTTCAGTAGCATATTAAGTGATTACTTTTGCTTAGAAAGCCTTCTTGTCCTAAATAAAAATTATTTTAAAGTAAATTCTATTAGATATTCCAAATTATAGGGATTGATCATTTATTGTTTTTAAAATTTATTACATTTTAGCTTAAATTATAATTAAATATGTATCAATATTGTTATACTCCAAAACTTTAGTTAAAGATCCTGCTTCAGTTTTTTATCTGTGAGAATTTTTTCATGTGATTGGCTGTTCACCCAGCATTAAAATTGGATGTGAGTGGTTCTATAGAATAACTGAGGTTAGAAATGGGAAGCCCATTCCACAGAAATCATTATATTTTTCTGGGCAGACATCCTCAAGGCCAGCTGTTACTGTTATTGCTTCACTGTTAACTGGAAAATTGTTATTTTTCAGTTTATCTAATTGAGAACCAATCATTCCCTTCTTATTGGAGATGTAGTTGAAATAGAGTGCTCTCTTAAGACTCTTATGGCTAGTCCTTTTAAAATAAACACAGTTCAGTCTCTGGCTCCATGCTCTGTGTTTCTACCATATGAAAGAACCATTGTTTCAGATTCTAAGGCACACCATGCATAATACAATGACTCTTTTCTTCAGTCTCGGGATCATGACTTCATTTGCTAATGTTTCTTCGCTTGTTTGATAATGTTTTCAACGTGAAACTGAAATTGATCCGTATTATAAGTAACTGCTACAACTTCAACAATACATAAAGGTGGCATTATGTCCTAGCCAGAGTAATTTTTGGTGCATAATTATATTAATAAGGATTATATTAATATAAGGATGTGGAAGCATTGGAAAGGGTACAGAGGAGATTTACCAGGATGCTGCCTGGTTTAGAGAGTATGCATTATGATGAGAGATTAAGGGAGCTAGGGCGTTACTCTTTGGAGAGAAGGAGGATGAGAGGAGACATGATAGAGGTGTACAAGATAATAAGAGGAATAGATAGAGTGGATAGCCAGCGCCTCTTCCCCAGGGCACCACTGCTCAATACAAGAGGACATGGCTTTAAGGTAAGGGTGGGAAGTTCAAGGGGGATATTAGAGGAAGGTTTTTTACTCAGAGAGTGGTTGGTGCGTGGAATGCACTGCCTGAGTCAGTGGTGGGGGCAGATATACTAGTGAAGCTTAAGAGATTACTAGACAGGTATATGGGGGAATTTAAGGTGGGGGCTTATATGGGAGGCAGGGTTTGAGGGTCGGCACAACATTGTGGGCCGAAGGGCCTGTACTGCGCTGTACTATTCTATGTTCTATTATACATTATAAATGTCTGTTTGAACACTCAAAGTATTGACCATCCCACTGATAATAGGTGTCAGAATATAGAGATCTCCTTCACAACCCTGATTTTGAAAATGAGAAAAAAAATGCTGATTCGAGGGTTCCACATCTATGTTGCTAATTCACATTGTTTTACAAATGTAAATCTTAATGTAAACAAAAGAAATCCTTATTATAGTTTGGGCCAGTAGTTATTGGAACTCTCAAATACTACAGTTTAACTTCAATTTAAACAACAGAAATATCCTTCCTCAAGATATGCTCACCTATTCATCATAGCTTTCGGCAATACAAAAATTATCAACAATACAAGAGGGTTTGTTGATGCCAGTTACTTTTTATTCACTTTGTTCTTTAGTCTATTTCTGTTTCTTCATTAGTTTGGAAGTGGGCAGAGCAATTGCCCATTCTAATCCTCCTTCCCTTCCCCCTTCATTTTTATTCTGGTGTCTTCCCCTTTCCTTTCTGGCCCAAAATGTTGACTGTTTATTCATTTCCATTGATGCTGCCTGATCTTCCAAGTTCCTCCAGCACTTTGTGTGTGTGTGTTGTCCATTCTAATTGCCCTAAAGCAGGATTCATGGAAAATCCAGAAGTTTCAGGGTCATAATTATGATCAGAAGTTATTTTTTAAAAATTCCAAATGATTAATTGAATTTAAATTCTACAGCTGACTCATTGAGACTTGAAGTAAAGATGTTGGATTGTAAATTCAGACCTATGGATTACTCATTCAGCCATTGCCATTCCGTTATAATTGATACTATGTGAGAAACCTACCACTGAACCTTTTGATTGCTGTTGTAAACCAGTTAATGAAAGACATTTTATTCTTCTGGGATTATCTCATTTTAGGTTATGAAACAATTTTGCCAGTGTTGTCTGAACATGATACCAGTAGTAATCCATGTTGTTCAATTGAAGTGGAAGTACATGGTTATTGCCTGAAAGTGTTGCACTGAAGCTTGTTAGCCCTGTTTCCAATTAACATGGATAACCTAGGAGGAAAACTTTCAGTGCAACACTTTCAGGCAACAACTATGTACTTCCACTTCTGTGCCCTCTGTACTATAACCCACTGGGTTCCACATTCTCTATGGAAGTTCTCTGGTTTGACTTTCCAAAGATTAACATCTCTGAATTGAACACCACCTGTCATTTCTTGGCTCACTTATCTAGCTGGTCAAGATCTTCAAGTAGTTTTTGATAGTCTTCTTCACTTTACTCAATATCACTTACTTTAATGTCATCAGCAGACTTACTGAATAGGCCTTGTACTCATCATTACTGTTCAGCGATCCCATAGGAAGGCATTTACACTTATAACATGGGATTCAATTGGAAACATGAGTTTTGAATCAAGGTAAATTATGATATAGATTTTTTAAATTTAGAGATACAGCACAGAACAGGCCCTTCTGGTCTGATTGTCAACCAATTTAACCCTAGACTAATCACAGGTCAATTTACAATGACCAATTAACTGGTTCATCTTTAGACTGTTAGAAGAAACTGGAACATCTGTGGGAAACCCATGTGGTCACAGGAAGGATTTATAAACCTCTTACAGAGAGTGCTGGAAATGAACTCTAAACTCCCGAGTTGTAATAGCTATGCTAACTGTTATGCTACTGTGGCAAAAATTCTTTTCAGAGAATGAAAACCCTCCAAAACACAGTGGTCACTATATGTGCTGAATTACTAAATGTTTGTATTTATATGGTTAAATTTTTAACAGCATTTAATAGCAGATACCATTTACATGTTCTGTTGCTGCTTCTTGGTTATGTATCAGAAATGTCTGTTGTTTAGAATGCATAGTTGCATAATTTAGAGGGTGTTAACCCAATTTATTTATATTTTATGCAAAGAATTAGAAATAATGCACATTAAAGAGAAACTTGCCTTCATGATACTATCATTCACAGGAAACCAATGTCTGGCTTAGATATGCTGCAAGTTCAAGAAAGCCAACTTTTGATTAAAGCGCAGACAGAGGTTAAAAAAATCAAATTAAGTCATTTCAACTTAATTTAAAATTAAAAAATAAGTAAATACACATGGAAATTTTTTACATTATATGAAGTTTTAATCTTTTCCTTAGAATATTAGGAACCTGATTTTTGTTTAAACAAGTAATATACAGAAAATACATTTATTCATATTTCTCTTTAATTTTTTTTTATAAAAATAAAATAATGGATGTAACCGAATGCCAAAAGCATCCTTCACCAAAAATGATGTGAAGCATGAAATCTTGATGCAATGCTTTATTTAGAATTCATCAAGTTACCTACTGTGGCATGCATACAGCTAAATAAACACAACATTCATCTAAAATGTAGT
Organism: Mobula birostris; assembly: GCF_030028105.1. Classification (NCBI taxonomy): domain Eukaryota; kingdom Metazoa; phylum Chordata; class Chondrichthyes; order Myliobatiformes; family Myliobatidae; genus Mobula; species Mobula birostris. The sequence continues at coordinate 16,182,817 of NC_092387.1, read as the reverse complement.
GCAAATAAGACTATTTGAAAGAGAGAAACTTAGAAATTTATTGGTGTCAGCATAGGCACGTCAGCTCTCAGCTCTGTGGCCTGCCCATGATAACTTGGTCTTGGTGCTGCTGCTTAACAATGTAGTAGTGCCCAAGGCATTAAATGCTAGCGAATCAGCCACATATTAGGGTAAGGCTTTACATTTATGTAGTGTGCATGATGAAAAATATTTGGGTTTGGTTTGGAAAATTTAATTTTAGATGACAGTCAGCAAGTTAGGCAATTGCAATTTAGGGGTACTTGGTTTATTATGATTTGGGAGCAACCACTATTAAGTAGCATTAAGCACATTACACCAGATGAAGCCAGACCAGTCTTTTATAAAATGGTTGGTAGTCACCCGATTGTGTAATGATTTGAAATGTGAACTATCTGCATTACATTTCCTTCCAACATGGGTGATGTCTGCCATTATATCATCTATATTACATTCAACAGATACAAAACTTGATCTTGTGAAACAAAGGGTCCTGCCTGAGCAGACCCCAGCCCGCAGATTTTGGGCTAGAAACTGTTTACAATTGGGTACCCTTAAAGTTTAAGATACTTTTTGAGTTTCAAGCAAGTGAAACTCTCAACTGGCTCAAACAAAATTCAATTATACATTCAGATTGTAGGTGAATAAACAAAAGCAATTTGATGGTTTCTGAAAACAGTGAAAATTAACACATGTCCAAGTTGTATCACAAATGTACACATCTGAAATCATTTATTTTTAAAAAACCTACTATGCAGTAATCAATAGCAATTTTATGTACACTGATTTACCTCAACAACCAATATCAAATATTATTTGCTTGTGAATTATTATCTAATTCACCAGGAAAAAAATTGTAGACAGAGGGCAGGTATAAAGTGCACAGGATTTTGATGTTCTCATATTTATTAAATTAAAAGGAGTCTCTGATGGATTTTAAAGAACAATAGACAGTAATATAACCTGAAAGGTTCTGAATATTTTTGCTGTATCATAAAATACATCACAAAGCCCAGATTTAATTTTATAATACAGAGCAAACAGCAATCTTAATACTACATTGACATATATTTGTTTTACTAAAACTTTTCTTTGACTAGAAAATACAATATACGAGGGGTGATTGATAAGTTTGTGGCCCAAGGTATAAAGAGTCAATTTTAGAAAACCTAACACACTTATTTTTCCTACATTTACACACTTAGTCCAGCAGTCGTGGAGCATACGGATCCCTTCTTTGTAGAAGTCAGCGTCTTGGACCTCCAGAAAGTGGTCCATAGCACGGGTGATTGATAAGTTCGTGGCCTAAGGTAGAAGGAGATGAGTTATTAACTTCAAACTTTCCGCATTTTCGCACAAAGAGTTGAACTGCATGTGATGTAACGAGAGCTGTATAACTCATCTCCTTCTACCTAGGCCACAAACTTATCAATCACCTGTGCTGTGGACCCCTTGGAGGTCCAAGACGCTCTTGTTACATGCACGTGCAGTTCAACTCTTTGAGTGATAATGCAGAAAGTTTGAAGTTAGTAACTCATCTCCTTCCACCTTAGGCCACAAACTTACCAATCATCCCTGCTGTGGACCACTTCTACAAAGAAGGGATCCGTATGCTCCACGACTGCTGGACTAAGTGTGTACATGTAGGAGGGGACTATGTTGAAAAATAAATGTGCTATGTTTTCTAAAATTGACTCCTTCTATTTTAGCCCATGAACTCATCAATCACCCCTCATACATGAAAAAATCGTGGAAATATGGAAATTTTGTTAAAATAGGTTGCAGATGATTTCTGACATACCAGGAAATGGAGAATTTTAGATATTTAAGATATACTATTCTTGGACTTGTTAGAATCTTAATGGACTATGTACTAATAGACTAAAAGATCTGGCACTTTTGGGACCTCCTGAGGGATTCAGAGAACTAGACTCTTGTGAATGCATAAACAGTTGGGACAGCCATTGTTGTGGGTGGATGCTGCATAGATGTCTGTTGGCAAAACATGAACCAGTGGTCAGCTCCATTACTCCATGCTGATTAAAGCATTGAGCAAGATTAAAATTGTCGAGGATGAAAGCAGAAAATGAACAGGTGTTAAATGCCATCTGCTTGCATTTCACTGGTCTCCCTCTCTTCTTGCTACTATCATCAGGCAGGAGATGCAGGATTCTTGGTCTCATGCTGCCTGATTCAGGCGCAATTGTTGCCCTGCAGCCATTGGGCTCCTGGATGGGCTTCACTCACCTCAGCACTGAACGGGTTCTGCAGCTGTGGGTTCACTTTCTAGGACTCTGCAGTTCATATTCCATGTGTTTTTGTTTCTTTTTTTTTCCCCATTTGCACGATTTGTTCAAAGCACTTCAACGCTGAACTGTCTCTGCAACAATGGCCTGCAGTCATCGGGTTCCTGGACTGGCTTCACTTGCCTCAGTGCCAAACTGGCTCCATGTCTGCAGACTCACTTTTGAGAACTCTGTGGTTAATCTTCTGTGTGTTATTTGTTTACTTTTTTAATGTCTGCATGATTTGTTCTTTTTTCACACATTGGGTGTTTCTTGTACAGGGTTTTATTTAAAACTGGTTCTATTGTGTTTCTTTGTTTTGTGGCTGCCTGCAAGAAGACGAATCTCAAAGTTGTATATGGATACATACTTAGATAATAAATGTACTTTGAACTTTTAACTTTGGAATAATATTTTCAACTATAATAAAATTAAATGCTAAATTTGAATAAAGCAATAAAAAAAAGTGGAAGATTTATTTACCTGTACAACCAGTTGTCCCTTTCTTCACAGAGTACCCCAGTTCGCAGTGACAAATGAATGATCCTCTTGTATCCTCACAGGTGCCACTAAGACATATGTTCGGATTAAGTTCACATTCATTAACATCTGCAGGTCAGAATTTAAAGATTACAGTATATACCAAGTATCAACACATTAACTTTTAAGAGAAGCTCTACTGTTGAGTGATGCTCTTTTAAACATTACTAAATGCTGTTTTATTTTCACTACAGACTCATATTGCCTGTCTAAAAATTAAGCAACAGTTCCAGAAATGAGAAAAGAATTCAGTCTAACCTAGACATGTCTTCATATCCTCCGATGCCATAAATCCATCATAGCACAGGCAGTGATATTCTCCAGGTATATTGACACATTGCCCTCCATCACAAATGTCAGGATTATCCTCGCATTCATCAATATCTGAAAGAAAAGAATAGTTTACATCATTGTCATGTTTCAGTCTGCATTCCAACACAACGTATAATGTAATGTAAAACATTAATACGAACCAGCAACACTACCATGTTTCTGATGAAGAATTGATTGAAGTTCCTTTCGTATGTTTAGTGAGAACAAAGATCCCATGATACAAGTCATGACAGTGTTTCCATATTCACTCATGGTTTAGGTTATCACTGGTAATGCTAGTATTTATTGATTGGTTAAATGTTCTCCCACCATGAAGTTACGTAGGATTTAGACCCTGAGCACCCAGTTAGGTGGTGGAGGTCACATGTTCAAGAGATTTTGTTGAAGGAGCTTTAGAGGGATGCTACAATGCATCGTGTAGATGTCACACAGAGAGTCAATTGAATTGAATTGGGTTCAGTTGGTTTATTATTGTCACATACACTTCATAGCCACTTGATTGGGTACACCCATATACCTTCTTGTTAGTACAAATATCTAATCAGCCTATCATGTGGCAGCAACAATGTGTAAAAGCATGCAAACATTATCTAAAGGTTCAGTTGATGTTCAGACCAAACATTAGAATGGGGAAGAAATGTGCTCTAAGTGACTTTTACTGTGGAATGATTGTTCGTGCTAGGGGAGGGGTGGTTTGAGTATCTCAAAAAATGCTGATCTCCTGAGATTTTCATCCACAACAGTCTATAGGGTTTTGGTCAGAGGAGAATGGCTAGACTGGTTAAAGCTGACAAAAAGGTGCCAGGAACTCAGTTAATCATGCACAACAACAATGGTGTGCAGAACAGTATTCCTGAAAGCACAACACATTAAACCTTGAAGTGGATGGGCTACAGCAGCAAAAGATCACATTGGGTTCCACATAATAAGTGGCCACTGAGCGTATGCTGCAGTACCCTGAAAAGCTTGTCTTGCATACTGTTCAGACAAATCAAATCATTACACAGTGCACTGAGGTAGTACAAGATAAAACAAGAGCAGAATGCAGAGAATAGCTACACAGAAAGTGCAGCCATGAGCAGTAAATCAACTATTTTCTTTATACTGGGGGCACAGACATAATTCTAGAATAGTATGTTGCCTCTTTCACACCAAGGTTCATCCTTGGAGAGGGTATCATTTGGAGATTGTCCAGTTAGGGTATATGGATAGAACTTAGAAACAAGATTGGATATGACTTTGATGAAACTATATTGGAGGCACTTCCAAGTCAATGGGGATAAGGAGACCCATCTGCTCTTTTTATGAGTCTCATAAGAAGATCACAAATAGTTGTAAGAATAATAGTAGTAGTGGAAGATTTCAACTTCCTCAGTACTGACTAAACCACCTGTAATGCAGGACTTTGTCAAAGTATGCGTATTGTGATGGAGCCCCTAAGGTGGTTGGATGACATATCACATCACCTCCTGGCAGCTCCTGCAGCCAAGCTGATGCCAAATGTACTGCTTCGCATTCCTTTGGACCACATCCGTGAGGCCGAGAGGGGGATCTTGATGCCTGGGCAGCCCAGGATCTCCATATCTATCGCCCAGATCTGCGTCCCAGAATGGGCACATCCATTGTCTACTTAGACAGACGGAGTCATGAATGAATGCATACTGTGATAATAAATGTACTTTGAACTGAATTTGCTGGAGGAGTTCAGAGGGACAGGGTCTACCAGCATTTGAATAGATAACATCTGATCAGAGATAGTCAACACAACTTTGTGCATGGCATATTGTGTCTAACAAATTACAGCTTTATGAAGAGGTAACCAAGAGCATAGATGAGGGCAAGGTGTAGATAGTGTCTGTCCAGACTTTAGCGAGGTCTTTGACAAGGTACTGCATGGTAGACTAGTCTGGAAGGTTAAAGTGCAAGGGATTCAATGAGAGTTAGCCAATTGGATTCATAATTGGTTTGATGGTAGGAAGCAGAGGGCAGTGATGGAAAGTCGTTTTTCAGAATGGAGATCTGTGACTAGTGATGTGCCACAGTGATCTGTGCTGGGACCTTTACCGTTTGATATTTATATAAATACTTTTGGAAAGGTTATTCCCAAAGCGGCTTAACAGTGTGAATTTATATCTTACCAATATCTCAATACCTGCGCTTTACCTGTGCAAGTTCGCTGGTCTGGTAGCAAGGCATAGCCACTCCTACAACTGCATTCATAACTGCCTTCAGAATTTGTGCAGTAATTCTCACATCCTCCATTCGATATTGTGCATTCATCAATATCTGCAATAAAAATTGGGCTGTAATTTTTAGGTGTTTGGATAGGGCAGTGATTAAAATTTTAAACTCTGAATTAAAGGTGGAAATATTTTTGGTTATCATCATTGAATCATTATTGAATATGGGTTTTCTCTAAGAACTGGAGAACTACACATATTATACACCAAAGAATTATGTTAGGACAACCCAGCAACTATATTCATGACAGTGTAATCATTAATAGTGTGGCATCTATTAGAAATGACAATCTAGAATATCTCATGGATAAGTAAACTAAAACTGGTTATGGTCAATTAATAAATAACCTTTTTGATCAGGTAACAAGAGGGGATTAATGAAGGTAAAATATCTAATATTGTATGCATGGATTCTGAATAGATTTTTGGTAAAGTGTTACATGAAAGGCCTGCCAGCAAAACTACAGTGGAATGAAAGGACAAGCATGGATGCAAAATTATCATGGGAATATAAACACAGACATGAGAGATTATGCAGATGCTGGAAATGTGGAGCAACACAGTCAAAATTTCTGAGGAACTCAGATCATTTAGACTCTATGAAGGGAAATAATTTGTCAACATTTTGGCCTGAGACCCTTCATCAGGACTGAAAAGAAAGAGAGCAGAAGCCGGAATAAATGGGTTGAGTGAGGAGCACAAGTTGGTGGCTGATAGGTGAAATCAGGTGAGAGGGAGAAGGTAGATAGGTGGGAATTATGTGATGGGTTTAGAATTGACACGTAGAAAAGGCAAAGGGTTGAAGAAATGGAATCTGATAGGAAAGTACCATGGAACACGGAATAAAAGGGAAGGAGGTGGAGAATTAGATGGAGAAAGGTATGGGTGATGGGCAGGGGAAGGGAAAGAGAAGGAATAAAAGGCCAGAGGGATAAGGATAAACAATGGCTGGGCAATAGAGGGGAGTGGTTACTGGAAGTTATATGTTGATGTTAAGTTGGAGGCTACCAACAACTCAGATTCTATCCTTCATTTGGTTTGCAAGTGCACAATTTCAAAATTTGTATATCAGGTAACATCTGAAAGCATGATAACCAGAAGAATGTAAGCTATTACAAGAAAACAGGCAGATGGATATGTAATGGATGAAACTTAATGCAGCAATTCATTTTGTTTGGAAGATGGAGAAGTGATTTTATAATCTAAAGCATACAATTCCGAAGAGGATGCATGAACGTAAAAAATTAGGCAATACAGTGCCTATAAAAAGTATTCACCTCATTTGGAAGTTTTCATGTTTTATTGTTTTACAATATTGAATCACAGTGGATTTAATTTGGCTTTTTTGACACTGACCACAGAAGAAGACTCTTTCGTGTCAAAGTGAAAACAGATCTCTACAAAGTGATCTAAATTAATTACAAATATAAAACAATATATAATGAATTGCATAAATATTCACCCCCTTTAAGCTAGTATTTAGTAGATGCGCCTTGAGTCTGTGTAGATAGGACTCGATCAGCTTTGCACATCTGGACACTGCAATTTTTTCCCATTCTTCTTTACAAAACTGCTCAAGCTCTGTCCGATTGCATAAGGATTGTGAGTGAACAGCTCTTCTCAAGTTCAGCCACAAATTGTCAATTGGATTCTCAATGACTCCAACTTGGCCACTCCAGGACGTTGACTTTGTTGCTTTAAGCCATTCCTGTGTAGCTTTGACTTTATGCTTGGGGTCATTGTTTTGCTGGAAAACAAATCTTCTCCCAAGTTGCAGTTCTCTTTCTTACTGCATCAAGATTTCCTCCAGGATTTCCCGGTATTTGCTGCATTCATTTTAACCTCTACCTTCACAAGCCCTCCAGGGCCTGCTACAGTGAAGCATCCCAACAGCATATTGCAGCCACCACCAAGCTTCATGGTAGGGATGGTATGTTTTTGAGATGGTGCGTGGTGTTTGGCTTATTGCAAACATAGCATTTAATCTGATGAGCCAAAAAGCTTAATTTTAGTTTCATCAGACCAAAGAACCTTCTTCCATCTGACTTCAGAGTCTCCCACATGCCTTCTGGCAAACTCTAGCTGAGATTTCATGTGAGTCGTTTTCAACAGTGGCCTACTCTTTGCCACTCTCCCATTAAGCTGTGACTGGTGAAGCACCCGGGCAACAGTTGTTGTATGCGCAATCTCTCCTATCTCAGCCACTGAACTTGTAACTCCTCTAGAGTTGTCATAGGTCTTTTGGTGGTCTTCCTCACTAGTCCCCTTCTTACACAGTCACTCAATTTTTGAGGACGACCTGTTATACTTTATTGTCGCCAAACAATTGATACTAGAACATACAGTCATCACAGCGATATTTGATTCTGTGCCTCCCACTCCCTGGATTACAAATCGATAGTAAATATTAAAAATTTAAATTATAAATTATAAATAGAAAATAGAAAAATGGGAAGTAAGGTAGTGCAAAAAAACCGAGAGGCAGGTCCGGATATTTGGAGGGTATGGCCCAGATCTGGGTCATGATCCGTTCAGCAGTCTTATCACAGTTGGAAAGAAGCTGCTCCCAAATCTGTTCTAGGCCGATTTACAGCTGTGCCACATTCTTTCCATTTCTTGATACTTAACTGCACTCCAAGGGATATTCAGTGACTTGGAAATTTTCTTGTATTCATCTCCTGACTTCTGCTTTTCAATAACCTTTTCGTGGAATTGCTTGGAGTGTTCTTTTGTCTTCATGGTGTAGTTTATGCCAGGATATTGACCCACCAGCAGTGGGACCTTCTAGATACAGGTGTATTTTTAATATAATCAATTGAAAAATCTTGACTACACATGGTGATCTCCACTGAGCTAATTCTGTGACTTCTAAAGCCAATTGGTTGTACCAGTGATGATTTGGTGTGTCATATTAAAGGGAGTGAATACTTATGCAATCAATTATTTTGTGCTTTTATATTTGTAATTAATTTAGATCACTTTTTAGAGATCTGTTTTGACTTTACACAAGTTTTTTTCATAGAAAGTATAACATCGAAATCTCCAGCACGTTACAGGCCCTTCGGCCCACAATGTTGTGCCGACCATGTAACCTACTCTAGAAACTGCTTAGAATTACCCTACTGCATAGCCCTCTATTTTTCTAAGCTCCATGTACCTATCTAAGAGTCTCTTAAAATACCCTATTGTATCTGCCTCCACCACCATCGCTAGCAATGCATTCCATGAACCCACCACTCTCTGTGTGAGAAACTTATCCTGGACATCCCCTCTGTACCTACTTCCAAGCACCTTAAAACTATGCCCCCTTGTGTTAGCCATTTCAGCCCTGGAAAAAAAGCCTCTGGCTATCCACATGATCAATGCCTCTCATCATTTTTTACACCTCTATCAGGTCACCTCTCATCCTCCGTTGCTCATAGTTTTTTCTGTTGATCAGTGTCAAAAAAAGCCAAATTGATTCCACTGTGATTCAATGTTGTAAAACAATAAAACATGAAAACTTTGAAGGGAGTAAATACTTCTTATAGGCATTATATACAATATTTGAAAGTATTAAGACAGGTTGAGAAAGTTGTTAAAATACATAATAGCATTTGGGACTTTGTAAACAGAGGCAAAGAGAATAAAGACAGGAATTGTAATTAATCTTTATAAAAAGTGTGGATTCAGCATTCGGAAGGGTGTGAATAGGTGCCATAGTGGATGGCTACCGCTGCACATTCCAGCAATGGAGGTTAAATCCTGACTTCTGGTGCTGTCTGTGTGCAGTTTGCATATTCTCCCTGTGATGTACAGGTTTGCCCCAGACGCTGCAATTTCCTTTTATATCCCAAAGACGTGCTACTCTCTAGGTTAACTGACTACTGTAAATTACCTTCAGTGTAGGAAGATCAGTGTGGAGTTGACTGGCCTGTGAGAGAGAAAAGGTTGCAGGAAATGAAGGGGGGAAATGTCATAGTTCTGAGAACTGGCTAAATTAGGGAGCCCCAACACACAGTGAAGTACTTTTTAGTTCTCTAATAGTCCCTAATCAGCTTACAAAGAATGCTTACCAACACATCCTTGTCCGTCAGGTGTTGCTTGGTAGCCAATGTTACAGGAACAATGATATTTTCCAATCATGTTGACACAGCGACCATTTTTACAAAGGTTGCCACTCAACGCACATTCATTTATATCTATAAAAATAATTTAAAGTATTTAAATCATTTTTTATAAAAGCAAACAACGTAAAATGTAGTGCAGAAAAATGATTTATTAAGAAAACATGCTTATGATAATTTCTGAAATTAAAGAGCACACTGAATTTGATTATGGACAATAAAGATGAGAAAACTTTCAGATAAATATTTGGCAGTACGTACAGATCAAAACATATTTCTTAATTCCTTGAATTGGAGTAAATTGCAAACACAATCACTAACCATAGAAAGCCAAAATGTGCTCAACTAAATTTACAGATTGGGATCCCTAAAGATTTTGAATCAACAGCGTATGAAGAATTTACTGCCATTCATTGCGAACAGATCAACTTTGCCAAATACTTGCATTAATACAGTAGTAAATGTTTGCTACTGGTTCTATTTGTTCAAATTAGTGTTGGAAACTTAGTCATAGCTTCAATTTTCAAATATACAAAAGTTTTCATGAGCTGAATTAAGTTTCAAAAGTACTTCTTAGTTTGGAGTTTTTCTTCATCAACTGCAGTTTACCTATGCATGATGTTCCATCTGAAGATACTTCATGGCCAAGTGGACAGGAACAACGGAAGCTTCCATCAGTGTTTGAACAGGTGCCACCGCGACAGAGTAGAGGGTTTCGTTCACATTCATTAATATCTGAAACAATAGATTTACTTAAGTTTACAGCATTCAAGGTTGGAGCAGAAGGCACCACATTAGTAGTGTAGCTCACAAATTACAAATGTAGATGTCTATATATAACCATATATAACCGCTCAGCTTTCAATTACCATCATTCCCACAATCCTGATTGAGAAGTTGCAAAACCTGGGCCTTTGTACCTCCCTCTGCAATTGAATCCTTGACCTCCTAACCAGAAGAGCACATTTTTTGTGGATTGGTGATAACATATCCTCCTCGCTGACGATCAACACTGGCGCACCTCAGGGGTGTGTGCTTAGCCCAGTGCTCTACTCTCTGTATACACATGATTGTGTGTCTAGGCATAGCTCAAATACCAAATACAAATTTGCTGACGATACAATCATTGTTGGTAGAATCTCAGGTGGTGACAAGAGAGCATACAGGAGTGAGATATGCCAACTAGTGGAGTGATGTTGCAGCAACAACCTGGCACTTAACATCAGTAAGACGAAAGAGCTGATTGTGGACTTCAGGAAGGGTAAGACAAAGGAGCACATACCAATCCTCATAGAGGGATCAGAAGTAAGAGTGAGCAGCTTCAAGTTCCTTGGTGTCAAGTTCTCTCTTAGGATCTAACCTGGTCCCAACATATTGATGCAGTCATAAAAAAGGCAAGACAGCGGCTATACTTTATTAGGAGTTTGAAGAGAACTGGCATGTCAACAAATACACTCAAAAACTTCTATAGTTGTACCCTGGAGAGCATTCTGATAGGCTACACCACTGTCTGGTATGGAGGGGCTACTGCAAAGGCCTGAAAGAAACTGCAGAAGGTTGTAAATCTAGTCAGCTCCATCTTGGGTACTAGCTTACAAAGTACCCAGGACATCTTTAGGGAGCGGTGTCTCAGAAAGGCAGCGTCCATTATTAAGGACCTCCAGCACATAGGGCATGCCCTTTTCTCACTGTTACCATCAGGTAGGAGATACAGGAGCCTAAAGGCACACACTCAGCAATTCAAGAACAGCTTCTTTCCTTCTGTCATCTGATTAAGTAAATTTTCAAATATGCCTACATGTAAAGGCATTGGTGCAAAATACCATATAGGGCCCTATAAAAAGTGCATGCCATGGAAAAGAACTGCTATGGCCATTTGATGTACCAACACTGTAAACAATTTGCTTGTTTCATTTATAAGCCATTACATCAATGATTACACTGAAATAAACAGAGGAGTTGAGGAACTCAATGGGTCAGATAGCATCTATGGAGGGAAAAAAAGGCACTTGATGTTTCAGGTCAAGACCCTTCAACTGGACTGGAAAGAGGGAAGTATGAAAAACTGGGTGGCGGAGGGGAAGCAATGAAGTGATTAATAAGTGGATCCAGATGAGTGGGATGATAGGCAGGCGAGGGAGAAGGTAGAATCAGAATGATGTAAGAAGAAGCTGGGAGTAGATGGAATTGACAGGTGGAGATAGGTAGAAGTGGGAATAAGTGGGATGGTGGACCTCGACAATGAAGATGCATACATCAGTATGCTGTTCATTGACTACATCTCAGCATTCAACACTATCATCCCTTGGAAACTCATCACTAAGCTTCAATACCTGGGCCTTGATACCTCCTTGCACACCTGGATCCTCAATTTCCCCACTTGCAGACCCCGCACAGTTAGATTGGCAACAACATCTCCTCCACAAATACTGTCACCACCGGTGCACCAAAGGGCTGGGCGCTTAGTCCCCTGCTCTACCTGCTTAATGCTCGTGATTGTATGGCTAAGCACAGCTCCAATGCCTTATTTAAGTTTGCTGATGATACTACTGTTGTTGGTTAATCAGAAACCCTTTGACAACGGTTCAATATCTTACATTTACGGTCTGCTGTTGGGACTGAAAAAGGCCTCTTCAGATAAAATTAAAGGAGACTGGGAAAAAGATTTACAGATTTTCATATCCGAAGAGAGCTGGAAGATTATTTTAAAATTGATTAATTCTTCATCATTATGTGCTCGTCATTCTTTATTACAATTCAAAGTGGTACAGAGAGTTCATATGTCTAAAGACAAGCTCTCTCGTTTCTACGCAGATATTTCCCCTTACTGTGATAGATGTACTAATGGAGTGGCCACACTAATTCATATGTTTTGGACATGTCCGAGCCTTGAAAAATTTTGGAAAGATGTATTTCAAACTTTTTCTGTACTTTTCAATGTTAGTTTTAAACCCAATCCTTTGACTGCCATGTTTGGTATTATTGAGGATAGAGCAACAAAATTGAAGCCATCTAATTTGAGGGTACTGGCCTTTATGTCTCTTATGGCCAGGAGGGCGATCTTGCTCAAGTGGAAGGAGGCCACCCCATCCACTCATGTTCAATGGCTATCTGATGTTATGTTATGCCTTGATCTAGAGAAGATTCATTGCTAAATCTTTTTGAATATCTGTAGAAAAAGTCTATTTTTATTTTTCTGGCTAGCTTTATTTATCTTTTACAATAATTGTCCTTGGTCACATTTTTAGTTATTCTTTTGCTATAGTTTCTGTTCAATCTTCTGATCTTTCATTGTAATAATTAATTTTCTTTTGGGAAAGTGGGGACCTCCCTTTGGAAATACACTGTGTTTTAACTATACATAATACCATTTCTAGAATGACGTCTCTGTTCTTGCATTCTAAATATTGATCCAAAACAGAAAGAATCCAGGCTTGTACCTTCATGGATTCCTTCTCAGAAAAAAATCAGCAAAGTTATGCACAATAGCCTATCATAAAATTAAAGAATAGAAGTAGATGTAGTTTATTCAACTCTCTGTGCCTGCTCTATCATTTAATAGGACCATTGCTAAACTTCTATATTCATTCCAGCTTTATCCTTGTGAGTCTAAAGCCCTCTACTTGGCCTAGGATCATCTGAAATAATAGTAATAGTTGCATTCAACACAATCATACCCTCAGTTCTAATCAACAAGCTCCAAAACCCGGGCCTCTGTACCCTCCTCTGTAACTTGATTCTTGACTTCCTCACCGGGAGGCCACAGTCTATGTGCAGTGGGTATAACATCTCCTTGCTAACAAGCATCACTGGCTCACCTCAAGGATGCATGCTTCGCCCACTGCTCTATTCTCTCTATACCAACGACTGTGTGGCTAGTCACTACTGAAACGCCAACAATATATTTGCTGATTAGCAGAATTTCAGATGGTGATGAGGTGGGATACAGGAGCGAGATAGGTTAGCTGGTTGAGTGGTGTCACAGCAACAAACTTGCATTCAACATCAGTAAGACAAAAGAATTGATTGTGAACTTCAGGAAGGGGAAGTCAAGCAAACACTTACTAATCCTCATCAAGGGATCAGAAGTGGAAAGGGTGAGCAGTTTCAAGTTCCTGGGTGTCAGCATAACTGAGGATCTATCCTGGGCTCAATATATTGATGCAATTACAAAAAAAAGCATGACAGTGACTATATTTCATGAGGAGTTTGAGGAGAATTGATATGTCACCAAAGACCCTTGTAAACTTCGACAGATGTACCTTGGAGAGCATTCTGACTGGCTACATCACTATTTCGTACGGAGAGGCCACTGCACAGACGTTGAAAAAGCTGTAGGAAGTTGGAAACTCAGCTAACTCCATCATGGGACTAGCCTCCCCAGCATTATTGAGTGATGCCTCAAAAAGGTGGCATCCATCATTAAGACCATAAGATATAGGAGCACAGGTAGGCCATTCGGCCCATCAAGTCTGCTCTGCCATTCAATCATGGGTTGATCCCATTCTTCCAGTCATCCCCACTCCCCTGCCTTCTCCCCATACCCTTTGATGCCCTGGCTAATCAAGAACCTATATATCTCTGCCTTAAATGCACCCAATGACTCGGCCTCCACAGCCACTCGTGGCAACAAATTCCACAGATTTACCACTCCCAGATTAAAGTAATTTCTCCACATCTCTGTGCTAAATGGACATATTTCAATTCTGAAGTAGTGCCCTCTTGTCCTGGACTTTCCTACCGTGGGAAACTTTGCCATATCTAATCTGTTTAGGCCTTCTAACATTCGGGCACCCATTACCCAAGACATGCCCTCTTCTCATTGCTACCATCAAGGAGCATGAAAACACACATTCAACGTTTCAGGAACAGCTTCTTCCCCTCCGCTTTAAGATTTCTGAATGGACAATGAACCCATGAACATGTGCTCAGTATCACTTTCCTGTTGGGTTTTGTACCTTATATTGTTGTAAACTAATTCTTCAACACATAAACACAAAATGCATTTTGCTTGTGTGTTGCTATTAATTCCTGAGACTTTGATTATTCTTTGTTGATGCCTATATTTTAATGACATTGTCATATCATTCTAAACTGATTTTGTTTGAATTTAAGAACCAAATCCATTTTAATAATCATATAAAAATTTGTTATACTGTATTATGAATGATCACTAAAGAATCATAAAATACCAAACTATCAATTAATCCTTTCCCATTGCAAAGTACTAGACCTGAAACAGCTGCTTATCATTGATTGAAAAAAACTCCCATACAATGATTAGTCTATAGGCAGATGAATATCCTTCAAGGTTATTGGACTCTCCTCATTTCATGTGCTTCTAATTTCCTAATTTTTACAACGTTCGGCATTACCACCATTAATTGGGGGTTTACAGACAACTTACAACAAATGTTTTTGGGTTCTGTTGCTTCTCAGGTTGCTGCACCCAAACTGATTCTACTCTTTGATTTTCTGAGCAATGAACCTTTATTATCAGGGCTAAACACTTCCGCTTACATTTGGCCATCATTCCTACAAAATATGAATCACAAAATATTTATAGAACATAGAATAGTACAGCACAGTACAGGCCCTTCGGCCCACAATGTTGTGCCGACCCTCAAACCCTGCCTCCCGTATAAGCCCCCACCTTAAATTCCTCCATATACCTGTCTAGTAGTCTCTTAAACTTCACTAGTGTATCTGCCTCCACCGCTGACTCAGGCAGTGCATTCCATGCACCAACCACTCTCTGAGTGAAAAACCTTCCTCTAATATCCCCCTTGAACTTCCCACCCTTTACCTTAAAGCCATGTCCTCTTGTATTGAGCAGTGGTGCCCTGGGGTAGAGGCGCTGGCTGACAACTCTATCTATTCCTCTTACTATCTTGTACACCTCTATCATGTCTCCTCTCATCCTCCTTCTCTCCAAAGAGTAAAGCCTAGCTCCCCTAATCTCTGATCATAATGCATACTCTCTAAACCACGCAACACCCTGGTAAATCTCCTCTGTACCCTTTCCAATGCTTCCACATCCTTCCTATAGTGAGGTGACCAGAACTGAACACATTACTCCAAGTGTGGCCTAATCAGAGTTTTTTAGAGCTGCATCATTACATCGCGACTCTTAAACTCTATCCCTCGACTTATGAAAGCTAACACCCCATAAGCTTTCTTAATTACCCTATCCACCTGTTAGGCAACTTTCGGGGATCTGTGGACATGTTCCCCCAGATCCCTCTGCTCCTTCACACTACCAAGTATCCTGCCATTTACTTTGTACTCTGTCTTGGAGTTTGTCGTGCCAAAGTGTACCACCTCACACTTATCCGGGTTGAACTCTATCTGCCACTTCTCAGCCCACTTCTGCATCCTATCAATGTCTCTCTGCAATCTTTGACAATCCTCTACACTGTCTACAACACTACCAACCTTTGTGTCATCTGCAAACTTACCAACCCACCCTTCTACCCCCACATCCAGGTTGTTAATAAAAATCACAAAAAGTAGAGGTCCCAGAACAGATCCTTGTGGGACACCACTAGTCACAATCCTCCAATCTGAATACACTCCCTCCACCACCACCCTCTGCCTTCTGCAGGCAAGCCAATTCTGAATCCACCTGGCCAAACTTCCCTGGATCCCATGCCTTCTGACTTTCTGAATCAGCCTACTGTGTAAATGCCTTACTAAAATCCATATAGATCACATCCACTGCACTACCCTCATCTATATGCCTGGTCACCTCCTCAAAGAACTCTATCAGGCTTGTTAGACACGATCTGCCCTTCACAAAGCCATGCTGACTGTCCCTGATCAGACCCTGATTCTCTAAGTGCCCAGAGATCCCATCTCTAAGAATCTTTTCCAACAGCTTTCCCACCACAGACGTAAGGCTCACTGGTCTTTAATTACCCCGACTATCCCTACTACCTTTTTTGAACAAGGGGACAACATTCGCTTCCCTCCAATCCTCCGGTACCATTCCCGTGGACAACGAGGACATAAAGATCCTAGCCAGAGGCTCAGCAATCTCTTCTCTCGCCTCGTGGAGCAGCCTGGGGAATATTCCGTCAGGCCCTGGGGACTTATCCGTCCTAATGTATTTTAACAACTCCAACACCTCCTCTCCCTTAATATCAACATGCTCCAGAACATAAACCTCACTCATATTGTCCTCACCATCATCAAGTTCCCTCTCATTGGTGAATACCGAAGAGAAGTATTCATTGAGGACCTCGCTCACTTCCACAGCCTCCAGGCACATCTTTCCACCTTTATCTCTAATCGGTCCTACCTTCACTCCTGTCATCCTTTTTTTCTTCACATAATTGAAGAATGCTCTGGGGTTTTCCTTTACCCCACTCGCCAAGGCCTTCTCATGCCCCCTTCTTGCTCTTCTCAGCCCCTTCTTCAGCTCCTTTCTTGCTTCCCTATATTCCTCAATAGATCCATCTGATCCCTGCTTCCGAAACCTCATGTATGCTGTCTTCTTCCACCTGACTAGATTTTCCACCTCACTTGTCACCCATGGTTCCTTCACCCTACCATTCTTTATCTTCCTCACCGGGACAAATTTATCCCTAACTTCCTGCAAGAGATCTTTAAACATTGACCACATGTCCATAGTACATTTCCCTGCAAAAACATCATCCCAATTCACACCCGCAAGTTCTAGCCTTATAGCCTCATAATTTGCCTTTCTCCAATTAAAAATTTTCCTGTGCTCTCTGATTCTATCCTTTTCCATGATAATGCTAAAGGCCAGGGAGCGGTGGTCACTGTCCCCCAGATGCTCACCCACTGAGAGATCTGTGACCTGACCCAGTTCATTACCTAGTACTAGATCTAGTATGGCATTCCCTCTGGTCGGCCTGTCCACATACTGTGACAGGAATCCATCCTGGACACACTTAACAAACCCTGTCCCATCTAAACCCTTGGAACTAATCAGGTGCCAATCAATATTAGGGAAGTTAAAGTCACCCATGATAACAACCCTGTTATTTTTGCACCTTTCCAAAATCTGCCCCTCTGTATGTCTGCTGCTACCAGGGGGCCTATAGAATACCCCCAATAGAGTAACTGCTCTATTTAACTCTTAAACATAGTTACTTTGGATCTAAGTCTCCATAATGCCTACTGAATTATATCTAATTATTTCTATTTATGCTATTAATTCATCTGCAAATACTGTGTGCATTTTTAGATGAAGAATCATTCTCTTTAACCAATTTTTCCAGTTTCAATTCCAACTAGATGGATAATGTTTGAACTTCTAATAGCATTTATATACTGATAAATTAAGTTTTCCCTCATTTTGTTTTCACGTACCCATGCAGTTCTTCATCATCATAAAACCACTTTCATATCCTTCGAAGCATTCACAATCAAAGCTTCCAGGAGTATTAACACAAGTTCCTGGACCACATAGATCAGGAGAGATGCGGCATTCATTGATATCTAAGATCAAAAGAAAAGTCATTAGTGGAAGATAAGACACTTAGAGCTTGAAGTTCTTTCATATTTTAATGAGGTGCATAACTGTATTTTAGCTAAAATGCAGATATTAAATGTGATTATGAATTTTCTGTCTTCATAGTGCTTTCCTAAGTTTCATCTGATTCTTTCCATCTATTGTTATAATACCAAATAGTATGCAGTGCATCTTTAACATCACAAATGTAAGTTATTTTGAGAAATTGAGGTTCACAAATGGTGCCTTTTAGACACACAGGCCTGCTTCATCATTATTTACAGGAAAAAAATACCTGATCCGTTGTCAGAAGAGCAAGGCATTGTCTTGCAGGTGCATCCACCTCTAAGTACATTCCTCGCTATTCGCTTCCTCCACTCCTATACATTCATCTTGCTTTAAATGTAACCGGGATCTTCACTCTCTGCTGTTAAATTGTCAGCCCTTAAATCCTGAGTTGATCATATGCTGAAAGCCCTCCCACATACATTATCCTACAGTATTTAAATCCCCTCAGTCTGGATCTACCACTTAATTCTTCCACTTTTCCAGCTTCAAATCTGCCTACTCATACCTCCTGCCTTTCCCTGAAAGTTCATGCCCTTTCCTAGCACCAAAATGGCTGAGGTGGTCAAAGAAAACCCTGTCTTTAGACATACAAAGTCTATTCTGATGCAGTCAATGCATTGAACCTCTGGCTGCCAGTGAGTCTTACAGAAAAATGATAGCCCATTCCAATGCATCATCATCTTAATATGCCTTTTTAAGTGTTGGAGTACTTTGACAGGAATTTTATTATTAAAATCAGAGAGTATATACGATTACTTCTAAAACATGATTACGTTCAATAAAAGCTGTTGCTTTGTAGTGATTCTTTACTAAAATATATGACTAGTCTTGAAATCTCTTTTTGAAGTCATCTTAGAGCAGCATAGATAAGAATATGAAATAACATTAGAAATAACAAATATATTAGAATAAAGCAACAATTAACAGTCATATTAGCAGAGTTTAACAGATTAATTAATATAAAATAATTGAAAAAGAAACTTGGTTTATTGTTTGCATCAGCTTAATAGTTTACAAATCTACTTAATTTTGAGTGGGGCACAGAATTAGAAAGAATGGGGAGTCATTACAAGACTAATGTTCAGACTCTATCTTTTACTGATGTGGGGGGTTGCCTTTTCAGTTGATAATGAATTTATACATTCTTTTCTCTGAACCTCTATTTAGTTCTTGAGTTAGCATCTACAAATTTATGGGGCAGGTACAGTATAGTACAGATAGAGGATTATCCACAGCTGTGAATGAGTCAAAATTTGATTCTAGTTTGTGAAAAACAAATCCTTTATGAGGCATTCCAATCCAAGTTTCACCAATATTCCCGATTGTTAATATAAGTAATAATTGTTATTGCTCTGTAACTTTTAACATACCTGTGCAGTTTCTTTCTTCAGAATCAAGAGCAAAGCCACTATTGCATCTGCATCTAAAGCTCCCAATGGTGTTTCTGCATTTCCCATGGGTACAGATACCTGGGATTGTCCTACATTCATTGATATCTAAAAGAAAAAGATAAAATTTATTTTAGAAGAAGGTTTATGTCAATACAAATGTTATTCATATATGCTACATCGCATGTTAACAGTTTGTGGTGGAAGAAAAACAATTTTCTTGTTTTTTAATATATATTGGCAGGGACGACCGACCAGGTGTGAGCCATGGTGGCAGGGCCTCTGGCACTGAGTCTGACTCTGTGGCGCAGAAGGGTGGGACGGAGAAGAGGAGAGCTTACGTCATTGGAGACTCTATAGTCAGGGGAGCAGAAAGGAGATTTTGTGGATGTGAGTAGGACACCCGCATGGTTTGTTGCCTCCCGGGTGCCAGGGTCCGGGATGTCTTTGACCAGGTGCACAATGCACAACATCCTGGTACAAGACGGCAAGCAACCAGAAGTCGTGATACATGTTGGTACCAACGACACAGGCAGGAAGAAGGATGAGGTCCTGAAGTGTGAGTTTTGGGAACTAGGCAGAAGGCTGAAGAATAGAACCTCAAGGGTGGTGTTCTCAGGATTGCTGCCAGTGCTATGTGAAAGGTACAGATTGGATGGGTTGCACCTGAACTCGAGGGGGAGCAATATCCTTGCAGGTAGGTTTGCTAGCATGGTTTGGGAGGGTTTAAACTAATATCCTGGCAGGGAGATTTGTGAGGGCTACTGAGGTGACTTTACACTAGAATGGTTAGTGGGGTGGGAATCAAATTAAAGAGACTAGGAGAGAGGGGGTTAGTTCACAACAGGGGGATGGGAACAAGTGCAGAGAGACAGAGGGGTGTAAAATGAGGGTCGAAGCAAAAAGTAGTAAGGTGAAAAGTAAAAGTGGCAGGCCGGCAAATCCAGGGCAAAAATCAAAAAGGGCCACTTTTCAACATAATTGTATAAGGGCTAAGAGTGTTGTAAAAGCAAGTTTGAAGGCTTTGTGTGTCAATGCAAGGAGCATTCGTAACAAGGTGGATGAATTAAAAGTACAGATTGTTATTAATGAATATGATATAGTTGGGATCCCAGAGACATGGCTCCAAGGTGATCAAGGATGGGAGCTCAACATTCACAGATATTCAATATTCAGGAGGGATAGACATGAAAGAAAAGGAGGTGGGGTAGCATTGCTGGTTAGAGAGGAGATTAACGCAATAGAAAGGAAGGACGTTAGCCGGGAGGATGTGGAATTGATATGGGTAGAGCTGCATAACACTAAGGGGCAGAAAATGCTGGTGGGAGTTGTGAACAGGCCACCTAACAGTAGTAGTGAGGTTGGGGATGGCATTAAACAGGAAATTAGAAATGCATGCAATAAAGGAACAGCAGTTATAATGGGTGACTTCAATTTACATGTAGATTGGGTGAACCAAATTGGTAAGGGTGCTGAGGAAGAGGATTTCTTGGAATATATGCGGGATGGTTTTTTGAACCAACATGTCGAGGAACCAACTAGAGAGCAGGCTATTCTAGACTGGGTATTGAGCAATGAGGAAGGGTTAATTAGCAATCTTGTCATGAGAGGCCCCTTGGGTAAGAATGACCATAATATGGTGGAATTCTTCATTAAGATGGAGAGTGACATAGTTAATTCAGAAACAAAGGTTCTGAACTTCAAGAAGGGTAACTTTGAAGGTATGAGACCTGAATTAGCTAAGATAGACTGGCAAATGATACTTAAAGGGTTGACAGTGGATATGCAATGGCAAGCATTTAAAGATCGCATGGATGAACTACAATTGTTCATCCCAGTTTGGCAAAATAATAAATCAGGGAAGGTAGTGGACCCATGGCTGACAAGGGAAATTAGGGATAGTATCAATTCCAAAGAAGAAGCATACAAATTAGCCAGAGAAAGCGGCACACCTGAGGACTGGGAGAAATTCAGAGTCCAGCAGAGGAGTACAAAGGGCTTAATTAGGAAAGGGAAAAAAGATTATGAGAGAAAACTGGCAGGGAACATAAAAACTGACTGTAAAAGCTTTTATAGATATGTGAAAAGAAAAAGATTGGTTAAGACAAATGTAGGTCCCCGACAGACAGAAACAGGTGAATTGATTATGGGGAACAAGGACATGGCAGACCAATTGAATAACTACTTTGGTTCTGTCTTCACTAAGGAGGACATAAATAATCTTCTGGAAATAGTAGGGGACAGAGGGTCCAGTGAGATGGAGGAACTGAGGGAAATACATGTTAGTAGGGAAGTGGTGTTAGGTAAATTGAAGGGATTAAAGGCAGATAAATCCCCAGGGCCAGATGGTCTGCATCCCAGAGTGCTTAAGGAAGTAGCCCAAGAAATAGTAGATGCATTAGTGATAATTTTTCAAAACTCTTTAGATTCTGGACTAGTTCCTGAGGACTGGAGGGTGGCTAATGTAACCCCACTTTTTATAAAAGGAGGGAGAGAGAAACCGGGGAATTATAGACCTGTTAGCCTAACATCGGTGGTGGGGAAAATGCTGGAGTCAGTTATCAAAGATGTGATAACAGCACATTTAGAAAGCAGTGAAATCATCGGACAAAGTCAGCATGGATTTGTGAAAGGAAAATCATGTCTGACGAATCTCACAGAATTTTTTGAGGATGTAACTAGTAGAGTGGATAGGGGAGAACCAGTGGATGTGGTATATTTGGATTTTCAAAAGGCTTTTGACAAGGTCCCACACAGGAGATTAGTGTGCAAACTTAAAGCACATGGTATTGGGGGTAAGGTATTGATGTGGATAGAGAATTGGTTGGCAGACAGGAAGCAAAGAGTGGGAATAAACGGGACCTTTTCAGAATGGCAGGCAGTGACTAGTGGGGTACCGCAAGGCTCAGTGCTGGGACCCCAGTTGTTTACAATATATATTAATGACTTAGATGAGGGAATTAAATGCAGCATCTCCAAGTTTGCGGATGACACGAAGCTGGACGGCAGTGTTAGCTGTGAGGAGGATGCTAAGAGGATGCAGGGTGACTTGGATAGGTTAGGTGAGTGGGCAAATTCATGGCAGATGCAATTTAATGTGGATAAATGTGAGGTTATCCACTTTGGTGGCAAAAACAGGAAAACAGATTATTACCTGAATGGTGGCCAATTAGGAAAAGGGGAGGTGCAACGAGACCTGGGTGTCATTATATACCAGTCATTGAAAGCGGGCATGCAGGTACAGCAGGCAGGCATTCATAGCAAGAGGATTCGAGTACAGGAGCAGGGAGGTACTACTGCAGTTGTACAAGGCCTTGGTGAGACCACACCTGGAGTATTGTGTGCAGTTTTGGTCCCCTAATCTGAGGAAAGACATTCTTGCCATAGAGGGAGTATAAAGAAGGTTCACCAAATTGATTCCTGGGATGGCAGGACTTTCATATGATGCAAGACTGGATCGACTAGGCTTATACTCGTTGGAATTTAGAAGATTGAGGGGGGGATCTTATTGAAACATATAAAATCCTAAAGGGATTGGACAGGCTAGATGCAGGAAGATTGTTCCCGATGTTGGGGAAGTCCAGAATGAGGGGTTACAGTTTGAGGATAAAGGGGAAACCTTTTAGGACCGAGATTAGGAAAAACTTCTTCACACAGAGAGTGGTGAATCTGTGGAATTCTCTGCCACAGGAAACAGTTGAGGCCAGTTCATTGGCTATACTTAAGAGGGAGTTAGATATGGCCCTTGTGGCTAAGTTCCCAACTGTAAGTCATTTATTTCTTAAATTGCCTGAGAATCTACACACTTACATGTAGGATTAGTGTAAAGTATATGGTTTAATGGTCAATGTAGACTCAATGGGCTGAAGGCCTATTTTTTGTGATGTATTTCTCGATGACTCTCAAACTTATACCTAAGAAAATTTGTGTAGCAAGCAAAAATATTATAAATTTAATGCTGTTATATGCTTAATGTAATATTTACCTTTAAAAAAAGGTTTTCCATCAGGTCCTTCTCTGCTGAAAATTCCAGGTCCTCGTGGACAAAGTGTTTTGTAGAGACTTGTTCCTTTCTCAGGACATTTTTCACAATCTGGCCCCCAAGCAGCACCAACAGAACAGCAACAAGTATCCATGCGAAATCGTCCAGGCATGCGCTTCGTGCATTCATCCTCATCATATTTTAAATAGCAGTGCTCCGAACGAATATCTACCCATAGCAAAATGTAAAATTGTTACCTTAGAGACAGAAATAAATGAAACAGTACAGTAACATACTAAATTTTAATAATATTTGTCCTGTAATAATAAACAAGATAACAAGTCATGCTCACCTGGGACAAGAAAGTCCCAAGATTTTGTTATGAGTACTTAAGGATCTCTTTTGCTTCTAGTCTGCAGGTAAACTAAAATGTTGATGAATTATCTTATCTTTACCCCGATCGATTTGCCAGTTGGGTGGATTACTATTGCTCTGATGCTTGGCTCTCAGATTGAAATAGCAACCTAGATCTCATTTGAGTCAGAATTATTCATTTTAAAATTGCATGGTCTTCACAGCTGCTTGACTATTCTGGGGTAGAAAAGAAGGATACAAGTTTCCTTGCCTTGGTCAGACATACCCAGTAGCTGAAGATAAAAATGACTTTTAAATTTAGGATTTCAGTTACACACCTGTGCTAGACTGTACATGCAGCAATCAAATAGGAAAGAAAAGGTGATGTTTCTTGAACCTAACCATAAACCTTGCTTATATTCCACAAAAACACTTTTTAGCAATTTAATAGCAATCATAGAAAGTGTCAAAGCTCTCAATATAACAAACTATGAATAGCTATCACTTGATAACATTGAAATAACAGTTTTCAAGTAATTGAAATGTGAGGAAAATAATGTGTGGCAAAGGCACTGTGTGAATAATCTGCTGTGACCATGGTGCTCCAAACGATTGAGACAGGAAACAAGTAAGTAGAAAAAGTTTATCACAGTAGACTCCAAATACTTTCCTCAGTGGGCAGCCAAGAGTCTGCTCAATATGGCTGAGGTATCTATGCATTTTGGTTAAAAGCCTGTTCTATACTTACCAATACAAGTCCTTCCACTACTGTCCAGAGACATACCATGAGAACAGACGCACTGAAATGATCCAGGTGTATTCACACAATCAGCATTGGTGCATACCCCAGGGAATACTACACATTCATTAACATCTAAAAAGAATTATAAAATAAAGTAACTTTGATTAAAAATGTTACTGTTTCACAAGTTACAAGCAGACATATTAACACAGAACATTTACCTAATTTTATTATGTAAATTAATAAAATAAGTATTATTCTGAACTAACTGGACAAAAAAATTAAATATACATTTGTAAAGGTGATCTCAAATGTTTAAACTCATACACAATGTCTATTTACGAAGTCAATTACAATGGAACATGTTCCTCTTTAAGCCAATGAGTTTATCGTTAAAATGGTCTATGTTCTTGAAATGTGTAAAATGCATGGCGTTTTGCCATTTCCTGAATCTAATCACAAACAGGCTTGGATTCTGGATAAAGGTCACGTCTTATGAAAAGTTAAAATATTTCCATCTTTGAGGATTTCTATTAATGAATTCCATCATCCACATATTAATTGTCATCTTCTGAGCCATTTGCATTTTCAGTACTTATTCAAATTCCTCTAGATTTTACAGTCATTTGTTTTTAGAAAAATATATATATCATGTTCCAGCATTTGTGTTAGTAGACAAAGATACAAACAGGATACAGAAACAGTTTAAATACCTTCACAGATTGTCCCATTAACTCTTGTAAATCCTTTAGGGCAAACACTGTCTAAAATAAAGCAAAACTATAAGCAGTTTTAAAAAACAACGTAAGTTATAATAAACAAATAAAATGTAAGTTATAATATGTGTAACTATGTTAAATTGTACAAACTATTGTCCTTTGAGTAAGAAGGAGTTTAAAAAAGATGCAAAGACGTCAACAATAATGAGACAGCCTACAAGGGGAGATTGGAGGTGGAAGAACTTGAGGCCGGGTGCCAGACAACTAACTTCTTCCTCAATGTCAACAAAACAAAGAAATGGTTATCGACTTCAGGAGAACTCGTACCACTCATTCCTTTTTACATCAACAGCACAGTAGTGGAAATCACGAGCAGTTTTAAACTTCCTGAGAGTGCACATAACACATCTCTTGGTCACAGAACACATCCTATACAATCAAGAAAGTTTACCAAAGTCTCCACGTTCTGTGGAGGCTGAAGAGAGCTGGACTGTGCACATCAATACTCATGACTTTCTAGAGATGCACAGTAGACTCCTACACTCTGCATCACTGTATGGTATGGTAATTGCACTGTGGTGGACAGGAAGGTTTTACAATAGGGAGTCAAATCTGCCCGATGCATCACTGGCACCAGCCTACCTGTCATCAAGGAAATGTATACAGAAAGGTGCTGGAAAAAGGCCAGCACTATCATGAAGGATTCCACCCACTCTGTTCATGGACTGTCTGTCTCACTCCAATTAGGGAGGAGGCTAAGTAGCAACCACCCCAGGACCACCAGACTCAAAAATTGTTCCCCAAGCAGTATGGCTGATCAAAACCTCCACCCACTAGCCCCCACCCCCACCATTACCTTATCATTTTCTGTCGGAGTCACCTTACATATAGATACTCCTGTAACCTGGTGTCACTTTATGTACATACTAAATAGTTAATCTACATACATGGGTGATTCTTCAATTTGCGTAACTTTTCTGTCCTTGGGGTAGATATTCAAGAAAAAAGGTTTTTACAAAGAACTAGTTTTAAAAGTTAGATAATAGTAACACTAAACTTATATCAGTATGCTTCATAAATAATATTTTCTTAATTTTTAAGTAAGTCAAAAATCTTCATGTTCCAGAATTTCACTTTTTTGGGCTTACTCCCTACCCAGACTCTGTAACTTTGTATTGACAAAGAACTGCTGTCCCCAACACTTCTGTCATTACCAACACACAACGCATTTTAGAGACCAATCAAGTTTTTTGAAACAACTGCTAATATGGTTGCCATGGAAATGAGAAATGACGGGAGCATGTAGCTGTCATGGCAGAAGACTGACATCTTGATGTCAAGAAATGTGAGTAATTTGAAGATTTATACCTCCTAATCTGAGGGTATATTTATTATGCGTCATTACCAAACGAGTTACTATTTGTATGCTTTAACGGAGAAATAAATCATTTTATTTCTGTATATTTAAATTATAGTTACAAGCTAGCTATCCAGTTGAGTTGGCAAGTGCGAGACTTGCCAACTTCTCCTTTCTTCTTCTTCTCTAATATTTTTTATTGTTTTCTATATAGAAGAATACAGTCCAAGAGAATACATATTATAAAACAAAAGAAAAAATATAATAATACTAGATACAGTATATTGAAACACATTAACAAACTCCTTACTCTATATTCATATAGATTAGATTAATTCCTATATTAGAATATAAATAATTTTATTTAAAAGAAGATCTACACCCACTACCAAAGTCCAAGCTGTTTGGGAAAAAAATGAAAAAAACTTATCAGATAATCAAATATGCTATTAACCAACTTCTGTACTTTAACAAGAAGTCAAAGATTATGAAAATAATTTAGAAACGGCCCTCATAAATTTTGAAAATCTTGGTTAGATACAGAAATTGAACAACGAATCTTTTCTAAATTTAGGCATGCCATAACATCCCGTAACCACTGAGCATGATTAGATGGAACAGCATCCTTCCATTTAAACAAAAGCGCCCTCCTAGCCATAAGAGAGATAAGAGCCAGAATGTGCAAATCAGATGTCTTCAAAATGATATCTTTCCTTCCAACAATACCAAATAGGGCAGTCAAAGGATTAGGCTTACAATTTTCTTTAAAGAGTACAGAAAAAGTTTTGAATACTTCCTTCCAATATTTTCCAAGATTTGGGCACGTCCAAAACATATGAATAAATGAAGATTCTCCATTGTTACACCTATCACAGTAGGGAGACATATCCATATAAAAACGAGATAACTTATCCATGGTCAGATAAGCCCTATGAACCACTTTAAGTTGTGGGAGGGAATGACGAGTACATAATGATGAAGTATTAACCAATTTAAAAATCTCATTCCAAGTTTCTTTAGAAATTGAGGTCTGTAAATCTTATTCCCAAAGACTATTGATTTTGTCTAAAGAATTATTTCTGATTCCCACAACATATCATAAATATTAGATATTGAACCATTATAAAATGATTTCATATTAAGAATTTCATCTAATACGTTCTTATCAGGACTATTAGGAAATGTACATAATTGAGATTGCAGAAAATCTCTAATTTGTAAGTACCGAAAAAAATGGGTTTTTGGTAAACTATATTTAGTTGACAATTGGTCGAACGAAGAGAAACTTCCTCCAACGAACAGATCCCGGAAACATGTAATGCCCAATCTTTCCCATTGTTTAAAAAATATATATCAGTCATTAAAGGCTTAAAAATAATTTAAAAATGGGACTAGAAAGGGAGAATCTCAATAAACCAAAGTGTTTTCTAAATTGTATCCAAATCCTCAAAGTATGTTTGACTACTACATTTTCAGTTATCTTACCTAAGGATAAAGGAAGTGAAGATCCCAAAAGAGAGATAATAGAAAATTTATTAACCGAGTTAGCTTCTAAAGAAATCCACCCGGGACAGTCCTCATGATTAATATAGTATAACCAAAACATAAGATTCCGTATATTAGCCGCCCAGTAATAAAACCTAAAATTTGGTAAAGCTAAACTTCCATTCTTTTTAACTTTCTGGAGATGGACTTTATTCAATCGAGGACATTTATTTTTCCATATGTAGGAGAACAAAATAGTCCAGAGAGTCAAAAAAGGATTTAGGAATAAAAACGGATAAACCCTGAAAGAGGTTTATAAATTTAGGTAAAACATTCATTTTAATAGAATTAATTCGACCAATCAATGATAACAAAAGAGCTGACCAATTTGATAGTGTTCTTTTTATATAATTTACTAAAGTAAGAAAATTTTCTTTAAATAGGTATTTATAATTCTTAGTAATTGTTACACCCAAATAAGTGAATTGGTTTCTTACAATTTTAAAAGGAAGGTTAATATCAGTTAATGGCAAATTATTCAAAGGAAAAAGTTCACTCTTGTGTCCTGACGAAGGGTCTCGGCCTGAAACGTCGACTATACCTCTTCCTACAGATGCTGCTTGGCCTGCTGCGTTCACCAGCAACTTTGATGTGTGTTGCGTGACTCTTGTGTAGGTTCAGTTTATATCCAGAAAACTGACTAAAACACAAGAGTAAAGAAAGCACAGAAGGTAATGAAGTTTTGACGATAGAAATGTAAAGCAATATATCATTCGCATAAAGTGAAACTCTGTGGATAGTACCCTTCTGTAAAATACCAGTGATATCATTAGATTCTCAAAAAGCAATAGCTAAAGATTCTAAAGCCAGGTCAAAAAGCAAAGGACTCAAAGGGCAACCTTGTCTGGTTCCACGTTGAAGTTTAAATGGTTTAGAATTCTGAGAATTAGTAAGAACCCGATCAAAAGGGGATAAATACAGTAATTTAATCCGTGGAATAAAGTTGGACCCAAAGTTAAATTTTTCTAAGATTTTAAATAAATAATGCCATTCAACCCAGTCAAAAACCTTCTCAGCGTCTAAGGATATCACACACTTCGGTATCTCCTTAGAAGGAGAATAGATAACATTTAATAATTGACGAATATTAAAATTAGAATATTGATTTTTTAATAAAACCAGTCTGATCGTCAGAAATGATAGATATTTTCCATCCTACAGGCCAGAACTTTAGATAGAATTTTACCATCAACATTAAGTAAGGAAATTGGTCTATATGAAGAACATTCAGTTGGGTTCTTATTTTTTTTAAGCATAAGCGAAATAGAAGCTTTGTAAAAAGATTGCGGCAACCTATCTGACTTAAAATAATCTGAAAAAACTGAACATAAGTGAGGTATAAGAAAAGAAGAGAAAGCCTTTTAGAATTCTCCAGAAAATCCATCAGGACCTGGAGCTTTCCATGAATGCAGTGAACATACAGCCTCGGCTATTTCTTCGTGAGAAATACATTGATCCAACTGTTTTAGGTTATCAACAGAACGAGTAGGGATATTTATTTGGTCTAAAAAATTATCCACTACAGTATTATCTTCAAGAAGATCAGAACTATAAAGTTTAGAATAAAGTTCTCTAAAAGTATCATTTATTTCTAAGTGATCAGTTGTCCCAATACTGTTAGCTTTATAAATGTCTTTAATCTGTTGTTTAGCACTAGAAGTTTCAATTTGGTTAGCCAATAATTTACCTGTTTTATCTCAATGAATATAAAATTAACTTTTCTCCTTTAGGAGTTAAGTTTCAATAGGGTATGTTAATAAAAATCATATTTAGTTTTAATTTCAACCTGTCTTTTATATAAAACAGGATCTGAAGTCAAAGCATATTCTTCATCTAATTGTTTCAGCTGATTGGCTAAATTAATTCTCTCTTTATTAGGTTTTTTCTTAAAACTTGCAGTATAAGAAATGATTTGTCCTCTAATATATGCTTTAAAGGCATCCCATATGACAAGACTAGAAGTCCTCTCCAACGTATTCTCTTCAAAAAAAAGTGATTTGCCTCTCCAAGAACTTTAAGAAATCCTTGTCAGATAACAAAGTTAAATTAAACCACCAGAATCTGTTTGTCTGAGGAAAACCAGGAAGATTTATGGATAAAAACACAGGAGCATGGTCAGAGATAGCAATCTCTTTATATTCACAGGATCGAACTAATGGAATCATTTGGTTATCAATAAAAAAAGTCAATTCTGGAATACATATGATGAACATGAGAGAAAAATGAGTATTCTCTTTCTGCTGGATGTAAGAAATGCCATATATCAACAATACCACATTTTGTTAGAAATGAATGGATAAACAAAGCTGATTTATTAAGCGTCGCTGGTTTAGAAGAGGACCGACCTAGATCTGGATCTAACCAGCAATTACAGTCTCCTGCCATCACCAATGAATACAAACTCAGATCAGGCAAAAATGGAAAAAAAACGCTCAAAGAATCCTGGATCATCTATATTTGAGGCATAAACATTAGCAAATACCAACAATTTATCCTCTAATTTCCCTGATACTATAACAAATCATCCATTAGTATCAGAAGCAACCTTGTGTTGAACAAAGGGAGTTGTATTTTCTATAAAAATTGAAACTCCTCTAGCTTTGGCCTGAAAACTTGAATGAAAGCGTCATCTCTCCATCGGCTAAAAAGTCATGAGTTATCAGAATTGCGTGCATGGGTTTCTTGTAAAAAATAATTGGGACCTTAATTTTTTTAATATAGGCAAAAATCTTATTTCATTTCATAGGATGATTTAATCCTTTCACATTAAGACTAAGTAACTTAATATTATAATCCATTTTATTATTATTTAAAAGAAAAATTAAAAGGGTAATCCTTAAGAGGGTTAAAAAAACTAAACAATGACCTATGAGATCAGGAAACCAAACAACAGGTTTGACTAAAATTCCCAAACAGCTTCCAAGAAAAA
The DNA here is from genome assembly GCF_030028105.1 of Mobula birostris. NCBI lineage: Eukaryota > Metazoa > Chordata > Chondrichthyes > Myliobatiformes > Myliobatidae > Mobula > Mobula birostris. The sequence continues at coordinate 16,151,731 of NC_092387.1, read as the reverse complement.
AAATCCGAACACCCTCCCCCCTCCCAAAGAGAGAAGGTCGACCAAAGAAAGTCGAAGCCTACAACTAGTAATGACATCCCCCCCAAAAATCCTGCTGGCCTAGCTCCAAATAAATTACAAGGTTAGAATATTCCAGCCTAGTCAAAACAACAGATAATAAAGAGACAGATAATTCTGATATCAAAAACTCTAGAAAAGTAAGTATGATATAAAATAATATGGACACATAGAATATTGGCTCATTAAAACCTTATTCTCAAAGTAAAACCTCAAGAGGTTCTAAAAGAAAATTGACTACAAGATTCACCAGAGGCAAAATACACAATTATTCATGTAAGTTTTTGTTAAACAGCTCTAACATGACACTTTAAAACTTAGCAGACAAAGTAATAGCACATTAAAGTCTTGTTCTTAAAATAAATCCTTAAAAAGTTTAAAAAGAAAGAGTTAAGTATAAAGTTTAGCAAAAGTAGAATAAACAGTTATTCATGTAACAAATAATAAGCAATCACTTTACTGACTCTAAATATTCCTGAGCCTGGAGACTTGAACAGAACCATTTTTGCGATCCATCCTGCAGTGTAATTCTGAGCTTCGCCGGATACCGTAAAGAAGGTTTAAAATCCTTGTTGTAGAACTTTGACATGACGCTTTTTAACTTAGTACGTTTCCCCATAATCTCTGCTGAGAAATCTTCAACGATTCTAATCTTATGTCCATTAAAATCAATCATACCTTTCCGATGAGAGTCACAAATTATATGGTCCCTTGTTTGAAACTCACGAAAAGCGAATACCACTGAACGAGGTTTGCTTGCAAACATTCCATTCCCAGATACGCTGTGCACTCAGTCAGTCATTGGTGTCAATTTTAAAATATCAGGAAATAACTGAACCAGAAAGTTTGCAAAAAATTTCGTAGGACCATCACCTTCAGTTAACTCTTCAAGACCAAGAATTCATACGTTATTCCTTCTACTTCTATTTTCTAAATCAGTAATCTTCAGTCTTAGTTCGTCGTTAACCTTGGATTGTTTTTCATAACGCTTTTGCAGGTCGTCCATTTTTTCATCCAGAATCAACAAGATTTCTTCATTCTCTTTTATTCGTTTATCGTGCTCAGTTAAGGTCTCTTAAATAGAATCCAGCTTTGTACTTAATTGTTTAATTTCAGAGCCAAGTTGTTGAAACTCTTCGGAGGATTCCTTTCTGAATTGCTGAAATTCCTCAGATGCTTCCTTTCTGTGCTTTTGTATCAATTCAATAATAGAATCTAAAGATGTAGAAGAATCTTCTTCTTTTTCACCTTTAGCAAATCTTGTAGTCATAGTGTCAAATCAGGTTGGAAAGTAAGAAAAGTAAACTAGGAGTGGCAATAAAATGCTGGTATTCCATCCACTACCAGCAGGAAGTCTCCAATTTTTTCTTTAAAAAGTGAGAAATGCCATTACCATCACACAACTGGCTGTGAAACTGTCAAGATGGTCCCAAAATCATCAGCAGACTGATCAAAAAAAATAGAGACACACGATTAAAGAAGACCCTATGAAATATCAGCAGTACCTTGAAAGAGAAAGAGATACAAAAAAAAGGAGACAGGAAAACTTAAGATCACCTCAAAATTACCAAAGCACAAACAGAGAATGAAGAGTTGACAGTAGAGAGTTAATCAAATGGGCTGCTGATAAGAAAAGACAGGCAGTACAATGTTTTAGAGCAGAGAATACCCTGCCAGAATCTCCATCAGGCCGGCAACAAGAACAGAATGACCTCCATCTTCCTGAGGCTTCACCTATGCACTAATGGAGACAATAAGAAGGTACTTTTAAGTTTCAAATGTTGTTTTTTTCAGAGTTGTTGAGATTTCTGTAAATGATTCATAAGTCTTATTGATAAATAAAAAGGGTGTAGTGGGTAAAGCAAATGTTTTGTCAGTGTTAAAAAGATGTTTCTCTTATGGACAGTTGAAAAATAATGATCTCTATAATCCATTTTAAATTTGAATTGCTGCTTGTTCTGGAGTTGGGAAGGGTTAGGCAGACGTTTTGTAAGCATTACTGTTTTTTTTAACAAGACTAGACAATGCCTAGTTTAGCTGGGCTGCCTATGCTCACGTTTCACATGGATATTTCTTCACAACGCCTGCCTTAAAATCTGTGATCTCTTACAGAATTTTGAGAAATAGTGCAGACCGTTAGGATGTGTTTTTAATTGTAACTGTTGATTCTTCTAGTTGAACAGATGTTTTGTCAGAGTTAATGTTAAACTAAAACCATTGTTTGTCAATGTCAAAAGTATGTTGCCATTACCATCACAGTGCGCATTTTGATCGGAATTCAAGTTTTGTTTAGTAATATTGATCTGAACTCACTTGCTGGAGTCAAGTGCTTTGTTGCCAAAATCAGCATTCTGTTAAAAGAGGTTAAAATTCCAAAAGTCTAATCAGTAAATAAATGTTTCATGGTTTAGCTAAGGAAAATATTGACAGCTTAAAAAATATATGCTGAATGTACTTAAATTGGGTTAAAACAAATTTATTAAAGGGCATAGTTTTTATTTTCAGAATTAACTTTGAAATTAGTTTTAAATTAAATTCAGTATTTTGATGGTGTGATGGTAATGACACTCATCCATGAAAACTTTGTAGAAGCACCTTAAAATATAAAAATTCTCTTAATGGTTGATCAATGCCAAGATCTGGTCTTCATTCCAGAGACTAAAATAAGGGTTATAACATAAACAACAGAGCTCAAAAAAATTTATTTTTTAGAATGTCAAATAGTCGAAGTGCCCCTAATTGAAGAATCACCCATATATTATGTAATGTATTTATATTTATCATTTTTTACATTAAAGGTTGAGCACCCCTTATCCAAAATCCCAAAATCTAAAAACCACCAAAACCTGAAATTTATTTGAGCACTGACATGATGTCACAAATAGAAAATTCTACAAGGTGATGGGTAGGTAGGTTCCCAGGCGATGCACTGGTCTCTGTGTACCACAGACTATTCTGAAAAGTGACCTCACATATGTAATGAATAGAAGTTAATGAAAAATAGAAAAACATGCCATAGAGTGCAAAATGAGGAGCTGAATCATATATTGAAAAAGTGGATACATCTGCGTGGCGTAAACATATATTGCTTAATGGTATGCTGATCATAAAATAAGCAAAGATCTACCATGACAAACTGAAGATTGAAGGTAATTGTGAATATTCAGCAGCCTGGTTGCAGAAATTTAAGAAAAAACACATTATAATTTTAAAGATTTGCGGTAATAAAGCATCTGCTAACCATGAAGAAATTCATTGATGTGTTTGCCAAGAGCATCGCTGATGAAAATCTAACATGCTGAATGGCTGCATCAGTACATATGGGTGAGGAAGTGTAAGACAAGGATTGCTTACCAGTGCATGTAAATTTAGAGTCAGGAATGATGGTGATGCTAAACAGCCACTGACTGTCCACCTGGGCGGCCGAGGTAGTGATAGCTTACCTTTGTGATGGTTCAATGTACACATTATTGTTTCATGCACAAAATTATTAAAAACATCATATAAAACTACCATCAGGGTATACGCATAAGCTGTATATGTAATGAAAATGGATTTCGTGTTTAGACCTGGGTCCCATTCCCAAGCTATCACATTATATACGTAGATACAAATATTCCAACATACAAAAAAATTGGAAATCCAAAACACTTCCAGCCCCAAGCAGTTCAGATAAGGGGTGCTCAACCTGTATTGTGTTCTTTATCTTAGTTTGATTTTATATACTGCATCAGATCTGGACTAACAATTATTTTGTTCTTCTTTACACTTGTGTACTGGAAATAACACTAAACAATCTTGAATCTCAAATCTTGAATGTTGAACTGGTTTTTATAACATGCAGTTTATATTCTGTGTTACACTCTATTTACTTCTCAAGCATTTCTTCAGTCCACTCCAGCTTTGAAGGGTGGAAGATGTTTGTGCATTAATTATTTTATTGTGAGGTGACTATTGATCCTCAACTGCCATATAGAGCTTTGGCAGAAAGAGGTGTATGAGTGCCTTAAAGGATCTTGATAAACTTTTTTGCATATGCACTTTCATATTTTAAATAGTAATAACCTCTTTAATAGTAATAACCCTTCTCACAAACAAGTACATTGATTCAGCAGTTAATATCTCACAAATCATTATAGCATTCAGCCATGAACACTGAACACAATTACAGTGGCATGCAAATGTTTGGGCACCCCGGTCAAAACTTCTGTTACTGTGAATAGCTAAGCGAGTGAAAGATGAACTGATTTCCAAAAGGCATAAAGTTAAAGGTGACACATTTCTTTAATATTTTATGCAAGAAAACTCTTTTTATTTTCATCTTTTACAGTTTCAAAATAATAAAAAAAGGAAAAGGGCCCGAAGCAAAAGTTTGGGCACTCTGCATGGCAGTACTTAGTAACACCCCCTTTGGCAAGTATCACAGCTTGTAAACGCTTTCTGTAGCCAGCTCAGAGTCTTTCAATTCTTGTTTGGGGGATTTTCACCCATTCTTCCTTGCAAAAGGCTTCTACTTCTGTGAGATTCTTGAGCCATCTTACATGCACTGCTCTTTTGAGGTCTATCTACAGATTCTCGATGATGTTTAGGTCAGGGGACTGTGAGGGCCATGGCAAAACCTTCAGCTTGCGCCTCTTGAAGTAATCCATTGTGAATTTTGAGGTGTGTTTAGGATCATTATCCTGTTGTAGAAACCATCCTCTTTTCATCTTCGGCTTTTTTTTACAGACTGTGTGATGTTTGCTTCCAGAATTTGCTGGTATTTAATTGAATTCATTCTTCCCACTACCAGTAAATGTTCCCCATGCCACTGGCTGCAACACAAGCCCAAAGCATGATTGACCCACCCCCGTGCTTAACAGTTGGAGAGGGGTTCTTTTCATGAAATTCTGCACCCTTTTTTCTCCAAACATACCTTTGCTCATTGCGGCCAAAAAGTTCTATTCAAAAGGTTCAAAGGAACGTCTAAACAAGCCTGATGCATTTTGGAAACAAGTCCTGTGGACTGATGAAGTTAAATAGAACCTTTTGGATGCTTTATTCTTGATGAAATTATGTATGTTTGTAATATTTCAATTTAGTTGTATTTGCTTACTTTTTGCATTATTCAATCTCTACTCCTTAAGTTGTCACTGAATGAAAACCTTAAGTTTTAAACGAATTCTGCTTAAATACAGGTTCACCAGAAAATTCATGGGAAAAACTATGGAGAAGGTAAATCTCTCTCAGCTTTACTTTATAGTATAATATTAATGTGATTGTTGCTTAATTTTTAAGGAAAAAAAATCTTGTCAAATAAAGATTTGCAAAAATCAAATCTTTATTTTGATAAAGATTGTGCTTTGTTGAATAATGACAAATTCTTGGTGTATATCTAGATATCATATTACTTTCAGATTTATTGCTTATATTTGATGAAATATATATTTCAATTTAATATTTCAATTATAGATTTAAAAAATATTTTATATTAAGGGAAAATACAAAGTAAACATTACTTTTTGACAGTTATGTTGTCATAACTAAAGAGCAATACTATTAAATATTTATAGGCAACTCAAATGGTTCCTAACATTACCTGTTTTAAATGGCATTACCTTGAAAACATTTAATTGTTTTATATTTACCAGGAAGTTAGTGGATTGATTTTGTTTCAACTCCCTTCTATTTTTGCCTGTAGTAAATACAAGTCATGATCAACAGCCACTCATGGAGAAGCTGATGCTGGTAACATAACTAACAGTCATAATGCTTCACAATTACTGAACCTTATGACTAAATATCTGCCAATAGTACAACCTCTTCACAAACACTACTTACTTAAATCAAAATTAAAATGTTACGTTTCAATGAACTGCATGACAGTCCCCGAAAATACTCTAGCTTGCTTAAAATCACAAAACTAAATTCATTGTCCAATTAATAAAGCTGTATTTGCATTAAACAAAAAATGTGCTCACTTGCTAAAGTTTATTCAAAAGTAGCTTTAGGGAGTATGATGCAGATCCATAAGAGGGAAAAAACAGGTAATTTAAATAGAAATGATGATGAAATCAAACTTGAAGGTGGATTGACAGCTCTCTGAAGTTTAACCTGTAAACTGGTAAGATTCTAACCAAAGGCTTAATGCAGTGCCAAGAAATGTTAACGATACACATATACCTCTGGAAATCTTAAAAATCAAAATTTACAAAACTTTGTGAAACAAATGTGAACAGCCAAAAACATAATATGAAAAAAGGATCTTGAAAGCATAACTATTTCAATAACCTACTTTGGCTCTCTCCATTCTTTTGGACATTTATTAAGGTTTTATTAAATTATATGCATTTGACCAATTGGTTTTCTATTGTACTCTGGTGACCTTATCTTTTTTTCTAGCATTTGGGTGATGTAATTGTTCAGAAGCCATTCCATACTTGTTAGAATTATGAGAGTGTCAGGTAATGTATGTGGCATTACACTGAAGTACGTACTCCCAAAAACCTCATGAATCCTGTAACCATATTAACACCACAGTGAATTATAAATGAGCAATTTCAATACAGTGGAAACTATATTAATAGAATTACAGAAACATGATTACCTATTTTGCAAGGTTCACAAGGACTTCCCCAAGCAGCACCCAATGTTGCGCAGCACTGTGACTTTAGTGTGGCACCATTAATATTTATTTCACACTTTCCTCCAATGTGTTGCAACCAACAAGTCCCTTTAACCGTCTCTGCAGGAAAAGCATATTTCTACATGAAAATTATGGATTAGAATAATTATTTTTGATAAATGAAATAAAACCACTGATATGTGAAGATTTTCCAAAGTTTGTTTTCCCTGGAGTGGTGGAGCTTGAGGAGATAGGATTACTCTTGTCCTTGCCTACCACCCCACTAGCCTCCGTGTACAGCACATAATTCACCATAACCTATGACATCTCTGATGGGATCCCACCACCAAGCACATCTTTCCCTCCTCCCCCACTTTCCACAGGGATCACTCACTACGCGACTCCCTTGGCAACTTACAGTATCCCTCTCCACTGATCTCCCTACTGGTACTTATCCTTGCTAATGGAACAAGTGCCACACCTGCCCCATCACCTTCTCCCCAACTACTATTCAGGGCCCCAAACAAGTCCTTTCAGGTGAGGCGACACTTCACCTGTGAGTCTGTTGGGGTCATCTACTGTACTCTTGCTCCCAGTGTGGCCTCCTATATATTGGTGAGACCCTGTATATTGGGAGGTTGCTTCGCTGAGCACCAATGTTCCAACCACCAGAAAAAAGGATCTCCCTGTAACCACCCAATTCAATTCCACTTCCCATTCCGACACATGATAAGGCCACACTCATGTTGGCGAGCAACATCTTATATTCCCTAGGTGCGCTTCAACCTGATGACATGAAAATTGATTTCTTGAACTTCCAGTAATTACCCTGCCTTCACCATTCCCGTTTATCTCTCTCAGCTTATTTCCTTACCTGCCCATCACCCCTCTCTGGTACTCCCCCACCCTTCCTTTCTTCGATGGTCTTCTGTCTTCTCCTATCAGATTCCCCTTCCTCCAGCCCTTTATTTCTTTCACCAATTTCCCAGCTTTTTACTTCACTCCCCTCCCCCAGTTTCACCTATCACCTGCCACTTATGCTTCTTCCTCCCCTCCCACTACCTTCTTATCTGACTACTCCCCTTCCTTTACAGTCCTGATGAAGGGTCTCGGCCCGAAATACTGACTACTTACTCATTCCCATAGGCACTGCCTGGCCTGCTGAGTTCCTCCAATATTTTGTGTGTGGTGCTTTGGCACCTAGTTCTATTTGTTTCAGCAATGTTTGGATATTTCTTGAACATTTATTTCTGCAAAAGGTCTGATTTCCTGGTTTAATGATAATGGTAGGGGGATATGTTGAAAAGTGTGGTTACAGATGCATTAGGATTGCTGCTGCTTGAATAGAACACTTGAGTGCCACATATGCACCTGTTCTGAATCTATAACTCAAATTAAAATCTTCTAAATGTGAAGAACTTTGGTTCCATAAGGACTATCAGTGGTAATAATACAGATATATTTGCTACAAGTAGGTTGATAAGGAATTATCAACAACATACTCATTAATGCAGTGGCAAAATGAAATTTCAGGTTGTGACAAGATGTTTACTTGTCAGTTATATTTACTTTCATTTTAGAAAATTATATGTGAAGCTTTACTACTTGTAGTATAAGTTCACTGATATAGCAGCTGATAGCTACCCTCCCCCAATGGCCATAAATCAGCAGCTGAAATTAAGTCATGATCATACAGATTAATTTTAATTTCTAAAGATCATTCTACATTGATTTTATAAAACAAAAATGGTTAAGGTGGTACTATGACCAAGGTATTTAGGATACCCAAGTAACATGTTAAAAAGAGATCATATATTTTCTAAGAAAGTAAAAATATACACGGACATACCAATACACCGAGTTTTAGACGCATCAAGAGTACTTCCTTGGAAACACTGGCATGAATAACTGCCAGGCACATTCTTACAATCTCCATTGATGCAGGGATTGGTCTCACATTCATTAATATCTGATGAGGGAAGAAAAATTCAAGTTATTGTACGGTAAATCACAATCAGTACAAAACTTCTTTAAAATATTCTATGTTAATGTAAATCATGCTTTCAAATGTTATATTAACAATGGGTTTAATCTGCGGAATTCAAATGAATTAATTATGTTAAAATGTTTACATTCTAATATCGCAATATAATTTCATCACCTTAATGTGTTTAAATCCGAAAGATCATCCAGGATAGCAAGACACTTAGAACCATAGACTTTCATTATTCATCATGGGGAAACATGCACAAAGTGTTTATTTCAATTTTAAAATAAAATAATTAAATCATTCTCTTTTAACAATAACAACTCAATTTTTGACTTTTAAAAAGCCAAAATTCCAGCATTCTTTTAAGTACTTTAGAACTTCCATCTGTATTTGTGTGATGTTTAACCTACATTAAGATATTCACGGATCTGTTTAAAATTATTTTTAAGGTTTTATTACTGAATACAAGTAATTACCTTTTGAGGGAGATAAATTGTGGATTGCAGAGTGTTTGATCTCTACGGACTAACAGAAGATATTTCAACAAATTCCACATCATATTGCCAAAAATGAAAATATATCAAATAGATTACTCACTGTTCAAAGTAGCAAGAGTTTAAAAAAAGTGAAAGTATTGGTGGACTTCAAGCAATAGGAATGTTTATTCAAGTTCTTGACTGTTAATATGTTTTGTGGATGGGATTAAAAAGTTACAAATTGGAATAAACTGACCTGGCAAGCATAACTAGAACTTAAGAATTATGAAGAAATTCATTTTGAATTTGAAAATGAAAAACTGAAATACTCTCCTACTGATGACAGACTAGGAGGTATGAATAAGTAAAGGAATGCATTTGAATGTTCATATGGATTGAGCATTAAAGGCTACAACAAAACAAAAATGCTGGAAATATTCAGCGGTCTGCACCACAGAATCAATATTTCAGGTCACAGACCCTTCCAGAACATGAATGATATTGAACCTGTTTGTATTCCCACAGCTGTGGCTTGATTGCTGAGTATTTCTAGCACTTAATGTTTTTTGTTTAGACTTCCAATTTACCAGGGCTCCTTGATTCTTAAAACACGGGAATAGGCCTTTTAGTCCAGTTTGTCCATGCCTTCAGTTACATTTGAGCTAGTTCCATTTGGCAGTGTTTGGTTCATATTCCTTTAAACAATTCCTTCTCATATATCTGTTCAAATGTCACTTAAACATTGTGATTGACCATAAGGCCATAAGACATAGTAAGTAGGCCATTTACCCATCCGAGTCTGCTCCACCATTCAATCATCACTAACTTATTATCCCTCTCAACACCATTCTCCTGCTTTCTCCCTATACCTTTGATGCCCCTTACTAATCAAGAGTCTATCAACCTCCACTTTAAACCTATCCAATGACTTGGTCTCCACACCCATCTGTGGCACTGAATTCCACAGATTCACCACATTCTGGTTGAAGAAATTTCTCCTCATCTCTGTTCTAAAGAGACATCTTTCTACTCTGGATTTTCAGAAGGCCTTTGACAAGGTGCTATACGAGGCTGCTGGGCAAAATAAGAGCTTATGGTATTACAGGGAAGATACTAGCATGGATAGAGCATTGGCTGATTGGCATGAGGTAATCAGTGGGAATAAAAGGTCTCTGATTGATTGCTGGCGACCAGTAGTGTTCTGTAGCGGCCAGTTTTGGGACCACTTCATTTTATGTTAAAACCAATGATTTGGATGATGGAATGAATAGCTTTGAGACCAAGTTTGCAGGAGATACAAAGATAGGTGGAGGGGCAGGTAGTGTTGAGGAAGCTGGAGGCTGCAGAGGACTTAAGACAGATTAGAAGAATGGGCAAGAAGTGGCAGATAGAATACAGTATCTGGAAGTGTATGGTCATGCACTTAGGCAGAAGGAGTAAAAGCATAGACTATTTTCTAACGGGGAGAAAATTCAAAAATCAAAGGGACTTGGGAGTCCTTGAGCAGGATTCCCTAAAGGTAAACTTGCAGGTTGAGCTGGTGGTGACGAAATGTTAGCATTCATTTCAAGAGGACTAGAATATAAAAGCAAGGATGTAATATTAAGGTTTTATAAGGCACTGGTAAGGCCTCACTTAAGAGTATTCTGAGTAGTTTTGGGCTTCTTACCTAAGAAAGGATGTACTGATATTGACAGGGTTCAAAGGAGGTTTATAAAAATGATTCCAGGAATGAAAGGCTTATCATATAAGGAGTATTAGATGGCTCTGGGCATATACTTGCTGGAATTGAAATGAATTGTGGGGGGGAGGTGGAATCTCAATGAAACCTTTTGTACGTTGAAAGGTCTTGATAGAGTGGATGTGGAGAGAATGTTTCCTATAGTTGGGGTGGTGGTATAGGCCAGAGGACACAAGCTCAGAATAGAGGGACATCCACCTAGAACGGAGATTAGGAGGCATTTCTTTAGCAGGAGGGTGGTGAGTCTGTGGAATTCATTGCCAGAGATGACTGTGGAGGCTAGGTCATTGGGTGGCTTTAAGTCTAAGGTTGATAGATTCTTGCTAAGTCAGGGCGTGAAGGGTTATGGGGAGAAGGCAGGAGGATAGGGTTGAGACGAAAATGGATCAATCATGATCAATGGTCTGATATCTACTCTTTATATATCTGAAAAACATTTGGTCACTTATTTCATATTATTAGTTAGCTTACTTCATATTCCATCTTTTCTCTCCTTATTGTTCTTTTAGTTGCATTCTGCTAGTTTATAAAAGCTTCCTAATCTGCCAGCTTCCCAGTAATTCCTGCTATTTGTATGTCCTCTCTTTTGGGCTGTCTTTGACTTCCTTTGTCAGCCATGATTGCCTCCCTTTAGAATGCAAGAATATGAGGGTCTAAAACTAGGAGGGCATAAGTTTCTCATACAAAGGGTGATAGGTATGTGGAACGAATTGTCAGAGGAAGTGGCAGAGGTGTGTATAATCAGCATCTAAAAATAATTTTTACAGGTGGAAGAGGAGTAGAAGTAATTCGGCCAAAAGGAAAATGGGATTAGCTTGGATCAACATCCTGATTGGCATGGATGAGCTGAGTCAAAGACTGCTTCAGTGCTGTGTAATTCTACAGCTCTTTGAAGATTGAATTTGTCTTTTTTTGTGGGCACGTATGTCCCATATTGTTAGGTTGATGTTAGTATTGTAATTATGCTGGAATGTCTTAGCTAAAGGTATAGTTAGTGCTAGGGAATGAATTCGGTTCTACATCCGAGATGGTTACAGTGCCATTTCCTGTTTCTAGTGTTCAACCATTTTATTTCATATTGAGTTAACTTAATTGGCTGAGGACATTTTTTGATGATAGGAACATGAGGGTGAAGACAATATGTATTTTGATACAACTAAGTGGTTTAGTTAATTATTTCAAAAGGAAGTTGAGAGTTCTATACATAGTTTTAGTTCCCTGATTTAATGAAAAATATATCATTTAAGAGAAGATTGCTAGGATGATCCCAGGTTTGGAGGCAATGTCTTATAAGGATAGATGGAACAGGATACTTTGGTACTCTGAAACTTAGAAGAAAGAAAGATGATACAAATACAAACGTATATGTAGTTGACAGAGTACATGTTTGAAGAATGTTTCTTCTTATCAAAGTGTCTAAGACCAGAGGGTATTGGCCTCAGTATAAAGGGCTGCCATATAAGACTTAAATGAGAAAGATGAATTGTATTTTTTGGAATTCTTTTTTTTATAGAAAGCTGTGGAACCTGAATAATTGAATATATTTAGAGCTGATATAGATTTTTAATCAGTATGAGAATCAAGCATTCTGGGCAGAGGATAGGAAAGTAGATTTCATCAACCATGATTTTATTTGATGGCATTGCAAGTTAGAAAGGTCAAATGCATAATCTTGTTCCTCTCTCTTATGGTATTATGATACATCCTTTACCCTAATTAAAATGTGTTACTTTGGAGACGTAGAAATTTTAGCTTCAAATTTTAGGTTTATTTCTATACCATGGTTTTGACAATAAAGCAAACCTTCTGAGTACTGATCTCTGAAAATTAAGATAGGAAGCATTGTAGGGACACTTGGTAAGATTAAAGCACCTTACCTTCACATGTTTCAGATTCAGGTTTAAAAACATATCCTTTTGGACAGGAACAGGTATAACTCCCAGGTGTGTTTCTACAGAGACCATTGTCACATAGTAATCTGTTCACAAAACACTCATCAATATCTGCAAAAAAAGAGAGATTTTTAAATATGTATCCAAAGAAAAACTCCATTTTTATTTTATTACTGAAAATATGACAAAAGATGATATGCTAGTGGTTTTTTTTAATGCATTGCTGTGTAGTTCACCCAGGACATGGCAGTGCAACAGGATTGCGCTTCTACATAAAGATTCATCGTGGATCATTAGAAATAATTATTGAATCTTACAAAGCAATATATATTATTTCTCAATGACTTAAAATGACACCCTTCTATATTAAAATTGTTCTGACAATAATGACAGAAGCAAGAGACAGAAAGAGGATGTAATCACCTGTTTTGTTTTATCCTGACCTTCAAATCCTTATGGATGAGACACAGAATTGAGATACTCTATGTTAGGTTCGAGTTGGAGACATTCCAAGGCAACAGGCAGGAGAAAATGCCTGGTAATAGTCTCAGAACTTTCAGTATATAATGAGACATACATGCAATGTGGTGGAATTCTGCAAAAATTCCATTCCTTGCAACATATTTCAGTTTGAGAATTCTGACACATTAAGACGGACTACTACCTTCAGATGAAACAGTGATTTCCCATACACTCATATATACTAATACTAGCAGCCAGCCACAGAGAAATCAAGCAAGGGATTTATGTCATTGTAAGACATTCAATACTTACACTTTGTCATCTTGGCTAATACTGCAGGCATCCAATACCCGGTCCTGCACACAAGAGAACTCTTCTGGGCTCAGAGCCTAACTATGTTGGAGGAAAAGTTCTCCTGAGAGACACTGGGATATCGCAGCCCTATGTAGCAGGCACAACCAAAGAAGCCCTGAATTTTTTGAAACCTGGTATACAGGTGTAAGGGGTTTCTGCTTTTATGTTACTGCGTAGGCTAATTAAAATGGCTTGTTATGTTATAATTGAAATGGCTTCTTCGTTATGTTAAATGCTGAGATGCTAGCAACTTGTTTGGGTTATATTATTGATAACAGAGTGAACAAACCAACTGGGATAGAGTTATTCTTCCTAGTGTGTCTGCAAGTTATTGTGATGCGGGGGTTTTTGGGGAGAAGGCACAAGAGAGAGAGAATGCACAAGGTGCTATGAGCCGGCTAACGGGGTTGGACCCCGAGCAAGAGTCCGAGGTCCAGGGTTTTCAGTGAGGAGAGGAGATGGAGACAGACTTGTGTGGAGCGTCTGGTCGACCACCGTGGTTGGTCCCAGGCGGCAGGTCAAGGTGGTCAGAGGGGATCGAATGGTGAAGACAGGATCGTTACTAGAGCTTCAATTGTTTGTGCACAAAGAGGTTGAACTTTGATGAGTGTGGCACCTTTTATTTTCCTTTCATATTTTATCTCTATGAATTATATAGTTCCAGTAATATCTATAAATTGTATTTCATTTAATTGAATATGGTGTATTGTCTGTTATTTGGCGGGGTGGGGTAAATCACACAGCATCCAAACAAACTTAATTACTCAGTTTGGCGGGTCCGAGGGCTGCTTCCCTAGACGACAGCAAGCTGAGCGACCCTGATGCTTGCCAGGGGGCTACACAGCTATCCCTTCCTTCTCCTTTGAAATGACTGTTCCATCTACACATATATACATTTACTATACCTGCTACTTACATAACCAAGTACAGGAATTCAGAATGCCCATGTTATGCCTTAATTTATATAGACACAGAGGCATGCAAATCACACACCAATCTGTCCAACAACAGAGGAGACGGAAAAGGATGGTGATCTTAAGGAGGAAAAAGACTCTTTAGAATTGTACCTGACACTGCTCAGTATCATCTCAAGTACTGACAATGTGGATGCAGAATAGATTGGAGGGTCATGTTTAACATTCAGAGAGAAATATAGTCAGCTCAGAGGTGGAGAAAAGCTATACCGCTAGCTTTCCAGCACTATCCCATGCAGTATAAATGAGGAAAGTGGTAAGAAAATATGGAAGCAAGATGTATTAAGTTAATCTCAATGCACTGTGTGGCTTGCTTGACAAAAAAAGCAAGGGGCATGCAAGACTTCACCTTCAACTATAATTGTTCATGGTAATACAATGAGTCTAGTCAGGAAGTGAGAGTACTTCTAATACAGTTGGTGCAATACTTTCAAATGACAAAAACATCTTCTCCACAACATCCATCAGCACAGGAGCACTGCAGGGATGTATATTTAGCCCCCTGCTCTACACACTTTACACCTATGACTGTGTGGCTAAGTACAGCTCCAACACCATAAACAAGTTTGCTCTTGATACCACTATTGTTAGCTGAATCAAAGATGGTGATGAATCAGCATACAGAAGAGAGACTGAAAATTTGACGTGGTGTAATAACAATAACCTCTCACTCAATGTCAATAAGACTAAAGAATTGATTGTAGACTTCAGGAGAGGGAAACCAGAGGTTCAAGAGCCAGAAATCAGTGGAGGATCAGAGGTGGAGAGGATGTAACTTTAAATTCCTGGGTGTCACTATCTCAGAGGACCTGTCCTGGACCCATCATATAAATATCATTGCAAAGGAAGCACAACAGCATCTCACTTCCTCAGGGGTCTGCGGATACTTGGCATGTCACCAAAAACCTTGACAAACTTGTGAGGTGGGAAGTGTGCTGACTGGCTGCATTACAACCTGTTACTGGAACACCAATGTCTTTGAGCAGAAAATCCTACAAAAGATAGTGGATTTGGCCCAGTATATCCGGGTAAAACACTCCTAACTATTGAGCACATTTACATGAAATGTTACCAGAGAAAAGTAACATCCATCATCAAAGATCCTCACCACCCAGGCCATGCACTTTTCTCGCTGCTGGCATCAGGTAGAAGATACAAGTGCCTCAGGACTTGTACCACCAGGTTCAAGAACAGTTACTACCCTTGAACCATCAGGCTCTTGAACAAAAGGGTATAACTGCACTCATTTAAGGACTCTTTTATCTTGTTATTTTATACTCGTTATTTATTGCTATTTATCTGTAATCTGCATTTGCAGAGTTTGTTTATAGTTTACAGATTCTGTTTACATCTACTGTTCTATAGATTTGTTAAGTATGTCTGTAGAAAGAGAATCTAGGGTTGTATGTGGTGACATGTACATACTCTGACAATAAATTTTACTTTGAACTTTGAACAGTTGCTCAAGGTACAGATTTTTGCTTTTGTGGAGATGCCGGCAGAGTTTTGTGAAGTTTGTGTGATATTAAAAAAAGGAAGTAGGAAGATCTTTGAAAGATCAGAGAATTGAGGGCTATGGTAAACTGGTAAAGGAATGAAGCCTGTGATAGATCAGTGATTATTGTACTGAATGGCAAGACAGGCCTATTCCGGCTCCTACTTAATGTTCTTATATCCCATCAGGAATCTGCTGACTGCTGTCCAAGAGAAAACTGTTGTGACAAAACAAAGTACTACTTCCCAGGATCGATTTTCGTAATTTGAGAAGTGACTGACCTTCACTAGAGAACATAATTGGGGGCAAATCTCTCAGACCATACAGGAAGGATGTTCCCAATGGCTGGAGAATCCATAACCAGGAGTTGTAGCCTCCAGATAAGTGTGTGCCATGTAGACCAAGATTAGGAGAAATGTTTTCATCCAAAGGATGATGAAGATGTGAAATTTTCTATTGCAGAAGTAGTTGAGGTCATCAATGAATATAATCAAGAAGGAAGCAGATCCAACATTTAATGGATAAGGCATCAAGGGATAGGGCAGGAAAGTGGGAACAGGACAATGAAGTAGATGATCAGCCTTGATTGTATTGGCCAGTGAACAGGTTGAGGGACTGAATGACTGACTTCTGTTCCTATTTTCTATCATAATTAAGACAATTACAAAGATACTAAGGCAGAAGTAGACAAGGAAAGAAGATTAGAATGTAAGAAGTTAGATAAGTGCCGACAGAGATTTAGATAGGTTATAATTGCAGATAAACACTTCATGGGCTTCCAGTGAGTACAGGTATCAATTTTAACTGACATTTCAATGACACACTCTGCCATCTTCATCAGGGATGATGGCTGGGCATATCTAGTCCAGTGGTATTTATACCCTTCATTCATCCCTGTTAATTGGTTAGTCCTCATTCATTCAGGGTTCCAATGTCGCACCTCGTTTACAATCGAATTCCAGTTCTTACTTAAGAGTTAGACCTTTGTCTTTGTTAAAATTCTTTTCCTCTAGTTTTATTTCAATGGCTTCCTTCACCATGTGGTCCCAAAAGACATTGGTGCAGCACAGTAGTTTTGTGCCACTGAAGTCAATCCTGTGGCCATTGCGAATGCAGTGCTGTGCTACTGCCAATTTCTCCAGGTAACCCAAATGGATACACCTCCTATGCTCCTTGATGTGGGTTTCCACCATGCGTCCCATCTGGCCGAAATACACTACTCCTCATTCACAGGGAATCCTGTAAATGTCAGCAGTCCTGAGTCCCAGGATATCTTTAACCTGCATAAACTGAGATTTCAGCTTCCTTATGGGATTGCAGATGGTATTAATCTGGTATTTATTCAGGATCCTGGCAATCATTCCAGAAACCATGGAAATATAGGGAAGACAGGTGGTAGCAACAGGTTCCTCCTTGTTGTTAGGTTTCCTGGCTTTTCTGTTGGCCCTTTTAAGGGCCCGATTGATTTCCTTCACCCAGTAACCACTCTGTACATCTTATTTCCTCGTGGAGACTCTCTGGGTTCAAAATAGTTTCTGCACAGTTAATAAAAATAGAAAGAACTGCTCTATGTTGGGAGGCGTGATGGCGGCTGTTTTGTTGAGGTATAAGTCCGTGTGAGTGGATTTCTGATAGATGTCATGTCCGAAGCTATCTTCTGGTTTCCATTGTATTCTACTTTGATTAACTGTGCAAAAAAACCCAGAAATTTGAAAGACTTCCGGCCCAAGTATCTTGGATAAGGGGTGCTCAAAGTGTATTATGACAGTAATAGCAGGACATTTAGAAAATTATAATATAAGCAGATTCAACATGACTTCATGAAAGAGAAATCATACTTGACAGATTTTTAGAGTTCTTTGAGTCTATAATGAGCAGCACAAGTAGAAGGGAAGCAGGGAGAGCAGACGAATTTTAATACTGAAAAGGCATTTGATGAAGTACCTAATGAATAATTATCAAAAAATATTCATGCCACTGGGAGTAGTATATTAGTATGTTGAGGACAGTGTAACTGGTAACAACCATTCAGGATAAATGGATAATCTTCAGGCTTGCAAACTCTACCAGTGTAATTAGACTTACTGTAGGTCCTTAATTTCTTTCAATCTACATTAATGAATATTGGATAAAGACACAGAATAGATTGTAATGTGACTTGCTGATAATTCAATAAGTAGGAAAAGAAGTTGTGAGGATGACACAAAGAATCTGCAAAGATAAATAAATAGATTAAATCAAAAACACAAGAGATTTTGCAGATGCTGCAAACCTACAGCTACACACACAAAATACATGGAAGAACTCAGCAGGTTAGGAAGCATCTATGGAGAGGAATAAACAGTTGATGTCTCAGGCCAGTTCATCGGGACTGGAAAGGAAGTGGGAATAAGCCAGAATAAGAAGGTACTCTTCCTATCAGGGGAAAGACAACATGCCACCAATTGCCAAGTGTGGTGGAAAGTGGTGGGTGTGGGAGTGGGGATGAATTAAGTAGCAGGGTGGTGATAGGTGGAAGAGGTAAAGGTCTGAAGAAGAAAGAATCTAATACCAAAGGAGAGTGGACCATGGGAGAGAGGGAAGGCGAGACACAGAGGAAGGTAATGGACAGGCAAGAAGAAGGAGTATGAGGTGAGACAGAATGGGGAATGGCAAAAGGAGAGAAGGAAGAAGAGAGAGAAACTTCCAGAGCTGGAGAAATCAGTTTTCATGCCGTCAGATTGGAGGCTATCCAGATGGAATATGAGGTGTTCCTCCAGCCTGAGAGTGGCCTTATCGTGGCAGTAGGGAAGGCCATGGACTGACATGTCAGAATGGCAATGGGATGTAGAATTAAAATGAGTTGCCAATGGGAAAACATGCCCTTTGTGGTAGATGGAGCGAACCTTCCTTTGTCAATCCTGCTTGTTATTTCCTCAAAGAATTCCAAAAGATTTGTCAGGTAAGATTTCCCTTTAAGGAAACCACGCTGACATCAGCCTACTTTATCATGCACCCCTGAGTACCTTGAAACCTCATCCTTAATAATGGACTCCAATATCTTCAATGAAGTCAGGCTAACTGGTCTATAATTTCTTCTCTTCTGCCACCCTCCCTTCTTAAAGAGTGGAGTGACATTTGCAATTTTTCTGTCCTCCAAAACCATTCCAGAATCTAGTGATTCTTGAAAGATAACTGCTAATGCCTCCACAATTTCTTCAGCTACCTCTTTCAGAATATTGGGGTGTATTTTATTTGGTCCAAGTGACTTAATTATTTTCAGACATTTTAGCATTCCAAGCACCCTCTCTTTAGTAATAGCAACTACACTCACTTCTGCCCCCGACACTCTCCAATTCTTGGTTATACTGCTAGTGTCTTCTATAATGAAGACTGATGCAAAATACTTACTAAGTTCATCCGTCATTTCTTTGTTCCCTCTTTACAACCTCTCCAGTGGTCCAATATACACTCTCGCATCTCTTTTACTCTTTAATTATCTTCATATTTCACCTTTTCTCTCTTTATCCTAATTTTGGCAGCAGAAAGATGGGGTGAGGGCAGATATCCAGGAAATGGAAGCGATGCAGCTGTGGGCAGCATTGATGGTATAGGAAGGGAAACACCGTTCTTGAAGGAGGAGGACATCTCAGAGGTTTTGGAATGAATGTAAAGCCACATCCTGAGAACAGATGCAGCTGTGATGGAGGAAATGAGAAAAAGGAATAGCAATTTTACAAGTGATAGGGTGAGAAGAAATATAGTCTAGACAACTGTGAGAGTCGATAGGTTTATCAAATAATCAGTGGACAGTCTGCACCCAGAGATGGAGACAGAGAAATCAAGAAATGGGAGCGAGGCGTCTGAGATGTACCAAGTAAATTTGAGGACAGGGTGGAAGTTGGTGACAAAGTTGATGAAATTGACAAAGTCCACATGGGTGCAGCAAGCAGCACTAATGCAGTTGTTGATGTAGCGTATAATGATGTGGGAGTGCTCCCAGTGTAGAGTTTGGATAGGAGGAGCCAAAAAAGAAATCGCTGAGCGTGAGGACCAGTTCCATCAGATGGAGGAGGGCAGTGGTGGAGGAGAATTGTTTAGGTATGTTGTCTAGAATGAAGTAGAGAGCTTTAAGGCCTTCCTGATGCATTAAATGGTTAGACAGAAATATGAAAGATGAAGTATAATGTGGGAAATGTGTGTTTATACACTTTGGAAGGAAGAATAAAAAAAAAGACTTTTTAAGTGTGGTGGGACTGCAGAACAATGCTGCACAGTGGGACCCGAATGTTCCTGCTTGCGCTAGACAGAGAGAAGACATGCAGGTACAAGTAATTCAGAAAGAAACTAGAATATTGGTCTTTAGTGCAAAAGGGGATAGAGTACAAAAAGGAAAGTTTTGCTACAACAGCACAAGGCAATGGTAGGACCAAATGCAAATTACGTTCTATATTGGTCTTCCTATTTCAGAAGAGATATACTTCCCTTGTTGATTACATGGGTGATGTGACTGTCTTATAAGGAAAGGAAGGAGCATGTGGAGTAGTCAAAAGCCAAAAAACGAGGATTTGGCTTATGATCCCTCAGACTGTGCCTTCTCCAAAATGTAAGAGACAGAGGTGACTGTGTAAAAATATTCAGGAACTTACATGAGTCATTCATGCAAGCTCCTGGATACTTGGCAAGAGTAATAAGAATTGTTTCCCTCATGGTCAACCACAATTTGTAAACTCAGAGTGTGGCAGCTTTATGATTCATTATAAACTCTGTGTTCTCAAGTGCAAGCATTTAGAACAGCATGTTAATATTCTGGCAAAGCCTGCGATGCTAGCAAGCCTGTATGACTTCTCAGTCTCATTTTCACCGGTGAAAGGAAGATAATGGAAATTCCTTTAACTTTACTTAAGTGTAATATGGCACAGATTACTGAGTTCTGTCTAGAATTAAAGAGGGAGTGAGAAATTAATAGTGACAGCGACCCCTGGCTCCAAATATAAATCTTTTGAGACACAGGTGTATGGCTGTGGCAAACTTATCTGTATCATGACTAATTTAGAAAACCTCCAAAGACACTGCTCCTTGGAGGGATTGAGAGCATAAAACATAGTTTACTCTGAGAAATTTAATCTTTAGACAGAAGCTTTCCATTTTGCTTCCCTTGGAAAATTTTACTACAACAGTTTGTCTGTGCAGCACCTTAATTCTAGCTCATGCCATAACCAGTAGGACCAGTACAGATGCAGTGGTATCATCCAAAGTTTCTATGGTCTATAGATGCAGGGCTTAGAACAGCAGTCAGCCTCCACAGAGTCTACTACAAGCCTGCAGAAGTTTGAACAAAATACATGAGCACTCTTAAAATGCCCTTCTGTACAGGAAACAGAACTAAGCAGGCACACCCTGCATGTATGAGGCCCCAGGTTCAATCCCAGACATCTCTACACTGTTTATCTTAAATTTTATGACATGAAGGTTGGTGGAGTTGTGATAGTGTAGAAGTTGTTGTAGGATATAATGGGATATTGATAGGACGCAGAGCTGGGCTGAGAACTTGCAGATGGAGTTCAACCCAGATAAATATGAAATAAGTCACTTTGGAAGGTTACATTGAGGGCGGGATACAGGGTTAATGGCATGGTGCTTGGCAGCGTGGAAGAACAGAGAGACTTTAGTGTTCAAGTCCATAAGTCCAGCAAAGTTGCCACGCAAGTTGATAGGGTGGTTAAGAAGGTGTATGGTGTGCTTGCCTCTATTAGTCAGGGGACTGAGTTGAGGAGCTGCAAGGTAATGTTGCAGTCCTATAAAATCCTGGTTAGACCACAGTTGGAATACTGTGCTCAGTTCTGATCACCTCATTACAGGAAGGATGTGGAAGCTTTAGGTGTAGAGGAGATTTACCAGGATGCTGCCTGGATTAGAAAGCATGCCTTATGAGGACAGGTTGAATGAGCTAGGACTTTTCTCTTTGGAATGAAGGAGGATAAGAAGTGAGTTAATAGAGGTGTATTAGATGATGACGCATAGGTTGAGTGGACAGCCAGAGAATTTTTTCCAGAGTGGAAATAGCTAATATCAAGGTGCATGATTTTATGGTAACTGCAGGAAAGTACAGGGGAAGATATCAGAGGTAGGTTCTTTACACAGATACTGGTGAGCGTGTGGAATGTCCTGCCAGGGATGATGGTAGAGGCAGATACATTAGGGGATTTTAAGAAACTCTTAGATAGACACATGGATGACAGAAATATGGAGGGTTATGTAGAAGGGAAGGATTAGATTGATCCTAGAGTAGATTAAAAGGTTGGCACAATATTGTGGGCCAAAGGGCCTTTACTGTGCTGTAGTATTCTATGTTCTATGTTTTTAGATATATGTGATTATCAGAATTGGTTAAGACAGCTTAAAATAAATTGTAATTCAAGTATTTACAAGAAAATACTCCAAAATATATTAAGCCAGTCATTTAATTAAGACATAAATTATTATGAAATTAAGGGAAATAAAAATAGTTTAATACAATTAAACAAATATTTAGATGGTCAATCAAAACTATTCAAATTACTAAGGTCATGCTAGTGCAGCAGCTGTCACTGCCATTAAATTGAGGAGCCAATAATGACGTATCTTACTCACTATTGAGTTTGAGGTGGAACAAAAGATCTAATGTTCTAGCTTCTGACCTCCCATGCATTTCATGCTTCTGCAATGCAGAATGGCAGCATGAAAGCCCAAAACATGCTGATGTGTACACAGCAGCCAGCTAGCAGACCTCAGCATAATCCAACCAGTGGATTTCTAGAGCATAACATGGAAAAGCCAGCTTGAAGCAGCATTCTAGGTATGTTTTACATTAATTATATTGAATCTGATCTTAGGAATACATCTGGACTAGCACAGCCATTGCTCATGGTGAGGCAAATTCTGCAGCCACCAGAAAGAAAGGCATGTAGGTTCAATGCCATTCTTAGATTCACTGTGGCAAATAGCCAGATTTGAAGGCAATTACTTCATGATATGGCTTTAAGTGGAGTCATTGGGGGCTTGCCTTGCTCAGACTACCCTAAGAATATATTTTTAAAAATCAGTATACATATACTGACTGTAAAATTTTAACAGAATTTCTTGTGCCTGAAATTTAGATACATACCAACACATTTTTTGCCAGATATATCAACTTCATAACCGGAATTGCAAATACATCGGTAACTGCCACGTGTGTTCTCACAGACTCCATTTTGACAAATATCAGGATCCAATGCACACTCATTGATATCTGTGAAATCAAAACACTTGTCAAAACAGAGCTTTATTTACTTCCATACAAAAAAGTAACCAAGGAACTCAAGTGTAACACAATTAAAATTAACTTCGAATAACAAAGATGTTTTTCAAATTTAAATTATTAGATGTGAATGTGGAACACACTTCAAATTTTTATTTGTATTTGTTTTAATGTCTAGGTTATGGGATGGAACATGTAACAATGCAGCAAAAGTAACAGTTAAAAACATACCATGACAAGTGTAAAAGTTAACATTATCTTTAGTTGTGGTACGAGGGGTGATTGATAAGTTCATGGCTTAAGGTAGAAGAAGTCAATTTCAGAAATTTCCTACATTTACACACTTAGTGCAGTGGTCGTGGAGCATACGGATCCCTTCTTTGTAAAGGTCGGTGTCTTGGACCTCCAGAAGTGGTCCACAGCAGGGCTGACTGATAAGTTCGTGGCCTAAAGTAGAAGGAGATGAGGAGAAACTTCAAACTTTCTGCATTTTCACTCAAAGAGTTGAACTGCACGTGCATGTAACAAGAGCTGTTTAACTCATCTCCTTCTACCTTAGGCCACAAACTTATCAATCACCCATGCTGTGGACCACCTGGAGGTCCAAGACGCTCTCATTACATGCACGTGCAGTTCAACTCTTTGAGTGATAATGCAGAAAGTTCGAAGTTAATAACTCACCTCCTTCTACCTTAGGCCACGATCTTATCAATCACCCCTGCTGTGAACCACTTCTACAAAGAAGGGATCTGTATGCTCCACGACCACTGGACTAAGTGTGTACGTGTAGGTGGGGGGAGGGGAACTATGTTGAAAAATAAATGTGCTAGTGTGGTGACCCACTTTCTGTGCAGGCGAACCGGCTCACAAAATGGCGCGTACATTGGCAGAGAGGCCAGCCCCAAAATGGCGCTGGGCCTTCTTCTTCACCAGCAAGGGGAGAAAGCCTGCGCGTGGGAAGAGACTTTTGTAATGCACCTCTGATGTCATTTCCGCCTGGAGAGGGTGGGAACGGAACTGTGTAAAAGCCAGGCCGCGAAGTTTGAATAAACTAGTCTCCAGTGCAACTTACAGACTGCGCGTCGTTATTTCTAGCTCTGTGTGTAGCACATCGCTACACTAGGTTTTCTAAAATTGACTCCTTCTACCTTAGGCCATGAACTTATCAATCACCCCTCGTATGTCACAACAAACTTCAGCCAGTGTAACTCTGTGTACTGTATTTATCGAAGGTAAATACATTGTCACATAATTTTTCTATTTTATTTACTTTTATCACTACTTGGTGTCACAAGTTGAGCGACAAAGTACTTTGAGACACATATAACCCATACAATATTGGCAACAGCACAACAAAATTTTGTTGTAACTCACATTCCAGGGAACAGCATACTATAGAAATATATTATTCAAGAGAATATCAGGATGTATTTTATATATAGACAAGATTTCTTTAGTAGGAATTACTTCATTGTTACCTCTTCCATCGCTTGTTATTCCAGGTCCACTAGGGCAAAGAGCATGATATTCAGCTGTGGGAAATTAAGGAGAATAATCTTTCAATACTTTCTTCACAAGTACCAACAAAACTACTTTTCACTCCTACTTATTGCATCTCAATCTAGGAATTCCTTTCCTTCGTTTTATTTGTGCAGAAACAGTGTTATTCGATGTTCTAATTCTGCTTAAAACAGTGTTTATGTAATTCCCTGTGCAACAAAGTGGCATTCTAGTCTCACCATGCACTCTTCTATAGACCTAAACTGGGCAGCAGCTGGCACTTAGCCTGATAGCTCCAGCCTCAGGAGCAAACCTTTAATATCTACGGTTTGTAATTCCCTGAGAACAGTCACAGCAAATTTCCACACCTGTTAAAGTTTATTTGCCAGATAGATTATTTAGTAGTCATTAACATTTGGATAGATATTAAGGATTTTGACAAATTTAGAAGGAGCTCCAGACAGGTTGGTGGACAGCAAGACCCACAGGAAATATGTTCTCTATGTTTTCAGACCAAGGAGACCTTACAGGGCTACACTATGTGCTTTTGGCAGTTTACTGTGGTCTCTGTGAGGAGTAATAATATGTAACTGTCTATAAATGCCTACAGTTTGCAGGAAGCCTATAATGCCAGCAAATCCCTGTGCCTACTTTGTCTGCTCCTCTATGCTGAATGGATAGCAGCCTGGAATGACTTTACTTACCAGAAAAAGAGAGCAAAATGGTCAACAGAAAGCAGCCCCAAAATGTGTATAAACTCACAGATTTGAAAAAGGTGAAGCCCTGCCTCTGTTGACACTGTTCCTTCATGAAGTGTACCCACGAATACCCTAAAAATCTGAGGGGGTAAGAATTAATATGCTAAACCCATCTACAATTGTACATTACAGAGCTATTTTTGACTAGTTAGGCTAAAAAATCCACTGGACTGTACTTTGCACTATTACTGAAATCAAATGGAACTCAAGCTCTCAAAATCCTCCAGAGTGGCAAAGATCAAACTCCCCTTCAGACATCAAGAATAATTTCTGTCTCCTCTGAGGCAAATCCATTTTAGTTTTGTTTTGTGCAATCTAAGAGCAAATTGCATGTTCCTTAACTCAAATTTAAAACAGCTCTATCATCTTTCTGTAATATTGGGTCATTTCAATTTTTTACATAAGCCATCCTTCTCTCAGTGATACATTTTATTTCTGCTGATGTATTAGAACTTTTGATGTAAATATGCATGAAATTTAAATAGTAAATACAGTTTTTATGTATTGAAAATAACTTTCATTTTCTATATAATGGCCAGATGTTCTGGTCTGTGGTGAACTGATAACAGTAGCTTTTCATTAGTCACACTTGGCTTTGTGTGGACTTTTGCAATGGAGGATCCAATTCTATAACCACTGAAAAAGCATAGTCTTTTACAAAAAAGATACCCCATTGTCATTAATGGGATTTCAATGGCAAAGTTCAATGCATTGAAACTATTTGGTGCAACTGATTACTGCAAGTTTCTAGGAAAATATTTCCTTAGTTGATCTTTTTAAGGATGCCAGCAAGCATTAATCAAGAAATATTAGACGAGCTGATACCTTCACTTGGAATTGGTGCCTGTGAAATCCTGACTACCATATCTGATGCAGATGTGGAGTACGCATTTTACTGACACAAAGCATGCAGAATTTCATTTCTGATAGGGCTTATGACAGTGCAGTGCCTCAACACTGCCCAAATTACACCAAAAAATATTGAGAGCTGGCAAAGCCAGGTGCCCAGCTTTTTCGACTTTAAAAAGCTGCCAGTAGCTCTTAATGGTTTTTAAATATCCTTTAAAACTAGGAAAAATTTATAAATCATTAAAATTGAAATGTTTAAATTAATCTAAAAACATCCAGCTTCACATTAATAATTAAAATTATTAAATTAATGCAACTAATAAGAAATAAATTAGCTTTTACTGTCTCCAATCTGAACCCTGATTGAAATCAATGGGTTTTGGATCCTATACTTGAGATGACCTGGAATCTCAGTAAGATTGCAGAGACTTTACATTCAAAAATGCATGTGTGGAAGTATGAATTTCCACTTAAACGGTAAACCTTGGTGGTCTTGCTCAAAACTGTAAAATACATGGAACCCTCATGACAGAGAAAGGTTATCTGTTCAACTGTTCCCATGCATATTATGCATCACCTGACTCTTCATTTTATCTTTACCTAATCCTATTAGCATTAGTTACTATTCTGAGTCTGTTCATCTATCTTCCTCTACTACCTGTTCGAATAATTTCTTATGGCTGTATGTTCTGTATGCTAACTATATTTTTATATATAAAAATAATTTTGTTACTGAATTTGTTAATGGTATTTCTATATGTTCCAGTTTTAGCTTTCATTACAAATAGACCCAAGGCTATAAATTCTAAAGTGATAGAGTTATCAAATAAAATTTACTAAAATTGATCAGATATTTACTGAGTCATCTACAAAGTTCAAAAAAAAAGCTTCTGGTGATGTATGAAGGTGCCAGAATATTGCTGGCTATTCTTGTGAATCAGATCCCCACATTGAAATTGGTGCTGGCTTGATCCATACTCAAGGGAACCTGACAGATCTGAAGTCCAAGGAAGCCAGGGTTTGGAACTACCTAGAGTTAGATGACCTTAAACCTATCTCTCACTTTGTGTCTAACTTGAGGATCCTGAACTCTTGCACTTCAGCCCGATTTAAAATTTGACATGCATGCCCTTTCCTTCCACATGTTAACATTGCAACCCTGTGCATACAGATTCTATCTTTTAAGCCATCCGTATTTCATTTTAGTCAGACCAGTTTCTAGTGTTTCTTTTGTAATGCTAGCAGTATTTGTAAAGGATTCAAAATTCAATTAAAAACTAGATTAAAACTAAATGAAGAAATTATAAAAATATTATTTCTTAAAACTCTTAATTTCTTAAAATTAATTAATTGTTTTTTTGTAGTGCTTTAATTACTAAAAGTTGCACCAGAAATTAGCAGGGCTGTATAGAAATTAAATCGAATACTAAGGTTTATTTCTACAAATATCAAAATAAAAAATTATGCTAAATCTGCATCAAACATTTGAAGTAACACTACATTATGAAGGGTATGGGTGAGTCCTGGGCTGGATGTCCTGCTCACTTAAGGAAGATGAAGCATCTCCCATAGCCTCTCCTTTCCAGGTGTAGTGATCGCTGTGGGACCACTGTTTGGCTTGCCATGCAGGAGGTCACTTGTATATGGCCACTCCTACACTACTGTGCCCACAGAAGTGCCTTCACATGACATCCTTTTTCTTACTGAGTTTTCTATGTCATGGCGCAACCAAGTGTTCAGCAGTATAACTGGGTGGGCAGGCTGGGCTCATTTGTCTTAGCTGGCAGCCAATGTAGGAGAAGGGCAACTCCGACTCCAAACCTAGGTAAATGGGACTCATTAGCCGTGCCAGGCAACTGTCAAAGAGAAGGAAAACTCCGATACTCAACATACAGCTTTGCGGTCACCGTAGTCGTCGCAGCTCACTGTGCCTTTGTGGAACGTCCCCCTGGCCTAAAGAGTGGAATTTGTCCATGGGCACCAATCCTCACTAGAAACCTACACAGCGCAGATGGGAAGTTAGCCTCTACAGTCACCAACGATCGTACCGTCGCTCCTGAGGACTCTTCTTCCCTCTTGATCTTCGCAAGCGAAGAACCAGCCATCATCATCATCACATTATGAAAATAGAATACTGTGACAATGGAGGGTATCAGAGAGATTCACAAGGATGACCACAGAGATTTGAGATATCTACAATGTGTTTCGAAACAATGAGGAAACAGGATATATTTTCTCTTGATAACATAAGACTTAAAGAATATTAGACAGAAGTTTTTGAAAAGTTGAAGCATGTGATACAGTGGCCACAGACAGACAAGACAATTACCAAGAAACCTAATAGAAAATTCAGGAGACACCATTTTACATGGGAAGGTGAAACAGAGGGATACACTAATAAATTTTGTTAATCAAATACAGGAGGAGGCTTTAGTACAGCTTAAATCCTATTATGGACAGGAGAAGTCAAATAGTCTATTCTTATGCCATATATTCTATGTAATTCCTGTTCTACGTAATTAGGGCAATTGGTTCTCAAGGTCAAAATAAACTATCACCATTGTGGTTAACCATCCATCAATAGTGAAATAGATCTATCTGCTCCAAATGAAGATAAATGTGATAGGACAGACAGTTCAATCTGAATTGCCATCTGCACTCATGCCCCTGTTAACCCACAGTCACGCTTACTTGCTGCAATATCCATAGGAACCATTGTACAAGAAGCCTCTACCTCATAGCCCTTTCATGAATTTACCTTTAAAATGAAGATTGTCATCCTAATACAAAATGAATAGGATTTGGAGCTTGCTCATCAAAATGGACATAAATCTAAGCCAGTCCCCTGGCTTGCTACAATCTGGAACTGCTGTTGTGCTCAATGAAGGAAAAGACATCTGATCTTCAGTAGATGCTTAAATTGAAGGTGTGCTGACCATGGAGTGAAAAGGTAGAACCACTCCATACAGTGGAACTCTATCATATCCATTAGTTTTGTTCTCTAAGGAGCAGATAGCTTTACAAGGACTTGTAGGTGGATTATTCTGTCTCCCATACACTGCTATCGATTTCTAATTAATTTTTGGATTTGCTTTAGGTTAAATTTGTTAATAAAGTATTGAGAAACAGAAATTTATACTGGTATGGTCAAACAAAACAAATGAAAGTGAAAAGTAGGTAAGTAAATAATAGTTACTATTTTACTTTTGAACATAAGGAACAATGCTTGCATTTTTTTAATGTTAATTAAAAATACTATCTGATTCTAATTTACAGAGTTTCATTCAACAAAGTAATGTTCCCCCTATTAGTTCCACATAACAAAATACCCACCAGAATTTAAAGCTGGACAAGGTTGGCAAGGTTCTCCAAAGGCATAATCAGTGTTGGCACAGCAGCACTGAGACTTGGTGTAGGCCCCTGGTAATGGTCGATCACATTGGCCTTTTTTGTATCCACCATAGCAGGTGCTTCTCATGTGAGTATCTGCAAGTAAACAGTTAAAAATAGAATAGAATTATTGATGCAGGCAAGGAAAGATAGAAAACAAGAATAATTTGGAATAGGAGTAAATAAGTCAAAACAAGTTATTAGGCAGAAACACTAAAAGGAAGGATTAGAATAATAATTCCAGTTCTTAGGACCAAAGATTACATTCAAACATAAAATGAGGTAATACAAAGAACATCCTACTGAAATTCCAATGGCACTATTTACCAGCTGAATAAGACTTCAGCTCTCAGCATTGTTTACATGTTAAGATTAGCATAAGCAGTTGAGCTAGTCAGTTTGCATTCTGAAGATCATGTAAACTTTCTAAATCTAATGTGCAATATTTGATAGCTTGCAAGCTTATAATTAAATTATGGTAGAGATGGCAGTTAGGCCGCAGATAAACTCTGAATAATAAGCAATACGCTAGAAGGTGAAAAACAGTAAAATGAAGAATCTTTAGATACTAAAATGTTGAAATGTCAGAGCAACTCACCAACTAGGTCAGGAAGGATGAATGCAGTAGTAAGCTATTATTAGGGCATAGATTCTTTGTGAGAAAACATATAGTTCTCTTAGAAGGCAATAAAGAGTAGGGAGTAGTCAAGTGGGCAAAAGTGGTCTATTAAATAAATACGTAAGTTTCAGAAAGTTGAGTGATTCATATAAGGAAATATGATGCAGATAGAATTCAGAAGCTAGGAAAGAAACTGCCAGGAGTGTCAGGCACTCTTGAGATGAGGCAATGTTATGCACAGCAGCAAAGAGCAGATAAGCTGCTTATTTCTCTTACAGTGCACAGCATAGATTCCACAAAGCCTCTAGTACAGATCTGAGTTCTTGATTAAAAGTGGTTGATAGTTGAGAAGCACAGTGAAAATGATCTTGGAGAACCCCAGGCACATAGCTAGAGTTGAGTCATACAGTAATACAGCTTGGAAAGGGGCCCTTCAGCCTACCATGTCCATGCTGACCACAGCATCCTTCCTGCTAGTCCCAGTTGCCCACATTCAACCTGTAACCCTCCAAGCCCATTCCCTCCATGTATCTATTGAAATGTCTCTAAAATGTTGCAACTATATCTGCCTCGACCAACTTATCTGGCATCTCATTCCAGGTACTCACTACCTTCTGTATAAAGAGGTTATCTCTCGGGTCTCTCCCCTCGTATCTGTGTCCTCAAGTTTTGGACTCCCCAAACCTGGTGAAAAGATTATGACAATCCACTTTACACATATCCCTTATGATTTTATAAACTTCTATCAGATCGCCCCCTCATTCTCCTATACTCCAGGGTATAAAGATCCAGTGTAGCCAACATCTCCCTATAGCTCAAGCCCTCTAGTCCAAACAGCATCCTTGCAAATCTCTTCTACACCCTCTCCTGCTTGATAATGTCTTTCCTTCATAAGGGTGTCCAAAGTGTACACAAGACTCTAAGTGCGGTCTCACCAGTGACTTATCTAACTGCAACAAAATGTTCCTACTTTTAAACTCAATGCCCTATCTGATGAAGGCCAGTGTACTAAATGCCTTCTGACAAAGCTATCCAATAGTTCAACTCACAGAACTACTTGCAGTTAATGTCAATAGTAATCTAAAGAAGGGTTTCAAGACCAGTCAACACATAACGAATAATTTGAAAGCTAACCTTCACTACTTGGAAAGAAAAGTACAAAATGGAATCCAAGAATTTGGGTGCACCCTCTCATAGAATATGGAGGATCCAAATATCTGGTATTCTCCCCTGATCACCTGTGGGAACTCAAATCCAAATCATACTCAGAATCTGACTTCATGATATTAATTCCTGTTAGAGTGTCATTTTCAGCCAAGCCTAGTTTTGTTTGGATATTCAGCCAAAAATGTCAATACAGAAATGCATGTTGTCTCACTTACCTACAAGGGTAGAGGCTCTAAAATGAAGAACATCACAGACCTAATAAGGTCATAAACTCACAGCCAAGGACAAAGATATCTTTAGCATCATTTCAATATAGCAGGAAGAAGAGCAGAAAAATATCATATGTAGAGAAAACAGTAGCATGCTATGAAAGTTAATGTGTATAAAGAAATCCAGGTGATCTGAAGTTATAAACAGAAAATGCTGTAATCAGCATCTGTGGAGTGAGAAACAGTTAATGAGTCTGGTCAATAACCTTTTTTCGCAACTAGAAGATAGGAATTGAACACAAATAGCAGAGGGGGGCAAAGTGGAGGGAAAAATAATTTATGTGAAAGGATGGAGGCAGTGGCAAGAGTGCTGAGAGGGGTAGATGAAGGCTTATTAACTTTTGTTAATTTGTCTAGACAAGGTGTAAACAGATAGAACATTGAAGAAGAATAAAATAAAAATTGAACTATAGGAACAAAACACTGCAGTTACTAGAAATCTAAAGCAATGAAACAGAATGCTGGAATTAGCCAGCATGCCAAGCAGCAGCTGTGAAATTATTAACAGCTGATTTGACAAGTATTCCTCCAAACAATTCTGATACAAGGCGAAAAGATTAGGTATCTTAAACTGTTGAATTCTGTTCTGGGTCTTGAGGGCTTTAACGTGCTGAATCAAAATATAAAATGGTGTACTTCAAACTTACAATGGAACACAAAATTCAAAGACAGAGAAATCACATTGGGAGTGAAATGGAGAAGTGACAGACCTTGTTCTAAAATGTGCCTGTTCCTTTAATTTTTTTTGGTGCTTTTGCAGGTAAGTTTACAGTGCATACATTGTCTTAATCTTGTGTTTTCATTACATGTATGAGAATGTGTTTAGACATTCATTAAAATATATAAACTAAGATTCCTGATAGGTAACTTGCTGATTTTTTTTTAGTGCAGATGAAAACACATTTTTTTCCAATTAATCCAACCAAACCAATTTTTTCAGATAATACTTGCAAGCTAGTACTTTGTTCTACAGGTGCATGGATATTATCTGGACATAAATTCTAGCATTCTGAGAGCAGTAGGCTTTACCCACAATGCCTGAACATTTCCAATGTCCATTATTTTGACAGTGTACGCTGGTACTAGTAAACTTTCTGATGGCAGATAATTTCATAACAATTAGAATGAATTTCCTATACTGACACAGAAAGAGGCTACTTGGTCTGTTAGACTCAGGTCAGCTCTCTTAAACTCTCTCACAATATTCTGTACCACTGTGACTTATTCTCTCTCTCACACACAAATAAGTCCCATTTTGACAATCTTCATTAAGGAATAATTATTGTAGGCAATTAATCTACTACCATGTTGTTTGGGATATAGGAGGAAATCGGACCACCCTGAGTAAACCTACGCAGACATGGAGAGAACATTCAAACTTCGCACAGATAGCACCCGAGATCAGGATCAAATCTGGGTCCTTGGAACTGCGAATTGCAGTAAATGGCATTTAAAATATGCCATAAATTAAAATCTTTACAACAAAACTACACTCCCTTTCAGTCAAGAATCACTTATTAAGGTTGAAGCTACTGGTCCAAACTACATAAACCTGTACTAAAATAGAAGTGCTGAGTGGTGATCTTATGGAAGTATTGTTATCGAAATAGAAAAGATAAATCTAGAATATTACTTAAAACTGTGAAGCAGGAACAAATTTTAAGCATATTCACATCCTTAACTGCATCTAAAAACAAAAAAAATGTTAACTGAGGTATCTAACAGCAGACAATAATCTGAATATGAATTACACCAGATAAATAGGTATAGTATACAAGTTAAATGTATGCAATAACAAGTATTAATCCTACTAGCATTATTTATAGTTGATATGTTTTGATATTGGTTTATATTTGATACCATATGCACCAAATGAAAAAGTTACTTGAAAAAGTAAGATTTTGATTCTATAAAGTGGATTCTTAAAAGTAAAATATAATCACATGAATTGAAATTTATAGTGCCTTGATAAAGTATTCAGCCCCCACAACTATTTTCACATTTTACTGCATCATCTTCTAAATTTAAAATATATTGAAGTAGGATTTTTGAGCTAATCTATAAAACATTGTGCATCATATCATATCAAAAGAAAAATTCCAAAGCATGTCGATAATTTACTAAAAATTAAAAACCAAAATTGTGAGGTTGAAAAAGTATTTATCCCCATCGTAATTACAATGTTTACCTTCCGCAGATGCAATAAATATTATCTCACCAACTCACCCAATTTGTTGATGTAGAAAATTGGAGGATCATCTGTTTTCAATTAATTTATAAGAATAAATCCCCCCTCTCTCTGTAAGTCTAACAGTATGATAGATCTTCACCAGATCAAACCAAAATGAAGACAAAAGAGCACTCAAGACAAGTCTGGGGAATGATAGTAGAGAAGCAGAATCTGAGGAAGGGTACAAGATCATCTTAAGGGCACTGAACATACCTTGGAGCTTAGTGCAGTCTATTGTGAAAAAGTGGAAAAATATGAAACCACAGCCACCCCTCTAAACTTAGTCACCAGAGAAGAATGGCACTTGTAAGAGATTGAAAAGTATGGTGGAGGAAGCATCATGTTCTGGGGATGCTGTGATGCCAACAGTCACTCTGGGCTGCAGAAGTCAGTGGCTGGAACTGGAGATGAATTCATGGCTTCACAATACCTGAGGCCTTGCACGTAAAACATATTTATGGAAGAGTGGCAAGAAAGAAGTCCTAGCTAATTAAAAAAAAATTGTTGCCCGTAAGAACTTTGCAAAGCATCACTTAGAAGATACAGTAAAGATGTAGAAGAAGGTCTTGTGGTTGGATGAAACTAAAGTGGTAGTATGTATGGCGTGAATTTAATGCTGTGTATCAGCCAGGTAATACCATCCCTACTGTAAAGTACGCTGGAAGTAGCATCATGCTATGAAGATGCTTTTCAGCAGCAAGGACTGGAAATGTGGTTAGGATTGACGTGAAAATTAATGCTGCTAAATTCAGAAAGATCCTGGATAAAAACTTGCTAGCCTCTGCCAGAAAGCTTATACTGGGAAGGAAGTCTGTCTTTCAGAAGGACGACCCAAAGCACACTTCCTGAGCAACCATGAAGTGGCTTTTAATGAAGAAAATTTATGTCCCTGAGAGCCCCAGTCAGTGTCTTGATCTTAACCTGATCAAGCATCTCTGGCAAGACCTCAGAATTGTTTTCCACCACTACTCCCCAACTAACCTGGCAAAGCTTGAGCAATTTTGCAAGGAGGAAAGGGCAAATCTTGTTCTATCACATTGTGCAAACTTAATGAGACTTATCCAAAAAGACTACTGGCTGTAATAGCTGTGAAAGGTAGTCCAACTAAGTCCTGAGCAAAGGGGGTGAATATTTTTGAACTGCTGACATTTCAGGGTTTGAATTCTTAAGTTTTTCATGCTTACAATTTTCCCTATTTTTTGGAGGGGTCTACTGTGAAAAAAAGGACCATGTGATTCACAAGTAAAAATTCTTAGTTAAATTGGTTAAAATCCCTGGTTGTAATACTCATTTATGTGAACAAAAGGTTGGGGACTAAGTACTTTTTGAAGGCACTGTAAATTTAACTTAATCTTGAAATTATTAACATTTCACAATGCTGGACATTTGCTTATTTGGTAAAAAGAACAAATTCTATAAACTTTTACATACTACATGTTCTTGGCAAAAGCATACTTATTGCATATATTTCAACCAATTGCCATACCAACACAGACTCGCCCATCAAGTCCAATAGCCAGGCCAGGAGGACATTCACATCTGTAGGAGCCATCTGTGTTCACACACCGTCCATTCATGCAAATTCCTGGTGTCTGTGCACACTCATCAATGTCTGTGGAAAAGTAGAGGGACAGTAATAAACTAAAGTATGCATTATAATTCAACAATTTCAGCTAATAAGCTTTTAAGTGTGTTTTGTGTTGATTTCAGACTTACATCATTTGCAGTATCTTTCCTTCAATGATTTTACTTTCAGTTAAACATTCTCCAGGCCATTTTTAAAAAAAAATTATTTGCTTGTCCCATCAGCACTCTCATGTGATTTGTGCTATCATCATTTAATGGCGCTTACTTTTCATCCAAATTCACTTTTTTGTTCTCTTCTCCACTTGACCTATCTATTGCCAGTTCCACTAATAGACCCAAAACACTAACTGCATTCCTCTCTCGAAGGTATTGCTTTAGCTGCTGAGCACTTCTGGTGTATGGACGCATGTTAATTAAAAGTTGAGACAATCAGCAATCGTCCAAACAACTTACTAGCAACTTAAGTGTTCCAAGTTTCTGTATATCAGAGCTTATTACTACTACAATATAATGGCCAGCCCACAGTATTACTTTGTTCTTTTAGATTAAAAATATTTCTTGCCATTTTTCCCTTTAATAACATGTCTGCTGACATCACTGTTCTTTTATATTCATGATTTGCAATTTGGATGGAATATCAAAATACACTTAATTCATTAACATAAGAAGTTCTACAGAAAAGCAACACACACAAAATGCTGGAGGAATTCAGCAGGTCAGGCAGCATCTATGGAGAATAAACAGTCAACATTTCAGGCCAGGACCCTTCAACAGAACTGGAAAGGAAGAGGTTAGAAGACAGGATAAGAAGATAGGGGGAGAGGAAGGAGTATAAACTGGCAGATGATAGGTGAAACCAGGTGAGGGGGAAGGAGGGTGTTGAAGTAAGAAGCTGGGAGGTTATAGGTAATACATAGGTGATAGAAGCTGGGAGGTAAAGAGATGGGTCTGATATCAGAGGAGAGTGTTTTATGGGAGTAAGGGAAGAAAGAGAAGCACAAAGGGAGGTGATGGGCAGATGAGAAGAGAAGAGGGGAAACAGAGTGTGGGATGGAAAAGGAGACAATAGCGAGGCACTGAGATTATTGGGAGTTAGAGAAACCTATGATCATGCCATCAGATTGGATTCTACTTAAATGGAATATGAGGCCTCATCAGGACAGCAGAGCAAGCCATGTACTGACATGTCAGAGTGGGAATGGGAAGTAGAATTAAAATGGGTGGCCACCAGGGTTGAGGAAAGTACCTGATGAAGCTGCCTCAGTATTGGGTCTCACTAAAGTAGAGGAGGTTGCACCAGAGGCACCAGATATAGTAGCTGACTTTGACAGTCTTGCAGGTGAGGTGTCACCTCATCGGTAAGGACTGTTTAGGCCTCTGAATGTTACTGAGGGGGGAAGTATAGAAATAGGGATAGCACTTGTCCTGATTACAGGGTTAAGTGCCCGCAGGATGATGAATGGGGAGGGATTTTATTTTATTTCCAATTTGCTGCAAGAATGAGTAATTTAATTGTAACTTTAAGTAGGCCTTATCACTCTTAAGGATCACAGTGATTCACTTATTCTAACTAAAACTGTTAGAAGTAATGGAAGAGATTAAATTGTATCAGGAATGTTTATAATATTTACACGATTAGGTTATCTTATGATGAAGTGCACAGTGGAAAACATCCAAAGAAATAGTAAGTGTTCAAGGCCAACACATTGCTGTCAGGATTAACATATAGAGAATCCTGGATGTTGAAAAACATTGAGGAGTGAATAAAGAGGAAAAGAGGAAGCATATGACAAATATTGGGAACATCTGATGGGTAAGGCCTGTCAAGATCATAAAAAGTGTTGGGAGTCACTTAAAGGGGAAATTATGAAGGCAAGAGAAATCACGGGCATACTGGATTAAGGTAAATATGAAAGTATTCTATAACCATATAATGGACTAAAGAATAACTCAAGGAAAGTCGGGCCCATTGGAACAATAGGAGCAACCTATGCATGGAGCTAGAAGACATGGGTGAGGTCAGAAATGAAAACTTTTCATTGGTATTCACAAGGGAGACAGGCCTTGTAGTTAGAGAATTCAGTAAAGGGGTAGGTGAAATACTAGTGCAGATCTCCACTAATAAAGAGGAAGTACTGTATGTATTAACAGGCTTAAAAGTGAATAAACCCCGGGACTAGATTTGGTTTATCTCAGGTTGCTCCAAGAAGTAATGCAAGAGACCGCTGGTGCCCTGGATGAGATTTTTAAATCTTCATTGGACACAAATGAGGTACCAGATTATAGGACAGCATACATGGAGCCCACCCCTTTTGAAGAAAGGCAGCAGGGTAAAGCCTGGTAAGTACAGAGCTGTGAGCCTAACCTTAATGGCAAGGATGATAGTCGACAAAATTCTGAAGAAGAGGAGAGGATTAATGGAAAGGAAGGGTCTAAACAGAAACAGTCTATGTGGCTTTGTCAAGGCTAGATCCTGTCTAACCAATTTGACTGGATTATTTTAAAAGTTAATAAAGTGTATAAAATAGCACAG
The DNA here is from genome assembly GCF_030028105.1 of Mobula birostris. Classification (NCBI taxonomy): domain Eukaryota; kingdom Metazoa; phylum Chordata; class Chondrichthyes; order Myliobatiformes; family Myliobatidae; genus Mobula; species Mobula birostris. The sequence continues at coordinate 16,113,523 of NC_092387.1, read as the reverse complement.
AGCAGTAGATGTGATTTACGCAGACTCCACTAAAGCTTTTGGCAAAGTCCTATCTGGGAGACAGGGTCAAAAAAGTTGGGAAACTAGATTCAAAATGGGCTTGGCAATAGGAGACAAAAGGTAACAATAGAGGATTATTTTCTGATTGGAGGTGTGTGACTTCTGATGTACCGTGAGGATCAGTACTGGGGCCCTTGTTCATAATTTAGGTAAATAACTTGGATACAGGAGGCAAGATCAGCAAGCTAGTGGGCGACACGAAGATTGGTAGAGTTGTTGATAGTGTGGAAGTTACTCTGAAGCTGTGGGGAGTTATCTATTTTTCAGTGAAATGGACTGAAATATGGCAGGAAGAATTTAATTCAGACAAATTAGAGTCGATGCCTCTTGGGAGCATTAATAAGGCTAGGATAAACACCACGTATGGTTGGGTCTTAGACAGTATTGATCAGAGGGATCTCTGAGTACGTCCATTGACCCACTGAAGGTGGTAACACAAGTATTTGACATAATTAGCAAGGCATAGGGGATAGTGGCCTTCATTAATTGGGACAATGAGTACAGAATTAGAGAGTTTATATAATATTATAAAACCTTGGTGTGCATGCAGTTCTGGTCACCAAATTATAGTACAGATGTGAGAGGACTAGAAAGGACATAGATAGGTTCACCAGAATGTTCTTTGGGGTGGAGCAATTCAGTTAAGAGGAGAGAATGGAGTTTATTCTCTCAAGAGCAGAGGAGATTAAGAAGAGACATGATTAAAATATATAAAATTATGAGGAGTAGAAATAGGGGAAGCTGCAGGAAACTTTTCCCCATATCAGAGGTAAATAGATAAAACTTATACAGCGGGCAGCGTAGTTTGTAGGCTGTGGAATGAGCCAGGAGCAGAGTGAAGGCTTAAGAGCTGTGGCTAAACGGGCTTAGGCGGAAACGGGCAAGGCGAAGAGGGTTTGGTTTTTTATTTTTTTTCCTGTTATTTGAAGAGAGGGGGAAGTATGAGTGTGAGGGCAACTTGTTGTTCTCAGTGCCGGATGTGGGAGGTAGTGGAGTCTCCCAGCCTCCTGGATATCCACATCTGCGCCAGGTGCGTCGAGATGCAGCTCCTAAGAGATCGCATTAGGGAACTGGAGCTGCAGCTTGATGACCTTCGTCTTGTCAGAGAGAGTGGGGAGTTAATAGAGAGGAGTTACAGGCAGGTGGTCACACCAGGGCCACAGGAGGCAGACAAGTGGGTCAAAGTTAGGAGGGGGAATAGGAAGAATCAGGTAATAGATAGTACCCATGTGTCTGTGGCTGTACCCCTTGACAATAAGTACTCCTGTCTGAGTACTGTTGGGAGGGATAGCATACCTGGGGGAAGCAACACTAGCTGTGCCTCTGGCACACAGTCCGGCCCTGTAGCTAAGAAGGGTAGGGAATAGACGAGGAGGGCAGTAGTAATAGGGGACTCAATAGTCAGGGGGGTCAGATAGACGATTCTATGGACAAAGTCCGGAGACCCGGATGGTAGTTTGTCTCCCTGGTGCCAGGGTCCAGAATGTTTCTGATGGCGTCCAAGAGATCCTGAAGTGGGAGGGAGAGGAGACAGAGGTCGTGGTACATATAGGTACCAATGACATAGGTTGGAAAAGGGGAGAGATTCTGAAAGAAGAATATAAGGAGTTAGGAAGGGAGTTGAGAAAAAGGACTGCAAAGGTAGTAATCTCGAGATTACTTCCTGTGCTACGCATCAGCGAGAGTAGGAATGCAATGAGATGTAGGATAAATACGTGGCTGAGGGATTGGAGCAGGGGGCAGGGATTCGTGTTTTTGGATCATTGGGACCACTATTGGCGCAGGGGTGACCTGTACAAAGGGGACGAGTTGCACTTGAATCGTAGGGGGACGAATATCCTGGCGGGGAGATTCGCGAGGGCTACTGAGGTGACTTTAAACTAGAATGGTTGGGGGGAGGGAATCAAATTAAGGAGACTAGGAGAGGTGAGGTTGATGTCGGGGAAAAGGAAGAAAAAGATAACAAAGTTTGCTCCATTAAGGATAAACAGAGAGTGGGAGGTGGAGAGTTTCTCAAATGCATCTATTTTAATGCTAGGAACATTGTAAGAAAGGTGGATGAGCTTAGAGCATGGATTGATACCTGGAAATATGATGTTGTAGCTATTTGTGAAACATGGTTGCAGGAGGGGTGTGATTGGCAACTAAATATTCCAGGATTTCGTTGCTTCAGGTGTGATAGAATAGGAGGGGTAAGAGGGGGAGGTATTGCATTGCTAGTCAGAGAAAAGATAACAGCGGTGCTCTGGCAGGATAGATTAGTGGACTCGTCTAGGGAGGCTGTTTGGGTGGAATTGAGGAATAGGAAAGGTGTTGTGACGCTTATTATAGACCACCTAATGGGGACCGAGAACTGGAGGAGCAAATTTGTAAGGAGATAGCAGACATTTATAGTAAGCACAAGGTTGTGATTGTGGGAGATTTTAATTTTCCACACATATACTGGGAAGCCTATTCTGTAAAAGGGCTGGATGGTTTGGAGTTTGTCAAATGTGTGCAAGGTAGTTTTTTGGAGCAATACATAGAGGTACCAACTAGAGAAGGAGCAGTGTTGGATCTCCTGTTAGGGAATGAGACAGGGCAGGTGACGGAGGTATGTGTTGGGGAGCACTTCAGGTCAAGTGATCACAATACCATTAGTTTCAGTGTCATTATGGAGAAGGATAGGACTGGACCTAGGATTGAGATTTTTGATTTGAGAAAGGCTAACTTTGAGGAGATGCGAAAGGATTTAGAAGGAGTGGATTGGGACAATTTGTTTTATGGGAAGGATGTAATAGAGAAACAGAGGTCATTTAAAAGGGAAATTTTGAGGGTTCAGAATCTTTATGTTCCTGTTAGATTGAAAGAAAAGGTTAAAAGTTTGAGAGAGCCATGGTTTTCTAGGGATATTGGAAACTTGGTTCGGAACAAGAGAGGGATCTTCAATAAATTTAGGCAGCTTGAAGTTAATGAGGTACTTGAAGAATATAAAGAATGTAAAAAGAACCTTAAGAAAGAAATTAGAAAAGCTAAAAGAAGATATGAGGCTGCTTTGGCAAGTAAGGTGAAAATAAATCCAAAGGGTTTCTACAGTTATGTTAGTGGCAAAAGGATAGTGAGGGATAAAATTGGTACCTTGGAGAATCAGAGTGGACGGCTATGTGCGGAGCCAAAAGAGATGGGGGAGATTTTGAACAATTTCTTTTCTTCGGTATTCACTAAGGGGAAAGATATTGAATTGTGTAAGGTAAGGGAAACAAGTAGGGTAGTTATAGAAACTATGATGATCAAAGAAGAGGAAGTACTGGCGCTTTTAAGGAATATAAAAGTGGATAAGTCTCCGGGTCCGGACAAGATATTCCCTAGGACCTTGAGGGAAGTTAGTGTAGAAATAGCAGGGGCTCTGACAGAAATATTTCAGATGTCATGAGAAACAGGGATGGTGTCGGAGGATTGGCGTATTGCTCATGTGCTTCCATTGTTTAAAAAGGATTCTAAGAGTAAACCTGGCAATTATCGGCCTGTGAGTTTGACGTCAGTGGTGGGTAGATTGATGGAAAGTATTCTTAGAGATTGTATATATAATTATCTGGATAGACAGAGTCTGATTATGAACAGTCAACATGGATTTGTGCGTGGAAGGTCATGTTTGACAAATCTTATTGAATTTTTTGATGAAGTTACTAAGAAAGTTGACGAGGGTAAAGCGGTGGATGTTGTCCATATGGACTTCAGTAAGGCCTTTGACAAGGTTCCACACGGAAGGTTAGTTAGGAAGGTTCAATCGTTAGGCATTAATATGGAAGCAGTAAAATGGATTCAGCAGTGGCTAGATGGGAGACGCCAGAGAGTAGTGGTGGATAACTGTGTCTCAGATTGGAGGACGGTGTGTAGCAGTGTGCCTCAGGGATCTGTACTGGGTCCAATGTTGTTTGTCATATATATTAGTGATCTGGATGATGGGGTGGTAAATTGGATTAGTAAGTATGCAGGTGATACTAAGATAGGTGGCGTTGTGGATGATGAGGAAGGTTTTCAAAGCTTGCACAGAGATTTAGGACAGTTAGAAGAGTGGGCTGAAAGATGGCAGATGGAGTTTAATGCTGAAAAATGTGAGGTGCTACATTTTGGTAGGACTAATCAAAATAGGACATACATGGTAAATGGTAGGGCATTGAAGAATGCTGTAGAACAGAGGGATCTAGGAATAATGGTGCATAGTTCCCTGAAGGCGGAATCTCATGTGGATAGGGTGGTGAAGAAAGCTTTTGGTATGCTGGTCTTTATTAATCGGAGCATTGAGTATAGGAGTTGGGATGTAATGTTGAAATTGTATAGGGCATTGGTAAGGTCAAATTTGGAGTATTGTGTACAGTTCTGGTCACCGAATTATAGGAAAGATGTCAACAAAATTGAGAGCGTACAGAGGAGGTTTACTAAAATGTTGCCTGGGTTTCATCTCCTAAGTTAAAGAGAAAGGTTGAACAAGTTAGGTCTTTATTCTTTGGAGCGTAGAAGGTTGAGGGGGGACTTGATAGAGGTGTTTAAAATTATGAAGGGGATTGATAGAGTTGACATGGATAGGCTTTTTCCATTGAGAGTGGGGAAGATTCAAACAAGAGGGCGTGAGTTGCGAGTTAAAGGACCAAAGTTTAGGGGTAACATGAGGGGGAACTTCCTTACTCAGAGAGTGGTAGCTGTGTGGAACAAGCTTCCAGCAGAAGTGGTTGAGGCAGGTTTGATGTTGTCGTTTAAAGTTAACTTGGATAGATATATGGACAGGAAAGGAATGGAGGGTTATGGGTTGATTGCAGGTCGGTGGGACTAGGTGAGAGTAAGAGTTGGGCTGTTCCCGTGCTGTAATAGTTATATGGTTATATGGTTAAAACTGGAGGACATTGCTTCAGGTAACAGGAAAGCAGTTCCGAGGGGAAATCAGAGGAATTTTCTTTCACCAAATAATGTAAGTACCTAGAATACCTGAGAGACTATTAAAACTCAATTACTGACAATATGTAAGTGTCAAGATGAACACTTGAATCAGTTAAGTATACAGAACTATTGATCAACTGCTGGGTGATGGGTTAAGACTGAAAGGTGGTGATTGGCATGGACTAGTTAGGCTGTTTGACCTGATTTCGTACTGCATGATTTCATACTGTTTTTGGCTAGTTACAACTATCGTAACATAGGGTATGTAAGATCTTGCTAAAAAAGCACCATGATCTTGCATAAAAATAACCTAATTTTCAAAGAATCCCGCTTGTACTACTTTCAGTTCTTTCACAACTGTTTCCAAGCACTTGCTTAGGCAGCACTCATAAGGAGCTGAAAGCAATGAAAAAAGTCAGCATTAAGACACTTACACATAGGAAGTTTATTGAAACCATTGAAACAAAGATGCTATGCATCTTAAATAACCTTTGCAGCAAGAATTTTATCAATGGCATTGTAAGAAATTGCCTTAAAATATATTTTGAGGATGTGTTGCTGCCCGATTCATGTTGAGATTTAGTAAATCCAAAAATCAAATTTCAAAAATTGGCAGGCTGCAGAATATGGTGACAGATTCTGTCAACTATTCGCTCAAGAAATTAAGTGACGAGGACCATATCCTGATTAACTCATTTTGTTTTGTTCTGTTTGATGCCAAAGTGTTGAAAAGTGACGTAAATGCTATCCATTTATAATTCAACTGTCAATATGTGGCAATCATTCTGAGGCAGAAATTATGGAGATCCAACCTGAAGCTTCAAACAAAATTCTAAGCATCATTAGAGTTTTTTATTGCTGACTCTCTGAAACAATGTTAACATTGCCTGCTCTCTGTGATGAGCCTAAAAGATTATAAGGTGCTAAGTTGAAGAAGAACAAGAGAATTATCCCTGAGTGCCTTACAACATTATACCATTGCCCTTCCACCTCTGCTTCAAATTTCATATTGATATTATCAAATGTGTTATGACAAAATGAATTGATATAGAAGCACTTCAAAACTATCTCATTAGTGGTAAAAAGTTCTGGAAGTATTGTTCTCTCTAAACTGCGCAGGTGCGTGGCCACACAGTATTTGAAATGCTCCCACAAACATGCCTCTGTTGCGACACAGCTGGGATTTTATTTTATATAGTGTTTATATTAAGGTGCCTTGCAGTTTTCAACTGTATAAAATTTTCTTGCTCAGAGCAATGGTAGGTCTGTGCAGCTGTTAAAAAAAAAGTTAGGGGAATCATTGTCTGGAAGTCCTGAGGCTTTAGTTTATAACCGCTTTCCTTTTTTTAAGGACACCACAATTCTCTTGTTCAGCAAAACGATAACATCTCTTGCAAGAACCTGAGAAAGTTTAAAGTTTAGTTTAAAGACTCAACTCTCAGGTGGTGTCTCTGACAGTGTTTTGGTCCCTCAGCATTGCACAGTTGTGTCAGCTTAAATCTTTGTGCTCAGACTCTGTAATGAGAATTGAATCCCTAATATTCTGAATAACTATTGATAGTAAACAATTAAACTTAATGGTACTGAAGATTTTAGAACTTGTTATACACAGAATCTATTTACAATATACAGGGTCTAGCTGCAAAGTGAATTACATATTATACAAATACGATTAAACAAAGGGAGAGTTCAATAATTAAATTATCACTGAATTATCTAGACTGGGTTTTTTCAACCTTTTTGCCTTTGAGGAACCCTTGAAATAATTTTCAGGTCTCAGGGAACCCCTAATGTAAAAATTATTATGTCTACAGCTCACGGTACGTTAGTGTTTATCAGGAAGTTGTAAATGTAATAATCCAAAAATAATTGTCAGTGCTCTTTTGAGTGCAGAATGAACATTTAGCCAACCTTTCTTGAAAAAAAAATACAGGTAGTTAAGCTTAGCTTACCCATCTTGAAATTAATTTCTTTCCATTTCATAAATTTTTAAAACTCGTAAGGCAAACATAATAAATTTCTGTTGAATAACTGGCTGAAGCTAAATGGGATTTAATTTTTCTGAAGGTAGGCTCAGTATATTTAATTTAAATAAAGGTTGTGAATTGATTCTAATTAATGCTATTTACACCATGAAACTTAATTGACAATGTTGAATAATAAAGTTACTAAAACCATAAGCCAAAGCAATATGAATAAAAATATAGCCTAAGACACAATTTTATACAAAACTTTGAAAAAACATTTTCTTATTAAGTGACATGATCAGGCTCAAATATAGGCCTAGCATGTGAAACCTGTGCTTGTTTTTTTGCTGCATAAATACTCAATTCTGGGTGAAACTTGATATAAGCCCACACGGATTTCACCTTCAACTGAAATCAGACAATTTCTATCTTTGCTCTTGATGCTTGTTAAACAAGAAAAAGCTTGCTCACACATCTGTGAAGTTGAAAACTGCAGCAAAACATTCATTGCTTTCTTATGAATGGCAGGATACTCTTCTTTTACAGAAATCCACAACTTATCCAGGAGTAAGTCGGTAAATCTCATTTTGAGTGCACGATCAGACTGCAGCTCACAAAGTTCTTCCTCTTCTCTCAAAGTCAAGTTCCCAGGCTGAGCAGAAGATTCAGAGAATCTCACCCAGTCATACACTTGTGTTGAAAGGAGGAAAATACTGTTCAATTTTGTTCTGCAGTTCTTCCAGGTGGTTTTCAATAAGACTTTCTGATATCCTTTCTCATTCTCGAGCCCAAGCAGCAATGGAAACATTCCAAGATTTCCTTTTGCAACATGATTTTCCCCAAAGATTCAGTTTCCTTTTAAATCTAAGAATCTTGTCACTTAAAGTCAAAACATTTTCTCCGGGGCCTTGCAGAGACTCATTCAACTAGTTCATGTGATGAAAAATGTCTGCTAAGTAGGCTAGTTTCTGCAGTCATCCTTCATCTTCAAAGCACTCAGCAAAATCTGGCCTACTGTTTTTTTAAAAGTACCCCTGCAATTTGCCTTTCAGCTCAAGCGTCAGGATTTTCTTTTTTAACAAGAGAAACGAAACCTCTCATGGAGACAACAATTGATGGGGCACCATCAGTACAGGTGCCAAAACAGTTCCTCTAAGACAGACCTTTTGTTTCCAGATATGAAGACAAAACATGAAACTTGGCCTTTGCTTGTTTCAGGCATCTCTTTGCAACAGAAAAGTTTTCTTGAATTTCACCATCATTTACAAATCCTATGAATGCTACGACATGACATTTATTGGAGAAATCTGTCGATATGTAAACCTGGATAGAGAAACTGTTGTTTTTCAGTTTATCACATAAAACCTCTTCAGCATGTGGCATGTCATCAATACGTCCACTTATCGTACTGTATGAGAGTACGATAAGTCCTCTTATTGTACTCGTTTCAAATTCTCATACTGCATCTTGTCCTAGCATTTTACCCACTATAATTTTACATGTTGACATTATTAAATTCTCACCAACTGTGTGACTTTTCCTTTTCTGGGTAATAAGTTCTACTACTAAATAACTTGCTTCCTGAATATTTTTACTGACTGTGACATTATTAACAAAAACTTTACTCTGTTTGCTTTGAGATTCCAATGGCCAGTTAAAATAATCAGCACTTTTATGTATCATATGGCTGTGATTTGTAGTTCAGTGGCTTTTCAATTTTGCTGGAGCCTTTGCTGCATTTGCAAGTTGTTTGCCACAGACTAGGCACAATAGAATACAACAGTTTGGATCACCAGTGCATGTAAAACCCATTGATAAGTAGCTATCATTGTAAAGATGGACTTTTTTGTGTCCACTTTTGCACTAGTACGGTGAAATGATTCAGAAGATTGTAATTCTTCATCATTAACCTTATCAGAATTCTCTGTAAACTTAGGCCTAGAATCCTTCTCTTCCACTTCACACTTCCTTTTCAAAAATTGGCACATTGGACATGTCTGTAAAATTCCTTGTTTAGAATGAAAATTTCCCTCAAGTTTCTACACCCGTAGAGTTTGCCTGCTCCCATAAGTCAGTTAGTGGCATGGAAGTGGTGCCTGGGAGAGATAATTCAGGAAGGAGAGGCTGATGTCACAACTAAAGTTGGGTGAGTCCATTCAATGCTCGGAAAATGCACTTCATTAGCCTACCATCCTCCCCTCTGTGCGATATACTGCTCACCAATTATCAATATCCTCCTCTATCTCGTGTCAAAAACTGAGAATGAACTCAACCAAATAAACATGGTCCTACTGCACAATGCCATATTGGGCTGGAAGACCTCTAACAAGATTGCTAATGAAATTGCTCAGTCACTGCCCACCACTACAAGCACTGCTGTTGCGCAAAGTTCAAAAAATGATGTGTATTTTTTTTAATCATGATCTCTTGTGGAACCCGAGGAAACCCTGATCTAGATGGTGAGTACACTGTCCTGATCAACATACTTTAACAAACTCCTTCATAAGTATTTCAATTAACTAATTAAGGACTTCAACATGAATGTCTGAAAAAGAAGGGATTGCAGAAGATGACCAATGCAGATCTTTCCATCATAACAAAGATGTGTCCATTTTATAATCATTTAGAATCAGTGGCTACAAGGTGTACCTGGGATCAGGTATGAAAGTATACGCTCATATATTCAAAGCTTGGTACCTTCTTGAACAGGGTTGGAGAGAGGCAAATAGATACTAAAGTCCTATCCCTCCACCCACTAATATATTTGTATCTACTTTTGAAATATTATCAGTGATTGATTGGAATGGACTCATTAATTATTATATAATAAATGGAATTTCCTGTGTTCAAAAACATCAATAGTGCTTTGTAACTAGAATATTTTAAGGTAGTCCATTGCTAGTGTTACACGTTATTTAGCAAGTTATAATACGAGCTACTTATGAGTATTTTTCTGGCAACATGCAGAAACCTTTTGGAATTCAGATAATCTGTATAATAAACTTACCAATGCATACTCGTCCATTTGATATCAACTCAAAGCCAGGTTTGCATATGCACTTGAAGCTGCCATCTTCATTGATACACATTCCATTCATGCACATGTTTCTTTGGGAGCACTCATCAAGGTCTGAAACATATTACAGCAGTAAATTGCACACAGTTTTAATAGTAACATGTTCTGAGGATTTATATTTTTTCCAAATGAACAGCATGATTAACATTTATATTACTGGGGGAGCATTTAGTAAACAGTGATCACAGCATTATAAAGTTCAGAATAACTATAGAAAAGGAAACAGAATATTGAAGGATCTTTAAGTTAGAGATATTTCAGCTACAGTATAAATACGTTTCCGTGAGGAAGAAAGGCTCCAGAATTAAGGCAAATTTTCCCATGTAACTAAAGTGTAATATAAAGCAGGGAAGTGAAAGTCAGGCTGATTACATAAAATTTAAAGGGAATATTTAAAAAGGAAATACATGAGAAAAAGGAAGATATGATAAAAGAATGGAAGCAGAAAGGAATCCAAAAATATTGTATAGAAACATTAACCAGAAAAAGATAAGAATAGAGGTGAAGTTGATCAGAGAAGAAATGGAGGAAAAGGATATGGCTGAGACAGCTATGGCTACATTGGTCTTCACCAAGAGAGAAAAAGCTGCTGGAATCTCAGCAAAAGAGGTGGAGCTTTAGATTTGAGATAAGCCAAAAATTGATAGACTTGAGGTGCTAGAAAGGCTAGTTGCCCTTAAAAGTGAATTAATCACCCAATTTTGATGGGATACAGCTGAGAGAAGAAGGGTAATTGCAAGCCCCTGTATGTAATCTTTCAAACATCTGGAGAACTAGCAGCAGTACTTGCTTGGAAAATAGCATATTTTACACACTTGTTCAAAGTAAAGCAAAAAGATAAAACTAGTAACTACAGACTAGTTAGATGTCATAAGCAAAACTGTATGTGACCAACAAAAGAACTTACTTATGGAGTAACAGACCGATGAGTATAATAAGGTTGAAGTGATCTGCATGGACTTCCTAAAACTGTTCACTCAGCTCATCAAGACTCAAGGTCTTGAAATAAAAGGGTGACAACAGTATGGATAGGAAACTGACTAAAGAACATGAAACAGAGAAGTGTAGTGAATGGTTGCATTCTAGACTGAAGGATAATGCATAACAGAATTCGACCGGTGCAGTACAAGGACCATCGTTGTCTTAGGTAGATATTAATGACTTGAAGTTGGGTGTATATTTTTATGTTTTCAGATAACACGAAACTTGGAGGTGTAGTGAACTATGCAGGAGATACAGAAAGACTGCTGAAATGGATGGATAGGTAACAAGTTAAATTTAAATCCTGGAAATAGGACATATAATATGAACTAAAAGGCATAGATTTGAAAAGCATGCAAGAACCGAGAGATCTAAAAGTACTTGTTCATAATTTGTTGAAAGTGACAAAGTAGTTTGAAGAAGTATTGGGATCTTGGGTTTTATAAACAAAGCACAGAGTACAAGTACTAAGAAAATGAAAAAGAACTGCAGATGTTGAAAATCTGAAATAAAGTCAAAAAATTATGGAAACAGAAAGGAGTTAAAATTTCATGATAAAATAAGAAAACAGTTTTCAGTTGGAGAGTGGTGAACTCTCCACTCTCAGGCCAAAAAGATGTATTTCTGATTGGATGAGACCAGGATTGTCATGAAGATAAATTATAAAAGTCAACTGGTTGGTGGTGTTCAATAGTTAGAAAAATTGAATAAAAGCTAAGAGATGAGACAGCTAGAGTGAGACACAAGTGAAAAAACAAAAAAAGTTACAAAATGTAGGACTATGGAACATGCAGTGTAAATAAGAGTGTGTTAATAGAGAGGAATTGCTAGTTCTGATACAGTCAGAGAAAGTGACCTTAAGTTGCAAAATCTGATTTTGAGTTTGTAAGGCTAAGACATGTCCAAGTGAAGGGTAAGGTACTGTGTCTGCAGGGAACTATGAGGGAGACAAAAAGCTGAACAAATGAAGGCTGAGGGGAGACCTGATAGAAGTTTAGAAAGTTATGAGGTCCTAGATAGACTAGACAGTTGGTATCTTTTTTCTGGGGTGAACATGTCTAATACTAGAGGGCAAGCATTTGAGGTGAGAGGAAAGTTCAGAGGAGATTTCCATAGAAAGTTTTTATACAGAGCACTGGGTGCCTGCAACATACTGCCAATGGTGCCAGTGGAGGCAGATGCAATGGAGGCATTTAAGAGGCTCTTAGACAAGCACATGTATATACAGAGAATGAAGGGATATTGACCATTTGCAGGCAGAAGGGATTAGACATCCCTTCTAATCAGTTTGGTGCAACATCGACTGTCTATCCTGTGCTGTTTCTACGTTATAAGATAGGGGAGAATTTTGTTAGATCTGATGGAAATTGCAAAGGATGATTTGTTAAACTCAGGATAGTGGGATGGAAGGTGAGGACCATTCTGTCAGTGTTTTATTGGGGGGTAGGTGTGTTGAATGAGAACAGAGATGCTGGAAACAGATGAGATGTGGTCAAGGGCTCTGCCAATATGCCAGGTAGGAAGCCTTGTTTTAAGACATTTCAGAAGGATGTGGGGAAGTCTTATTGCTGGACAAATATAATGGTGACAAATGGACAGGGAGAATGGAAGGCAGTCCTTGCTGAAGACAGTGAAAGGAAGTATCATGAAGATAACTGTGTAAGTTTCCAGAGTTAAGGTGGATGTTTGTCACTAACCTATCCTGTGAGATGAAGACAGAAAGATGAAGAAAGGGAAGAGTTAGAGATGGACTACATGAAGATGAAAAAAGGATGGAAATCGGCAGCAAAAGTGATTAAATATTTTTTGTATAAGTACAGAAAGCAGAACCAATGTATTAGATAAAGAGTTTGAGAATGGTAGAAATAAACACTATTCAATGTGCAGACAAGTGCAATCTGAGCTCATGTGAGTTCTTAAAACTGTATATTTAATGTGGAGTTGAAGAAAAAAGTATTCAATGTGAAAATAATTTTACCCTAGCATGTGAATATTTGGTGGAAGGCCTAAATTTAAGGAAAAATGAGGCCCTCAAATCATCCTGTAAAATAAGGAAGTCACGGTAACTCCAGGAATGATGTACTTTAGTTATGTGGATAACTGCCCATTCTCCTTGGAACAGAGGAGAAATTTTGAGGAAATTTGATAGATGTATTTAAAAATCATGGAGGGCCAGGGTAGAAGAGGTTCAGGCAAGTTACTCCCACTGGCTGCATGGTCAAAAATTAAGGTCACAGAGTTTGGTAACAGAACCAAAACTAATATGAGGAATCTGTTTTAATGCTGCCAATGGTTAAGATCTGAAATGCACTGTGTAAGTTATGTGGACAGATGCAAACATAGTGATCAAAAGGAGCTGAAGGAAGAAATTTGTATTGCCATGGGATAGTGGAACTAGTAAGATTGCTCTCACATAGACATGGTGTGGACTCAAATGAAAAACTTTCTTCCATTTTATAACCATGCTGTGATACTGGAGTGTTATATAAGTAATGATTCAGATTTACTTATCAAATGTACTTTGAAATAGACAGTGAAATGGATCATTTGCATTGACAACCAACACCCAAGGATGTGCTGGGGGCAGTCACAAGAGCCACCACACTTTCTGGCACCAACATAGCATACATACCATACATACCATGCTCTGCAAAGCAACACAGAACACAACAAAATAGAACATAACATATACCAAACTAAGATTAAACATTTAGTAGATTATCATATGAAACATTTTCATTTACTCAATGGCTCCAAAAAATTACCAGCTTCCAAAAATCTAAACAAAATCTACCTTTAAGTTCAATTAACAAGTTATATTTACTTATTTGATTTGTTGCCTGCTACATACCCATGCAATTTTTCCCATCTGCTGTCAGTTGAAATCCAGCATTACAAATACAGTGGAAACTGCCTTCTGTATTCACACAACGACCATTATTGCATATCTGACCATTCTGAACACATTCATCAATATCTGTAAGACATCAAAATCCACTTGAATCACAGAAACATACATCACTTTAAGGAGGACTGACGTAGAGTAACTAAGAGGTTCTGTTAAATGTAATTTCAACAATTTGTACATATTTATTATGTAACGATTGTTTTAAAAGTATTTAACTTTGAGACTGCTAATGGATACCAACCAAAATGTTAAAAATACAACATAAAATTAGACACTCTTTTGTTTATATCATCCACATAATGATATTCTCTTGCCCAGATATTCAATTGCATATGCCTGGATACAACTTCTGTAATTTTCATTCATGCTTGCATGACTGATACAGAAGGATCTTACATGTGAAATGACATTCATCATAATTTAAAGACCGTGCGTATAAACCAGAATGAAGTGTTTCATTAAAAAAAACCGATAACATTTAGCATTATAGTAGCTTTCCCCTCAGGCCCAACCACAGGTCCCAGAGAATAGTACAGCACAGAAACAGACCCTTCAGCCCACAATGTTATGCCATAGTAATTAAAGTGATAATTAAATGCCTGACTAAAGTGCCTAAACAATGTGCATATCCCTCCATTCTCTGTACATTTACACGCTTGTATAAGAGCATCTTAAACACCTCTATTGCATTTGTCTCCACTATCATCCCTGCCAACACAATCCAGGCACTCTTCACCTTCTGTGTAAAAAAACTTGCCCCACATGTCTCCTTTGAACTTTGCCCCTCACCCCTTAAATGCATGCTCTCGAGAAATAACCAATCCGACCCTGGGAAAACAAAAGATAAATGGCTGTCTATTCCATCTACACCTCTTATAATTTTATAAGCTACTGTCAGGTCTCTCGCAGCCTCCGCCACTTCAGAGAAAACAACTCTAGTTTGTCCAGCCTCTCTTTATTGCACGTCTTCTAATCCAGGCAGGATCTTGTGAATCCTCTTCTGCACCCTCTTCAAAACCTACACATCATTCCTAAAATGGGGCAACCAGAATGAATGCAATACTCTATTTCAGGCCTTAACTAATTTTATAATTCTATGGTCTTGATTAATAAGGCAAACGTGCCATATGTTGTCCTTTTCGGCGTATCCACCTGTGTGGCTACTGTCAGGGACTATGGAGCCCAGGATCCTTCTGTACAATAACACTGTTAAAGGTCCTGCTATTGACTGCATACTGTCCTGTTACATTTGATCTTCCATGTGCAAAACTTCACATATAGCTAGATTAGACTCCACCTGCTATTTATCCATCCAACAAAGGACATCTTGGACAAGTCACTGATCTGGAACTTCCAGCGGACACAGGTCTGTGGCGCCTCAGGGGCTGCGCATAGACAGGGGGGCCCTGTCACAACCATGGAGTGCAGTAGAATTTGCACGTCAGCTAATTATTATTATTATTTAATTGTGATAGTATTTAACTCCATACTTGTCATCATAGTGCCTGTCGAGACTTGGACAGAGTATAGCAATGTTTTGCTGCTGTTTTGCATTCGGCTTTCCCTGAGATATTGGACTTTCAAGTCAACTGACTTTGAAGACTAATGGGATTTGTTTAATATTTAGATGTTCTTTTCAGCAGCAGCGCAGGCTTCGTTTTCATTTTGAGAGTTTTAGTTAATGGCCTTGTTTGGCCTAGCATTTATTGTTTTATTTTCCTTTTAACACTGTTCATATTAAGGTCTGTGAACTATCGACCTGCTTCAGTGTCTCTCAGTCCACACTTGGGCCATCTCCGAACCTGGTAACAATGTGCCAAATTACTCATCATTCTCTGAATAATCACATCCAGATTGTTAACAGTTAAGGCCCCTGCTCTGATCTCTGCAGTACTCATAAGATTTCAATAACAAAAAGAATCTTTGAAAATCACTCATTGTCTCCTATCTCTCCCAGGCAATTTTGGATAGAAAATACCAAATCAGAATTCATGAACTTTCACTTTTGGACTTAATCAAATGCCGTACTGATATCCACATTCAGTACACTTAGCTATTTCACAAAAATGTAATCAAATGAGCTAAACAGGATCTCCTTCTAAAAGAGACATGCTGACCAAAACTGATTAATCTGTGTGTTTACATACAGATTAACCATACTCCTCAGTACTTTTTTCCAATAATTTATATACCACTAATAATTAGATTCACTGTAATTACCTGGCTTAACCCTGCTGCCATTTTTGTAGAACTTAATTCAAGATTGGTTTTATTGTGTTTCAGGAACTGGGGAAGGCTACCAAATGCAGATTTCAGTCCCTTTATATATCTAACTGCCTCACATTCCACTTCCAATCCTTGATAACTTGTCCTTAGTTTTAAAAAGGACAATAGAGAAAAACCAAGCCAGTGAACCTTAAATCAGTGATACGGAAAATCATTGTTAAAGATGTTAGGGATGGGATAAACTGGAAAAGTATAGTCTTAACTATCGAGGATTTGAGCAGAAGGGCTCATGTCTTACAAACTTAATTTGAGTTTTCACTCGTGTTTTTTTCCTCTATTCGCCACCCTGGCCTCTTATCTCTTCACTACCTGCCTAACACCTTCCCCTGATACCCCTCCTTCTTCGTTTTCTCCTATGGTTCATAGTCCCATCCTATAAGATTCCTTCCTCTACAGCCCTTTGCCTTTCCTACCTACCTGGCTTCACCTATCACCTTCTTGCAGGTCCTCTTTTCTCCCCCCATCTTTTTATTCTGCCATCTTCCCCCTTGCTTTCCAGTCCTGAGGAAGGGACTTGGCGTGAAACATTGACTGCTTATTCACGTCCATAGATGCTGCTTGACCTGCTAAATTCCTCTAGCAGATCCAGAAAATTAAGGTACATGTGATCAACAGAGACTTGGATTCAAAATTAGCTTGGTCAAGGAAATCAGAGGATAATGGTGGAGGGTGTTATACTGACTGGAGGTCTGTAACCAGCGGTGTTCCACAAGGATCACTGCTGGGACTTCTGTGATATATGTGATTTGAATAAACATGTAGGCAGTCTGATTAGTAAGTCTATGGATGACACAAAAATTGGTGAAGTCGTGGAGAGTGAAGAGAGTTGTCAAAGTTCAATAGGGTATAGACCAGCTGGGAATGTGTCCAGAGAAACTGCACACAAAATGCTGGAGGAAACCAGCAGATCAAGCAGCATCTATGGAGAGGAATAACCTGTTAACATTTTGGCTCAGACTTTTCATCATGGCTGGAAAGGAAGAAGCCAGGTTAAGATGGCGGGGGGAGGGGAAGGAGTACAAGCTGGAAGGTGATAAGTGAAAGCAGGAGAGCGGGAAGATAGGTGGATGGAGAACAGGGAAATAAACGTGAAAAGCTTTGAAATGATAGGTAGAAAAGATAAAGGGCTGAAGGAGGAGGAATCTGATAGGAGAGGAGAGTGCACCATAGGAGAAAGGAAAGGAAGAGGGGCATCAGAGGGAGGTGATAGGCAAGTAAGGCTAAGGGAAAGATTAAGAGGAGAGTCAGAATGGGGAATGGAAGAAGAGCGAACAGGAGGGGGAGTGATTACCAGAAGTTAAAGAAATCCAGCATCTGCAGAATCTCGTATCATTGTAGCTGCATAAAACTTTGTTTAGACAACATTTAGAGTACTGTATGGAGGCTTTAAAGGGGTTATAGGATGCTGCCTAGATTGAAGAGAATTTGCTACAAAGATTGGTAGGGCAAATCGAGATTGTCTTTGGAATGGTAGAGGCTGAGAAGTAAGCTAATAAAATGAGAGGCACAGAGAGGGTTGATAATCAGACTCTTCCCAGCATAGAAATGTCAAATACTAAAAAGGATAGCTTTAAGGTAAGAGTAAGAGAGGTCCAACGAGATATACGTAATCGTAAAAGGCAAGATTTTTTTTAACACATTATAGATGGCCTGTTTTAAGCTGGCAGGTCGGTTCTGAGGCCATCCTCACTTGATATGTCTGATTTGTCAAATGACAAATCTTCTTAGATATATTTGATACAGGTAGATTGGTGATTATGAAGACAAACAGATTTAGCTCTAGTGTTGTCTCACTTACTACCTGCTGCATTACCATTATGTCCTTGTGGGCTTGGCAGCTTGTTCTAGGTGGTGCTACCAAGTCACTCCTAGTGATGAATGTAAAACCCCCACTGCTCAGAATACAATCTGTGCCCTTGTTACTTTAAACACTTCTTTCAATTTTTGCTCAACATGCATAAGATTGACTTATCAGCAGAAGGAGAACAGTAGATGCAATTAGGAGGTTTCCATATCCGAGTTTGACCAGATTCTTTGGGAATTTATTGGATCTGGAGGCAATTTCAAGCAACTCAGGAACTACTCTCACCTGCTTCTGTACTATCGTGTTGACACCTCTGATGCATCTGTCCTGCTGGTTGGACAAGGCATACCCAGAAACTAAGACACATCATCTGTAAAGTATGATTCTATGAGGACCACTGTGTCATGCTGTCACTAGATAAGCTTGTGGGTAGTTCTCCCAATTTAGACATCCATCCATAAATATTTGTGTGGAAAGCATTTGCGATGTTGACTGGACTGGGAGTGACTTGTTCTGTCTAATTTCAGTGCCTGGGTCAATGTAGCAGTACAGTACAACTGGGTAGTTTGCCAGTCATTTCAGAGTACATTTAGGAGTCAATCACAACTGAGTGGCATGGCGGTCATTTCAGAAGATATTTAGGAGTCAATGGGCCAAAACTGAGTTACAAAAAAAGGTGGGAGTAGTTATACTCCTTTTGGCACAGTGATTCTGAGTAAACCCAAGCAAAGTAGCAGTGGCCTGAAGGCAGTAAAGTTAATATAGTAGCTACATTTATTTTGCTTGTTCTATACCATACCAAATCATGCAATGGTGTAATTCTTTAATCCTGGCAGAATCCATTGGCTCAGAATACGAACATAGACCCTTAACTACAGGAAGATCAATACAAACTAAAACAATATCTTTAGGCTTTTCTACAGGAGCATTCCTTGTTGGGTACTCTATGTTAGGCCATGATCCTACTTGGCTGCACTTTTGGGTTGCTGAATTCTTCTACTGATCAGGATATGCTGACCAGATGACCTTGAGAGAGACTTGTGAACACAGGCTAGCACTGAAAAAGAGCCAGAATTTATAGTGGAGAGTTGTTGAATTATGTTAAGTGATAACTATTTTGGACTATTTTGGACACAGGACTTTCCCAGGGGCTTGCATTCTTATATTGCTACCAATTAACTAGCTTTTACTTGTAATTATTTGTACCCTATCTCAAAAACTTTTGTAAACATGATACTCAGTTGTAAAAGAGGTTGCACCTGTTCATCACTAAATGGACATCACATGATATATTGCAACTACCTAAATGCTACATCATCTACTTCCACCTTGATCACTTTTGGTAAAATGGGAATAAGACAACAAAAGAAAAAAAAAAGTATTGGATGCCTTTTCTAACTAGGGCTAAACCAGATCAACCAAATTCAATTCAGGACACTTACCCATATGTCTGCTCCAAAATGTAGTTAGTTACAACTAATTTGGATAATTCCCCACCGATAAGTAATTGCACGCAGAACAAGCAATCATTCAGTGATTCAAATCTTTTGAATGTAACTCATAATAAGCCAAAATAAATCCATAAAGGAATTCAGAAGAAATTTTTTGGCAGGAGTGTTTGGAATCTTGCTACCTTGAATTTACATCGTAGGAAGTAGTTTAGCTTATCATATACACACTAGGTGTTAAAATTACTTAAGCTAATCTCTTTTTCTAGTTACCAGTCTGTGACCTTATAGGTTATAGCACTTCCAGTGCTCATCTAGCAACTTACTAGACAGAATGGTTAAAAAAAACATGTTTGACAGAAAATTAGATAATACATAGAGGAAAACAAAATAAAAGATATGAAGAGTTAATTTAAGGAAGATGTGAGAAAGCTAATGCACTATGTAAACCATTTTCACAGGCCAGTTGAGTTAAATGATTTGTTTTTGTAAATTAAATTCTACTGGATGATGGCTATGCATGAAATATTGGAAAATACCAATATCTTTCAAAATAAAAATAATTTTGCAACTTCAGTATTAGAAGCAAAATTGAATACTGGTAACTATTTGAAGTATAACATACCCACACAAGTAATTTTAGATGCAGAACTCTGAAAGCCAGAATGACAGCGGCAAAAGTAAGAGCCTTGTGTGTTCACACAGTCTCCATGCGTACAGGGATTGTTAATACATTCATCGTCATCTGTTTAAAACAAGATGTTACAGTTAAACTGAAGCATATTAATTTCTGAACATCAACAAAATGACAATTCAGAAGTAAAATATTTAAAAATGTACCAATATACACCTGGTCAACATCACACTAGGATTAACATTAACATATCTAATAGAATTGTTTGAATTCTACCTCTACATTCTCCTCCTGGAGTAAGTTTATAGCCAGTGTAGCATTCACAACGATAACTGGGCCCTGGGAGGGGAATGCAGCGTCCATGGATGCAGAGATTTCCAACAGAAATACAGTAATCAGAAGTATTCAAATGTCCTGTCATATAAATGTTAGAAATTTTCAAACTAAGTTAGGGATATATCAAAAATAAATTGAATAGTCTTACTGATAATGTTGGTAACTCAGCTTACCATAATGAGGACTAGGTAGAGGTCCAGGTAGAGGTTCAGGACGAGGTCCAGGACGAGGTCCAGGACGAGGTCCAGGATAAGGTTCAGGGTAAGGTTCAGGGTAAGGTTCAGGATGAGGTCTAGGACGAGGTCTAGGATGAGGTCCAGGTTGAGGTCCAAGTTCACCATTAGTCCAAGGTACCTGACTGCACAATTTGATATATTCATCTGAAAGTTTAAAAGTAAAGTTATCGCCATTATATTTACATGAATAACAGAAAAGAATATACTTTTTCACTGATTTGACTTTATATTGACTTGATTTGAAAAAGAAATGTTGAATATACAAATATGTCACCAATGAAACAGCACCTATTATTCCTCACATAGCCTTTCAAAGTAACTGGGGAAAGTTTAAGGATGTCTTACAGTGGTTTTGCAAGGCAACTCTATACCTCCTGGTCTTTGGTGAAGTACATTACAGCAGTTATCCATAAAAGAAAAATTCTGAGGTATTTTACATGGTCTGATTCTTTTTATCAGCATGAAAACAGACCCAATTTTTTTCAGTGTTTTGTATTGAAATACATGCAGGGTTCTCAGTAATATTAACTGTTAACTGCTAATTATACAATCGCTTCTCTGAAGTGTTATAATGAAATGGCTTCTTTGTAATGTTAACTATGAGGTAATGTTCTCTGTAGCTGAAATGTTTGGGTTATAGTTATAGATAACGGAGGAACTAACCAATGGAAGCTATATTATTCTATCTGTATGTGTGGGAACCTGGGTCAGTGTGCGGGTTTTTCGGGAGGAGAAATAAAGAGGCAGGACGTGCTGGTCACACTCTGGTCGACCACCGTGGTTGGTCCCAGGTGGCGGGTCGAGGAGGTCGGAGGAGATCAAATGGTGGAAAGAAGACCCCGTTAATTGAGCTCCAATGGTTGTGCACAAAGTGGTTGAACTCTGATAAGTTTGGCACCTTTTACTTTCCTTTTATATTGTAGCTCTATTAATTACATTGTTTCAGTAAGATTTATAAAGTGTAATCTGTAAATCATACATTGTGTGCTGTCTGATACTTGATGTGAGAGTTTGTACTAGGGTGCATTACACAGGAACTACGCAAACGTGAGACATGGTTTGGCGGGCAGACCGGATTTCCCCTAGACAAAGATGAGCCGATAGCCCTGAGCGTTACATACAAAAAGAGGAATAACTTCCTGGTCATTGTAAATTAAAACTAATATTGACATTAGTATTAGAAGAGTATTTAATTGAGTTGTCTGACATTCTGTTCACAGCTAAGAATTACAAGACTTCATGAGACATATCCAAGAAAGTTATTTTTAAAATTTTAATACTTCCAATGAATTACAGTTACATGTTGAAGAAACCAAGCCAACAGAACTCTGAACTAATACTCTATCAGTACTTCCTGACTGTGGTATGTTGGTCCCCGGGTGTACATAGAGCATCTAATGGGTTACTCTCAGGGGTAATGAGGAGGGTGGGGAAGAGGTTGGTTTGGAATAAGCTAAGGAAGAATTTAATTTTCATTAATGCATAAATTAACCAACTTTAATTATGGCTTATAGTAATGTCCTAATTCCAGAATAGTGAAATGGCATTTTGACATTCATATAGTTTATAATAGTTTAAAGTTTGCATCTCATTTCTTCTGTGGTTCCTCTCCCTTGCCTTGGGACAGGGGCAGAGACAGGTGTTTACTCTGCCTCCTGAAATATCTGTCTGAGGTAGTTCCCTTTTGTGATTAATTGTCCTATTACTGAGCTTCACTGATCAAAAATTTTTCACACAAGTAAGGAAATCCTTCCAACAGAACTGTATAATAAGTTACCCTTGATTCTCCCTCTGTACAATGGATATGAGCTGTATTATAAAAGTGTTCTTTCTGTTGTCTAAATATCTATTTAAATTAGAGACAAGGCACCAGAATTACTAAACTCACGTCTGCAATAATATATTTATTGTATTTTAAGTATTTAATAAAAGTGGTTTCTTTCCTCAGTCTAAAAGCATTTTAATCTATTTCTGTTAGTCCTGACGAAGGGTCTCGGCCCGAAACATCGACTGTGCCTCTTCCAATAGATGCTGCCTGGCCTGCTGCGTTCACCAGCAACTTTTATGTGTGTTGCTTGAAATTCCAGCATCTGCAGATTTCCTCGTGTTTGCATTAATCTATTTCTGTAATACATAGGGGACTTCAGTTTGGGAAAAACATGTACTTACTTATCCTTCAGTGAATTTGGAGAATATTCTGGAGAGGGCATGTTTGGTATTCCTTCAGTGCTAATGGGTAGTGGGTAGTGGCTCCATATGTCACTACTACAAGGAGTGACGACCCTGCCTTACACGAGTCCCGGGCTCAGCTGGCTCCAGCTGACAGTACCTGGTATGGGCCCCTATCCAGGGTTACGGATCCCACTGCCTTGTGGGTATCTTTGGGAGAAGAGAAGGCTAAGGAGTAAACCCTACACAAATCTAGAGTGGAGCCCCTAAGGTGGTTGGATGACATATCACGTCACCTCCCGGCAGCTCCTGCAGCCAAGCTGATGCCAAATGTACTGCTTCGCATTCCTTTGGACCACATCCACAAGGCCAAGAGGGAAATCTTGATGTCTGGGCAGCCCAAGATCTCTATATTCAGGTCTGCACCCTGGAGAGGTTACTCCGGTGCTGCTGCAAAGCAGCAAAATCAACACAGGAGGCAGTAGTTACAAGTCCAACCTGATTGGTGTAAGGTACGGGCGCTACGGGTTGCCTCTGACGGTGGGAGAGGTCATTGCATCTCACCGATCAGCTAGCGCCCGCCTCAATCCGGGCAGCCCCCGGACAATTGGGTGCTAATTCGCCACCGTCTGCCTGCTTCAATGGGTGCTTGGAGCTTAGATTTGCATCGAAAAGCAGACAGCTATCACTGCACCAGACAAACCACAGAGAAGAAAGAAGAAACTACCAGTCATGCGACTGGCCACCTGGAATGTTAAGACCATGTGCCCTGGCCTCTCAGATGACCTGCAGCAGATCAACGACAACAGGAAAACAGCAATGATTGACTCTGAGCTGAGAAGGCTGGACATCGACATAGCAGCACTGCAAGAGACCAGGCTTGCTGCAGGAGAGGAACTATACCTTCTTTTGGCAGGGCAGACCACCTGAGGAACCCCGACTGCATGGCGTCGGCCTTGCTGTCAAGAACAGCCTGCTATCCATGATAGTTCCTCCCACTGGCGCGTCAGAACACATCCTTTCCCTTAGCCTTTCAACGTTGTCCGGTAAAGTGAACATCCTAAGTGTCTACGCTCCAACGCTGGGTTCACCTCAAGAAACAAAAGATCAGTTTTACGAGGACCTCGATGCTACCATCAGCAAAATACTAGAATCTGAACACATCATTCTGCTTGGTGATTTCAATGCTAGAGTCGGATCTGACCACAGCTCATGGCCAGACTGCCTCAGACACTTCCGTATTGGCAAGATGAACGACAACGGCCAGAGACTGCTGGAGCTTTGCTCCTATCACAAGCTGTGCATCACCAACACGTTCTTCAAGACCAAGCCTCACCATAAAGTCTCCTGGAGACACCCAAGGTCTGGACAATAGCATCAGATGGACATGATCATCACCAGAAAAGCTGCCCTCAACAGTGTGCTTCTAACACGCAGCTTACACAGTGCAGACTGCGACATGGACCATTCCATGGTGTGCAGCAAAGCCCAACTGAAACCAAAGAAGATCCACCACACCAAGCAGAAAGGATACCCACGCATCAACACTGCTAAGGCAGTGAACCCAGAACTTCCCACGAAACTCCATGACCAAATGGAACATGCTTTCAAAGCAAATACAGACACACCATGGAGGAGAGGTGGCAATTCATTCGTGACACTATCTACAACACTGCCATGTCATCCCTCAGGAAGAAGGAGAGGAAAAACCAAGATTGGTTTGAATCTCACCTGTCTGAGATGGAACCTGTCATCGATGCCAAGAGAGAAGCTCTGGTCAACTACAAAAGAGACTCGTCAGAAAAGAATCTCACTGTACTGAGTCCTGACGAAGGGTCTCGGCCTGAAACATCAACTGCACCTCTTCCTAGAGATGCTGCCTGGCCTGCTGCGTTCACCAGCAACTTTTATGTGTGTCGCTTGAATTTCCAGCATCTGCAGAATTCCTGTTGTTCACTGTACTGAGAATGGCAAGAAACAACGCTCAAAGGACAGCTAGACGTTGTGCAATTGACTACTGGCAGAACCTGTGCCAGAACTTCCAGACCTGCCCCGACAGTGGCAACGTGCAAGGCATGTACGAGGGGATGAAGAAAGTCTTTGGGCCCACCGCTAGCAAGATTGCTCCATTGAAGTCCAAGGACGGTGAAGTCATCAAAAACCGTGCCAAGCAGATGGAGAGGTGGGCCGAGCACTACCAGAACCTGTACTCCACTGAGAACATGGTCACTGAGTCAGCCCTTGCCAGTATCCCTGCCCTACCTGTCATGAAAGAGCTGGACCTACCCTAACAGAGGAAGAACTCAGCAAGGCCATCGACTCACCTGCTCACAGCAGGGCACCAGGCGAAGACAGCATCCCTGTAGAAGTGATCCAGTGTGGGAAGCCAGTGCTCCTAACCCACCTTCACGAGCTGCTCTGCCAGTGCTGGTTGGAGGAATCAGTTCCCCAAGACATGTGAGATGCAAACATCATCACATTGTTCAAGAATAAGGGAGATCGCAACGACTGTAACAATTACAGAGGCATATTCCTGCTCAACACCATTGGCAAGGCGTTTCCCGAGTAGTTCTGAAGTGACTGCAGACACTGGCAGAACGTGTCTACCCTGAGTCCCAGTGTGGCTTCAAAGCAGAGAGATCCACCATTGACATCATCTTCTCACTCAGGCAGCTACAGGAGAAGAGCCGGGAACAGAGACAGCCTTTGTACGTTGCCTTTATCAATCTGACCAAGGCTTTCGACCTGGTTAGCAGAAGAAGCCTCTTCGCACTCCTGAAGAAGATTGGATGCCCTTCAAAGCTGCTGAATCTCATTGCCTCTTTCCATGACGGCATGCAGGGGACAGTACAATTTGATGGATCATCCTCGGAGCCCTTCCCCATCCAAAGCAGAGTGAAGCAGGGTTGCATACTTGCCCCGATGCTCTTCGGGATCTTCTCTCCCTCGTACTGTTGTACGCTTTCAGGACATCTGATGACGGGGTGTACCTACACACTAGGTCTGACAGCAAGCTCTTCAACCTTGCACGCCTCAGAGCAAAGACCAAAGTGTGTCAGGTCCTGATCCGGGGGATACTCTTCGCTGATGATGCCGCCCTGACGTCACACACACAGTCTGTTCTCCAGAGGCTAGTCAGTTCTCTGGCAAATGCTTGCCAAGAGTTTGGCCTCACCATCAGTCTGAAGAAGACAGAGATCATGGGCCAGGACATCAGCGAAGCCCCTAGCATCAGCATTGGTGATCACACCCTGCAAGTGGTAGATGAATTCACCTACCTAGGATCGATAGTCCCCAGCAACCTGTCCCTCGATCCAGAGCTCAACAGGCAAATAGGGAAAGCCGCTGCTGCTATGGCCAAGCTGTCAAAGAGAGCGTGGAAAAACAACAAGCTCACCACAGCCACCAAGATTGCAGTGTACAGAGCCTGCGTACTGAGTACTCTTCTTTACGGCAGTGAGAGTTGGACAACCTATGCGCGCCAAGAGCACCACCTCAACAGCTTCCACCTACAGTGCTTGCGTCGGATCCTGGGCATTTCCTGGAAAAACCACGTGCCAAACAAGGACATCCTGGACCAGACCAGCATGCTAAGCATGCATATCCCTCTCACACAGCGAAGACTGTGCTGGCTTGGCCATGTCCGCCGCATGCATCCCCAAGGACATCTTATATGGAGAACTCGCCGCAGGATCTCAGCTCATAAGGCGCCAACTGCTGTGTTACAGGGATGCTTGTAAACGTGACCTGAAGTCTGCTGATATCAGGGTGGACACTTGGGAAGAAACAGCTGCAAAGCGCTACACCTGGCGACAGGCTGTACATCCAGGCATTACCAATGCAGAGGAAAAACAAACCCAACTGTGGTCGACAGATGAGAGAAGGAAAGCTGCGGCAGTGACTACCCAGCCGCAGCCATCAGCCTTCATGTGCAGCAGCTGAGCCAAGGACTGCTGCTCAAGAATCAGTTTATTCAGCCACAGCCGACGCTGTTCCACACCCAATTCAGTCCTAAACCGGGTGCATCTATTGTCTACTTAGACAGACGGAGCTATTAATGGCACCTCCTGTAAGTAGTCCAGAAGCATGGGAAGGCACGGATCATTGCTTGTCTGTATACCATGAAATCTGTGCCAGATTTGAAGCCAAGGTCTTTGAACACCTTTTTACTGAATTGACAAAAGGCAGTGCTGGAACAATGAAAATGATGGTGAACTTCATTATTCATGATTATTTTCACTGACAGCTGGTGTGTGTTTACCAAGTTTTTTTCCATGAGCTTTTATTATTGAAGACATCTTCAATTTTATTAACACTGCCTCCAACTTCAACCCTGCCTTTAATATCATTTGTCCATTTCTGACACCTCTCTCCACTTTCTTGATCATCTCTGGACAGGCTGTCTACTGATATATTTTATAAACATACTGACTCCCACAGTAATCTTAACTATCCTTCTTCGCACCCTGTCACTTGTAAAAATGTCATTCCCTTTTCTCAGTTCCTCTGACGCTACCACATTTGTTCCCAGGATGAGGCTTTCTTTTCTAGAACATCAAAGATGTCCTCCATCTTCATGAAATGGGGTTTCCTTCCTCTTCCACTTATATCGCTCTCACCCGCATTTCCTCCATTTCAGACATCCACCCTCACCATCTTTCCACTGCCTGAAGGATAGAGTTCCCCTTGTCCTTACTCACCACACCATGAGCCTCTGCATCCAGCATAACATTCCCCACAAATTCTGCCATCTTTAATGGGATCCTACCATCAAACACAACTTTACACACACCAGTACACAGGGAACATTCTATCCATGAATTTATTGTCCGTTTATCCCTCCCACATCATCTCCTTCCTGGCACTTATCCCTGCAAGTGGAAGAAGTGCCACATCTATTCATTCACTTTCTCCCTCATCACCATTAAGGCCCCAAGCAGTCCTTTTAGGTGAGGCAACACTTCACCCGTGAGTCTGTCGGGGTCATTTGCTGTATCCAGTGCTCCCAGTGCAGCCTCCTTTACATTGGTAAGGCCCAAAGGAGATTAGAGAACTGCTTCGTTGAGCACCTTTACTTCATCTGTAACAAGCACGATTTCCCTGCAGCCAATTATTTTAAATCCAGTCCCCATTACCATTCTGACATGTCAATCTATGGCCTCCTCTATTGCCATGATGAGGGCACTCTCAAGTTGGAGGAGCAACATCTTATATTCTGTCTGGGTAGCCTCCAGTCTGACAACATGAACCTTGATTTCTCTAACTTACTGTAATTTCTCCCCCCCCCCATTCTCTCTTTTTCATTCTCCATTCTGGCTCCCTTCTTACCCTTACTCTTCTCTTCATCTGTCTATCATCTCACTCTGGTGCCTCTCCCTCCCTTTCTCCCATGCATCACTCTCCTCTCCTATCAGATTCCTTCTTCTTCAGCCCTTTAGCTTTTCCACCTGCACCTCCCAGCTTCTCACTTCATATCCCATTCATCACTACCTATCTTCCACCCCATGTGGCTTCACTTATCGCCTTCTAGCTTGTATTCCTTCCCCCTTTCTTTCCAGTCCTGATAAAGGGTCTTGGCCCAAAATTTCAACTCTTTAATCCCTTCCGTAGATGGTGCCTGACACCTTCTGAGTTCCTCCAGTGTTTTATGCCTGTTACTAAGCAAGGTAATAATCATGGAAATGCCAGATTGAGATGCCAATCTTGTATTCCAAGAAAAAGGGACAGGTTGTGTGGGATGGTTGTTATCCACTTTTACTTTCTTCTTCATGGGCCAGATCAGCAAAGGTAATTGTGTTTATATGTGCAGCCTCTTCAAATAAGAAATTGGTTAAATTTCCTTATTTACCCTATACTGTTTGCCAAAGGGCTAACTGCCTTATTGACCCTATTCAGAGTTTTGCTAAGTGATAAGTGGTCCCCCTACTAGGTGGCACTGACACTGGACTGACATAATCAGCCTGTTTAACAGTGGAAAGACAGCCACATCTTGTGAAGGGTGAGCAATGTTGTACACTCCTCAGCTCCTGGTCCTATCTTCCTCACACCCATGATCTCTAGCATCAACAAAGTCCTCCCAGTCTCTATTGTCAACCAGGCTTTCACAATCTCCAATACCTTTCCAGTATTTTTTCCCTCCAGGCCAAACAACAGATAAAACCCCAATGCCTATCTTGTTAGGATAATGAAAGCAAAATCAGCAATATGTACAGGGAACAAGCAACCCAGGTTACCACGGGTAATGTGTATCTTTTTGAGTGGCCTGGGGATTCCTAGCTCCACCTTCCAAGCCACTCTATTGGCTAGGTGCATAATTTCAGGTCATACCTGATTCTTTTAAAAAGTCTAACTGCAGATAGATTCAACAGGCAGTAAGTCAGTAAAAATTATTTTTTTTTCTGAAAAGTACAGAAATGATAAAAAGACAAACAAAACATACCAGTTCCACGCATTGCACACAATTCTGGAATCCTACCGGATGACCAACAGCGACCACTATCACAACAACACTGCATTTTGGTATATGGTCCTTGAAGTTCATTTGCACAACGCCCGTGAATCAGATAAGAATAGCAAATTCCAGTACGTGAATCTGTTGAAGAAAAAACAAGTACTTTTAATGTAAAGTAATGGAAGGCAAATAAGATTAAATATTTCATTTTCATTAAAATTTAGCCATAGCCATTTGATAATGCACAATAAATAACAGCTAGATAACCACAAGTCTTTTTAATTAATTGGTGCCACTTCAATAAAAATATAATAAATCCAAACTGTATTTTAGCATTCTACTTCTAATGAGTCAGGATATTAAACTGCCAAAGAAAAACATAAAGACACAAAATCATTTTCTGCCAATTCATCCTGCCCATTGCTCTCACCCATATCCATCATTCAAACATGGCAGATGGCAGAAACTAGCACCCTCCCCCACAGTACAAAACCAATTGGAGCTGTGGTCTACAGCCATTCTGGTCCATTTCTGAATGAAATACTGGGTGTAAAGCTAGGTCAGAGCCAAGAAATTGTTGCTGACCCACTGCTGCGCCCATCTAACATATCATTATAATGGATTGGATTTTTTAGACTTTGCTTTCTTCAAGCAAAATGAAGACCTCCACAATGATCAAACCAGTACCCTCATAAATGATACCTGGGCTGTTAAATAAGACCAAAAATTATAAGAACAGAATTAGGCCATTCAGTCCATGAGTTCAATTTGCCACTCAATCATAGCTGAATTTTTCAACCCCATTCTCCTGCCTTCTCATAATCCTTAATCCCTTTACCAATCAAAAAAAAAACTATCAATCTCTGCCTTAAATATACCCAATATCTTGGCCTCCACAGCCCTCTATGGCAACAAATTCCACAGATTCAACACACTCAGGCTGACAAAATTCTTCTTCATCTCCATTGTAAAGGGAATTCCTTTATTCTGAGGTGTGACCTCAGATCCTAAACTCTCCCACTAATGGAAATACAACGTTTAATACATTTTGGCTACACAAAGTTGTTTGCAGAGGATTGTACGATTGTTACCATTGTACTGTCTTTTTTAAAACTGGGTAAGATATAAACAATGTAATTAAGGCCAGTTAGTTTAACCTCAATGGTTGACAAGTTACTGGAAACCAATCTAAGGGATAGTGTGAAACTTCACTTACAAAGGCACAGATTAATTGAGTTTAGTCAGCACTGATTCATTAAAGGAAGATTATGTCTGACTAGTTTGACTGATTTTTTTGTGGAGTAACAAGTCTGTTAATAAAAGCAGTTCAATTAACATGGTCTTCAGTAGAGACTTCAGTTCAGCTTTTTACAAAGTATTATGTATGAAGGACAATTCAGAAAAATTAAAGCCCAGGGGAACTAAAGGAGAGTCGCAAATTAGATCCAAGACGATCTCAGTGGTACAAAGCAGAGAATAAAGCAGTTGATAGGTATTTTTGTGAATGGAAGGCGTACTAGGATTCTACAGGACTCAAGCACTCAGTCCCTTGTTTTCTATATTTTCAAGATTTAAACTAAAATGCAGGGACATGATAAAGAAGTTTGTGGTGATTGATATAGAGAAGCAAAGTTTAGACTGGAGGAAATAATCGGTCCTCAGTTAGTTGGCTAAAAATGCTAATTAGAAATTAATCCAGAGAACTGTAATGTAAAGCACTTGGAGAGATGAAACAAGGTCGTGGAATATACAACAAATGGAAAGATATGAAGTGGCATGGACCTTCAAGTGTATGTGTGTAAATACTTAAATAAAAGGACAGGTCAATAAGGCAATTAAAAAGGCACACAATGTTCTTTCTTTCATTAAAGGCCCTATTTTCTTAGCAGATTGGTTAAAAGCAGGTGGAATATATTTAAAGTAAAAGCCAGATGAGGTGAAATATATTTTTCTTCATCAGTGAGTATTAGGGGCTTTGCACCTGCTATCTGTAAGTGTAACAAGCTTGACTCTCTCATCATATTTAAACATTACTGGAGCATGTGCTTGAAGGGACATTTCCTAAGGGCAATGAACTTAATGTTGCAAGATAGGAGTATAATTCGGATATTTTTTTGACCAGCACAAACACAAAGAGTTAAATACCCTCTTTCTATGTTACAAATTTTCTACCTGTGGCCAAGAATGGAGAAAGAGACAATAACATTTTATATTTGTTTGAAATAAAGTATTTTTAGTGGTAGGTTATGATGGTATGATAATAGTAATACCTACTTCAGGCTGCTGTTTACTGCCTATAACTCAGCGATCAACACAATTATACCTTCAGTTTTAATCAAAAAACTCCAAAACCTGAGCCCCTGTACCTCTGCAAATGGATCCTTGACTTCCTCACTGGGAGAGCACAGTTTGTGCGGATCAAAAATAACCACTGCACTCCATTGACAATCCACACTGGTGTACCTCAAAAATGTGTGTTCGGCCCACTGCTCAAACGCCATCTATAAATGCTGACAACACAACTATTATTGGCATAATTTCCGATGGTGATGAGCAGGCATATAGGAGTGAGAGAGGTCAGCTGGTTGAGTGGTGTCACAGCAACAACCTTGCACTCAATATCAGTAAGACCAAGGAATTGATTGTGAACTTCAGGAAAGGAAAGCGAGGGAACACATACTTGTCATCATTGAGGGATCAGAAGTTGAAAGGGTGAGCACTTTCAAGTTCCTGGGTGTCAACATCTCTGAGGATCTATCCTGGGCCCAACATATTAATGCAACAGTGCCTATATATCATTAGTTTAAGGAGAATTGGTATGTCACAAAAGATACTTGTAGATTTCTACAGATGTACTGTGGAAGGCATTCTAACCAGTTGCATCATCATCTGGTATGGAGGGGCCACTGTACAGGATCAGAAAAGGCTACAGAAGTTGTAAACTCAGCTATCTGCACCATGGGCACTAGGCTCCTCAGCATCCAGGACATCTTCAAAAGGAAATACTTCAAAAAGGCAGCATCCATCATTAAGGACGGCATTCACCCAGGAACTGTGCTATTTTCTAAACCAAGGAGGTGGTACAGGAGCCTGAAGATGCACCCTCAACATTGAAGGAACAGGTTCTTCCTTTCCACCATATGAATGGACAATGAACTCATGAACACTATCTCAGTATTTTTTCCTTTCTTTTTGCATTACTTATTTAATTTAATTTAATGAACTGCTACCACAAAACAACAAATTTCACGACATACGCCAGTACTGTTAAACCAGATTCTGATTCTGAAGCAGAAGATGATTTCGGATAAATGAGATTTATTAAGTGAGAAGAATGACAGATGACTGAACAAAGAACTCAAAATACATCCCTTGAAATAACGGAAATGTATGAGTTTCTCAACACTAAAAAGGAAAGGTTAAGGTGGAGGCAAAATTTGGCAGAAATAGAAATGAGTGATGGATAGGATGAGGGTTTAAAAAATTTATCAGATATTTTGCCAAGATTCTGAATGATCTTGACCAGCCTGTAACAATAGTCACAATACAGATGGATCCATGTCAAGGGTGTAGGGTCTGTAGCAGAGCCAAAGCAATAGTTTTGACCTTCCCTATACTAAACTGCAGGAAGTTGAAATTTATCCAGGATTTTGTGTCAAGAAAACTATCTGACAACACAGGGAAATGGTAAAGTGTCAGTATATACGCAGTAACTCAGAAAGAAATAGCAATATGGAATTTATGAAACTGGATGCTTAATCCAGAGATATGGACTAATAATTCACTACATCTATGTTTAGTGCTGTTTCAGAACTGGAATTCAGGCTTAGAAAAGTCTTAAAAAGATCACTTAGTAATACCAACATTTGAAAATAAAAGTGAAGTTATCAATGAGTCACAAGGAAGTTGGAACTCATACTAGATTGCCAATATCCTTTAGGAAAGCAAAACTGACCTCCATGGAATCCATGTGTTATTTCTTAACCAAGAAATGCATTTAGTTGCATTTAACCATAACAAGTTAAAGGTAAAAGCCTACTTCACCTTCTTGGGACAGCTGGAGGTTATGTAACAAATACCAATCACACGGATTAACTGAAACTGTCAGATTGGAGATGAAAATTTGGAGAAGGGAATTAAACTTCTGCTAGGGAGGCACCATTTACAAGAGAGGTAACTATGAATACCTACTGGAGATTATGTGATATTTCACAAATGTGGATTACATAGCTATGGACATAATATGATCAACTACAATTAGTTCCAGGGAAGTAAAACGCACCAACATAGCAGTTACACAGATTATAACTTAAGATCTACATTAATCCTCAATCATAGCCTTTATCTTAATCATGCTTAAGAAATATGATTAATACAGTGAACCGAAGATGACTAATAAATCAAAGTTTATGAAAGGGAATCAGCTGATCAGGAATCAAATGAAAAGAGACGATCAAGAAAACTGACTAGATATCAAAATATAAAATGAGTTTGCTGAAAGCACCTTGGAACTTGACAATCCAGAAATTGGAAACTTCACATAAGTAAATATTAATTTCAAAAATCTAGTAACACACTTACAAGTTGAATTCTGATACTGGTGATCTTAGTAGCTTAGAAAAAAACTAGAGGTGAAGTAGCGTATATATTTCAAAAAACTACTTGTATAAGGCAGCAAGTTGTTCCAGAATAATACTTCACAACAAGCATCCATTTTTTTCATATGGAGAGTTACATCATACTGCAAAACTGGTATAGCACTGGTCAATGATAGAAGGTATATTGTCTTATATTTTATTGCTCTACCAGTAAGAACAAGGAAGTGCTGAACCTGCTTTATAAATGTTAAGATTGTTAACCCATGAGAGTTTTCTGAAGTTAAACAATAGGAAGTTATCCTTCAAATAATTGCTTAAGATTAAAATGCAGGTCCTTATTTGAACCAATGATCATATTGCACAGGTATAAAGCAAACTATAGATGATTTATTTATTTAACCTTTTCCTCCCACACAAATACTGTACAAGTGAACTTTATTCCATATCTTGGATTTTTGAACAGGAATTTGTGAATTCCATAAGGACAAATTTCCATAACTCAAACAGTTTATTTTCTTCATTTCAGGACATTCATTAATCTTTAGATTGGCCATTGCAAATATAGCAGCTATTTGACCAAACTTCGTTTAATTAGTAAGTTTTAGAACAGTCCTGCTGAAGCTAAACAAAGATAAAAACATATGCAACTGTTCCAGCATTTGTTACTAATCTAATAGCATTGAAATTATATCACAGATTTGTGTGCAAAAATGCTTCTAAACACCAGATTGCTTTGTATTGTAAGAATGAGACTACCCAGTTGACAGTTATAATTGCCCCAATTACAACAAAAGTGATACCTAAGAATAAATATTATGGGTAAATATAGCAACATTTTCACTCAAGACATTCCAGTTGCCCAGAAGATATTAACTGACATTTAATACCTATTTATCCAGTCAACTTTTATGCTAGCATTGTGGTTAGATTATTCGACTATTACCAAAAATCTGAATGGCCCAGAGACGGCATGGTAACAGTCAGTGTAATGCTATTACAGTGCCAGCGACCCAGGTTCAATTCCACCATTGCCTGTAAGGAGTTTGTATGACCACAAGGGTTTCCTCCAGATGCTCCAGCTTCCTCCCATATTCCAAAGGTATATAGGTTAGTGGGTTAATTGGTCACATACTGGCATGGCTGTTTGGATTGGAAGAGCCTGTTACCTTACTGTATTTCTAGAAACATCCTAAGAAGATACAAGATTAAATCCCACTTTAACAGCTGGAGAGTGTAAATTCAATTAATTATACCACCCAGACAATGTGAAATTGACCTAGGTATTCAATTTGTACAAGCAAATTGACAATCCAGAAATCGGAAATTTCAAGTAAATAAATATTAATTTCAAGAAACTAGTAACACAATTACAAGTTCAATTCTGATATTGGTGATCTTAGTAACTCAGAAAAAACTAGAAGTGAAATAGCATACATATAGATAAACACAGAAACATAGAAAACCTACAGCACAACACAGGCCATTCGGCCTACAGAGCTGTGCTGAACATGTCCTTACCTTAGAAATTACCTAGGGTTGCCCATAGCCCTCCATTTTTCTGAGCTCCATGTACCTGTCCAGGGGTCTCTTAAAAGGCCCTATCGTATCCGCCTCCACCACTGTCACTGGCAGCCCATTCCATGCACTCACCACTCTCTGTGTAAAAAACTTACCCCTGACATCTCCTCTGTACCTACTTCCAAGCACCTTAAAACTGTGCCCTCTTGTGCTAGCCATTTCAGCCCTGGGAAAAAGCCTCTGACTATCCACCTGATCAATGCCTCTCATCATCTTATACACCTCTATCAGGTCACCTCTCATCCTCTGCCGCTCCAAGGAAAAAAGGGTGGGCTCACTCAACCTATTCTCATAAGGCATGCTCCCTAATCCAGGAAATATCCTTGTAAATCTCCTCTGCACCCTTTCTATGGCTTCCACATCCTCCCTATAGTGAGGCGACCAGAACTGAGCACAGTACTCCAAGTGGGGTCTGACCAGGGTCCTATATAGCTGCAACATTACCTCTCGGCTCTTAAACTCAATCCCACGATTGATGTAGGCCAATGCACCGTGTGCTTTCTTAACCACAGAGTCAACCTGCACAGCAGCTTTGAGTATCTTATGGACTTGGACCCCAAGATCCCTCTGATCCTCCACACTGCCAAGAGTCTTACCATTAATACCATATTCTTCCATCATATTTGACCTACCAAAATGAACCACCTCACACTTATCTGGGTTGAACTCCACCTGCCACTTCTCAGCCCAGTTTTGCATCCTTTCAATGTCCCGCTGTAACCTCTGACAGCCCTCCACACTATCAGCAACACTCTCAACCTTTGTGTCATCAGCAAATTTACTAACCCATCCCTCCACTTCCTCATCCAAGTCATTTAGAAAAATCACAAAGAGGAGGGGTCCCAGAGCAGATCCCTGAGGCACAGCACTGGTCACTGACCTCTGTGCAGAACATGATCTGTCTACAACCACTCCTTGCCTTCTGTGGGCAAGCCAGTTCTGGATCCACAAAGCAATGTCCCCTTGGATCCCATGCCTCCTTACTTTCTCATTAAGCCGTGCATGGGGTACTTTGTCAAACGCCTTGCTGAAATCCATATACACTACATCTACTGCTCTACCTTCATCAATGTGTTTAGTCACATCCTCAAAATATATATATATATATTGTTTGAAATATTTATTTCAAAAAACTGCTTTTGTATAAGGTAGCAAGTTGTTCCAGAATAATACTTCACAACAAGCATCCCCATAATTTTCAAGTTCCCCCAGTATTTTCAACCAAAAAGGACTACCTCACTCACTAAATACCCGTTTGTTTCTTTTCCTAATTCAGTTAGTTTTTCTAATTTCAGAGGACGATCAGGACTGTCTACCACAATCACACTCACAGAATAACATTTTTCAGAAAACTACTTCATCACAATTGCAAGGCATTGGTAAAATAGACTCCTACAGTACGTTTATAGTGTTATACATTGATTCTAGATTACATGGAGTCCAATGGCATTAAATCAAATACAAAAGAAGAAACATCCTACTGATTACTAACTATTGCCCTCTCCTGGAAGAACCACAGAGACCAACAAAGGCACAAAGTGCACTCAGTAAGACTTCAGTACCAATTAATACTTAAAGGCGTAGAGGTCTGTTACTGTTGTTGTGCCAATGAACACAAGGAATAAACGAACTCTAACCTAAGTGCAACTGCTGTTACATGTACAATCCTTCAAGCACTCTTCCATTTTCACCCTAATGGTAGTGCCACATTATATACGTAATGTGCCACTACCATTGACATACATACAGAAGATACAAGAGATTGCAGCTGCGAAATCTTGATGCAGAGTCTTGATCCAAAATACTAACTATGCCTTTGCCTTCACAGGTGCTCCTTGACCTATTGAGTTTCTCCAGCAGTTTAGTTTTTTGCTGAACTAAACTAGGTTTCTGAGGCACTAACGCAACTCAGTAGTAACAAAATGAATATGACTACAATTTAGACTGTGAGAGCCTGGTATATTACCCCCTCTATCATTGTCATAAAAACAAAGTACCAAACCTAGTTGTAACCAGCACGATTGTAGAAAGACAAAGCACACCTATGAATGGGCTTTCAACATGAAGAAAATTCAGTATGATATTTCATTCTGTGAAAGCATATAATAAGCAAAGCTATAACCAACAGGTCAAATCAAAACTCTGCAGCATTGCCATATCCAGTCTGGACAATAAAATGAAAGAGAAGAAGAGGAGGCTCCAAGAACATCAATGTAGTGCCAGTGAGAAAGAGACAACTGAAACACTTGCAGCCATCTCTAGTGAAAAAAAAATTCAATGATCATATTCATCTCAGCTTCCTTCTGAGAGCCACACCATCACAGATCATCAATTCTGATGTTCTCCACATGCTGCAAAGGAACAACTAACAGTAGTGGATACAGCAAAGGTTATTGGGTGAAATAGTGCTCCAGAAGTAACCACAGCAGTGGGAGCAGAGCACTGTGAAGAGGTTTCTCACAGGTTGGCGATGCTTGTTCAAAAAGAGAGCTTCAAAGGCTTTTGGTCATTGCAGAGGCCTTATCAGCAGAGGGAGCAGAGAACTGCAAACTAAATAAAAGTACAGGATGGACAAGTGGAGTGGCCATTGTGGAGAGTAGGCCAGTGCTGAGAGTGGAAGCGTCAGGCTTTGGCTCAAAGGAGGCTTCGGCTCAGAGGAGGTGTTGGATCTGGGTAAGCTTCTGTTAAAGTTTTCTTTTTTGTTTTTCTCTTGCTGTACCTAGTATAGTAAATGGCAATTGTGTGTTCTTCATGCGGATGCAGCCAGGGATCCCAGGGAACTATATCTGCGTGACTTGCATGCAGCTGCAGCTCCTTGAAGACTGTTTTGGGAATCTGGAGCAGGAACTGGATGACTTTCGGCTTATACAGAAGAGTGAGGAGATAATTGATCAGTTACAGGGAAGTAGTCACCTTGAAGTTGTAGGATGCGAGTAGCTGGGTGACTGTCAGCAGGAACGGAACTGTAAACAGGCAGTTAGAGCAGAGCACACCAGTGGCCATTCCCCTCAAAAATAAGTATACCGCTTTGGATACTTTTGTGGGGGTGACCTTACAGGGGAAATGCCACAGTGACAGGATTACAGGTACTGAGCATGGGTCCATGGTGCAGAAGGGAAAGAGAGAGAAGAAGGGAGTGGTAGTGATAGGAGACTCAACAGTGAGGGAAACAGACAGGAGATTCCGTGGACATGAATGGGACACCCAGATGGTATGTTACCTCCCAGGTGCCAGGGTCAGGGACGTCTCAGATCGCATCCACAACATTTTGGAGAGAAAGGGAGAGTAGCCAAATGTCTTAGAGACATAGAAACATAGAAAACCTACAGCACAATACAGGCCCTTCGGCCCACAAAGTTGTGCCAAACACGTGCCTACCTTAGAAATTACTAGGCTTACCTATAGCCCTCTATTTTTCTAAGCTCCACGTACCTATCCAAAATTCTCTTAAAAGACCCACCCTATCGTATCCGCCCCCCCCCCCCACCACCATTGCCGGCAGCCTATTCCATGCACTCACCACTGTCTGAGTAAAAGACTTACCCCTGACATCTCCTCTGTACCTACTTCCCAGCACCTTAAACCTGAGTCCTCTTGTGGCAACCATTTCAGCCCTGGGAAAAAGCCTCTGACTATCCACATGATCAATGCCTCTCATCATCTTATACACCTCTATCAGGTCACCTCTCATCCTCTGTCGCTCCAAGGAGAAAAGGCCGAGTTCACTCAACCTATTCTCATAAGGCTTGCTCCCTAATCCAGGCAACATCCTTGTAAATCTCCTCTGCATCCTTTCTATGGCTTCCACATCCTTCCTGTAGTGAGGCGACCAGAACTGACCACAGTACTCCAAGTGGGGTCTGACCAGGGTCCTATATAGCTGCAACATTACCTCTCGGCTCCTAAATTCAATTCCATGATTGATGAAGGCCAATACACCGTACGCCTTCTTAACTAAAGTACAGAGTCAACCTGCACAGCTGCTTTGAGCGTCCTATGGACTCAGACCCCAAGATCCCTCTGATCCTCCACACTGCCAAGAGTCTTACCATTAATACTATATTCTGCCATCATATTTGACCTACCAAAATGAACCACTTCACACTTATCTGGGTTGAACTCCATCTGCCACTTCTCAGCCCAGTTCTGCATTCTATTAATGTCCCACTGTAACCTCTGACCGCCCTCCACACTATCCACAGCACCTCTAACCTATTGTGTCATCAGGAAACTTACTAATCCATCCCTCCACTTCCTCATCCAGGTCATTTATAAAAATCACAAAGAGTAAGGGTCCCAGAACAGATTCCTGAGGCACTCCACTGGTGACCGACCTCCAGGCATAATATGACCTGTCTACAACCACTTTTTGCCTTCTGTGGGCAAGCCAGTTCTGCATCCACAAAGCAATGTCCCCTTGGATCCCATGCCTTCTTACTTTCTCAATAAGCCTTTGATGGGGTACCTTATCAAATGCCTTGCTGAAATCCATATACACTACATCTACTGTTCTTCCTTCATCAATGTGTTTAGTCACATCCTCAAAAAATTCAATCAGGCTCGTAAGGCACAAACTGCCCTTGACAAAGCCATGCTGACTATTCCTAATCATATTATACCTCTTCAAATGTTCACAAATCCTGCTTCTCAGGATCTTCTCCATCAACTTAACAACCACTGAGGTAAGACTCACTGGTCTGTAATTTCTTGGGCTATCTCTACTCCCTTTCTTGAATAAAGGAACAACATCCACAACCCACCAATCCTCCGGAACCTCTCCCGTCCCCATTGATGATGCAAAGATCGTTGCCAGAGGCTCAACTATCCCCTCCCTTGCTTCCCACAGTAGCCTGGGGTACATCTCATCCAGTCCCGGCAAGTTATCCAACCTGATGCCAAAAGCTCCAGCACATCCTCTTTCTTAATATCTACATGCTCAAGCTTTTCAGTCTGCTGCAAGTCATCACTACAATCACCAAGATCCCTTTCCGTAGTGAATACTGAAGTAAAGTATTCATTAAGTACCTCTGCTATTTCTTCCGGTTCCATACACACTTTCCCACTGTCACATTTGATAGGTCCTAATATTTTACCTCTTATCCTCTTGCTCTTCAAATACTTGTAGAATACCTTGGGGTTTTCCTTAATCCTGTCCGCCAAGGCCTTCTCATGGCCCCTCTGGCTCTCCTAATCTCCTTCTTAAACTCCTTCCTATTAGCCTTATAATCTTCTAGATCTCTAACATTACCTAGCTCTCAGAACTTTTTGAAAGCTTTTCCTTTCTTCTTGACTAGATTTATTACAGCCTTTGTACAGCACGGTTCCTGTACCCTACCATAACTTCCCTGTCTCTTTGGAATGTACCTATGCAGAACTCCACACAAATATCCCTTGAACATTTGCCACATTTTATCCGTACTGTTCCCTGAGAATATCTGTTTCCAATTTAAGCTTCTAATTTCCTGCCTGATAGCCTCATAATTCCCATTACTCCAATTAAACATTTTTCTAACTTGTCTGTTTCTATCTCTCTCCAATGCTATTGGAAAGGAGATGGAATTATGATCACCATCTCCAAAATGCTCTCCCACTGAGAGACCTGACACCTGACCAGGTTCATTTCCCAATACCAAATCAAGTACACCCTCTCCTCTTGTAGGCATATCTACCTATTGTGTCAAGAAACCTTCCTGAACACACCTCACAAACTCCACCCTATCTAAACCCCTTGCTCTAGGGAGATGCCAATCGATATTTGGGAAAGTAAAATCTCCCATCATGACAACTTTGTTATTATTACACCTTTCCAGGATCTGTTTCCCTATCTGCTCCTCGATATCCCTGTTACTATTGGGTGGCCTATAAAAAACACCCAGTAAAGTTATTGACCCCTTCCTGTTCCTAACCTCCACCCACAGAGACTCCATAGACAATCCCTCCATGGCGTCCACCTTTTCTGCAGCTGTGACACTATCTGATCAACAGTGCCAGGCCCCCACCTCTTTTGCCTCCCTCCCCGTCCTTTCTGAAACATCTAAAACCCAGCACTTGAAGTAACCATTCCTGTCCCTAAGCCATCCAAGTCTCTATACTGGCCACCACATCATAGCTCCAAGTACTGATCCACACTCTAAGCTCATCTGCTTTGTTCACAACACTCCTTGCGTTAAAATAGACAAATTTCAAACCTTCAGTCTGAGCATGTCCCTTCTCTATCACCTGCCTATCCTCCCTTTCGCAGTGCCTACAAGCTTTCTCTATTTGTGAGCTAACCTTCTCTTCCCGAGTCTCATCAGTTCGGTTCCCACCCCCAACAATTCTAGTTTAAACTCTTCCCAGTAGCCTTAGCAAATCTCCCCACCAGGATATTGGTCCCCCTGGGATTCAAGCGCAACCCGTCCTTTTGGTACAGGTCACACCTGCCCCAAAAGAAGTTCCAATGATCCAGAAATCTGAATCCCTGCCCCCTGCTCCAATCCCTCAGCCACGCATTTATCCTCCATCTCATTCTATTCCTAATCTCACTGTCGCGTGGCACAGGCAGTAATTCCAAGATTACTACCTTTGTGGCCCTGCTTCTCAACTTCCTTCCTAACTCCCTGTAGTCTTTTTTCAGGACCTCTTCCCTTTTCCTACCTATGTCATTGGTACCAATATGTACCACGACCTCCGGCTGTTCTCCCTCCCACTGCAGGATATCTTGGACGCGATCTGAAACATCCCGGACCCTGGCACCTGGGAGGCAAACTATCATCCAAGTTTCTTTCCTGTGTCCACAGAATCGCCTGTCTGACCCCTAACTATAGAGCTCCCTATCACTACTGCCTTCCTCTTCCTTTCCCTACCCTTCTGAGCCACAGGGCCAGACTCTGTGTCACGGCCACTGTTGCTTTCCCCAGGTAGGCTGTCCCCCCCAACAGTACTCAAACAGGAGTACTTATTGTCAAGGGGTACAGCCACAGGAGTACTCTCTAGTGTCTGATTCTTCCCCTTCCCCCTCCTGACTAACACCCACTTGTCTGTCTCCCGTGGCCCTGGTGTGACCACCTGCCTATAACTCCTTTCTATCACCTCCTTGCTCTCCCTGACCAGGCAAAGGTCATCGAGCTGCATCTCCAGTTCCCTAACTCGGTCCCTTAGGAGCTGCAGTTCGACACACCTGGTGCAGATATGTCCGTCCGGGAGGCTAGGAGACTCCAGGACCTCCCACACCTGACACCATAGAACCATAGAAACTACAGCACAGAAACAGGCCCTTTGGCCCTTCTTGGCTGTGCCGAACCATTTTCTGCCTAGTCCCACTGACCTGCACACGGACCATATCCCTCCATACACCTCCTATCCATGTATCTGTCCAATTTATTCTTAAATGTTAAAAAAGAACCCGCATTTACCACCTCGTCTGGCAGCTCATTCCATACTCCCACCACTCTCTGTGTGAAGAAGCCCCCACTAATGTTCCCTTTAAACTTTTCCCCCCTCACCCTTAACCCATGTTCTCTGTTTTTTTTCTCCCCTTGCCTCAGTGGAAAAAGCCTGCTTGCATTCACTCTATCTATACCCATCATAATTTTATATACCTCTATCAAATCTCCCTTCATTCTTCTACGCTCCAGGGAATAAAGTCCTAACCTGTTCAACCTTTCTCTGTAACTGAGTTTCTCAAGTCCCGGCAACATCCTTGTAAACCTTCCCTGCACTCTTTCAACCTTATTTATATCCTTCCTGTATTATGGTGACCAAAACTGAACACAATACTCCAGATTAGGCCTCACCAATGCCTTATACAACCTCATCATAACATTCCAGCTCTTATACTCAATATTTCGATTAATAAAGGCCAATGTACCAAAAGCTCTCTTTACGACCCTATCTACCTATGACGACACTTTTAGGGAATTTTGTATCTGTATTCCCAGATCCCTCTGTTCCACTGCACTCCTCAGTGTCTTATCATTAACCCTGTATGTTCTACGTTGGTTTGTCCTTCCAACGTGCAATACCTCACACTTGTCAGTATTAAACTCCATCTGCCATTTTTCAGCCCATTTTTCCAGGTGGTCCAAGTCTCTCTGCAGGCTCTGAAAACCTTCCTCACTGTCTACTACACCTCCAATCTTTGTATCATCAGCAAACTTGCTGATCCAATTTACCACATTATCATCCAGATCATTGATATAGATGACAAATAACAATGGACCCAGCACTGATCCCTGTGGCACACCACTAGTCACAGGCCTCCACTCAGAGAAGCAATTCTCTACCACCAGTCTCTGGCTTCTTCCTTCGAGCCAATGTCTAATCCAATTTACCACCTCTCCATGTATACCTAGCGAATGAATTTTCCTAACTAACCTCCCATGCGGGACCTTGTCAAAGGCCTTACTGAAGTCCATGCAGACAATATCCACTGCCTTCCCTTCATCCACTTTCTTGGTAACCTCCTCGAAAAACTCCAACAGATTGGTCAAACATGACCTACTACGCACAAAGCCATGTTGACTCTCCCTAATAAGCCCCTGTCTATCCAAATGCTTGTAGATTCTGTCTCTTAGTACTCCCTCCAATAACTTACTTACTACTGACGTTAAACTCACCGGCCTATAATTTCCCGGATTACTTTTCGATCCTTTTTTAAACAACGGAACAACATGAGCCACTCTACAATCCTCCGGTACTTCACCCGTAGACAGCGACATTTTAAATATTTCTGCCAGGGCCCCCGCAACTTCAACACTAGTCTCCTTCAAGGTCTGAGGGAACACTCTGTCAGGTCCTGGGGATTTATCCACTTTAATGTTCCTAAAGACAGCAAGCACCTCCTCCTTTTCAATCTGTACAGTTTCCATGGTCTCACTACTTGATTCCCTCAATTCCATAGATTTCATGCCAGCTTCCTTAGTAAATACAGATGCAAAAAACCTATTTAAGATCTCCCCCATTTCCTTTGGTTCCGCACAAAGCCGACCACTCTGATCTTCAAGTGGACCAATTTTATCCCTTACAATCCTTTTGCTCTTAATATACTTGTAAAAGCTCTTTGGATTATCCTTCGCTTTGACTGCCAAGGCAACCTCATGTCTTCTTTTAGCCCTCCTGATTTCTTTCTTAAGTATTTTCTTGCACTTCTTATACTCCTCAAGCACCTGATTTACCCCGTTTCCTATACATTTCATACAACTCCCTCTTCTTCTTTATCAGAGTTGCAATATCCCTTGAGAACCAAGGTTCCTTATTCCTTACTCCAAGCACAGAAAACT
Organism: Mobula birostris; assembly: GCF_030028105.1. Taxonomy (NCBI): domain Eukaryota; kingdom Metazoa; phylum Chordata; class Chondrichthyes; order Myliobatiformes; family Myliobatidae; genus Mobula; species Mobula birostris. Next base: position 16,068,817 of record NC_092387.1, on the reverse strand, counting down.
GGCCTCACACACATACTTCCTCCTTTCCGCAAATAATACAGGTAGACCTACCTCGCCTCGTCCTGTTACTGCCTGAGCCCATTGAGCCAAAGCCCTATCACTCTGCTGCCTCTCATTCTACTGCCTGCTAGATATGGCAGTCTTCTTTTCAAACTTTTCGTGCTCTACTGGCTGATGTCATATGCCTGCACAGTCTTGCCTCTCTTTTATCCTGAGTAGTAAAAACCGCCTTCACTCTGGGAATCAGCCATTCACTCGCTGCCTTCTTACTCCGAATCAAAAACCGTTGAAGATTCCTTGCCTTTTTAAACCTTTCGCACTCTACTGGCTGACGTCACACACCTGCGCAGTCTTGCCTCTCTTTTACTCCGAGTAGTAAAAACTGCCTTTGTTCCGGAAATCAGCCATTCACTCGCAGCCTTCTTGCTCCGAATCAAAAACCGTTGAAGACTCCTTGCCTTTTTAAACCTTTCACGCTCTACTGGCTGACATCACGTGCCTGCGCAGTCTTGCCTCTCTTTTACCCCGACTAGTGATATCTGCCTTTGCTCCAGGAATCAGCTGTTCTTTTGCAGCTTTCTTGCTCTGAATCAAACAAAAATTTTGGTACTGGTACCAATGACATAGGAAGGAAAAGCAAAGAGGTCCTGAAAAGAGATTGTAGAGAACTAGGACCTCCAGAGTAGTAATTTTTGGATTGCTGCCTGTGCCTCGCACCAGTGAGGGTAGAAACAGGATGATCTGGCAGATAAATGTGTGCCTGAGAAGCTGGTGTAGGGGGCAGGGCTTCAGGTTCTTGGATCATTGGGATCTCTTCTGGGGGAGGTATGACCTGTACAAAAGTGACAGGTTGCACCTGAACCCGAGGGGGACCAATATTCTCACGGGCATGTTTGTTAGAGCTGTTGGGGAGGGTTTAAACTAATTTGGCAGGGGGATGGGAACCAGAGTGATGGGACTCTGGATAGGACAGATGGTAAAAAAATAAAGGTAGCGTGCAGTCACACTGTCAGGAATGGCAGGCAGGTGGTGGGACGTAGTCGCAGCCAACAGGGTGAGTATCAGTACATTAGGGATGCAAAATCAAAAAGGGTAGCAAATACGGTACTCAAGGTGTTGTATCTCAATGCGTGGAGTATAAGAAATAAGGTAGATGATCTTGTTGCACTATTACAGCTTGCCAGGTATGATATTGTGGCCACCACTGAATCCTGGCTGAAGAATGGTTGTAGTTGGCAGCTGAATATCCAAGGTTATACGTTGTATTGGAGGGATAGGAAGGTAGGCAGGGAGGGAGGCGTGGCTCTACTGGTAAAGAATGGCATCAAACCAGTAGAAAGATGTGACATAGGGTTAGAAGATGTTGAATCCTTGTGGGTTGAGTTAAGAAACTGCAAGGGTAAAAAGACCTTGATGGCAGTTATATACAGTCCTCCCAAAAGTGCCTGGGAGGTGGACCACAGATTACAATAGGAAATAGAAAAGGCGTGTCAAAAAGGCAACGTTATGATAGTCATGGGAGATTTTAACATGCAGGTTGATTGTGAAAATCAGGTTGGTAATGGATCTCAAGAGAATGAGCTTGTTAAATGCCTAAGAGTCGGCTTTTCAGAGCAGTTTGTCGTTGAGCCTACTAGGGGATCAGCTATACTGGATTAGGTGTTATATAATGAACCTGAAGTGATTAGGAAGCTTAAGGCGAAAGAACTCTTAGGAACCAGTGATCACAGTATGATTGAGTTAAACTTGAAATCTGATAGGGAGAAAGTAAAGTCTGACGTAGCAGTATTTCAGTGGAGTAAGGGAAATTACAGTGGCATGAGAGAGGAGTTGGCCAAAGCAAATTGGAAGGAACTGCTGGCAGGGATGTCAGCAGAGCAGCAATGGCATGTGTTTCTGGGAAAAATGAGGAAGGTGCAGGACATGTGTATTCCAAAAAATGAAGAAATACTCAAATGGCAAAATAGTACGAAGGTAGCTGACAAGGGAAGTCAAAGCTAACATAAAAACAAAAGAGAGGGCATACAACAAAGCAAAAATTAGTGGGAAGATAGAGGATTGGGAAGTTTTTAAAAACCTGCAGAGAGTAACTAAAAGAATCATTAGAAGGGAAAAGATTAAATATGAAAGCAAGCTAGCAAATAATATCAAAGTTGATAGTAAAAGCTTTTCAAGTATGTAAAAAATAAAAGAGAGATGAGAGTGGATATAGGATCACTAAAAAATGAGGCAGCAGAAATAATAATGGGGGAGAAGGAGATGGCAGATGAATTAAATGAGTATTTTGTGTCAGTCTTCACTGTAGAAGACACTAGCATTGTGGCCAGATGTTGTAGTGTGTGAAGGAAGAGAAGTGAGTGCAGTTATTATTACAAGGGAGAAGATGCTCAAAAAGCTGAAAGACCTAAAAGTACATAAGTCACCTGGACCAAATGAACTGCACCCCAGGGTTCTGAAAGAGGTAGCGCTAGAGATTGTGGTAGCATTAGCAATGATCTTTCAAAAATCACTGGACTCTGGCATGGTGCCAGAGGACTGGAAAATTGCAAACATCACTCCACTCCTTAAGAAAGGAGGAAGACAGCAGAAAGGAAATTATACACCAGTTAGCTTGACCTCAGTGGTTGGGAAGATGTTAAAGTCAATTGTTAAGGATGAGGTGATGGAGTACTTGGTGATACAGGACAAGACAAAATCAGTATGATTTCCTTAAGGGAAAATCTGCTTGATGGGCCTGTTAGAATTCTTTGAGGAGATTACAAATAGGATAGATTAAGAGGATGCATTGGATGTTGTATATTTGGACTTTCAGAAGACCTTTGACAAGGTGCCACACATGAGGCTGCTTACCAAGTTAAGAGCTCATGGTATTACAGGAAAGTTACTAAGATGGTTGGAGCATTGGCTGATTGGTAGGAAGCAGCGAGTGGGAATAAAAGGATCCTTGTCTGGTTGGCTGCCAGTTACTAGTAGTGTTCTGCAGGGGTTGCTGTTGGGAGCACTTCTTTTTATGCTGTATATGAATGATTTAGATGATCAACTAGATGGCTTTGTTTCCAAGTCTGCAGATGATAGAAAGATTGGTGGAGGGGGAGGTAGTGCTGAGGAATCAGAAGGACTTAGACAGATTAGGAGAATGGGCAAGGAAGTGGCAAATGAAATATAATGTTGGAAAATGCATGGTCATGCACTTTGGTAGCAGAAATAAATGTGCAGGCTATTTTCTAAATGGGGAGAAAATCCAAAAATCTGAGATTCAAAAGGACTTGGGAGTCCTTGTGCAGAACACCCTGCAGGTTAACTTGCAGGTTGAGTCGGTGGAGAGGAAGGCAAGAGGTCTAGAATACAAGAGTTAAGATGTGATGCTGGGGCTACGTAAGGCACTGGTGAGGCCTCACCTTGACTATTGTGTACAATTTTGGGCTCCTCATCTTAGAAGAGATGTGCTGGCATTAGAGGAGAAGGTTCACAAGCATGATTCCAAGAATGAAAGGGTTATCATACAAGGAACATTTGATGGCTCTGGGTCTGTACTCACTGGAATTCAGAAGGATGAGGGGGATCTCATTGAAACATTTTGAATGTTGAAAGGCCAAGACAGAGTAGATGTGAAAAGGGTGTTTTCCATGGTGGGGGAGTCTAGGACAAGGGGGCACAGCCTCAGGATAGAGGGGTGTCCATTCAAAACAGAGATGCAGAGAAATTTCTTTAGCCAAAGGGTGGTAAAATTGTGGAATTTGTTGCCACGTGCAGCTGTGAGGGCCAGGTCGTTGGGTATATTTAAAGCGGCGATATATAGGCACTTGATTGGATATGGCATCAAAAGTTAAGGGGAAAAGGCCGGGAACTAGAGTTGAGGAGGAGGGAAAAAAAAGGATCAGCCATGATTGAATCAACACACATCAAAGTTGCTGGTAAACGCAGCAGGCCAGGCAGCATCTCTAGGAAGAAGTACAGTCGGCGTTTCAGGCTGAGACCCTTCAGTTAGACCCGTTGTTTGAGCCATGATTGAATGGCAGATTAGATTCAAAGAGTCAAATTGCCTAATTCTGCTCCAATGTCTTATGGTCTTATGCTCTTCTTGCCAAATTATTCCAATACAGTTGTAACATATAACTATTTATGAAAATGCCCAGTTAAGTGCCTTCCACTAATATATATGACAAATTCAAGCTGATTACGACTCAGCTAGACTAATCTTCTCAGCTGTAGTTCATCTGGACAATAGTAATGCCAACTTCAGGCTGCTGTTTATTGACTACAGCTCAGTATTCAAAAATTCCCTCAATCTAATCAACAAACTCCAAAACCTGGGGCTCTGTACCTCCCTCTACAACTGGATCCTTGACTTCCTCACTGGGAGATCACAGTCTGTGTGGATTGGAACTAAAATCTCCTCCTCGCCGACGATCAACACTGATGCACCTCAAGGATGTGTGCTCTACCCTCTCTACCCCCGACTGTGTGGCTAGGCACAGCTCAAATGCTATCTATAAATGCCAATGACTCAACTATTGTTGGCATAATTAAAGATAGTAATTAGGATGCATACAAGAGTGTGAGAGATCAGCTGGTTGAGTGGTGTTGCAGCAACAGCTTACACTCAATGCCAGTAAGACCAAGGAACTGATTGTGGATTTCAGGAAGGGAAAGCGAGGGAACACCCATCAGTCCTCATCAAGGGATCAGAAGTGAAAAGGGCGAGCAGTTTCAAGTTCCCGCATGTCAACATCTCTGAGGATCTATTTGATGCAATTACAAAAAAAAAGCATGACAAAGGCCATATTTCATTAGGAGTTTGGGGAGATTTGGTATGTCACCATAGATTCTTGTAAACTTCTATAGACATACCATAAGGAGCATACTAACTGGTTGCATCACTGTCTGGTATGGAGGGGACACTGCACAGCTTTGGAAAATGTAGCAGAAAGTTGTAATCTCAGCCAGCTCCATCATGGGCACTAGCCTCCCCAGAATCCAGGACACTTTCAAAAGATGATGCCTCAAAAATGCAGCATCCATCATTAAGGACCCATCACCTAGGTCATACCCTCTTCTCATTGACGCCATCAAGGAGGAGGTACAGGAACCTGAAGGTGCACACTCAATGTTTCAGGAACAGTTTCTTCCTCTCCGCCATCAGATTCCTGAATGGACAATGAAGTCGCGAACACTACCTCAGCATTTTTCTCTCTTTTCTTGCACTGCTTATTTAATTTAGTTTTTGTTTTTTATACAGTATATAGTTATTATTGTAATTTAGAATTTTTATTATTATATATAGCAATGTACTGCTGCCATAAAGCAACAAATTTCAGGACACATGCCAATGTTATTAAACCTGATTCTGAATCTAATTCTGAGCTTTAGCAGGACTTGCAAGGTATCACCTCCTACAAAGCAAAATCAAATAGCATAAATGGCAATGACATATCACTCTCTGATAAGCTTTTTATGCATGCTTTAAGAGGGAGAATAATGACACACCCATGAGTGCCAAAAGCACCTGATAATCCTGTCTCAGTCTTAGACATTGACATCAAAACACCCTTCAAGAGGTTGAATCCTCTCAAGCTGTCAGACTTTGACAGTATACCTGGTCAAGTGCTAAAAGCCAACCTTGACCAATTGGCTGGAGTATTCAGGAATATCTTCAATTACTTGCTTCTGCTGTCTGAAGTTCCCAACTCACTCATGATGGCATCAATTGTACTGATGCCCAAGAACAGCAAATTGATCTGCTTCAACAACTATCATGTGGTAGCAATTACATTCATTGTAATGAAGTGCTTTAAGAGCTTGGTTATGACTCAAATCAACTCCTGCCTCAATAAGAACCTAGGCCCTGTTCAAATTACCTATCACCACAGTAGCAGAGCGTCCATGATATCTCATGGACACTCTGCTCTGCTCTGGATTAGCTGGACAACGAGAACACATATATCAGGCTGTAACTGACTACAGCTCAGTGCTCAACACCATCATAACCTCAAAACTATTATAAGCTCCAAGACCTGGGCCACTATACCTCCCTCTTTCACTTGGATCCTCAGTTTCCTCACTGGGAGACAACAACCTGTACAGATCGGAAACCTCTTCTCCTTGTCAATGACCATCAACAGAGGTACCCCTTAGGGCTACATAATTAACCCCCTGCTCTACTCCCTCTGTAGCTATGACTGTGTGGCTAAGCATAGCTCTAATGCCATTTACAAATGCACCAATAACAGTTCTGTGTTAGCAGAATCATGAATGATGGCAAAGAGATGTACAGGTCAGCTGGTTAAGTGGTGTCATAACAATAATCTTGCGCTGAATGTAAGCCAAACCAAGGAACTGATTGCGAACTTTAGTGAGAGGAAGTCAGACAACCTAGCACCATTCCTTAATGAAGAGTCTATCATGGAAAAGACGGTGAGCTTCAATTTCCTGGCGATCTAACCTGGGCTCAGCACATAGATGCAAATGAAAAGAAGGTGCATCACTGTCTCTACTTTCTCACAAGTTTATGGAGATTTGGCATGACACCAAAGACTCTGACAAACTTCTACAAATGTACACTGGAAAACATTCTGAATGGTTGCTTCAAAGTATGCTATGAAAACTCTAGTGCACATGAATGCAAGAGACTACAGATTCAAAGATTCAAAGTGCATTTATTATCTAAGTATGCATGCAATATACAACCTTAAGATTCCTCTTCTCACAAGCAGCCACAAAACAAAGAAACATCATGTAACCCATTCAAAGAATACATCAAACACGCAATGCGCAGAAAAAAAGAACAAATCGCACGAATAGCAAAAATGAGCAAATAATACTAAACACAGAAAATTAAACATCAAACCACAGAGTAACTTAAGCAATCTAGAAGTGTTCAGTTTAGTTCAACTTAGCACAGTGTTGTTCTTGACTGCAGGCTGCAGAGCCAGTCTGACCCAGTCAGTCGCACAAAATAGCAATAAAAAAAGGCGTAGCCAGAAACCAGAAACATATATAACATGAACATTTTTATATATCATATAATTGAGCATGAACATTATTATATAACATATAATAGAGCAAAAATTAGTGGGAAGTTAGAGGATTGGGAAATTTTTAAATACCAACAGAAAGCAATTAGAAAAGTTATTAAGAAATTAAAGATGGAATACGAAAGTAAGCTAGCTGATAATATTAAAAAGGATACCAATAGTTTCTCAGACACATGAAGTGTAAAATAAGAGTGGATATTGGACTACTGGAAAATGATGCTGGAAAGGTAGTAATGGGGAATCAAGGAAATGGCTGATGAACGGAATAAGTATGTTGCATCAGTCTTCACTGTGGAAGACACTAGCAGTATGGTGGAAGTTCCAGGTGTCAGGAGTCAGAAAGTGCGTGAAGTTACCATTACTGGAGAGAAGGTTCTTGGGAAACTGAAAGGTCTGAAAGTAGGTAAGCCACCTGCACCAGACAGTGTACATCCCAAGGTTCTGAAAGAGGTGGCTCAAGAGATTGCAGAGGCATTAGTAATGATCTTTCAAAATTAACCAGATTCTGGAATGGTTCCAGAAGACTGCAAATGTCACTCCACTCTTCAAGAAAGGAGAGAGGCAAAAGAAAGGAAATCATAGGCCAGTTAATCTGACCTCAGTGGTTGGAGTCAATTGTTAAGGATGTGGTTTTGGGGTACTTGGAGGCAGATAATAAAATAGGCCATAGTCAGCATGGTTTTCTCAAGGGAAAATCTTGCCCGACAAATCTGTTAGATTTCTTTGAAGAAATAACAGGCAGAATATAGAAAGGAGAAGCAGTTGATGCTGTGTCCTTGGATTTTCAGAAGGTCTCTGACAAGGTGCCATACATGAGACTGCTTAACAAGCTACAAGCCCATGGTATTACAGAAAATATCCTAGCATAGAAAAAGCAATGGCTGATTGGCAGGAGGCAGAGTGGGAATAAAAGGGAGCCTTTTCTGACTGGTTGCTGGTGACTAGTAGTGTTTCACAGGGATCTGTATTGAAACCAATGTCTTTTAGTTATACTTTATTGATCCCGAGGGAAATTGGTTTTCGTTACAGTTGCACCAGAAATAATTAAATAGTAATAAAGCCATAAATAATAATAATATGTAAATTATGCCAGGAAATAAGTCCAGGACCAGCCTATTGGCTCAGGATGTCTGACCCTCCAAGGGAGGAGTTGTAAAGTTTGATGGCCACAGGCAGGAATGACTTCCTGTGAAGCTCAGTGTTGCATCTCTGTGGAATGAGTCTCTGGTTGAATGTACTCCTGTGCCCAACCAGTCCATTACGTAGTGGACGGGAGACATTGTCCAAGATGGCATGCAACTTAGACAGCATCCTCTTTTCAGACACCACCGTCAGAGAGTCTAGTTCCATCCCCACAACATCACTGGCCTTACGAATGAGTTCGTTGATTCTGTTGGTATCTGCTACTCTCAGCCTGCTGCCCCAGCACACAACAGCAAACATGATAGCATTGGCCACCACAGACTCGTAGAACATCCTCAGCATCATCCAACAGATGTTAAACGACCTCAGTCTCCTCAGGAAATAGAGACGGCTCTGACCCTTCTTGTAGACAGCCTCAGTGTTCTTTGACCAGTCCAGTTTATTGTCAATTCGTATCCCCAAGTTATATATCCCTATGGTTTATGTTATATGTCAATGACTTACATGATGAAATTGATGACTTTGTTGCACAGTTTGAAGTTGATATGAGGATAGGTGGAGGGGCAGGTAGTTTTTGAGGAAATAGGGAGGCTACAGAAGGACTTAGACAGATTAGGAGAATGGGCAAAGACATGGAAGATGGAATACAGTGTTGGGAAGTGTATGGTCATGCACTTTGGGAGAAGGGGTGACTATCTTCTAAATGGAGGGAAAATACAAAAATCTAAGGTGTAAATGGATTTGGGAGTCCTTGTGATTTCCTAAAGGTTAACTTGCAGGTTGAGTCTGTGGTGACGTTAGCATTCATTTCAAGAGGACTAGAATATAAAAACAAGGATGTAATGTTGAGACTTTATAAAGCACTAGTGAGGCCTCACTTGGAGTATTGTGAGCAGTTTTGGGCACCTTATCTTAGAAAGGATATGCTGAAACCGAGAGAGTTTAAAGGAGGTTCACAAAAATGATCCAGGATTAAATGGCTTGTCATATGAAGGGGATTTGATGGCTCTGGGACTGTATTCACTGGAATATAGAAGAATGAGGGGTGCCCTAATTGAAATGTATCGAATGGTAAAAGGCCTTGATAGAGTGGATGTGGAAAGGATGTTTCCTATGGTGGGAGTGTCTAAAAGCAGAGTATGCACAGCTTCAAAATAGAGGGGAGTCCTTTTACAATGGAGATGAGGAGGAATTTCTTTAGCTAGAGAGTGGTGAATCTGTGGAATTCATTGTCAGCTGGGGAGGCGAAGTCATTGGGTGTATTTAAGGAAGAGGATGGTAGATTCTTTATTGGTCAGGGCATGAAGGGATATGGGGGGAAGGCAGGAGAATGGAGCTGAGAGGAAAAATGGATCAGCCATGATGAAATGGTGGAGCAGACTCGACGGGCCATATAGCCTAATAGTGCTCCTATATCTTATGGTCTTATGAACTGCGGAGTCCTCAGTAAATTAGCCCAATCTGCAAACCGTACTGATCAAAACCAAATACTCCTGCACCTTTCTCCGACAGCAGCAAGCAAGAGGGAGATAGAGACTGATCAAACACAGGTAGATGGCACTGAATACCTGCTCACCTTCTCCTCTCATTCTTGTTGATTTCAATCCTGCCTGACACTTTAATTGGTGTGCTGGTTGAGAATTAGGCCATTAGGCCATTCTCAACTTCACTTTCAACCATGCTGAATTCCCTCAGAGACAGCAAAAGTACCAGATTTCTCATTCAGCCCAAAAACACACTATCAAAATGTAAATTACAGGCTCCAATCATGCACAAATTAGTAGGAGAAGTATATTTAAAAGAATTAGAAGAAAGGACTGAGCAGATTCCATCACAGGGAATCTCTTCATTATCGAGGACACCTTCAAAAGGCAATAGCCCAGGAAGGTGGCATCCATCATCGGGGATCCTTAATTCGTGGGCTATGTTGCCATCAGGCAGGAAGTAGAGAAACCTGAAGATCTATACCTCAACGACTGCTTTTTCCCCCACTGCTATCAGGTTCTTGGAAAAAAACTAATTTTACCTCAGAATATACTTACCTCAACTTGAACTGATGCTGTTATTTTTGTTTAATTTGCAGTGCAATTATGTTAATTTAAATTTATGTGTTTATGTTATTGAATTATGCTGCTGATGCAAAAACAGCTAAGTTTCATGGCACTTCTACTCTGGGTATGCATGCCCACGACAATAAACTTTAACTTGAGCACAGATATCAGCAATGTCCAAGGTCCTTAGTCTTTGGCTCTAACATGGAGAAGAGCTCAATTTCAGCAGCGAGGTGAGATTGGCAGTATTTAACTGAATGTGGCAATTTTAGATAAATTGCACCAATATTCAGAAATAACAATTCAAAAACTAATCAGTAAACTGGTTGAGTGGAGTATAAATATTTGTATAGTCTGTTATAGTAAACAGTTAATTTCTACATCATGCCCTTTAATTGGTTCTAAATTATGATCCCTTAATGTCCTTCACTCACATTCAGATGCGCAAACCTACATTGAGCGTGAAATCAGAAAATAGTAGCACAGACATCAAATCAACAAAGAGGGTTGATCAGAGTCATGATCTGCTTTGTTTACAAAAGTTCATTTATTTCTAATATTGAGACTTCATTATCTCCTGTGCTTTCTCTACTTTCTTGTTTTAGCCAGTTTTCAGGATACAAACTGATTTTACATAAAAGTGAACTTTTTCCTTTGAATAACTTGTTATCAATTAATACTAACCTTCCTTTTAAAATTGTAAGAAATCAGTTTACCTATTTGGGTGTAACAATTACCAAGAATTATAAATACCTATTTAATGAAAATGTTCTTACCTTATTGAATGTTGTAAAAAGGACACTATCAAACTGGTCACCTTTTTCGTTATCCTTGATTGGCCGAATAAACTCTATTAAAATGAATATTTTACCTAAATTTATATACGTTTTTCAGGCATTACCCGTTTTTATTCCTAAATCTTTTTTTGATTCTCTCGATTCTATTATATCTTCTTATATATGGAAAAACAAACATTTAAGAAGAATGGAGGTTCAGCTTTACCAAATTTTAGGTTTTATTATTGGGCAGTCAATATATGAAATCTTACGTTTTGGACATATTATACTAACCGTGAGGACTGTCCGATATGGGTTTCCTTAGAAGCTAACTCTGTTAATAAATTTTCTATTATTTCTCTTCTCAGATCCTCACTCCCTTTATCCTTTAGTAAACAAACTGAAAACTTGGTAGTTAAACATACTTTGAGGATCTGGGTACAATTTAGGAAATCCTTTGGTCTATTGAGATTTTCTTTGTCTAGTCCCATTTGTCCTATTTTTTAAACCTTCGATGACCGATTCAGTTTTTAAAGAATGGGATAGATTGGGTATTAAATGCTTCCAGGATTTGTTTGTTGGAGGAAGCCTTCTTTCGTTTGAGCAACAGTCAGTTAAATATCGTTTACCCAAAACTCACTTTTTTCATGATTTACAAATTAGGGAATTTCTGCATTCTCAACTACATACATTTCCTATAAGTTCCGATAAGGACTTATTAGATGTAATTTTTAATTTGAAACCTTTTTATAATGGTTCAATATCCAATAATTATGGTATGTTGCTAGGAATGAGAAATGTTCCTATGGACAAAATTAAAAATCTTTGGGAACAAGATTTACAGACTTCAATCTCTAAGGAAACTTGGAATGAAATTTTTAAATTGGTTAACACTTCATCGTTACATGCCCATCATTCCCTCATACAATTTAAAGTGGTTCATAGGGCTCACATGTCTAAAGCTATCTTGTTTTGATTCGGATATGTCTCCTTTCTGTGATAGATGTAATAATGGAGAAGCTTCATTAATTCACATGTTTTGGACATGTCCCAGCCTTGAAAGATACTGGAAGGAAGTATACCAAATTTTCTCGGTACTTTTTAAGGTAATTTTAAGCCTAACCCTTTGACCACATTACTTGGTATTGTTGGAGGAAAAGACTTTACTTTGGAGACACCTGATTTGCATATTTTGGCTTTTATCTCTCTTATAGCTAGGAGAGCACTCTTGCTTAAATGGAAGGATGCTGTTCCGCCTACTCATGCTCAATGGCTATGTGATGTTATGTCATGCTTAAATTTAGAGAGGATCTGTTGTTCAATTTTTGAATCTAGCCAAGACTTTTATACATTGTGGGGACCATTTTTGAGTTACTTTCAAAACCTTTGATTTGTTGTAAAAGTACAGATGGTGGCTAATAATATATTTTATTATATGATTAGGGTTGCTTCCCCTTTTTTCTTGCCTTTCTTAACAGCTCTGACTTTGGTAGTGGGTTTAGATTTTTTTTCCCTGTATAACAAAATTATTATATTTCAATATTTTGATTTAATTTAATTTTTATGAATACAGGGTTTTGTGATTGTGATTTTATTTTTAATGCAATGCAATTAGTACTATTTAATTTTTTTATTTTGACTTATTATATATATCTTCTTGTACTCTGTATTCTTCTATGCAGAAACTAATAAAAACATTGAAAGAGAGACAAAAGTTCAGTAGCCGAAAACTGCAAACTGTATTATAGACAATAGACAATAGGTGCAGGAGTAGGCCATTCGGCCCTTCCAGCCAGCACCGCCATTCACTGTGATAATGGCTGATCATCCACAATCAGTATCCAGTTCCTGCCTTATCCCCATAACCTTTGATTCCGCTATCCATCTCTTTCTTGAAAGCATCCAGAAACTTGGCCTCCACAGCCTTCTGGGGCAGAGCATTCCATATATCCACCACTCTCTGGGTGAAAAAATTTTTCCTCAACTCCGTTCTAAATGGCCTACCACTTATTCTTAAACTGCGGCCTCTGGTTCTGGACTCACCCATCAGCGGGAACATGCTTCCTGCCTCCAGCGTGTCCAATCCCTTAATAATCTTATATGTTTCAGTAAGATCCCCTCTCAGCCCTCTAAATTCCAGAGTATACAAACCCAGTTGCTCCAATCTTTCGACATACGACAGTCCCGCCATCCCGGGAATTAACCTTGTGAACCTACGCTGCACTCCCTCAATAGCAAGAATGTCCTTCCTCAAATTTGGAGACCAAAACTGCACACAGTACTCCAGATGTGGTCTCACCAGGGCCTTGTATAGCTGCAGAAGGACCTCTTTGCTCTTATACTCAATTCCCCTTGTTTTGAAGGCCAGCACGCCGTTAGTTTTCTACACAGCCTGCTGTACTTGCATGCTTGCTTTCAGTGACTGATGTACAAGAACACCTAGATCTCGTTGTACTTCCCTTTTTCCTAACTTGACTCCATTTAGATAATAATCTGCCTTCCTGTTCTTACCACCAAAGTGGATAACCTCACATTTATCCACATTAAACTGCATCTGCCATGCATCTGCCCACTCACCCAGCCTGTCCAAGTCACCCTGCATTCTCATAACATCCTCCTCACATTTCACACTGCCACCCAGCTTTGTGTCATTGGCAAATTTGCTAACGTTACTTTTAATTCCCTCATCTAAATCATTAATATATACTGTAAACAGCTGCGGTTCCAGCACTGAACCCTGCGGTACCCCACTGGTCACCGCCTGCCATTCCGAAAGGGGCCCGTTCATCGCTACTCTTTGTTTTCTGTCAGCCAGCTAATTTTCAATCCATGTCAGTACTCTGCCCCCAATACCATGTGCCCTAATTTTGCCCACTAATCTCCTATGTGGGACTTTATCAAAGGCTTTCTGAAAGTCCAGGTACACTGCATCCACTGGCTCTCCCTTGTCCATTTTCATAGTTACATCCTCAAAACATTCCAGAAGATTAGTCAAGCACAATTTCCCCTTCGTAAATCCATGCTGACCCGGACCGATCCTGCTACTGCTATCCAGTTGTGTCATAATTTCATCTTTTATAATTGACTCCAGCATCTTTCCCACCACCAACGTCAGGCTAACCAGTCTATAATTCCCTGTTTTCTCTCTTCCTCCCTTCTTGAAGAGAGTATTGTTACATACCTCGTGGGTATCTTGTGACTGTCTTATGACCATGATGTAATTGAGTATCGTGAGCATGATGTAATGGTCTTGTGATGGTGGGGTGATGTAATTTTCCTGCCAGTGTGAGGTCACGTGATGACATGTTCTCAACAGGTATGTAACAGGTACATAACTGTTGTTACGCAGTTGATTCTTTGTTTTTTAATTCATCAATTACTCTGTTATACTGCGTATTCGTCTCATGACGCAGCTTCGTTTTAAAGTGGAGTTTTACTTTCTATTGTAAGTCTAGTATTGGAGAGTGAAGACCTTACTAAAATACAGGAACCTGAAGGATTGAGTACAGTTGGTGTCATTCGGCGGTTTAATACAGGATTGACCTTATTGAATCTTCGTTCAGAAATAGTGACCTGCAACTGAGATAACTCCTGTAAGATCAGGAAGGTTTGTGCAGTGTTCATTCGCCAGGAAAAGATCAGTTCCTTTAAGCCGTTTTATTTCCTTTGTTGTGAATTCTTTGCACAGAATCAGCAGTAATGTCATGTCTTCGAAGAAATCCATTTCCAGAGAAGTCTCTCCTTATTGACTGTGTAAATCACATGGACTTTCGAATTTACCATTTTAAGACTGTGTTTGAATTTACCACTTTAAGAACTGTTCCAGACTTGCGTATAGCAGTTAACTTCCGGTTAAGTTAGTCTTTTGAATACTTTTCGCTATTGTTGAGCAGAGTTTAATAAATGTTTATGTTTGTTTTTAAAACCTGACTCAATTCTATATTCATTGTTGCTGGTCACGTGACAGTATATACAAAGCACTCTCAGTGAGAAGTATATCCGGTTCTCAGCTGCTATTTTCAAATACAAAGCATTTAAAAGAAAATTGTACATGCTCTCCAACTGAGTTCCCTATGATTGTATACAGCAATACACTATTTTGTAAATGTTAATATTATGTAAATAATTTTTAAGTTGAATAGGTACAAGCTGGTCCGCTACTCAAGGAACCAACCAGTACTTCCTATTGCATGGTTATGAGCAAACTGGTCTGTAAGCTTCTTGAAATGTATTGGAAAGGAACTGGCAAAATAAAAAGATACCACCCATGATTATAATTTTCCTGTTTGTCAAGAAGCATGGTGATGATAGATGAAGTTGACAGCATAGATATTATAAATATTCTGTGAACAGAAGTCCATAGCCTCCTCTACTGCTGTGATGAGGCCACACTCATGGGGGAGGAGCAAGACTTTATACTGTATTCTGTCTGGGTAGCTTCCAACCTGATGGTATGATCAGCAATTTCTCAAACTTCCAGTAATCGTCCCCCCTCTTCACCATTCCCCATTCCTGTTTCCCTCTCTCATCTTAACTCCTTCCCTTCCCATCACCTCTGTCCGGTGGTCCTCCCCGTTCCCTTTCTTTCATGGTCTCTGTCCTCTCTTATCAGATTCCCTCTTTGCCAGCCCTTTATCTCTCACCAATCAACTTCTCAGCTCGTTATTTTATAAAATTAATTGATTAACTAATTGGTTGCAACCAATAAATTGAAGTTAGGATCAATGACAGCAGCCACTGGGGAAGGGATGAATCAGCGCGTGAGAAAAGGGCCGTGGTTTTGCTGAGTAACACCTGCCTCGGTCCAGTGGTGGGCATTTTCTGGCTGCCTTGCTTACCGCTTCCGTTCGAAGTTTGTTCTCCGGTCGGTCACCGGGAGGGGGTTCGAGTGAACGAGCGAAAAAATTGATTGCCAGGAAAAACAAGTGTCGGGTTCAGGGAAACAGAGTGGAGAAGGAGCGGGATAGGGATTCAGGAGCAGAGGTAGGCAGCTGGGGAGAAATGGATTACTGTGAAGGGAGAAATAAAGGGAATGAGGAGATAGTGAGGGGACAGATGAATGAAAACTGAGACAAAGGGAATAAAAGAATAAGAAATGACAGTGGAGAGAGTTTTGAAAGTGAGGAAGATGAACAAGTTCAGAGAGAAGGTGTTGTCATAATTAGGTTTAAAAGAAGGCTCAAGGAAACATGAAGAAAATTAACCCATTTGTGCTAACAACAACTCTGGCAAATAAGATAGGAGAAATAGTATTTGCAAAAGCCCTTAATGATGGCAACCTATTGGTAAGATGTGCAAATGAGGAACAACTTGAGAAAGCACTCAAGCTAAAAGAGATAGGAAAATGCAAGGTGGAATACACAGGGAGGGTGGGAGCACGAAATGGCAGTGGATGTAAAAGAGTGATCACGGAGGTACCAATGAGTATAATTATGGAAGAGTTAAAGAGGAATATCAAAGGAGGAAAAGTAATGAATGTTCAAAGACTGAAACCAACAAAGGAGGGAGTGAAAAAGGAAAATGAAACAGTATAGATTGAATTGAAGAAGAAAGAGTGCCAAGGAAGGTGTTCCTGGGTTTCATGAGTTACCCAGTAAGGGTGTATGTGCCAAAGCCATTGAGGTGCTATAATTGTCAAAGGTTTGGACACATAGCTAAAAACTGTAAAAGGCAGAGGAGATGTGCTAGATGTGGGGGTGATCATGAATATGGAAAGTGCGGAACAGAGTGCAACCAAAATGCTGCAGTTGTGGAGGAACTCATACTGTGGCATATAGTGGGTGTGAGGTTTTGAGACGGGAGAATAAAATTCAAGAATTAAGAATGAAAAGAAAGATCACTTATACAGAAGCTGTAAGAATGACAAGAGAACAGAATAATGCTCCTAATGAACAAGGAGCAATATGGATGCGAGATATGCAACAAAGAACAAATGACAGGACTTATGTAGACAAAAAGGCTCTAGTAACATTCATTGCAGGAGTGATTACTAGTATGGCTGAGGTAAAGTCAAGAAGTGACAAAATTCAGCTGGTGGTCAAAGCAGCAGTGAACCATTTAGGGTTAGTAGGACTGACATGGGAAGAAGTGAGGGAGAACCTCACTAATCAGTCAAGCCAGGAAGTGTCATAGGTTGATTTAATACTAATTATGGTGATTCTTTTGCAATGGAATGCAAAGAGCTTACTGGCCAATAGCCAGCAATTCAAGCACTTTATTAAAGAAATGGTTGTAAAACCAGATGTAGTGTGTATTCAGGATACTTGGTTGAAACCAACTTTAGACTTTGTGGTATATGGGTATACAATGATAAGGAAAGATAGAAATCTAGGGGGAGGAGGGGGTTGTGCTATGTTAATCAAGCAAGGTATACCATATAGGGTATCGGCAAAAGGAGATGATCAGGAATACATAGTGGTGGAAGTGTGGGAGGGAGGGGAGGAAGTGGTTATGATTAACTACTACAATCCATGTAAAAGTTTGGATTTGGGCAGCCTATTAAGGATACAAGGACAAAACAGACATAAAATAGTGTGGTGTGCAGATTTCAATGCTCACAGCACAATATGGGGGGATCCGATTACAGATTCAAATGGAAAAGTAATTGAAGATTTGATGGAAGAAAGGGATCTGGTGTATATGAATGATGGTAGAGGAACAAGGATAAATGTAACAACAGGAACTGCCTCAGTATTAGATATTACGTCAGTGTCTAATACCTTGGCTGGAGTTAGTAACTGGGGAGTTTGGACTGCTTCAGCAGTAGGCACTGATCACTACCCAGTTTTATGTTCAGTGGGTGAAAGAGTTGAAATAGGACCAGGTGGTGGAATCCCAAAGTGAGTGTTTGGAAAAGCAGACTGGGGTAAGTTCCAGAAGTTGAGTGAAGAAGCATTGACAAGGATTGACATTTCTGGAAATATAGATGAATTAAACAGTCAGGTGACTTCAGCAATTATTACGGCAGCAGAAGGATCTATACCCAGGAGTAAAAATAGGATGAATAGAAAATTGGTACCATGGTGGACAGAGAAACGTTGTCAGGCTGTAAAAAACAGAAGTAGAGAATTCAGGCTAGTTAAAAGAACCCATAATATGCAGCATTTGATTCAATATAAGAAGGCACATGCAGTGGAGAGAAGAACTACACATCAAGCTAAAAGGGCAAGTTGGAAGAGTTTTTGCAACAAAATAGGAAGAACAACACCTGTGGGAGAGGTATGGGGAATGATTAAGAGAATGGGAGGAGATAGAAGGGATTGGGAATATCCAGTAATGATATCTGAGGAGGAAACAGCAGTCTCCAGTAGGGATAAGGCTGAGTTCATTGCCAAGTCGTTTGTACAGATACACAGTTCAGAAAATTTGTCTGAAGAAGCGAGAAGGAGAAGGACAAGGGAAAGAACAACGAGTCAACACCCAGGTGTGTTAAACAAGCAGGAAGAAACTGATGATATAATTGATGATCCATTTACATTGGCAGAAATGATGAGAGCAATAAAGATATCGAGACCAACCTCCCCAGGGAAAGATCTGATATGCTATATTATGCTAAAAAATCTAGGAGAAGGAGCGCTCTTGAAGTTGCTGCATTTTTATAACAGAGTGTGGAAGGAGGGAAGATTACCAAGTGCATGGAAAGAAGCAGTAGTAATTCTGATAAGAAAACCTGGCAAGGATCCGTCAAAACCCACTAACTACAGACCAATAGCATTAACATCAAATAGATGCAAGATAATGGAAAGGATGATAACAGAAAGGTTATCGTATGAGCTTGAGAAGAGGGGAATGCTGGCAAGTTATCAGAGTGGTTTTAGGAAGGGAAGGAATTCCATGAACTCAGTGATAAGGTTAGAGACTGAAATAAGAAAGGCCCAGGCAAATAAAGAGTCAGTAGTTGCAGTGTTTTTTGACATAGAAAAAAGCCTATGATATGATGTGGAAGGAAGGACTGTTAATTAAATTGCACAAGATGGGGGTTGGTGGGAGAGTTTTTAATTGGATAAGAGTTTTTGTTTGGTAGAAAAATTCAAGTTCGGATTGGATCAGAATTATCAAAACAGTACATAGTGGGAAATGGCACACCTCAAGGTAGTGTGATTAGCCCGTTACTTTTCATCATTACAATCAATGATGTCTTCACAAAGGTACCAGTGGATATAGGTAGGTCATTGTTTGCGGATGATGGGGCCTTGTGGAAAAGAGGCAGGAACATGGACCATATAATCAGGAAACTACAAAGAACAACTGATGAAATGGTGGAGTGGGGTTATGATTGGGGATGTAGATTTTCAGTAGAAAAAAACTCAAACTATATTTTTCACCAAGAAAAGAACTGAGGTAGGGAAGAAGTTAAAGATGTATGGGATTGAATTAGAAAGGGTTGGATCATTTAAATTTCTGGGATTTATATCTGATTTATGATTAACATGGGCAGACCATATCAGGAAAGTTGAGGAGAAATGTGAAAAAGTAATAAATGTGATAAGATGTTTGACTGGTAGGGAATGGGGAGCAAGTTGTTCAGTGTTGAAGAGAATATATGTGGCTTTAGTAAAATCTGTGTTGGACTATGGAAATATAGCATATGGATCAGCATCTAGGTCTCTTATAAGGAAACTGGATGTGATTCAGGCTCAGGCTTTGAGAGTGCGCAGTGGGGCTTTTAAAACATCGCCAGTATCAGCTCTACAGGTAGAAGTGGGAGTAATGCCTTTGGAACTAAGAAGGGTGTAATTGATGGCAAACTACTGGGCTAGTTTGCAGGGGCACAATGATTCTCACCCTGCAAAAGAAGTGTTGCAGGGGTGCTGGGAAAATGGGAGGTTTCAGAGCGATAACTTTAGTCGGGTAGGGAATGACATTGCTAAAGAATGTGGAGTGTTTGATCTAAGGATAAGTCCTTCAGTAGTTTATCCAGTCGTAGTTCCATGGAAGATTGGACGGCCTGACATAGACTGGCATTTGTTAGAGGTAAAAAGGAAAGGGAAATATAAAACTGATTTGGTAAGTGCATTTAACTGTCATGTGATGGAAAAGTATAGTGATTATACTCAGATTTATATGGATGGTGCTAAGGAACCTGAAACAGGAATGACAGGGTTTAGGGTGGCTATACCAGCAAAGGAAATTGGAATTATCAGAAGAACATTTAATAAGTTAGGGGTGTTTACAGTGGAGATGCTGGCAGTGTTGGTTGCGTTGCGATGGGTGGAGAAAGCTCGACAAGTCAAAGTGTTGATATGCTCTGATTCATCCTCAGTTCTAGCAAGTTTAAGGTCTTTTCACTCAAACAGTCAGCAAGATATACTTTATGAAGTCCTTCAGTCAGTCACAAGAATTGCAAATCAGGGAGGTCAGGTAAAATTTCTATGGGTTCCAGCACATGCAGGGGTGAAGGGGAATGAGAAGGTGGATGAGTTGGCAAAGAGGGCGTTAAAGAAAGAAAATACAGAAATGCACATTAGTATCAGTAAAGCAGAGGTTAAGTGTGTAATCTGGGAAAAAATCAACCAAATGTGGCAAGAAAGATGGGTCAGGGAGGGGAAAGGGAGGCATTTATATCAAATACAAAAGAGTGTTGCAGGTACTAGGGTAGGTAGTGGATACAGAAGAGAGAAAACTGTGTGGAATAGGTTAAGGCTGGGGCACTGTGCATTAAACAAAACATTGAAAATGATAGGGAAACACCAGACCGGGTTGTGTGAGGAATGTCAGGAAGAGGAGTCAGTAGAACATGTAGTTCTGAGTTGCAGGAGGTATGGGATGCAGAGAAAGATGATGAGAATTAATCCAAGGGAATTGGGGGTGCAGGAATTCACATTAAAAGGGTTGCTGGGCGTGGGTGAGAGAGCACAGGTCAGGGTATTTCTAGCTTTCTTAAGGGGTACAGGGGTTTTTTATATGATGGATAAGCAGGAATAGGGTACTAGGATGGCCAAAGATGGGAGGTTAAAGTGCAGGATAGGGTATGCGTGTGTGATTGGGTGAAGGGATTTAAAATGCAAGTCTATTGCACACTCTGGAGCAGAAGGTGGCAGTAATGCACCATTAAGCTGGATGCCAACCACCGTAATACAAGACGAAGAAGAAGAGGAAGACAGCAGCCACTGTGGGAGCAGGGAGCTGAGGCTTTGGCATGAATAGGTGGAAAAAGGGAGTGGAGGCTAATGTGATGTTCTAGTAAATTCTCTCTTTCTTATTGCACAGTTGGAGCAGTAGGGATGACAGGGTAGTAGAGTGCTCCTCTTGTAGGATGTGATAAGTTAGGGAAAATTCCAGTGTTCCTGACTACACCTGTAAGAAGTGCATCTGGCTGCAGCTCCTTACAGACCATATTAGGGAACTTAAGCTGGATGAATTCCTGATCACTCGGAAGGATAAGCAATATACTGTAAACAGACAGGAGTTATAGGGAGGCAATCACATCTAGGATGTAGGTAGCTGGCTAACCATCAGGGAGGGAAAGGTGATACAGTCCGTGCAGAATTCTTCTGTGGTTATTTGGTCATTCCCCTCAATAGCAAGTATAGTACTTTAGTTCTGTTAAGGATCAAATGACCTGCTGGGGACAGCCACAACGGACAGGTTTCTGGAACTAAACTCAAAATGAAAGTGGGAAAAGAGGAGTGCAGTAATGGTGGGGAAGATTCACTGGCTAGGGGAACAAACAGGAGATTCTATGGATGAGAATGAAATTACTGGATAACAAGTGTCAGTCAAAGATGTTTTGGATTGAGCCACAGCATTCTAAAGGGGGAGAGTAAGCAGCCAGAAGTTGTAGTCCACGATGACAAAGACAGGAAAGGTGCTGAGGTCCTGAAAGTTAGTTCAAGGAGTTGGGTGCTAACTTAAGTGAGAGGACCTCCAGAACAGTGATCTCAGGATTGCTACCCATGCTACATACTGGTGAGGAAAGAAATAGGAATATAATACAGTTTACTTTACTTTATTGTTGCCAAACAATTGATACTAGAGCGTACAATCATCACAGTGATATTTGATTCTGCACTTCGTGCTTCCTGGAGTACAAATCGATAGTAAATGGTAAAAATTTAAATTATAAATCATAAATAGAAAATAGAAAAGGGAAAGTAAGGTAGTGAAAAAAAGCGAGAGGCAGGTCCAGATATTTGGAGGGTACGGCTCAGATCCGGGTCAGGATCTGTTCAGCAGTCTTATCACAGTTGGAAAGAAGCTGTTCCCAAATCTGGCCGTACGAGTCTTCAAGCTCCTGAGCCTTCTCCCAAAGGGAAGAGGGATGAAAAGTGTTTTGGCTGGGTGGATCGTGTCCTTGATTATCCCGGCAGCACTGCTCCGACAGTGTACGGTGTAAAGTGAGTCCCAGGATGGAAGACTGGTTTGTGTGATGTGCTGGGCTGTGTTCATGATCTTCTGCAGCTTCTTCCGGTCTGGGACAGGTCAACTTCCATAGCAGGTTGTGATGCACCCTAGAAGAATGCTTTCTATGGTGCATCTATAAAAATTAGCGAGGATTTTAGGGGACAGGCCAAATTTCTTTAGCTTTCTCAGGAAGTAAAGATACTGGTGGGCCTTCTTGGCAATGGTCTCTGCTTGGTTGGACCAAGTCAGGTCATTTGTGATATTGACCCCAAGGAACTTAAAGCTTTTGACCTGTTCCACTTGCGCACGACCGATGTAAATGGGGTTGTGCGGTCTTGCTGACATTGAGGGATAGGTTATTGTCTTCGCACCATGACACCAGGTTCTTAATTTCCTCTCTGTACTCAAACTCATCATTACCTGAGATACGGCCTACAATAGCGGTGTCATCAGCAAACTTATATGTTGAGTTTGATGGAAACTTGGCTACACAATCATGGGTGTACAGTGAGTACAGCAGGGGGCTGAGTGCACAGCCTTGTGGGGCACCAGTGTTTAACTTGCAGCCATGGAAATAGTACAGGAAGGAGGGTTTCAGATTTCTGGATTATTAGGGTTGTTGAGCGCAGTGGGACTAATATTCTAAGATGTGTCTATTTCAATGAAAAGAGTATTGTTGGTAAGGCAGATGCTTTGATGCTGTAGCTATTAGTGATACTTAGTTGCAGGAGTCTCAGGACTGGCAGCTCAATGTTCTAAAATTCTGTTGCTTTAGTTATGATAGAGTGGGCGGCATTAAGGGGGGGTTGCTGTTATTCATACACACATTGTCATATAGCTCTACAGCACAAAAACAGGCCCTTCAGCACATCTAGTCCATGCTGAACTATTATTAACGCAAACACGAGGAATTCTGCAGATGCTGGAAATTCAAGCAACTTTGATCTGAACTATTATTACTTAGTTGCGTTGACTTGCACGTGGGTAAAAGCCCTCCATACCCCTCCCATCCTTGTACTTATCCAAACTTCTCTTAAAGGTTGAAATGAAACCCACATCTACCACTTCTACTGGCAGCTCTTTCCACACTCCCACCACCCTCTGAGTAAAGAGGTTTCTCCTCTTGTTCCCCTTAAACATTTCAACTTTCCCATGACACATGATCTCCAGTTCTAGTCTCACCCAACTTCAGGGGAAAAATCCTGTTTGAATTTACCCTATCTATACCTCTCATAACGTTGTATACTCTATCAAATCTCCTGTCATTCTCCTACTCTCCAGGGAATAAAGTCCTAACCTATTCAAACTTCCCCTATAACTCAAGCCATCAAATCCCCACAACATTCTTGTAAATTTTCTCTACTTTTCCAATCTTATTGATATCTTTCCTGCAGGAAGGTAACCAGAACTGAACACAATACTCCAAATTCGGGCTCACCAATCTTGTACTCAATGCTTTGATTCATGAAAGCCAATGTTCCAAAAGCTCTCTTTACGAGCCTACTTACCACTTCCAAGGAATTATTGATCTGTATCCCCAGATCCCTTCTTTCTACTGCACTCCTCAGTGTGTTACCGTTCACTGTGCAAGTCCTACCCTGGTTTGTCCTTCCAAATTACAACACCTCACACTTGTCAGCATTAAATTCTATCTGGCATTTCTCAGCCCATTTTTCCAGCTGGTCCATATCCCATTGCAAGCTTTGATAGCCTTCCGCGCTGTCTACGCCACTAATTTTGGTGTCATCTGCAAAAGTACTGAAATTTACAAACCACTGATGAAACAGGCCAAAGCAGTTCTAAAGGTGGTGAAAACTTGGCTGAGAGTGCAAGTCTCTACACTGTAGGACTGCTTTGATAATACAAATTGGAGAAAGTTTAGGGAGGCTGCTACCTACAGCAACCATGTTAACTTCGAGGAATATGTGGATTCTGTGACCAGCTACATAGAGAAGTGTACTGAGGATGTTACCATCATGAAAAGCATCCAGTCAAGGGGAAATCAGAAGCTAAGGCTTACTGCAGAGGTCTGTGCATAACTGAGAGATCATAATGCTGCCTTTAGATCGTGGGATGTGACAGCTCTCAGGGAAGCAAGAACTGTGCACTCCTGCTCCATCAAGGAGGTAAAATGGGAGAATCCTCATAGAATTTACAGGCACTCCTGCGATACCTGAGACACAAGGCACTATTAGCAGGGAATTCAGAGGATTACAGGCTACAAGTCTAAGCTGTGCATCAGTGACCAGGATGTTTTACTCTCTGAGGGGCTGAATGTCTTCTGTGCCCAGTTCGATGTGCAGAACAAGGTGCTGGTGAGGAAGGCACCCTCCCCCCACCCCCCGCCAGAGAGCAGACACTCCGCCTGGCTGAAGCTGAG
Source organism: Mobula birostris (assembly GCF_030028105.1). Classification (NCBI taxonomy): domain Eukaryota; kingdom Metazoa; phylum Chordata; class Chondrichthyes; order Myliobatiformes; family Myliobatidae; genus Mobula; species Mobula birostris. The sequence continues at coordinate 16,044,090 of NC_092387.1, read as the reverse complement.
GGGAGGAAGACCCTGGTCAAAGTCAATCCACGCAAGGCTGTGGGGCCCAATAATATAGCAGGTCGGGTTCTTATCAACATCTACATCCCTCTGGAACAATCCACTGTCCCCTTGGTTTTCAAGGTGGCAACCATCATTCCAGTGCCAAAAAAGGTGACAGTAGCGTGCCCAAATGACTATTGTCTGGTGGAATTAACATCAACTATAATGAAATGCTTTGAGCGGCTGGTCATGGATCACATTAAAGCTTTTCTCCTGGCTTCACTAGACCCTTTCCAGTTCACTTATTGCTCAAATTGATCCACTGACGACGCAACAGCTTCTGCCCTCCATTCTGTCCTATCCCATCAGGAAAATCCAGTCTCATATGCCAGCCTACTGCTTATAGACTTCAGTTTGGCGTTCAACACCATCATAACCCTAAAACTGGTGGGGAAACTGTCCTCGCTGGCTCTCAACACCTCTCTCAGCAACTGGATACTGTATTTCTTAATAGTAAGTCCACACTCAGTCTGTACGGGCTGCAACATCTCTAGTTCCAATTCACTGAGCAGTGGTGCTCCCCAAGGCTGTGTGCTTAGCCTGCTGCTATTCACACTGCTGACATGACTGCATTGCAGGATCCAGCTCAAACCACGTCATCGAGTTTGCAGATGACACAACAGTGATTGGACTCATCAAGAACGATGCTGAGACGAAGTATAGAGAGGAAGTGGAGTGGCTGGTGGTTGGTGTAAGAAGAAAAACCTAAGGCTGAATGTGGAGAAGACAAAGGAAATCATTGTGGAATTCAGTAAGGTGCAGATGAATCATCCCCCTCTGTGAATACATGGCTCTTCTGTAGAGAGAGTTAAGTGCACCAAGTTTCTGGGAGTTCACATCATGAATGACCTCTGCTGGTCCCTTAATATCAATCCCTGAACAAGAAGGCAAAGCAGCGTCTCCATTTCCTAAGAAGATTCAGGCAAGCAAGGCTCCCCTCTCCCATCTTAACTGTGTTTTACAGGAGCACCATTGAGAGTGTCCTGACTAGTTGCATCACCATCTGCTATGGGAGCCACCGAGCATCAGACCAGAATCCTCTACAAAAGGCTGTGAAAATGGCTGACAGGATCATAGGGGTCTCCCTACCATTCCTCAGGAACATTTATCAGGGGCACTGTGAACACTGACCACCTAGTATTATTAAGGATCCCACCCATCCACGTTTGACTTTCTACCATCAGGCGAGAGACTTCGAAAAACAAGAACGGTCAGGATGAGAAACAGTTTCTTACCCTGCTGCATCGTATTCAAAGTGTGACTGGTTAATCTGTTAATATTTAATATTATTGCACGTAGTTTGTTACTTATGTGTGATCCATCTGTAGATTTTATCTTTACCTTCATAAGTTATCGTGCGTTATGTGTACTGCTGTGCTTTACACGCTGGTTCGGAGAAATGTCTCGTTTCTAGATAGATTATATCGTTATATACATATGTATAGTTAAATGACAATAAACTTGATGACTTGAAATTGTAGGGGCCCTGGCACAGAGATATTTAAAACCTCCTCAGCCATGGGTGAGGTGCTGGAGTTCTGGAACATAGCTAATGTCGTTCCGATGTTCAAAAAAGCTCTAAAAATAAGTCAGAGAATTATAAGCCAGTGAGCCCGACATCATTTGTTGGTAAATTATTGGTAGGTATTCTAAAGGAAAGGATATATATAGTAATACCTGAATAGATAGGGCCTGATTAGGAATAGTCAGTATGATTCTGTATATGCTATGTCATGTCCAAGCAAGCTTAGAGTTTTTTGAGAATGTTACCAAGAAGGCTGATTAAGGAAAGGGAGTGGATGTGGCCTACATGTACTTTTAGCAAGGCCTTCGATATGTCCTGCATAGGAGGCTGGTACAAAAGTTTATGCCACCTGGCATTCAGAATGAAGTAGCCAATTGGATTTAACACTGGCTTAACAGAGGAAGCCAGAGACTGGTGGTGGAAAGTTGTCTTTCTAACTGGGGTCCTGTGACAAGTACTGTGCTGTAGGAACCAGTGCTGGGTTCACTCTTGTTTATTTTTTATTTTATTTCAAGATTCAATGCAGAACAGGCCCTTCTGGCCCACTGAGCAACACCGCTCAACCAACCGATTTAACCCTAGCCTAATGACAGGACAATCTATAATGACCAATTAACTTATTAACACAGTCTTTGGACTGTGGGAGGAAACCAGAGCACCTGGATGAAATCCATGCGAACACAGGAAGAACATATAAACTTTCTTCTGGAGGACACCGGACTGAACTCTGAACTCCAATGCCTGGAGCTGTAGTAGTGTCCCAAACATCATCTATATTAATAATTTAGATGATAATGTAAACTAGACAGGAAATTTGTGAAAGACATTAAGATTGGGGGTGCAATGGACTGCAGAGATGACAATCAAACTTTGCACCATGATTATGACCAAGTAGAAAAATGGGCTGAAAAAAATTGCAGATAGAATTTAATGCAGACAAAATTCAGACGTTGCACTTTAGGACAAACCAGAATAAGATTTCCACAGTGGATGCTGGGGCACTGAGTTATACAATAGGACAAAGGGACCTCTAAATACAGATCCATAATCCCTTGAGAGTGATATCACAGTTAAATAGGATCATAAAGAAAGCTTTTGGAATACTGCCCTTCATAAATCGGACCACTGAGCACAGGAGTTGGGATGTTATGTTGAAGTTATATAAGACATTGCTGAAGTAGAAATTGGAGTATTGTGTGCAGTACTAGTTACCTACCTACAAGAAAGATATCAATAATTGTAAAAGTGTGCAGGGAAAATTTACAATGATGTTGCCAGGACTTGAGGACCTGAATTACAGGAAAAGGTTAAGTAGGTTAGGACTTTATTCCCTGGATCACTGGAGGATGAGGGAAGATCTTATAGAGGTATACAAAATTATCAGGCATACAGATAGCGTGAATGCATGCAGGCCTTTTCCCCCTCAGGTTTGGTGAGACTGAACTAGAGACTATAGATTTAGGATGAAATGTGAAATAATTAAGTGGAACCTGAGGGAAAACTTCTTCACTTAAAGAATGGTACAAATCTGGAATGACCTACCAGCAGAAGGTGAGCACTAATGGTGAGGACACAAAGGTACGATCAAAGGAGATGGAGGACCGCATTGAATTGGTGAACAATATTCAGGGATTCATCTTCGAATCTGAATGAATATACCACAGTTGTCACCAACCATAAAGACCTGTGTGGATGAGTTGGTGCCTTTGAGAACATACCAGACATACCCAAACCAGAAGCCGTGAATGAACCAGGAGGTTCCCAGTTTGCTAAGGGCTAGAGCTGTGGCGTTCAAGACTGGTGATCCAGAACTCTACAAGAAGTCTAGGTACGACCTACAGAAGACTATTTTAAGAGTCAAAAGCAATTCTGATTTAAGTTAGAGATGGAACTGGATGCACATTGGCTCTGGCAGGGTTTGCAGGCAGCCATCGTGAATGGCTGTGATGCTTCACTCTAGATGAACTCAATGCTTTTTATTTATCCATGCTTTGAAAGGGAGAATAAAATGATACCTATGTGAATCCCTATAGCATCTGACAACCCTGTGATTTTGTTTCAGAGACCAAAGTCAGAATATATTTACAGTGTCAGAAAGTCAGAGGGTGAACCCTTGCAAGATGTCAGACTCTGGTATACCCGGCCCGGCAGGGCATGGAAAACCTGTGCCAACCAACTGGGGTGGGAGTGTTTAAGGACATCTTTGATCTCTCCTGCTGCAGTTGGAGGTTCCCATTTTCTTCAAAAATGTATCAATTATGATAGTGCCCAAGAAGAACAGGATAAGCTCCCACAATGACTATCGCCCAGTGGTATGCACATCTACTGTGATGAAGTGCCTTGAGAGGTTGGTCATGGCTAGAATTAACTCCTACCTAAGCAAGAGACTGGACCCGCTGCAGTCTGCATAGTGCCACTATAAATCTACAGTGGATGCAACCTTACTGGTTCTCCACTTGGCCTTAGACCACCTGGACAACAACCAATCCCTACATCAGGCTGCTGTTGATTGATTACAGCTCAGTGTTCAACACCATCATCTCCTCAGTAGTAATCAACAAGCTTCAAAACCTGGACTTCCATGTTTTCCTATGCAAATGGATCCCTGAGTTTCTCATCAGCAGACTACAATCAGTGTGGATCAGAAATAACACCTCCTCGCTGGCAATCAACATTGGTGCATCTCCAGGATGCATGATCAATCTGCTGCTCTACTCTCTACAGCAATGGCTGTGCGGCTAGGCAAAGCTCAAATACCATCTATAAATTTGCTGATAACACAATATATTTGACAGATTCTCAGATGGTGCCAAGGATGCATACAGGAGAGAGATAGATCAGCTGGTTGAGTGGTGTTGCAGCAACAACCTTGCACTCAGCATCAGTAAGATCAAGGAATGAGTTGTGGACTTCGAAAAGGGGAAATCGCAGAAACACACATCAGTTCTCATTGAGGGATCAGCAGTGGAAAGGGTGAGCAGTTCAAGTTCCTGGGTGTCAACATCTCTGAAGATCTATCCTGGGCCCACATAAAATGCAGTTATGAAGAAGACACATCAGCAGCTATATTTCATTAGGAGTCTGAGGAGATATGGTAGGTCACCATAGATTCTAGTAAATTACTACAGACGTACCATAAAGGACATACAACTGTTTGCATCACAGTCTGGTATGCAGAAGCCACTGCACAGGATCGGAAAAAGCAACAAAGGGTTGCAAACTGAGTCATCTCCATCATGGGTAATAGCCTCTCCAGGATCGAGGGCATTTTCAAACAGCAATGCCTCAAAAAGACATCACCCATCATTAAGGAACCCCGTCATACAGGACGTACTCTCTTCTTACCACCACCATCAGATGATGTACAGGAGCCTGAAGACACACACTCAACATTTTAGGAACAGCTTCTTCCCCACCACCATCAGATTTTCCATGAATACTACCTCACTATTTTTTCACTACTTACTTAATTACATTTCCTATTGTAATTTATGGTTTTTTTATGTTTTGCGTTGTATTGCTGCTACAAAACAAGAAATTTAATGACATTTGTCAATGATATTAATTCTGATTCAATAAGATGACCTCACAATCTACCGCATATTGATTGTGCACTTCATTGTTTACCTGCACTGCATTTTCTCTGTAGCTTTTACACTTTATTCTGCATTGACGAAGGGTCTCCGCTGAAATGTCGACTGTACCTCTTCCTAGAGATGCTGCCTGGCCTGCTGCGTTTACCAGCAACTTTGGTGTGTGTTGCTTGTATTTCCAGCATCTGCAGAATTCCTGTTGTTATTCTGCATTGTTATTGTTTTACCATCTTCTACATTAATGCACTTAATACTGATTTGGTCTTTGTGAATAGCATGCAAGACAAGCTTTTCAATGTATCTTGGGACATGATGACAAAAATAAACCAGTCAATACCAATTGACAGACTGCTTACTTCCTAAATTGCTTAGTGCCTCTGTATATTGGTTTTCAGTCACTTACATGCAAAGAGTACTCTACTTAGGTGCCAATGAACATCAACATTATCCAACCTCTGAGCATATAAAAATACTAATTTTCTGTTTTGTCTATGTATGAAAGTGAATAACCTCAGATATTTCATATTATATCCCATTTGTTTTGTTCTCCCCAATTCATATGATTTACTTATATATTCCCTTAAAGCCTTTTTACACAATGTCACCTAGATTTGTATTTCCAGCAAACTTGAAAGTAAGACGTTTGGTCTGCTCAGCCAAATTATTGATAAGGGTTTATGAAGAGTTAGGACCTCAGCCAAGGTTCTTCACTGTCCATAGCTTGCCAAATACAGGAAGACCTGCTTATTCTAATTCTTTGCTTTAGACTGTTAACCAATTGTAAATCTATTACTCATACACTCTAACCTTATTGATCTTATCAATAGCTTTGTTAATAATATTATTATTTTAATTGATATTTTCTCAACTCAAACTGGTAAAACCTGAGGTACTAGCATAGGCAAGCATGCTCATTTGTCAATTGCTAGGAACTTTTGGACTATTTTAGTGGTGTTTAGTATACTTTATACCTCATACTTTATTGTCACCAAACAATTGGTACTAGAACATACAATCATCACAGCGATATTTGATTCTGTGCTTCACACTCCCTGGATTACAAATATTAAATATTGAAGACATTAAAAATAGTTAAAATTAGTAAATATTAAAAATTTAAATTATAAATCATAAATAGAAAATAGAAAAATGGGAAGTAAGGTAGTGCAAAAAAACTGAGAGGCAGGTCCGGATATTTGGAGGGTACGGCCCAGATCCGGGTTAGGATCCATTCAGCAGTCTTATCACAGTTGGAAAGAAGCTGTTCCCAAATCTGGCCGTACGAGATTCAAGCTCCTGAACTTTCTCCCGGAGGAAAGAGGGACGAAAAGTCGGTTGGCTGGGTGGGTCGTGTCCTTGATTACCCTGGCAGCACTGCTCCGACAGCGTGCAGTGTAAAGTGTGTCCACGGACAGAAGATTGGTTTGTGTGATGTGCTGCGCCGTGTTCACGATCTTCTGCAGTTTCTTCCGGTCTTGGACAGGACAACTTCCATACCAGGTTGTGATGCACCCTGGAAGAATGCTTTCTACGGTGCATCTATAAAAATTAGTGAGGGTTTTAGGGGCAGGCCAAATTTCTTTAGTTTTCTCAGGAAGTAAAGGCGCTGGTGGGCCTTCTTGGCAGTGAACTCTGCTTGGTTGAACCAAGTCAGGTCATTTGTGATATTGACCCCGAGGAACTTAAAGCTTTTGACCTGTTCCACTTGCGCACCACCGATGGGCCGTGCGGTCCGCTATTCCTTCTGAAGTCAACAACCAATTCCTTCATCTTGCTGATAGCATTGTGGCTTTCTGAAGATTTACATAGAGATTGTTGTGTAGCCCTAATTGCTTAATGCTATTGCGTAGTGCCTTTGGGTTGACACCAGTTGTAGATATTACTATTGGGACTATGTGTACCATGTTCCAAAGTATTTCAATTTCCTCTTTCTGTAAGTTGTGTGTGTTTGGAATGGCTATATCTATTAAGTAAGTTGTTCTTGCTTGTCTATCCTGTATTATTATATCAGAATGGTTATGGATTATCTGTAAGAACTGATCAGTCATAATATAATTTGTGCTATTCTGACTCTAAAACTGGATCATTATATTTATAGTAAGGTGTAATTTCATTTATGAGTTTGTATTTTAAAGCAAGATTTTGATGAATGATGTTTATCACTTGATTGTGCCTGTGCAAGCAATCAGATTGTGTTAAGCTGCTACAGGATCCTGTAATGTATTGGATTGTTTGTTTTTTCTCGGTATTTCCTACACTTATCATCTTGAATTTGTTGACTTTCTATTATGTATTTTTGGTAATTTTTTGTGTTAATCACTTGGTCCTGTACTGCCACAAGGAACCCTTCTGTTTCTGGGAAGAGGCCTCCAACTCTGAGCCAGCTCTTCCATTGGTTAACTTGTTCTCAATAGTTAAAATGTATTCATTTTTCTGGGTTGCAGTTTAAGTTTAGTGATGTATAATTCTTGCTGGATTCCATATGCTTGTGTGGAATGCTGATTCCTGTTCTTGTTGATCGAAGTATATCATTAGAAATTTTATCTGACTGGTGTAGATTTTTAATGTCTGTTATTCCCCTTCCCCCTTCTATCCTAGCTAGTGTTAAGCTAAGCATATTCGAATGTATATAATGTTTTCTGAAATTTGTCACTTCAGTTCTTATTTTTCTTTGTAAATTTTCCAGATCTGATTCAGACCAAGATATTATGCCAAAAGAATACATTAAAATAGGTGGAACAAAAGTATTTATTGCCTTTATTATATTTTTATTGTTGAGCTTTGTTTGGCAAATTTTCTTAAGCTTTGACGTAAATTCTGTCTATTTTCTTTCCTTGTTGATATCCCAGATACTTATATGTTTCATATTCATCCAACAGTTGTATTATATCCTGCTGTTCTGTTTTGTATTCCATTAGCTCTATTACAGCTTTCTTTATGTTTAATGTTCTGCATTTATCCAGCCCAAAGTTCATTTTTATATCTTTCGAAAATAGTTTTACTGTTTGAATTAATTGCTTTAGTTTAACTGATGAAGAAGCATATAATTTCAGTCCAAAGTTCATGTTTTATTAATTATTATTAACCTTCTCTACCAAAGCCATCTCATTTTTGCCCTTATGTTTACTTGACACTTTTCTAAGCATTCCACTACAATAAACCTTTGTAACAGATTGTAGCATTTCCCCACAATTGACTAATTAAATCACCTGCCATTAACAAACCTTCAACAAACTCTCTCAGCCACAGGCACCACCTTTTATGTTTCTCAATCTCTCTTGGTACTTCTAAGTACCCACACATTAATCTCCATCTCTTCTACTTCTCTTCAACTCAAAACTCCAATATCTAAACTATTCTGTTTTAATGAAAAGTCAGCAATCAGAAAAACTGACACTGTTTCCTTCTCCACAAATGTTGTTTGATCTACTGAATACTTTCAGGATTTTTAAAATTTCAAAATTCAGCAACAGCATATTTTTATTAATAATAAGTACAAACTAGTTTTATACAGATAAGAAATAACAGTTAAAACAACCTGCCTTCACCTGATTATTCATGTAGTATCCAGAGTTTTGCTCTGGCACAATCCAGCCATTTCTCCTCAGCTGAATAGGTTTGCAAGTACTCCATCAATCCCAGAATCTAACCTATACCATTTCTGACTTTCCTCTTGCTCAACTTTTTTTGGGAAGAAATCTACCAAAAATGTGTACAAGGGCTGCTCCCTCATTTTTTTTTCTTAAATCTTACAAAACACCTGGGAAACACAAGAGATTCTGCAGATGCTGGAAATCTTAAGCAACACACTCAAAATGCAGGAAGAACTCAGCAAGTCAAGCAGCATTATGGAGGGGAATAAATAGTTGACATGGCTTTAGATCACCTAAACAACACAAACACCTACGTCAGGATGCTGTTCATCGACTATAGCTCAGCACTTAATACGATCATTCCCACAATCCTGATTGAGAATTTGCAGAACCTGGACCTCTGTATCTCCCTCTGCAATTGGATCCTCGACTTCCTAACCGGAAGATCACAGTCTGTACGGATTGGTGATAACATATCTTCCTTACTGACGATCAACACTGGCGCACCTCAGGGGTGTGTGCTTAGCCCAATGCTCTACATTCTGTATACACATGACTGTGTGGCTAGGGATAGCTCAAATATGGAGGAGGGAGAAGGCGGCGACACGACGACAGCGTGCGTGGCCACTTCGGTTATGATATCTATTATCTGTCAAGTAGGGGACTGTGCACAATTCTGATTTGATGGAGGCAGACATGAGAGCATGGAGAAACATCTGGAAAACTTCTGAAATGTCCGCTTTGCTGCCGCTGCTACTATGTGGTAACCGGAATCTCCGGAGCTGAAGGCCCCGAAATCCTCGGCTTTGCGTGTTTCAGCGGCCGGGGAGAGGTCCAAGGCGCTCGGCAGGGGATGGCGCTCGGGCGGCTGTATTGGAGGGGCTGGTCGGAAGCTCTAAGTTTTCAGACGGATGGACTCAGTGTCGGCTGCTTCCAAGGTATCGGCAAGTGGACGGTGCCTGGAGGTTTATGGCAGGGAGTTTCTCCCTTTTGCCGCCTGCTATCGGGGACTCGTGAGTCGATCGACTCTGGACTTTGAGACTTTTTTTTACTGTGCCCATGGTCTGTTCTTCATCAAATTATGGTATTGCTTTGCACTGCTGTAACTATATATTATAATTATGTGGTTCTGTCAGTGTTAGTCATTGGTCTATCCTGTTTTCTGTGATATCACTCTGGAGAAACATTGTATCATTTCTTAATGCATGTACGCATTTCTAAATGACAATAAAAGAGGACTGAGTGTTCTCATAATCTAAAAATTACCATCTACAAATTTGCTGACGATACAACCATTGTTGGTAGAATCTCAGGTGATGACAAGAGGGCGTACAGGAGTGAGATATGTCAACGAGTGGAATGGTGCTGCAGCAACAACCTGGCACTCAACATCAGTAAGACGAAAGAACTGATTGTGCACTTCAGGAAGGGTATGACAAAGGAGCACATACCAATCCTCATAGAGGGATCAGAAGTAGAGAGAGTGAGCAGCTTCAAGCTCCTCGGTGTCAAGATCTCTGAGGATCTAACCTGGCCCAACATATTGATGTAGTCATAAAGAAGGCAAGACAGCGGTTATGGTTTATCAGGAGTTTGAAGAGATTTGGCAAATACACTCAAAAACTTCTATAGCTGTACGGTGGAGAGCATTCTGACAGGCTACACCGCTGTCTGGTATGGAGGGGCTACTGCACAGGACCAAAAGAAGCCACAGAAGGTTGTAAAACTAGTCAGCTCCATCTTGGGCACTAGCCTACAAAGCACCCATGACATCCAGGGGGCGGTATCTCAGAAAGGCAGCGTCCATTATTAAGGACCTCCAGCACCCAGGGCATGCCCTTTTCTCACTGTTACCATCAGGTAGGAGATACACTCAGTAATTCAGGAACAGCTTCTTCCCCTCTGCCATCCAATTCCTAAATGGACATTAAAGCTTTGGACACTACTTCACTTTTTTTAATATACTGTATTTCTGTTTTTGCACATTTTTAAAAATCTATTCAATATACGTAATTGATTTACCTGTTTATTTATTATTATGTTTTATTTTATTTATTATTATTTTTTTCTCTCTCTGCTAGATTATGCATAGCATTGAACTGCTGCTGCTAAGTTAACAAATTTCACGTCGCATGCAGGTGATAATAAACCTGATTCTGGTTCTGATTCAAGCTGACACCCTTCAGTAGGAATTCTTCCTTCTTTTCACAACCAAGAATCAGAGTCCACATTCATTAATATAAATGGTAATGAACAAAATGACAAAAATGTAAGCCAGGCAGTAAAACCAATTCAAATGCAAAGAATTTGTGCTTAAAGTTGAGGTTAACTTATGCAGTCCCATCATTATATGGACAGGAATCCTCCCCTTGCTTCACCTCCCCTATTTTCACAAACAAACATAAGCGCCAATCAATGTACAATAACTACAAAGAATAATGAACAAAACAACAGAATATTGAGCCATAGAACTAAAACAACACAAGCATAAGAGGTTTTTAATCCTGTGTTTAACTTATGTAGTACAATCATATTTTGGGCAGGACAATATCAGATTGTACACTGAAGAAAATGGAAAGAAAACTGACTGGTTTAGTTTTGTGAGTACAGTTCAAACAGCTCATGTAAATATTTTTAATAGATTTCCTGCACTCAATGGCAATGTAAGCAAGAACAATTACTAGATAAACAAGGCATCCAGTCTCAAACCATGACTAGGGGAAAAGTAACTCTGCAGTCTTTTAAATGCAATCAGTTGAATTTAAAAAGGCTGGAGTTAGCATTTCAGTACAGTATTTAAAAGCTTGTTCATAAGGTCTCATAGCTGGCAAAGTGATAAAAGTTATCAGATATGGAAGGAAGAGTGATGTTTCTCATTGATAAGCTTCCCTATGATTACAGTGCACTAGGCCTTCCAGGGGACTGTGGTCAAGCTGAATACTTGTCAAGATGTGGGAGCTAATGTGGCTGAAAACGGCAGGGAAACATAGTTTCATCATTAAACTAGACAAAGGGGTGACCCGTTGGGGCACCCTTTGAGAGAAGGGTAGTGCAGTCTGATGTGACCAGAATGAACATTAAATTTTCCTGAATGCCAGTGGTATCGCTTTGCTTTGGAAACTGAAGTAGATGTAACTGAAGCAGATAGAGGTGACAAAAAAGCATGATGTGTTGCAAGTAAAAGGTCAGGGTGTGCTACTGGACAAAATAAAAAACTGAACCATATCACAAAGAGATAACTTAAAAAATTGGCCAATTCATATATAAACAGTTATCAGAAGTTGGAGAATTTGAGAATGAGTCTGGAAAACTGCAACAGCTCCATATATAAGATAACATGGTGTTCCTTAAGCTTTTGTTGGGCTTCATTATAACTGCGTGGGAGGCCATAGACAGATAAGTCATGTTGGAGGAGGGCAGAATTAAGATGGCAAGCAACAGAAAACTCAGGCTTTACTCTGCACTCTGAATAACTGCTCTACAAAGTGATCATTCAATCTATGTATGGTTTCTCCAATGCAGCAGAAGTTACAATATGAATACTGGGTGAAAGTCCTCCCCAGCTTACAAAAGCCTTTATTTATGTACAGTCCATTAACACAAACAATAATTTAGGAAACCTGCAGGATGGATTTGCTGGCTGCTGCATGGCTGGAAATGACTGCACTTGACACCATGTGGAATTTTGGCACATTGACTCAAGAAAACAAATTTGATGTCCAATTTATGAATCCTACCTGGGGATTAGCCTGAGGTCAATAGTATTTCAAAACTTGCCTGCAGTAAAATATTTCAAAACAATATCATTACCTGGGCTAAATTTTTCAAAATCAGCTTTATTATTGAGAATGGCAAAACATGTTTTGAAATGTTTCTCCAGACAGCTAAATTTTTCAAAATCAGCTTTATTACTGAGAATGGCAAAACATGTTTTGAAATGTTTCTCCAGACTATCTATTCTAATGGAATAACCCATCACTGCAGACATTTACAACTGCTAGGGAACTTGGCTCAGAACCACATTTCCCATTTGCAATCTGTTCAAGTTGTGAACAGTTCTCAAGAACAGAACCCTGCTGTAACCTAGGGAGGATTTCTATTCTAGATTGGCAAAAATGCAAGTAAATTAGTCCTATTCTTGTTAAGTGACACAAACAAAATGCTGTAGGAACTCAGCAGGCCAGGCAGCATCTATGGAAAAGAGTAAGCAGTCAACATCTTGGGCCAAGACACTTTACCAGGACTGTTTACTCTCTTCCGTAGATGCTGCCTGGTCTGCTGAATTCCTCCAGTACTTTGAGTGTGCTGCTTGGATTTCCAGCATCTGCAGATTTTCTTGTGCCTATTTTTGTTAAGAATGTTTGGAATCCCTAATACTGGCAAAGGAATAATCAAAAGGACATGTATAGCATTTGCTATATTTGCTTGAGAAAATGCCAGTGCTTGGGGAATGGACCACAAAGGAACAAATTGAATGGTTCCTTCAAAATACTCTAAATGTGTAAAACTTAGAGTGGATAGGAGGGGGAGAGAGTTGGAGAAAAGATGTGTTTGGCTGTGAAATCTTGTTGGAGCTGTCAGAAATTGCAAATGAGGATCATTCGAATGTGGATCAAATATGAACTCACATGGGCCCAAACTATGCCTGTCTGTAGGAGAAGGAAAGTGTGTTTGTTTCAGTTCCCACTTATGCCCTTTGTCTCATCTCTTCTGGTACATCAGTGACTGCATCAATACTACTTTCTGTGCCCATATGGATCTTAAATTTTAATACTTTTGCTACCAATTTCCATCCTATTTTCTCAATCAATCTCTTAATTCTTATCTTTCCTTTCAGGATCTCTGTCTCCAGCTCAGGGGAGAGAGGATGATATGCATTCATTAAAAGTCTAAAGACATTACAGTTATATTCTCTTATTTCTTCCCACCCTCACTCCTATAAACACTCCATTCTATTTTCTCAGTTCGTTTGCTCCAATGATGTGAGTTTTCCACAGAGTGCCTCTTAAGTGAATACCTCCCTCTTGAGTTGCAGCTTTCTCTTTGCCTTTGTGTTAAGACACTTGACTACATCTCACCTATTTCTCACATATCTGTTTTCTTCCTCTTTATTCCTGGAAAAAGAAAGGACTGAATTTCCTTGATCCTTACCTTCCATCTCACCAACTTCCACATTGAATAGCAATATCTACCAGCTCCAAAAGGCTTCTGCAATCAGAAATATTTTCCCCTCCCTTTTCAGCTTTCTGTTGTTGAGGACAGCAGAGTGAACCAGGGAAATGAAAAAATCATTCCCTTCAATATCCGGTTTACTCTGCTGGCTCCACTAACTGTTCCCAATCCAATGGAACTTTTCAATCCAGCTATAGCAGATGCAAAACCTGTCCTTCCACCTCATTCCTTTTCACCATCCTAGAACGCAATAGGTGATATAGTATTTCACTTAGATTTCTATTAATCTAAGCTACTGCATTCAATGTTCACAATGTGGTCTCCTCTACACTGGAAAAATAACAAATACAGATTTGGTGACCACTTTGTGAAGCATTTGTGTTTATTGTGTAGGGGTAGCCATGAGCCTCCTTCTGCCGGTCACTTCAATTCATCATCCGTTTGGGTTCTAGATTGAATTTTTGAACTCTCAATAATTCATTTACTTTGTCTACATCAGAATAACCAGCTGTATCTTTTTCTCTTCTGCATTAGCATACCCTTTGTAGTTTTGTTTGCTTTTTGATTCTGTACAGCGAGAGCTCAGGGAAACCGGCATCAAGTTCCCTGTACGTGTCCACATCCTTGGCGATAATAAAGAATTCTGATTCTCATTCTGATTCTGCCCTGCTATTTGCAACATCTTACACTTCTTTACCCTTTAAATGGCCCATTAACAACCCATGCCCACAGAAACCATTATCCCAGAATACTGTATAACGGATTTTCCTTTTTGTCCCATTCATTCCTTCTCCCATCTTCTATGCAATTTAAAACTGATTTTTTTCTTGTGTTCCCAGTTCTGACAAAGCAAATATTTGATCTGAAAATTCTCCTCCACCTTTCTTTTCACAGAGGCCACCTAAATATTCCCAACAACTGCTTTGTTTTAGATTTTTAGCATCTTTAACTTTTTTGATTTTTGTTCATGGTTTGAGCTTATGCAGTTATCTCAGAATGAGGCAATTAAATATGTATATAGAAAGCCTCATTCAATTTATTGCAAACTGTTAATGTTGCTTCAATTTATAATTAAAATTTTTAATATTTACTAATTTTTACTATTTTTAATGTTTTTAATATTTAATATTTGTAATCCAGGGAGCGGGAAGCACAGAATCAAATATCGCTGTGATGATTGTACGTTTTAGTATCAATTGCTTGGTGAAAATAAAGTATAAAGTATAATTTCAGCAGCATCTGTACGTAAAACATTGCAGAAAGGAAATGTGGAGAGAAGAGTTTAAAGAAGGAATTATAATGGAGGGGTATGGAATTGCCCTAACAGCAACAGACAACACAGGTGAAATGACTGATTCTATGTCATAAGAAAATATGGAAAAAACATCACACTGACAACCTTATCCATAATGTCCTATACTGGCTGCATCAGTTGCAAATTTTACTAACAATTGTATTGTGAAGTAAAGGTGTCTCATGTATTGGTCCTTGAATCAATTTAGAAAATTACTCCCCAAGAACCTTCATAACTATGACGCAAACACCAGGAAATCTGCAGATGCTGGAAATTCAAACAACACACACATAATGCTGGTGGAACACAGCAGGCCAGGCAGCATCTATAGGAAGAGGCACAGTCGACGTTTCAGGTCGAGACCCTCCGTCAAGACTAACTGAAAGAAGAGATAGTAAGAGATTTGAAAGTGGGAGGGGGAGATCCGAAATGATAGGAGAAGATGGGAAGGGGAGGGATGGAGCTAAGGGCTGGAAAGTTGATTGGCAAGAGGGATACAAGGCTGGAGAAGGGAGAGGATCATGGGATGGGAGGCCTAGGGAGATAGAAGGGGGGAGGCGAGCATCAGAGGAAGATATAGTGAGAAGGATAGAGGGAGAAAAAAAAGAGACAGAAAGGGGAAAAAAAATTTAAAAAATAGATAAGGGATGGGGTAAGAAGGGGAGGAGGGGCATTAACGGAAGTTAGAGAAGTCAATGTTCATGCCATCAGGTTGAAGGCTACCCAGACAGAATATAAGGTGTTGTTCCTCCAACCTGAGTGCAGACTGGAAGACCGTTTCACTGAACACCTATGCTCTGTCCACCAGAGAAAGCAGGATCTCCCAGTGGCCACACATTTCAATTCCAGGTCCCATTCCCATTCTGATATGTCCATCCATTGCCTCCTCTACTGTCAAGATGAAGCCATACTCAGGTTGGAGGAACAACATCTTATATTCCGTCTGGGTAGCCTGCAACCTGATGGCATGAACATTGACTTCTCTAACTTCTGTTAATGCCCCTCCTCCCCTTCATACCCCATTCCTTCCTTTCTTTCTTTCTTTCTTTATTTATTTCTCCCTTTCTTTCTCTCTCTTTTTTCTCCCTCTCTCTATATCTTCCTCTGATGCTCCCCTCCCCTCTCTCTCCCATCCCATGATCCTCTCCTTTCTCCAGCCTTGTATCCCTTTTGCCAATCAACTTTCCAGCTCTTAGCTCCATCCCTCCCCCTCTCATCTTCTCCTATCATTTCAAATCTCCCCCTCCCCCTCCCACTTTCAAATCTCTTACTACCTCTTCTTTCAGTTAGTCCTGGCGAAGGGTCTCGCCCCGAAACGTTGACTGTACCTCTTCCTATAGGTGCTGCCTAGCCTGCTGCGTTCCACCAGCATTTTGTGTCATAATTATGACCTCCAGTTGAGAGCCTTTTTGAACCTTTGTTTCATCCATCTGACCATCCTATGCTTGATAACCTCCCAGACATGCTCAATAATTAACAGATACTGACCAAATGTACTATCTATGATTAGAAATGGTGTTCTAGCACATCTTTAAATGGAAAAAAGTTCCAAGTCTTACATTTATTAATCGCCATGTGGAAAATTTAACATGATCTGGAATTAAAGATGACAGAACAGTAATCCATTAACGCTTGTAGTACCCTAGTTAAGAACATGTTTTATTGTATTACTACAGTTAAGCTGTTGGATATTTTATTTATGCAGGTTTTCTGTAAAACGCAGTGTGCCTGTTAATCGAACTTTACAGTCCAGTAGTTTAGTTTCTGTTAAGAAGGCAAGCAGTATATATACAACATTCACCATAACGGTTGTTCCCTCAGTGGAACATTCCAACATACCGACTCTAGGCTTGTGTTGCTTATTAGAGATGGCCATCTCACAGTTACTCATGCATTGCTGAGTCACGTGGCTATTAGCCAGCGATAGCTAACGAGCCTAATTTGTTACAAGCCATTGTGAGAGGGTTATACACTTTATGCGTGTTTCTAACATTTTCATCTCTACTTATTTAATAAACAAAATCAGGTAACTAAATGGGAAACTCCAACTTGACTTAGTTTTAACCTAATGCTGTTTATTTCTCAAAAAGACATTACTTACCTATGCATCTTGAACCATCTGTAGTGGGTAGATATCCATTATAGCATTTACAGAAGTAACTGCCAACTGTATTGGAACATTCTCCTCCCAGACATATACCAGGAACAGTAGTGCATTCATCAACATCTAAATAATAAAAAGGAATTCAGAGTTAGCAAAGTAAGGGCAATTATATCATTTAAATATCTGTATTTTTCCTTATTAATGATGACACTGGATACTTTTACAGACAATAGAGATAATCTTCAAATATTATAATTTAAACCTCATCATAATAGCAACTTTCCATATTTCAACCAGCTAAAACTCTGTATATGTAGTGAATACATTATACATTGCACAGGCATTGGGAGCCAGAAAAAAAGCCATTAGGATCGTGTCAGAGGTTACAGTGGGACATTGACAGGACGCAGAACTGGCTGAGAAGTGGCAGATGGTGTTCAACCCAGGTAAGTGTGAGGAGGTTCATTTTGGAAGGTCAAATTTGAATATAATATTAATGGTAAAACTCTTGGCAGTATAGAGGATCAGGGAGATCTTGGGATCCTTGTCCATAGGACACACAAAGCTGCTGTGCAGATTTGACAGTGTTGTTAAGAAGGCGTATGGTATGCTGGCACTGATCAACTGTGGGACTTAGTTCAAAAGCCATGAGGTAATGTTACAATTAAATAAGACCTTGGTTAGACCCCACTGTGTTCAGTCCTGGTCACCTAACTACAGGAAGAATATGGATACTATAGAAAGAATGCAGAAGAGATTTACAAGGATGTTACCTGGATTGGAGAGCGTGCCTTATGAAAATAAGTTGAGTGAATATGGAGTGTGCAGGCAAGAACACAGTACATGGAATATAATACGGAAATTAGATCATCTCATTTTATGTATACAACAGAAAAGCTATGTATTTGTTAAACTGTGAAAAATTGGTTACAAATGTTCAGAGGTGTGTTTGTGTATAGAATCTGAAGGCCAAATGCAAATGCAACAAGTGATTATGAGGGCAAATAGTACATTAGCAATTATTTGGGAAGTATTCAATTACAGTTATATAAGTCTATGGTAACACCACATCTGAAGTTCTGTATCAGTTCTGGTTTCCATACCCAAGAAAAACTATACTTAGTGAGGGCAGTAAAGATTCACCAGAATGCCAGGTTTGCACATTAGCAGAGATTGAGACTGTATTCCTCCAAATTTGGACGAATGAGAGGATTTGTTTTAGAAATTTACAAAAATCTTTAAAAGCTTGATAGACCCATTGCAGGGATGATATTTTCCCTAACTGTGGAATTTAGGACCATGGGCATAGTTTGAGAATAAGGAAGATAGAGGATTAGCAATAATATGAGCAGAAATCTCTATACTTAGAAGAATGGTAAATCTTTGGAATTCTCTATTCCAGGAGGTTGTGGGGGCTTAGCCATAGTATTTACTCAAAACAATGACTGATAAATTTCTGAGCGGAGAAGGAATCAATAAGCCTGTGGATAGTGTGGAAAATGGTGCTCCAGTTAGAAGATCAGCCATGATCTTTTTGAATGATAGAGCAGGCTATAAAGGGTCAAATGGTTCTCCTCTCTTAATTCTTAACTTCTTACGTAAGGAAAGAATGAAAGGGTTACCATACGAGGAACGTCTGGTAGCTTTTGGGCTGTATTCACTGGAGTTCAGGAGAATGAGAGGGCATCTCATAGAAACATTCCAAATGTTAAAAGGCCTGAACAGATTATATATGGCAAAGTTATTTCCCATGGTAGGAGAGTCTAGGACAAGAGGGCATGACTTCAGGAATGAAGGACGTCCATTCAGAACAGAGATGAGGAGAAAATACTTTAGTCAGAGAATGGTAAATCTGTGGAATTTGTTGCCACGAGCAGCTGTGGAGGCCAAGTCATTGGGTGTATTTAAGGCAGAGGTAGATAGGTTCTTGGTTAGCTAGGGCATCAAAGGGTATGGGGAGAAGGCAGGGGAGTGGGGATGACTGGAAGAATTGGATCAGCCCACGACTGAATGGTAGAGCAGACTCGATGGGCCGAATAGCCTACTTCTGCTCCTATATCTTATGTACACACTGATGTTTTATTACCTCTTTTTCAGTGTGATTAAGTATAGCTGTTCAACATAGGGAATCTCAAGTCAAAGCAAATATGTAGGCTTTCCCCTTCCTATGTCTGATATTATGAGGAAAATAGTTGATGGCACATGCTAAATATATGTGAGTCAGATGACCACCACATGGATAGTGCCACTTTCTATCGAGAAATAGCTATTTGCCTTCTACAGCTCTATAAATTACACCAGTCAGAATTGATAGAACCATCCTCTGGCATCAATTTTCAATTAAATAAATCTGGAAGTAATGAGGACTGTCCTAAAATTTTACAGGACAGCAACAGATCTTTCAATTCACCACATCCATACCAACCATCAAGTAGCTATCTGTAGTAGTCTTATTTACCAGCATCAAATCCATATGTCAGAGTAATTCAACTGCTTTTCTACATACATTTTAAATGTTATGACAGTATTCACTTCTCTAAGAACCCAAGGGTTAACTGATTTTAGGGAAAGAAATCTGCTATCCTTAACCATTACATAAGATTATATAGGACACGCAGCACAGAAAAAAAACATGCAGCCCCACTTTCTCCTTTATTTCCTCATAGAATTCTATCAGCATGCCTCTAATCCAGGGGTTCCCAACCTTTTTATGCCAGGGACTCCTACCATTAACCAAGGGGTCCGTGAATCGCAGGTTGGGAATCCCTGCCCTGATCCTTTTTCCACCTTATGTTTGTTTAGCATGGAGAAATGCTTCTTGCTATTCACTTCAGTTACTCACTGTGGTGACGTTCCACTTTATCACCATTCTTTGAACACCAAAATTTGTTTTGAATTCTCTACTGAATTACCTGTCAACTATTTTATATTGATAGACTTAAGTTATGTTGTTCCCAAAAGTGGAAATATTCTGTTTCCACTTTATCAAAATCTTTCATTATTAAATGATAAAAGATCATTGTTTTGTCAAGAAATGAAATGTAATCTGTTCATCCTTTCTAGATACGATCACTCTCCATTTTTGTTATTATCCTAGTAAATTTTCTCCACATGCTCTCCATTGGTCAATATACTTTCATAATAGATATCAGAACTGGTCTCAGCAAGGGTTGAAACAAGGTTAGCACAGTTTCTCTACTTTTCAATTCTGTCCCTGTAAAAAAAAAGTGTTAGATTTATGTTATGGCTTGGCATGCTCAAGGCACAACTTTTAGGGATCAAGATACTTGTACTCCAAGATCTCTTTATTCTTCTATCCTACCTAAACTCACATCTTCCACTTAACAAATGACTTCACTTTTCTTCCAGCTTCGCACTTATCTATTTTGAATCTCAAACAACCATTACTTATTCAAACTGTTATCAATATCCTCTTCTAATTTGTTGTTGTTCTTTTCAGAAATTTGGTACCTTCAGCAATTCAGGAATTGTACTTGTGATGGAAACATTTTAAACTTTAATATAAATTGTGTGAACAGCCTTAGTGATACCAACACAGATCCTTACTCTACAATCAATTCCCTTTTGTCTACTTTTTGTCTGAGAGCCAGCTAGAAATCCATTCCATTTCCAGAGATGCTAAATTAACTAATAAGTGTTTCCAGCATTGTCTGTTTTTATTTGTTCTGGCAACCCATTCTTCTACTTATCCCTGCATTTCAAAACCTCTGATTTTATTCATTAGACTGTTTTAGGGTACCTTAGTGAAAGCAGTTTGAAGATCTACATTACCACAATCTGTCATTTGTTACAATTTCAAAAATATTCAATAAGGCTGACCTTCATTCTTGTTGTGGCCATTTTCTCCACTACTTTCACAGCAAGGAGGTTGATTTTCAATTAATTACACTCTGAAATGCCCTAACAATTTGTTTATTTGATCAGAGAGCAACTTACCACTACTTACTTAAGAAAACTGATGGTTACCCAAGTACCATGGGTCAATCCAAACTAGCCCAACTGAAGTAATTTCTATCTCTATTAGAGATTTCTCTATTTTTTAAACGTTTTTTTCAAATAGTGAATTTTGATAATATGGTAATGATTTGGATACTGAGATAGAAAGTACAGGAAATCTAAACTGTTATTAATATATTTTTGAACACTCTTGTTTTCAGGTCCAATATGTGGAATTTTTTTACATAAAGCAGGGACACAGCTTAATTGCTCATCCAATAATTTAATTGTAATACCTATCTAATGATAGAATCAATAATCATTGCTTTTAGCTGGTGTGTACATTTTCAAACTGTGCATTGAATGAGCTAAAGATTATGACAGAAAGGAAGGAAAGACAGATGAAGGAAAATAAAGAAAGGAAGAAACAGAAATAAAGAAAGAAAACACACCCGCATATTTATGGCACATCTGCAACTACAGAACAATCCAAATTACTTTAAAATTAATTATAGAAGTTTGAATCATTGCAGGGAAAATGGTCACTAATTTATGCAAAGTTCCAATGGAAACAAAATGAAAATAACCTGAACATTTTACTGATGTTGATGTGTGGAATAATTCTTTGACTGGACATTAAAAACAACTTCCTGCTCTTCTCCGAGCAACATATTAGACATCAATTAACATTATAAATCAACCAATTTTTGGGATCCACTAGCATTAAAATTCTCTTTATTGCTCAGAATACATTTCCAATTTCATAAATGTTTCCTATACTAATCCCAGTGGTTAGAAGTTCATGTGAATGGAATTAAATATTGGTTTTCATCCTTGATCTTAATACCAACATTCTCTTTCGCACAACAAAAATTACTACTAAGCATAACTTCTTGATATGACCCTGGGAAACCACAAATTAAAGATTCAAAAGATTCAAAGGTTCATTTTATTATCAGAGTATGTATGTAGAATACACCTCTGAGATTCGTCTTCTCCAGATAGCCATAAAATACAGAAAACCATAGAGGTAGTTGAAAGAAAGATATCAATCCCCCATCGCATAAAAATGAACAAGAACTCGCAAACCCCAAACCTCCCTAACCTCTCCCTCATACTACAACGAACAGATCACCCACGTGGAGAAACAACAAAAGGAACGTCAAACCCCAAACCCTCAGCCCACCAATCGGCAACAGGAAAGAATGGGCGAGAACATGATAAAAGAAACATAGAACTGAAAGAGGCCAATATGAACTACAGTTAGTTTGAACAACAGTTTTATCCATAAATTTCAGAATTTTGATAACATCTCTAAGAGTATCGGGACCCAGCAGCTCGTCTGAGGATAGCAAAATCCAATCAATGGCATTTCAAGCACACTCAAACCAGTGGCCCCTCCGAGGGCAGCAACATGAACCAGTGGCCCCTCCAAAGGCAGCAAACCATCGGTCTCTACAAGGGCCAAATTTTATAATTTTACCCATTTTGTAATATCAAAGTTTCCAGTGCTAACTGTGTCAACTGGTTTTTCTCTTGTCTCTGACTGCAAATGGAAGTCTCACTCCATGGATTTGAGCACAAAAATCTAGGCTGAAATATCAATGCAATGTTATGGAAATTATTTTTAATGTCATCTTTCAAGCAAGACATTGAGCCAAGACCTGTGCGCTTCCAAAGGTGTATTCCAAGGCACAAAAGAAAAGTTATTCCTTGGTAATCTGATCAATATTTATCCCTCAATTACCTTTGCAACAAATCAGGTCGGCATATTTGTATGAGATTGTTGTTTACCAACTAGCTGTAGAAATTCCTGTAGAAGTGAATACACTTTTGAAGTATTTCACTGGATATAAAGCAGTTGGACCACCTAGAGCTCCTTTTTCTGTCTTTTCTAAAAACTTATGTTTTTATATCTATTGCTTATACTAATTTATTATGATATCATAATTTATAATGAGGAGGAGAAGATGGCGACGCGACTGCAGCAGGCGCGGCCTCTCCAATGAATGATACCTGTAATCTGTCAAGTAGGGTACCGTGCACAATTCTGATTTGATGGAGACAGACGCGAGAGTACGGAGGAAAATCTGGAGAAACTTCTGAAATGCCTGCTTCGCTACTGCTGTTACTGTGTGGTAACCGGAATCTCCAGAGCAGAAGGCCCTGAATCCTCGACTTTGCTTGTTTCAGTGGCCGGGGCAAGGTCGAACGCGCACAGCAGAGGATGGCGCTCGGGAGGCTGTATCGGAGGGGCTGATTGGAGGCTCGAAGTTTTCGGATGGACGGACTCAGTGTTGGCTGTGGCCGGCTGCTTCCAAGACATTGGCAAGTTGATGGTGCCTGGAGGTTTATGGCAGGGAGATTCTCCCTTTCGCCGCCTGCTATCGGGGACTCGGGAGTCGATCGACTCGGGGACTTTGAGACTTTTTTTTTACCATGCCCATGGTTTATTCTTCATCAAATTATGGTATTGCTTTGCACTGCTGTAACTATATGTTGTAATTATGTGGTTCTGTCAGCGTTAGTCTTTGGTTTGTCCTGTTTTTCTGTGATATCACTCTGGAGAAACATTGTATCATTTCTTAATGCACCTATGCATTTCTAAATGACAATAAAAGACTGAGTGTTCTCATAATCTAATTACTTTATTACACCCTCCATTTCTATAGCGTACAAATGCAGGATCAATGGTAAATTGTCAGAAATTTGGTGATCTTAATAATAATAAGTCATTAGCATCAACATAGATGGACAAATGCTTTTTTTAAATGACATTAGTATCAAAGTAAATTGGTATTTACTCAATGGCATTCATGTTTCAGTATATTTCAAAATGTTTTACAATTTCAGCTGCTTTTACACTTTGGTCATCATTATGTGGGTGGCTGGTGGGTAACCACATCCTAGATATACCATTCGATGGTAGCCAAAGTATTTTTTGGTATTGGTTAGAGACCACAGTGCTCCTTGCCCTGCATTTAAAATACAGTATGCTATGGGTTTGCTTACATCTATTTCAACTCGCATAGAATCACCAGTAAGAACAAGAATATTTTTTCAGTATTTTTTTAAATTATAAATTGCTGCATTAGTAAAACTAAACCCCTCCTGACAATTTCTCATACGATATTGAATGTTTCCATTCATACACTTGGGTGAAAGATTGGCTGAAGTTCATTGCTTATGATCATCAATTTTTGGATCCCCATTTGGTTTGAAGATGATACAAAGATTGATGGAGGGGCAGGTAGTGTTGAGGAAAGAGGTAGGATGCAGGAGGACTTAGACAGGTTAGGACAATGGGCAAGAAAGTGGAAAATGAAATATAATGTTGGAAAATGCATGGTCATGCATTTTGGTAGTAGAAATAAAGGTGCGAACTATTTTCTAAACAGGAAGAAAACCCAGGAATCTGAGATGCAGAGGACTTGGGAGTCCTTGTGCAGAACTCCCTGAGGGTTAACTTGCAGGTTGAGTTGCTGGTGAGGAAGGCAAATGCCATGTTAGCATTCATTTCAAGAGGTCTAGAATACAAGAGCAAGGATGTGATGCTGAAGCTTTATAAGGCACTGCTGAAGCCTCACCTTGAGTATTGTGAACAGCTTTGAGCCTCTCATCTTAGAAAATATGTGCTAGCATTGGAGAGGGTTCAGAGGAGGTTCACAAGGATGATTCCAGGAATGAAAGGGTTATCATAAGAGGAATGTTTGATGGCTCTAGGTCTGTACTCACTGGAATTCAGAAGGATAAGAGGGAGATCCCATTGAAACCTTTTGAATGTTGAAAGACCTAGACAGAGTAGATGTGCAAAGGATGTCTGCCCTGGTGGGAGAGTCTAGGACAAGAGGGCACAGCCTCAGGATAGAGGGGCGCCCTTTCAAAACAGAGATAAGGAGAATTTTTCTTGCCAAAGGGTGGTGAATTTGTGGAATTTGTTGCCACATGCAGCTGTGGAGACTAGGTCTTTGGGTGTATTTAAGGCAGAGATTGATAGGTTCTTGATTGGACATGGCATCAAAGGTTACAGGGAGAAGGCCAGGGACATTGGTTGAGGAGGAGAAAAAAAAGCATCAGCCACGATTGAATAGCGGAGCAGGCTCGATGGGCCCTATAGCCTAATTCTGCTCCTATGTTTTATGGTTTTATGATCACCACCAATTGTCCTACAAGACAGATGGATCCCAACCACCACATGATTTTGGTAAATGTGCTAAATTTCCAGCATTTGTCAATCTGGCTAGGATTTGGAGCAAACTGTTATCAGTTTGGTTCAGTTTTAGACACATGTTTGGATTCCTGAGAACATCCTTAAACCTTGTATATTTTGATATATTCATTGGTATCTATGGTGTTCATATTGTTAACTTTTTTGCTGTGCTTTTTATATTTATTTCACTTTTCCATCATTGAAGGACTGACAAAGTACATGAGTTCTGTGAATATACTTACAGAAATGTTCTCTGGAAATTGGTGAAGTTATTGCGATTGTATTCCTTTAACAAAGCATTTATGCACTTATTATATCCATCTTTATTACCGAGAAGTAATTTTAAACTTTCACAAGTTGCTGCAATACTTTCTATGCAATAAAGATTTTGAAATTTTTATTTACTATTAAATGTTTATTATTTTAAGTACATCAAAGACAAGTTATTAATAAAAAGAAAATTTACACAATTTCGTGTACTTCATTCCAAATTTTGAAAAAATGATTGACGGAAGTCAAAAAGTAAACAATCAATCCTGGTATTCGTAAGGAACATTTCGTTTATTTTACATTGACGAGGGTATAGGTGATTCCATTATAATTTCTGCTTGTTGGTGTATATGCCCCAGGAATCACCCAGCAGTGCATGCCTCTATTGTATATAGTGAATATACAGTGCAAAATATTCACACATTTCAACGTTTTTGAGGAGATTTGATGTCACCAAAGATTCTTGGAACTATCTACAGATGTATGGTGGATAGCATTCTGAATGGTTGCTGCTGCAAAACAACAAATTTCACAACATATGTCAGTGATAATAAACCTGATTCTGATACTGATTTTGATTCGGTTTCAAGTACCTGGGTGTCAACGTCTCCAAGGATTAGCCCTGCGTCCAACATGGCAATCAAATCATGAAGACACACCAATGTCTCTACTTAGTTAAAGGTTTGACGAGATTTCATATGTCACCAAAGACTCTTACAAATCTCTATAGATGCATAGTGGAGAGCATTCAGACTAGTTGCATTACAGCCTGGTGTGAAGCCTCCAATACACAGGATCACAAGAGACTCCAGAAGGTTGTAGACACAGCCAGCTCCATCATGGTCACAAGCTTCCCACCGAGGACCTCTTCAAAAGGCTATGTCTCAAGGTGTCATCCATCACTAAGGGCGCTCACTATCCAAGATACACCTGATTCAAGTTATTAGCATGATGGAGGAGATGCATGAGCTTTAAGACCAATGCTCAATGATTTTGAAATGGTTTCTTCCCCCATCACCATCAGGTTTCTGGACAGTCCATGGACACTATCTCATTATGCCTTTGCTTCTGCATTATATACAGTATTTATTTAGTATTTTATATTAATATAATTTTGCACTGTACTGCTCTGCAAATAAAAACAAGAACATTCATAATCTGGCTATCCTGTGGGAGTGACTCAACTCCTGAAAGCCCAAAACCTTTCCAGCTCTCTCAGGCACAAGTCAAGATTATGATTTTTCACTTATCTGGATGACAGCAATTCTAACAGCATTCAAAAAGTTTGACACCACTGGTGCACAGTAGTTGAAGTTTGTAACATCTTCATAATATCCTGAAGTTGTTCAACCACGCTGATCTGAAAGTACCTCTCAAACCTGCAGCTTCAGCTGCCAATTGAAACATGGGAACTGCACTACCTGAATGGTCATTTCCAAATAGCACATCATCCCCATAGAAATATATTGCCCTACCTTCATGATCATTGTGTCTATAAAACTGTGACTCCATACCCAACCATACCACTGGAGTATCTCTGCCAGAACAGGAGAAATTCAAGAAATCTGCTCATTACCACCACCTCACATAAGCAATTAAGGAAAAGCAATGAATGTTAGCTTTACCAGTAATGCCCAGATCCCACACCCCCCGCAAAAAAAATTAAGAAAATTTCCCAGCACTGTCATCATTGCACCTGTGATTCAAACTAAAACCTTCAAGACTATCCTTACAGTCGATCAAACTGCAGTAGCTGAATACTTCCAGCATGGAAGTTGCAACCAAATAGAACAGAATGCATACTCACTGCATTTCATCTCAGAAATCACTTGACCACATCAATTGGCATTTCCCTCTTATAGAGAAAGCTAACCACAACCCTACACTAACATACCTTGGAGTGCTCTTGACAAGTCTACATCCATACAATGCTTTCTCCATATGTTTCATCAGCACTGGAAAAGTGACAAAACAGGTATGATTTAAGTTAATATTGGGAGTGGTTGATGTGATAGATGAAACCGAAGGTAACAATCACATTAAAACAGTAGTAAAGACAAAAGAGAGAAAAGAAAAAACAAACTGAAATAGAAAGATGCAGTCACATTTGTGGAAAGAAACAAAAAAGATAGTTAACTGAATTCACTATAGAAATGTCAGTTGTTTGGGACTGCAACATGCCCAGATAAGAGATGAGGTACTGTTCCTCATGCTTTCATTATACATCATTGAAGCAGTCTCGAAAGCTGAAAACAGGTGACAAAACAAACGGGATAGAGAATTAAAGTAACAGGCAACTGGGAGCAAAGGATCACCCTGAGGACTAAAGAGAGCTGTTTTGTAAAGCAGTCAGCAAATCTGGATTTGTTTTCTGCACAGCAAAAATTTATGGTTTTTGCTCTAAATACATGTTAACAACTGTTTTTTTAACATTAAAATTAATGTCCATTAACATACTACTGTCTTACCTTCACATTTTTGAGTTTGTTCACTAAATCTATGTCCAGCTGGGCATTTGCATTCAAAGGATCCCACAGTGTTTATGCAATTTCCTCCGTGACAGATCCCTGGGATAGCTTGGCATTCATCCACATCTACCAAAGAAAGTAAAATTATTTCCTTAAATTGTTCTTCAGTGTTCAACAAACATGTCATTACAGTACTATTTACCAGCAAATCTACTTATTATTTATACTCAACAATACAAAAAATGTAATAATAAAAATGAAGTAGCTGAGTTTTCTGTGGTCCCACATAGAGGAAGTGTGCCGGTAGGAGATATAATCATTTACACGCTTAACACAATATACCTCCTGGTATTGAAGCACTTCAGATTTTTCAGGTTGTGACCAATACCAACATGAAAACCGATGAGTAAAGACTACTAGCTTTATAATATGATGTTCTAATTACATTGATCTGACGATTTGAAAGTACAAGAAAAAAATACATGGCTATTTTCCCACAATATAAAGCTGTCCACTTTTAAATACTTCTGACATTGGTGTGGCTGAAACAAACAGAATTAACAAACGGCAAGAATTTCAAACAATAGTTATAATGTCACCACAACAAGATCTGGCTGAACTATCTGTGAATTTCAGGCATTTTTTCTTATGGATTGTAGCTTCCGAATCAAACCAGTCAGTTTTTAATTTTTTTTTAATAATCCTAATTTAACACTGAACAATGCATGTGATGAAGAACAAAAGACTAAAAAAGAATAATCTTCCAATAACTTTCCCTGACATATTTTGGATCACAGATTGCAAATTGCCTTTAACTGTCATATTTTGATTTTGTTTTATTACAGTTTCATTTAATAACTTAACAAGAAACTAAGTAGAACTGAAGAAAAATGAGCATTTCCCATTCATTTATTCCTTTAGTGCAATAGGGATAACTGTAATGAAAATTAGTCCAGTCAAGAATGGTTATGCGTCAGAGTTCTAACTTCATTTTTGTTTGTTGTTGTTGAGTGCTGTTGAGTGGTTGTTGACTCATGACGACCCTATGGATAGTGTAGTTGTCCATAGGAGTTTCGTGGCAAGATACTGAAGTAGATTGCCAGGCCTCTCTTCCGTGCAGATACTGCTGCCGCCCAGGTTGGGACCCAGCCAGATTCAAACTAAGGACAATCCCCCTCAAAGTCCTGTGCCGATGCCACTACACCATGCCGGCCCAACTTTATTGTTAATAGTGTTTAAATATTTTGAAATTTATTAGTTTGTATTCCAGTGCTCTGGATTTCAAGATGATGTAACGTATTATAACCTATTATTAATTTGACTTATTGTAGCAGCCTTTTAATGAAATGCCCATTCCTTGAGTGTAATGTTTGTAAAATAACAATTGCAGCAACAGTACGGAGACTGTAACAAATATTTTTGTAAGTGAATTTTATGCATCAAGCCTGAAAAAATGTAATCCGAAATTTCAATGTGACATTACTTGACAATCAAAATTGTTAAATGCAACTCCAAATTCAATTTACACTTAGCATATCAACTTGGAAGAAACTTTTGGTTACAAAGGTCATTCTTTTAAAAGAAATATGCACATACAAATTCAAAAGTAAACCGTAAACATAGTCTAGGAGAGCATTCTCTTCAGCCTTTTGCTATTTCTTAGCAGAAACACAGAAGATTTTTGGAGCTGTAGGAATTCAAGTAGAATGTTCTAGAGCAGATTTCCAAAGGTTGCAATGGGAGAGTATTGGAATAGCCCTACTCAGCAACTTATACTAAGTGGATATCAGTTCACAGTACAAGTTCAGAGTTTTGTGACTTCAGTTAGAGGTAATAAATACTTAATTTAACCTGTGATAAATAGGTTAGGATAGGATTTTTTAAGCCAGATTTAACATGTCATAGTCACCTGAAACCAAACTTACTTATGCATTCACTACTTCAGATTTCAAACTTAATACCCCCAATTATATTGTCTTCAACTGCATTTAAGGTAATGTTTGACAGTCATGCTGATACAAGTTTAGTTCCTTGGCACTTGAAGATACAGAGAGTAAACCACTGGATGGATCAGAAATATAAAAATTTATAAACAGGAAGATGTTATCTATATTGCTGATATTGATTCTATACCAGTGAGATGAGATAAAGATCAGAATATGAAAACAATGTAGCTTTTCCTGTAGTGGGTAGGGAAATCTGAATATCCTAAGATGAAGCCCAATACTGACAATCGTATACACAAAGTAATTAATTAAATTTGGAATGAAAAATGCAGGGTTAACTAATATTTTTCTACATTATGAGATTATTGAATAATTCAATCAATAAACAAATATTTTTTATCTCCACCTTGAATCAGTATTCCCTTATTCTGAAAGTATCCCTTAGTTCAAGATCATTCAAAGAAGGGGAAATGTCCTCTCAGCATGTACCTTATCATGTCTTTTCAGAATCTATTATTTTCAATATGATCACTTCTCATTCTTCATATCCCAAAAAATATAAACTCAATCTGCCCAACCTTTCGTTATGACAATCTCTTCATCCCAGGTATCTAACTAGTAAATCTTTTCAGAAATGTCTTCAATGCATGTATATACTTAATTAAATGGAACTACTGTAAAACCATATGCAATACTACTAGATATGGTCTCCCCACACTCTGTACAGTTGCAGCAAGGCTTCCCTACTTTAATCATATGCCCTTAGCATTTCCAGTGACTTGTGACTGTATGCTAAATTTCTGAGTTTTATGAGATACAGCATGTGAATCCCTTTGCTTTTGAGACACAAGGTTGGGAGGGAGACAGACAAATTTTAGAGCATTGTGGCAAAAATCCCAGCCACCTTAAAATCAAATGACAAAGGAATGAACTTGAGACATTTTTCTTGGACCTTACAACTTTCATAGTGTGTGGTGACCAAAATCGGATGCAACACTTCAGTGATGACCAACCTATTTTTGTTAGAAGTTCAGTACTACATTAGAACATGAAAGTATTCCTTGAATCATGTGGAACTAGGATATATTTTTATAACTGCATGATGCCTCAGAACAGATTCTGATAAAAAGAGAAAAAAAATCAGTTTGTTCACCTCAATAGAATTAGATTTAAGTGTAAGACTCAAAATATATTTGCTCTGTGATCAGAAACTGAATTTTAAAAAGAATTTTGTGAATTAAAGCATGAAGCTTATTAAAGAATAATCATGAACTGTACTTCAATAGACAATCGTATTTCTACAAGCTTCTGAAAAACTACACAAGTCTTTGCACTGTTGAAGTGTGTAATAATAACTTTTGAATTAACCAGGACTTTTCATGTTAAGGTAATTTTTCAATCCTGAAACTAAAACTGTTGGAAATATTCCCAGATAAGGCAATATCTTTTTCATACCTCCAGGGGTGCCCCAGAGGGGTGGGGGAGGATGAGCACCTCAGTCGGACAGACATAACGACATCAGACCTAGGCAATGAACAAATGACTATGAGGAAGCATGTGGCAAAATCTGCAAGGCTTGAAGATCCACCAAGCGAGGATGAAGTGTCTGGCGGGAGCAGGAGCAGAACAACGCATAGGTGTCTAACCTGGTGAGACAAAGGAGGTGCCAGCCCCGGAGTCACCCCGTAGTGCCCGAAACCTCCAAATGTTGCAAACTAATCCCTCTAAAATCAAGTCTAACAGGAGGCAGATCAAATAGCCTGCAGCTAACATGACTTCACTGTGGAAGCAGTTTGATGACGATGCCAACCAAATTCTGGAGATAACAGCAAAGGGAGGGGTCGATAACAAGCTACATGACAACAATCACTGTCAGAATTGTAGCTGAACAGTTCAGAGGAGAGGAGAAGAAAGGCTCCAAAACACCCTACTCGAAAAACCAAAGAGCATTGAGGATCCACAACATCAGGCAGGAGATGTAAGGGCTGAAGTCCCAATACAAGGAAGCAGGAGAAGAGGAGAGCATTGGCTTGGCCCAGCTGATGTGCATACTAAGAAAGAAGATCAGGGTCCTCCGCTGGGCAGAGTGGCATCGGAGGCAGCGTCATGAAAGGGCCTGAAAACGTGCTGCCTTTATCGCCAACCCCTTCAAGTTCACCAAGAAGTTGCTGGGGGAGAAGCACAGTGGGAAACTGCCCTGTTTGCAGGAAGACATAGACCAACATCTGAAGAAGATATACAATGATCCTGAAAGAGAGCAGGAGTTGGGAGAGTGCAACATCCTAATAGACCCACCTGAACTGGATGTGCAGTTCGACATGTCAGATCTGCAGCTAAAGGAAGTCAGAGAGGTCGTCTGCAAAGCAAGGGCAAGCTTGGCTCCAGACCAAGCAGCACCTCGTACAAAGTGTATAAGAACTGCCCCAAACTCCTGCTGCGTCTTTGGGAGATCCTGAGAATCTTCTGGAGAAAGGGGAAGATCCCAGAACAGTGGAGAGTGGCTGAAGGGGTGTGGATCCCGAAGGAAGAAAACGCCACTCAGATAGACCAGTTCCACATCATCTCCCTGCTGTATGTCGAGGTGAAGATCTTCTTCAGTGCCGTTTCTAATCCGCTGGTAACCTACCTAGCAAAGAACATAGAAGAGGAGTCGCTATTCTCATCTCAATCAAACTAAATTTTGAAAATGGGAGATAAGGGGGGCAGATATATTCTGGTAAGGGGGAATATAGATGGAAATCCAGTTACTTTGTTGCATATATACACACCCCCAGGAAGTGATATTAGTTTCTTCCAGAAAATTACTAATATTATGGTAACGGAAACAGGAGGTCTCTTGATATATGGGGGAGACTTAAATTTACAATTACAACCAAAGTTAGACTCTTCCAATAAAAAAACTTATGAAACAAAGTCCTTACGTAAGAAAGTTAACACTCTTTTTGAGGATGTTGGTCTAATTGATGTATGGAGGGACCTTTTCCCCAATAGAAGGGATTACACTCATTATTCTCCCTTCCATTCCTTATATACAAGAATAGACTATTTCATAACATTTGGAAAAGATAGAGACAAAATAATCCCCTGTGGAATTGGGACAATAGATGTAAGTGACCATGCACCTATATACTTATCTGTTGATTTTGACCTACAACCAAAGAATACTATTTGGAAACTAAATTCAAGTCTACTCATTGATTCCATTTTAAGGAACAAATTAAAAAAGAAATCGATCTTAGAATTCAATGATAATGGAGAGGTTTCACCTCCCATTCTATGGGATACTCTGAAGGCTGTCTTAAGAGGGAAAATTATAGTGATATCTTCATATAAGAAAAAAAAGGAATAGAACATTAGAGGAATTACAAAATAAGCTGCAGGAACTAGAAAAAAAAACACAAATTGAGTTTGGCACAGGAAATTAAGAACATGGTGGCATGGTGCGAAGACAATAACCTATCCCTCAACGTCAGCAAGACAAAGGAACTGGTTGTTGGCTTCAGAAGGAGTAGTGGACCGCACGACCCAATTTACATCGGTGGTGCGCAAGTGGAACAGGTCAAAAGCTTTAAGTTCCTTGGGGTCAATATCACAAGTGACCTGACTTGGTCCAACCAAGCAGAGTTCACTGCCAAGAAGGCCTACCAGCGCCTTTACTTCCTGAGAAAACTAAAGAAATTTGGCCTGTCCCCTAAAATCCTCACTAATTTTTATAGATGCACCGTAGAGAGCATCCTCTAGGGTGCATCACAACCTGGTATGGAAGTTGTCCTGTCCAAGACCAGAAGAAGCTGCAGAAGACTGTGAACACGGCGCAGCACATCACACAAACCAATCTTCTGTCCGTGGACTCACTTTACACCGCACACTGTCAGAGCAGTGTTGCCAGGATAATCAAGGACACGACCCACCCAGTTAACACACTTTTCGTCCCTCTTCCCTCCGGGAGAAGGTTCAGGAGCTTGAAGACTCATACAGTCAGATTTGGGAACAGCTTCTTTCCAACTGTGATAAAACTGCTGAATTTCGGACCCTTACCCGGATCTGGGCCGTACCCTGCCTCTCGGTTTTTTTGCACTACCATACTTCCCATTTTTCTATTTTCTATTTATGATTTATAATTTAAATTTTTAATATTCACTAATTTTAACTATTTTTAATATTTAATATTTGTAATCCAGGGAGTGTGATGTGCAGAATCAAATATCGCTGTGATGATTGTACATTCTCGTACCAATTGTTTGGCGACAATAAATTATAAAGTACACACTAGAGGAGATTAAAAAAATTAGGAATGAAATTAATAGTTTGTCTACACAAGAAATTAGAAAATTTAATGTTTCAGAAACACAGACACTATGAAAGTGGATCCAAATCTATGAAAATACTGGCGTGGAAACTGAAAAAAAATAGCAGAAAATAGAATTCATAGAACTAGGGATCCAAGAACAAAAGTGATAAAAAATAAGCTAAGTGAAATTCAAGAAGCTTTTGAAATGCTTTACAAAACTCTATACAGGTGTCCCCCGCTTTTCAAACGTTCGCTTTACGAAACCTGACTGTTACGAAAGACCTACATTAGTACCCTGTTTTCGCTTTCAGAAGGTGTTTTCACTGTTACGAAAAAAATTCAGCGCGCGAAAAAAAGCAGCGCACGCCCCGAGCAGCCGCTCTCCCCGGATTCGGAACGGCATTCTCACCAGCATTGCTTTAACACGAGCCTGTGAGCAGTCGTTTGCAAGATGAGTTCTATGGTGTCAGAAAAGCCTGAAAGAGCTCGTAAGGGTGTTACACTTAGTGTAAAACTAGACATAATTAAGCGTTTCGATCGTGGTGAACGAAGCAAGGACAAAGTGAGTTTGGCTTGTGGAAGCTGACGACGATGATGTTGAAGAGGTTTTGGCATCCCATGACCAAGAACTGATAGATGAAGAGCTGATGCAATTGGAAGAGGAAAGGATAACAATCGAAACCGAATGAGTGATGATAAAGTACGACTTTAATTTTGAAAGGGTACGTAGGTTTAGGGGATATTTGCAAGATTCGAGTCCTTACTAAGAACTGTATGATAGAAAAATGCGCAAGGCTCAGCAGTCAAGCAAGCCTTCCACATCAGCCACAGCAGAGGACAAACTTCGACCTTTGACATCGAGGCCAGCAGTCATAGAAGATGATGAGCTGCCTGCTCTAATGGAAATAGACGACGAGATGACACCCCAGTGTCCCACCACCCCAACACCCAGGCTGCGGACAGATACTGTACCGATTCGCGTAGAATGCAGCAGTAGCTGGGAGGCACACACCACATCTTTAAGAAAAAAGCCGAAATAAACATGCTAATTAATGAGGTGCTGCCCCACACGTAATTGTCAGATCAGAGGCAATACAATCGGCAATTGGCACTGATCTGGGCCAAAAATTACATGTCGGGCAGCACATAATTAATTAGCAAGTTTATTTCGGCTTTTTGCTTAAAGATGTGCTGGGTGCGTCCCGACCCCTGCATGCTTTGTGGCAATGTATCGGGTTGGCGGCCCGGAGGGTGGGGGCCTCTGCACCACCCAGCCTGCGACGACTCAGTCTAACACACCATCATCAGTGTGCTCGGCACTGTTTTCCCAATTCCGGTAAGTAATACTACATTGTACGTACATTATTTTTACTTTATATCGGCTGTGTATTTTTATGTGTTATTTGGTATGATTTGGCAGCTTCATAGTTTAAAGATTACTGGAGAGCGCTTGCTCCGTGTTTTTGCCAACAGCACTTGCGTGAGATTTTCTGCCAACGGCATGCGTGAAATTTTCGCTACGGAGATCTGTGCCGGCAATGATTGTGGAGAAGTATTTCTACTTTATATAAGCTGTGTATTTATCATATCATTCCTGCTTTTACTATATGTTACTGTTATTTTAGGTTTTATGTGTTATTTGGCATGATTTGGTAGGTTATTATTGGGTCTGCGAACGCTCACAAAATTTTCCCATATAAATAAATGGTAATTGCTTCTTCACTTTACGACATTTCGGCTTACGAACCGTTTCATAGGAACTCTCTACCTTCGGATGGCGGGGGAAACCTGTATTCCAAAGTTCCAGGGGGAAGCATAACCCAAATTGACACCTTCTTGAATTCTTTAGTTACCCACTTTAAGCAAAGAATAAAATAGAACGATGACTGCTGACATAACTGAAGCTGAACTAAAAACTGCAATTAGTTGTCATTGTCCGGTCCGTGAACTACGGATTCCGGTTCACAGTCCGGACCATCGCTCCTTATTCCAGATTTTCTGGTTTTCTCTTTTTCTGTTGGGTGCTCTAATTCAGGGGTCCCCAACCTTTTTTGGCCCGCGGACCGGTTTAATATTGACAACATTCTTGCGGACCGGCCGACCGGGGTGGGGGGGGCGTTCAAGTAGGGTTAAACTCACCTCAACGTGTCTTTTACAGTTAGGGTTGCCAACTTCTTCACTCCAAAATAAGGGACAAAAGTAGCAGTCAAATCCCAGGACTCTTTACCCCAGGAAAGACTACCATGACCATGAAGCCTTGCGCGGGCACCTGTGTGCGCATGCATGACATGCGCATGTGCGTAGGTGCCAGATTTTCTCCCCCCACAAATCGCTTTTGCCGTCACCTTCCCAACTACACTGTACATACATTATTTCTACTTTACATAGGCTGTGAATTTATCATATCATTCCTGCTTTTACTATATGTTAGTGTTATTTATTTTTGGTTTTATGTGTTATTTGGTAGGATTTGTTAGATTATTTTTTGGGTCTGGGAACGCTCAAAAATTTTTCCCATATAAATTAATGGTAATTGCTTCTTCACTTCACGCCATTTCAGCACGAAAGGTTTCACAGGAACGCTCTACCTTAGTGGGGGAAATACAGGTCAAACCAATTTAGCCCAATATACGGGATGTCCCGGCAAATACGGGACAGTTGGCAACCCTATGTTCAAGTTCAACAGTGCGTGACAGGGAATGAGGAAAGGTACAGCTGACTCATATCGTTTCCTCATGGGATGGTAACACATGCCTGGCGGCCTGGTACCGGCCTGCGGCCCGGTGGTTGGAGACCACTGCTCTAATTGAGGCAGCTGATTCACATTTTGGGCTGGCTACATAAATAGCTCCTTGGTTCAACTTCAGTTGCCAGTTCGAGTGTTGGATGTCGTGAGTAGGAGAGCAGGAGTTGATTGTGGAGCTCACTGGAAAATGATGGAGAAAGAGAACATCAAGGAAAGAGCCAAGCTGTTGAAAGAAGTTTTTGGCGAGAGTGGAAGTGAGCTAGAGATGGAGGTTGGCGGGAAAGAGGAATGGAATGGAAAGAGGAAGAAAAGAAAGCACAGGTATGGAATATCAAACTCTGAGGAGTCAGTGGATGATCAAAACAGGACAGCAAAGCAATGGAAAGAAGGTGAGATTAAAGCAATTATAAAACTAAGTGAAGACGGGGCGTCTTTTGGTGATTGGAACTCGATTCGTTTGACGAAGATGCTCAACAAAATTATAGGTGATATTGAAAGAGCAAAGATTTTGCGAAATGGATCGTAATTAGTGATTTGTCGGGATAGTGCTCAGCAAGGCAAAGTGATAAGATTAAGTAAAATAGACAGCAAAGAAGTACAATGCTCAATACCCAACAATAGAAAGTGGACTAGAGGAGTTATTTCAGGGATACCAACAAAAGTTACTATGGATGAGATTAAACAGAACATAAAAGCAGCAAAAATTGAGGCCAAACGTTTGAAAGTTACAAGAAACGGGGAAAAGTGTGATAGTTTATCAGTAATGATTAACTTTGATGAAGACAGATTGCCAACTAACGCTTACTTAGGGTATATGTGTTATGTGGTTAGGATCTATATACCACTGCCTTTAAGGTGCTATAAATGTCAGAAATTCAGGCACATTGCGGCGGTCTGCAGAGGAAAATAAAGATGTGGGAGATGCGCAGGAGAACATGAATATGGGAAATGTGAAGCGAGAGCTAGGCTGGAATGCTGCAATTGTGGTGAGGAACACAGCACAGCTTATCGAGGGTGCATTTATAGCATGAAGGTGGCTGAGATACAATATGTAAAAGTAACTCAAGGAATCAGTTATGCAGAGGCAGTGAAAGAGTTTGCTGAAAAAAAGGCTGTCAAGCAAACAAATACAGGGAATAATAAACTGGTGAATTGTGAGGGCCGTAATATGAAAAATAAGGATACACTATTAATGAGAAGAAAGGATTTTGTACTTTTTATGGTGGATGCAATTAATTGTTCAGCGCAAACAAGCAAAAGAACTGAAAAAAATTAAAATTATGGTCAAGTCTGCAGAAAAGTATCTTGGAATTAAAGGGATTAGGTGGGAAGAAGTCAAGGAAACGCTGAATGGAGGATCCAACAGTTCACAGGCAGGGGAGATGGAATCTTAATGGCACTATATTTATCGCAAAAGGTCTAGGATTTAAGAAATATGTTTCAGAACTTAAGGAAAATCCTCAGATTTTATGGTTGAAGCCCAGGGTAAATGTGCAGAACTTCAACAACAAATAGAAGTACCCAACAAGAACAACTGTGAGTTGGAAAACAGATTGGAAAATGGAGGAAACTATTACAAGGATACAAAGGAAAAGGAATTTGTTACAAAGTGAATTATCTACATTCAGATTATAAAATGAAAACATGGAAGCAAATGAAGAAGAACTCCGAGGTCTCAGTAAACAACTGCAGGCTACGATCCAAAAGGAAAACCTGAAAAAGCAGACAGATTTGGAAAAACAGCAATTTTAAAAGTATAATGTGCAATAATTACTATTCTTTAACAAGACAATTTTAGTCTTACAAGTGATGTAGATGAAATCAATGTAATTGAGGTAATGCAACTACATGAAAACATGTCACAAAATTAGGGAAGAATAGCAGTTTGCAGCATTATCTAATGAACGCATTAAGTATTCACGAGGAATTGCAACTACAGAGTGATGCTAATATAGAACTGCAGGCCGAACTAGATTGTCTAAAGTAGAGAACTCCAGGACATATTTGGTTGGAACATCATAAGACTAGCAGGTGGCGGTAATACACTGAAAAACTGGCTGCCAACCGCCGAAGAACAAGAAGAAGCAGCAGCTTCAGTTGCTGGATTGTTCCTGTCCTAACCCCCTGTCTGAATCCCTTCTCTGCTCCTTCCTCCAGAAATCTTGCCCCGCAACCACTGTCTGAAGCCTCGCCTCGCCTCGCCTGTAACCCTTGCCTGCATCGCTGTCAAGTTCAACTGCTGGAGCAAGATAAGGAACTGCCTATTGTTGTTTTGAACTGTCTCTGTGTCCATGCCTTCACTAGGTAGGTCTGGCTGTTTGCTGCTACCTAGTGTTGGGATCTGTCTCTGTGTCCATGCCTTCGCTAGGTAGCTCTGGCTATTTGCCACTACCTTGTGTTGGGAAGCGTCTGTGTCCATGCCTTTGCGAGGTCGGTCTGGCTGTTTGCTGCTACCTAGTGTTGGGAACTGTCTCTGTGTCCATGCCTTCACTAGGTAGGTTTGGCCATTTGCCACTACCCTGTGTTGGGAACTGTATCTGGGTCCACGCCTTCGCTAGGTAGGTCCGGCTGTTTGCTGCTACCTTGTGTTGGAAACTATCTCTCTGTGTTCTGTGTATGAGTCCTGACCCTATGTCCTGCTCCCTAGGAGGGGTCTTGACTCTGTGTAGAGCCCCGGCCCCAAGTCCTGTTTCCAAGGAGGGGTCCTGGCTCGGTGTTCCCTGTCTCTGCATTCCTGTCCTCCCTCGAACAAGGCTCTACATTCCTGTCCTCATCCTGCCCACGTGTCTCATCCTGCACTGGAGTTCCTTCGTCTTGCCCAGGAGTCTCTCGTTCTGTCCTATAGCTTCGCCTACTCCTGTCTCCCAAGACCAGGTTATGTCTTCGCCTAGTTCTGGAATCTGAGCCCAAGTCAAGACCCAAGTTCTGGGTCCTTGTCTAGTCTCTGGCTCAGAGTCCAAACCCAAGCTTCGTCATGTCCTCGGCTTGAGGAACCCAAGCCTCGTCATGTCCTCGCCTTGAGGAACCCAAGCCTCGTCATGTCCTCGCCTTGAGGAACCCAAGCCTCGTCATGTCCTCGCCTAGTTCCG
The DNA here is from genome assembly GCF_030028105.1 of Mobula birostris. Classification (NCBI taxonomy): domain Eukaryota; kingdom Metazoa; phylum Chordata; class Chondrichthyes; order Myliobatiformes; family Myliobatidae; genus Mobula; species Mobula birostris. The sequence goes on along the minus strand of NC_092387.1, from coordinate 16,003,790 downwards.
GGGATGGAGCCCGAGTCAAGACCCAGGTTTTGGGTCCTTGTCCGGTCTCCGGCTCGGAGTTCAAGCCCAGGCTCCTATTTCCCAGTTCCTTGTCCTGGTCCCACTTGCCTAGCCAATGTCCTAGCCCAAGTCTGTGTTCCTGTCCCAGCTCCCAGTCTGCATCCAGTCACATCCTTAACTCTAGTCTCCAGTCCTGTCCTGTTCCTTGTACTTCAGTGTCTGTGTCTTGCATTTGGATCTGCCACCAGCGCATCCCCTTATGACATTAGTAGGCTTAAATTAAGCAAGTCACCAGGATCAGATGGATATACGGCAGTGTGGTATAAAGAGTTTAGAAGTGAGTTAATTCCTGTTTGCTTCCTACACTGAACTGGGCCCTAAGAAAACACAAATACCACCCAGCTGGAAGGAGATGATAATCTCAGCTATAGCGAAAGAAAGCAAGAATAAAATGGAATGTGGGTCATCTAGACCAATATTTGTTTTTAATGTGGATCATAGAATATTTACCTCCATCACAGCCAAACGATTAGAAGAGTTTCTACCCACACTGAAACTTAATGATCAGACAGGTTTTATACAACGACGCCAAACACAAGACAAGATACGAAGGGCACTTCACATTATGGATCATATATATAAAAAAAATGAAATTGAAGTAATAGTGCTAAGTGTGGATGCTGAGAAGGCATTTGATTCGGTTAATTGGAGCTTTCTTTACAGAGTTTTATATAAATTTGGTCTACATGACACAATTATTAAAACTATACAGGCACTATACGACAATCCTACTGCCAGGATTAAAATCAATGGATATTTATCTAATAGTTTTACCCTAGAAAGGGGCATGAGACAGGGTTGTGCATGGTCACCACTACTCTTCGCATTATATCTGGAACCATTAGCTCAATACATCAGACAAAATGAAGATATCAGGGGAATTACTATTAAAGAGACAGAGCATAAATTGGCCTGTTATGCAGATGACATTTTGATCTATCTAGGGCAACCAACATACTCTTTACCTATATTGATGCAATCCTTTGAACAATATGGCCAGTTATCAGGATACAACATCAACATAGATAAAACCCAACTACTTTCCTATAACTATAGCCCACCAAGAGAAATTGAAAGTAAATATCCTTGGGCATGGCAAACAGAGTCCATCAAATATTTGGGCATCATTATGCCAAAAGATCTGGCAAAATTATCAGAATGCAATTATCAGCCTATATATAAAAAATTAAGGAAGATATAACAAGATGGAACCTAATTCCTTTTCTTGGTCTCAGTTCAAGCATTGAATCTATTAAAATGAATACCCTGCCCAGACTACTATATCTCTTTCAGACCCTACCAATAGAGATTAACCAAAATCAATTCAATGAATGGAACAAGATATCAAGATATATATGGCAAGGTAAAAGGCCTAGGGTTCATCTCAAAACTTTGCAATTAGCCAAGGAAAAGGGGGGTGGGATGGGGCCTACCTTCTCTTAGAGATTATTATTTTGCAGCACAGTTGAGAGCCATGATATGCTGGTGCAACCCATCATGTGCCGCTCAATGGAAAAACATTGAGGAGAGGATACTTCCCATCCCCATACAGGCAATTTTGGCTGATACCAACCTACAAAGTTACATAAATAATATTGACAACCCGTGGGTGAAATGGAGTCTTAAAATATGGAAAACTATTATAAAAGAATATAAACTAGAGAGACACAATGCAATTCTTAAACGGTGTGCATATGACTCGGATTTTACGCCGAATAAACTGGATGCTAGATTTAAGGACTGAACAGCTGAAGGAATAACATCTATTTGCAATATAGTGTAAGAAGGAACACTGTTCAGTTTTGAAATTCTCAAAGAGAAACACTTATTAGAAAAACAAGACTTTTACCGGTATTTACAGATGCGACAGTATGTTAATAGGATGGTTAAAAATGTAACCAAGGCAAGTACATGTCTGAAAGAGCTATTTAGAAAAGCATAGAATTCAGACAACGGTAGTAGAATAATTTCAAGCATGTATAAGGGTTTGTCAAATCTTAAAACACATTTGACTTCATACATTAAAACAAAATGGGAGAAGGAAGGAGAGATAATAGTATCTGAGGAAGACTGGACAATATGGAGGTACCAATGGAAGTGTGCCAGTTCACAGAAATACAGAGAGTTCGGGTGGAAAAACTTGATAAGATATTTTATTACACACTCTCAGAAATCCCATTATGATAGTAATCCCCCTGTTTGCTGGAGAAATTGTGGAAATCAAAATGCAAACCATTATCAAATCTTCTGGGAATGCTCCATTATCAAAGACTATTGGAGTGGAATACAGAATACCCTACAAGACATCTTTAAATGTGAAATACCCTTAGAGAGTAAGACCATATACTTTGGGTATATACCTCAAGAATGGTTGAAAAGAGATAAATATTTAATGAATGTACTGCTGGTGGCTGGTAAAAAGACCCTTACCAGGAAATGGTTATCACAGGAGAGCCCAACTTTAAATGTATGGATGGAAATTACAATGGACATTTACAAAATGGAGAAGATAACATCATCTGTTAATCATAAGTTGGAACAATTTTACTCATACTGGAAAAATGGTTTAACTACATAAAACCTCATAGGCCTGATTTTATTCTCACAAGTCAATGAATATGTTGTAAAAAAAAAGATCACTCCCTACTCTGTACATAGTTTTCTTCTTTTGATTGTTCTTTCTTTCTTCTCCTTTCTATAAGTGTATACCTCAGATAAATATTATGTGGAGATTTGTGACAAACATGATTATTTGATATATATGTACAGTATCTGAAATACATCTTATGGAAATGTTTGTTTGATGATGAAATTCAATAAAAAATAAATTACAAAACAAAAATGCTGAAATCACCAGAGAAGAAAATGAAAAACAAATGCTGGAACTGTAAGATACAGGGCTAGAATGGCAGATCCTCTTAAATTATCAGTCATAACCCTGAAAGCACCTCTGAAGTCGGATGTAAAGTATCAGTTATTTATATTGTGTCATGTTAAAAACTGTGTTAACAGTGCATTTTATACTGCTATCCAAGCATTTTGCTCATGAAATATGCCTTCTAAAATATGAACAAATTACTATTAAATGATATTTGTTCATATAAGAGAATCTGTTAATCAGTGATGTGATTGGTTACCTCAGGAGAAAGAAAACCCTAGATTAGGCCAAACACAGAAGGATTGGATTTTTTGAATGTGCAGGTATTTATTATTGCTGTTGCTGTTATCTATTTGATTATTTTCAAAGTCTAATATTGCTTAAAGAATATTATTAATAATCAAAAAAACTCTGAAAATTCAAGGCTTTTACATTTGCTGTTCTGGTCCCTTGTATTTCCCTTTACTTTTGAAGGATCTGAGGATAATGGCTCAATTTCTGTCCCTCATTGGTTTCATTAATGTAGCAACCAAAAATCATCAGGAGTGTTCAGTGTTCATTTATCAGTGATATATGGCCAATAACATATTTATCATTTATAATTTCTTCTCAGTGGTTAAATATCAAGTGATGTAGGACATTGTCAAGACCTAAATCAGAGGATCTGTCCTGGGACCACCACATAAGTGTCATTACAAAGAAGGCGTGGCTATGCCTCAACTATCTTAGAAGTTTGTACAGATTTGGCTAAAACTTTGAGAAACTTCTATAGATGCACAGTGTAGAGTGTCCTGACTGTTTGAATCATGGCCTGGTACGGAAACATCAATACACAAGAAAAGAAAAGCCTACAATAAGTAGTAGCTACAGTCTAGTCCATCACAGGAAAAGCCCTCCCTATCACTGAGCACATCTACAAGAAGTGCTATCGCAAAAAAGCAGTATATATCATCAAAGACTACTACCATCCAGGCCATGCTGCCTTCCCTTTGATGCCATCAGAAAGAAGGTACAGAAGCCTTAGGCCCCACACCACCAGGTTCAGTATCAGTTATTATCCTTCAACCATCAGGCTCCTGAACCAGTGTGGCTAAATTCACTCAGCTCCATAATGAACAGGTTCTACAACCTATGTACTCACTTTCAATTGACTACAACTCATGTTCTCAGTATTATTTATTTACAATTTACTTATTACTATTACAGTGGATTCCAGTTAATTGGGACACATCAGGACCAGTAAATTTTGGCCCAATTAAGCAACTTCCCCAATTAGCTTAAGTTTCATGGAAATAGTTAAAAGGTATAAAGTAAGGCAAAAAACTGAGTTACAATTTTTGCACTTAAATGAAATGAAAAAAGAACAAATTACAACACTACCAATACCTCTACAGTACTATATAACTATGTTTTGTTCCTAATATTGGAAGAATTCATCTGTCATGTTTTTATGATTATAAATTAACAAAATCAGTGCAGCACCTAGTCTAGATAATGTACTGCCTTCATACAATGCTTTAAGACAGTTGCATCCTCCAAATCATGGGTTTCATTGTAATATTCAGGGTGATTTGTCAATACCTTCCAAATTTTCATAATTCCTAACTTGCTGAAGTAGTGAAATCATTTCATTTTCATTCCAGGTGTTTCTGGCAACCCCATGCCTGAATGTTTGAAACCGAGGTGAGCAAACCAGATCTGAACTGTCTTACCGCTTATTTCTCACCAACTATCAGTGATAAAAATCACTGCTTACTGAATGCAACATATACAACGGATGCTATTTAAAGACTGATTGCTCTAAGCATGGTGTCAGGTCCAATGGCCACCCATGTGCACTTCATTGACACTAGTTAGAAACTGTTCGGCAATAGACTCCTGTCACAATTAGATGGCATAGTGTCCCAAATAAATGAAGGGAATCTTGGCCATTGTCCCAATTTAGTTTTTGTTCTTTAAGAGTTGTCCCAAATAAATGGCTGTCCCAATTAACCAAAATCTACTGTTATTGTATTTTTATTATTTCCTCAGCTCAGTCTGGTAAAACCTACTGGTACAAGCATAGCCAAAGCATATTCATTGCTCAATTGCTAAGAACTTTTGGACTATTTTAGTAGTGTCTAGTATTGTAACTTTCAGGAGATTTACAAGAATATTGCTGTGTAATTGTTTAATGCAATTGTGTAGTGACTTTGGGATGATACCAGTTGTAGATATCACCATTGGGACAATGTATACTCCATTCATGTTCCATAGTCTTTCAATTTCCTCCTTTAATTCAGCATATTTCTGGTGTTTTTCACTTATCAATTTGTGTATGTTATGTATGTTTGAATTGGCTATATCTATTAAGAAAGTGGTTGATTGTTTATCCTGTAATATTATATCCAGACAGTTACTATGGGTTGCCCTATCTGTAATAATGGATTGGTCATATAATTTGTGTGGCTCTTACTCTAAAACTGGATCAGAGTTGCAGTTATAGTAAGGGAAGATGTCTTTCATGAGCTTGTATTTTATAGCAAGATTTTGGTGAATGATCGTTGCCAGTTGATTGTGCCTGTGTAAATAATCAGATTGAGTTAAGCTGCTACAACATCCTGTAATGTGTTGTATTGTTTCTGGTTTCTCTCGGCATTTTCTGCATTTATGGTCTTGAATTTGTTAGTCTTTTATTATGCACTTTTAATATTTTTAGTGTCACCCACCTGGACCTGTATTGCCACAGGGGCCTCCTTTGCTTCTGGGAAAAGGTCTCCAACTCTGAGCTATGCGTTCGACACTTCATCGTTGACTTCTACTCTGTTCATTGATGAAAATATATCCTTAAGTTTTATCTGACTGTTGTGTAAATTTTTTATGTTCTGCTCATCCTCCTCATTCGTCTTCCTCATTCTGTCCCAGGTAGTGTTGATCTGTCTAATATGTCATTTCAGTTTTTCTTTTTACTTGTAAATTTTCCAGATCAGTTTCAGACCAAGATATTATGCCAAAAGAATACATTAATAGGAGTATAGTAAAAGTGTTAATTGCCTTTGTTATATTTTTACTATTCAGCTCTGTTTGGCAGATTTTCTCATGCCTTGAAGTAAATTCTGTTGGAAGTTTTCTCTTTATTGCACTATGATCTATTTTCTTGGCTTGCTGATATCCCAGATACTTATATGTTTCTTTTGGTTGTATTGTATCCTGCTGCTCTGTTTTATATTCTGGTAGCTCTATTACACTTTATTATTATTGTTATATTTTAATTTTTTCTCAGCTCAAGCTGGGTAAAGCTGGAGGTACAGATATAGACAAACATACTCATTTCTCAATTACAACTTTCAGACTATTCTAACTGTATTTAGTATTATGGCTTTCTAGAAATTTACAGTAACATTGCCATGTAGACTTAGTAGTTTAATTCTATTGTGTAGTGACTTTGGGATAATACCAGCTGTAGATATTGTTATTGAGGCAATATGTATACCCTGTTCATGTCCCAGTTTTTTTAATTTCCTCTTTTAATTCAGCATATTTCTGGTGTTTTTCACTTATTGATTTCTGTATGTCACGTATGTTTGAAAATGTTTTATTAAGTAAATTGTTCTTGCTTGTTTATCCTGTATTACTATATCTGGATGGTTACTGTGGATTGCCCTATTTGTAATAATAGATCGGTCATAATTTAACTTGAGAGACTCTGACTCTAAAACTGGTTCAGGCTTGTATTTATAGTAAGGTATAGTTTCTTTTATGAGGTTGTATTTTAAATCAAGATTTCGGTGAAAAATGATTGTGCCTGAGTAAGCAATCAGATTGAGTTAAATTGCTGCTGGATCCTGTAATGTGTTGGATTATTTCTGGTTTCTCTTGGCATTTTCTGCATTTATCATCTTGAATTTGTGGTTTTTATTATGTATTTTGATCATTTTTGTGTTAACCACATGATTCTATATTGTCACAAGTAACTCTTCTGCTCTTGAAAGAGGCCTCCAACTCTGAGCCAGGTGCTCTACTCTTCTTTGTTGACATCTAGTCTGCTCAGATCTTGGGGATATCTTACATGGAAGGTTATGCTCTTCCATTGGTTAACTTTTTCTTCTTCAGTGATAATTTCATATTATTACTATTTGGTTTTGAAATTACATAGTTTGTCTTCTTTGCACGTGGTTGTTTGCCCATCTTTGTGTGTAGTTTTTCATTGATTCCATTGCATTTCTTTGTTCTACTGTGAATGCTCAAGAAAATGAATCTCAGGGTAGTATATTGTGGTATATATGTATTTTGGTAATAAATTTACTTTGAACTTTATTAAGTGAATTTTTGTGGGTGTAAATTTGTTGTGTTTTTCCATTCAGTTACACTGGCAATTTTGTCTGCATCAGGCATCTGATATTCTGCTTTCTACCTGTTAAAATTGGAAGGATAAGGGGACGTTAATTCAAGTTGTGTCTCCATTAGAGGCAATGTAATTGCCGCTTGAAGGCCCACGTATTTTTTTCCCAAAACTCATCTTTCCTTTGGGTCTCCAGGCCACTTTCTCCACTGGGTCCTATCTCTATGCAAGTGAAGCCTACCTGCCCACCTGGAGATTGGCAAAACAAATGTCATATATAATCCTACTTTCCATTCAAAGATCAACTCACAATTTTTAAGGGAACTAAGGGCCTAAAGTACTCAAAATACCCACAACTGGGATACCTATTATATCAATAAGTCAAGAAAGGAGTCTGTGAGAGTTCTACTATTTAAAAGACTAACAAAAATCCTGAAATTGGCACCAAGCAAAATCATTATTCAGTGGGTTCACCCAGTGAAAACAGCCATTAAATTAAAACAAATCCCTTCCAGGCCAAAATAAACAACTAGTCTCAAAAACAAATTTTCAAAACAAGACAATGTTGTACCACAATGATGTATGGTAAATTTCCTTGTCCTTTCTGAAATATGTGGCTCTGCCAGTCACTGCCACTACAAGCTGGTGTTTTGTAGATCAGATGATCCTAAACTTTTAAGGACCAATAAAAGGATCACTTCATGATGTAACAAATGTGCCACTAGTTCTGAATTTATGCTGTTCAGTTGCTGTATTAACATACATTGTCAATGTAACTTCAAAACATTAAACTAATTCAAAGGAAGGCATGGGAGTCTGGGAAAGCAAGTCTAACTTCGTGTTTACTTCAAATGAGACACGTGTGTCACGTGGTAGTGTGATGACTTATTCAATTCATGTATTTATACATATAACCCTCAATGAATTATTAAAACAAACAGATGCTTAATCTATATATATACACACACAAGATTACTCAAATAGTACTGAAATATTAAATACACAACACTCCTCCCTGCTTAGCTATAAACTCCAACTGAATTTGAGAATGCATCTCAACTATATACACAGTATATTGTATAATACAACTATTACTATATATATATATACACACACACAGACATCCACAGCATAATAAATTTTAAATTGTTCCATTCAGGCATAAATATTTAACCGCGGTGGAGGCTTTCTTCCTCTTGAGTGATAACGTCTTTCCTGACAAGACAGGTGAGCAGGTGAGACTTATGGCTGTGAAAACAATCTCAGATTCTGGGCCTCCTCTGTGGTGAATCATAAACACAAAATAATCTGCAGATGCTGGGGTCAAAGCAACACTCACAACACGCTGGAGGAACTCAGCAGGTCGGGCAGCATCTGTGGAAAAGATTGGTCGACTTTTCGGGCCGGAACCCTTCGTCACGACTGTAGAGGGAAGGGGCAGAGGCCCTATAAAGAAGGTGGGGGGAGGGTGGTAAGGAGAAGGCTGGTAGGTTCCAGGTGCAAAACCAGTAAGGGGAAAGATAAAGGAGTGGGGGAGGGCAGGCAGGGAGGTGATAGGCAGGAAAGGTGAAGAAAGAATAGGGGAAAACACAATGAGTAGTAAAAGGAGGCGGAACCATGAGGAAGGTGATAAGCAGCTGGTGGAGGGGGCAGAGTGACATAGGGATAGGGGAAGGGAGGGGGAGGGAATTACTTCCTCTACATCGGTGAAAACTGACGCAGATTGGTGGACCGCTTCGTCGAGCACCTCCGCTCCATCTGCCAAAACAGACAGGATCTCCCAGTAGCCACCCACTTCAACTCTGCTTCCCACTCCCATTCAGATATGTCCATACATGGCCTCCTCTACTGCCATGATGAGGCTAAACTCAGGATGGTGGAGCAACACCTCATATACCGTCTAGGTAGTCTTCAGCCCCTCGATATGACATAGAATTCTCCAACTTCCAGTAATTCCCTCCCCCTCCCTTCCCCTATCCCTATGTCACTCTGCCCCCTCCCCAGCTGCCTATCAACTCCCTCATGGTTCCGCCTCCTTCTACTACCCATTGTGTTTTCCCCTATTCTTTCTTCAGCTTTCCTGCCTATCACCTCCCTACCTCCCCTCTCCCACCCCTTTATCTTTCTCCTTACTGGTTTTTCACCTGGAACCTACCAGCCTTCTTCTCTTCACCTTCCCCCCACCTTCTTTATAGGGCCTTTGCCCCTTCCCTCTACAGTCCTGACGAAGGGTTCCGGCCCGAAACGTCGACTGATCTTTTCCACGGATGCTGCCCGACCTGCTGAGTTCCTCCAGCGTGTTGTGAGTGTTCCTCTGTGGTGGTTGTAGCGGTTAACTCTGAGACTGCAGGAGTGGTTCTGACAGTGGTAGCCATCTTTCTTCTTCTTCTTCCTTTTTCTTCTTCTAGTTTCTGCATCTTGATCTTGGGAAGGTGCATTTAGTTCACTGGAGTATTCTTTTATTAATCCCTTTACAATCTGAACTCTCCTCTTGGTTTCGTCATCCACAACATCATCTGATGAATCTTTGTTTTTGTATCACCATTGACTCCTTTCTTTTTGGCCTTTCATTCATCTAGCTAGACTTCGGTTTTTGCATCTACATTTACAAGCAGCTTCCCCCCCCACCCCCGACTTGAAGTTCACACAATAACCTTAATGCATGCAGAGTAGATTCTGATTCTTTATACTCACAAAAGCCAAAAGATTTCAACTTTCCTGAAGCTCTTTGATCTCTCTTCCAGATTAAAACCAAGCCACATTTCACAATTAACAGCTTGGGTAACATATCGGAAACTTTCTTAGTTATGTAGCCAACAAACACTGCTATAGTCGGACCACTACTTTCTTTCATAATTCCCCTGAGTCGCATAGTCCAGCCACAGGCACGAACACCTGTTAGCCCTCTGTTGGGCAATGGTTCATGATGTACAGTATAGAGACTATTCTGGCATCATCCAGTACATTTCTTAATTCACTTTCGGTTGGCTCTATTGCAAGAGAAGTAGCGGGTGTGCAAATAGTTGTAGTTGTCTCAGCCATTCATGCCCTCACAATGCCAGTCCTCCTGTTTTTACCACATACAAGCCTAATGTGGCTTGTTCGTTGTTGTATTTTACTGTTACGTTTTCTCCAGTATATTCTAGTTGGACAGCTGTAAGCTTCATTTCAATATCTTTATAATGCTGTTCAAACTAATTTTGTGGAATGACTGCAACAGCCAAAGCAGTATCCAATTCCATTTCTAATTAATTTGCCATTCACTTCTGGTGCAAGCCATATTGCTTGTCTAAGCTTTAAGTTCCTCGGGGTCAATTTCACAAATGACCTGACTTGGTCCAACCAAGCAGAGTTCACTGCCAAGAAGGCCCACCAGCGCCTTTATTTCCTGAGAAAACTAAAGAAATTTGGCCTGTCCCCTAAAACCCTCACTAATTTTTATAGATGCACTGTAGAAAGCATTTTTCTAGGGTGCATCACAACCTGATATGGAAGTTGTCCTGTCCAAGACCGAAAGAAGCTGCAGAAGATCGTGAACACGGCGCAGCACATCACAAACCAATCTTCTGTCCTTGGACTCACTTTACACCGCACGCTGTCGGAGCAGTGCTGCCAGGATAATCAGGGACACAACCCACCCAGCCAACACACTTTTCATCCCTCTTCACTCCAGGAGAAGGCTCAGGAGCTTGAAGACTCGTACGGCCAGATTTGGGAACAGCTTCTTTCCAACTGTAATAAGACTGCTGAATGGATCCTGACCCGGATCTGGGCCATACCCTCCAAATATCCGGACCTGCCTCTCGGTTTTTTGCACTACCTTACTTTCCATTTTTCTATTTTCTATTTATGATTTATAACTTAAATTTTTAATATTAATTAATTTTTACTATTTTTAATATTTAATCCAGGGAGCGAAAAGCGCAGAATCAAATATCGCTGTGATGATTATACGTTCCAGTATCAATTGTTTGGCGACAATAGAGTATAAAGTATTGTTAGCTTTCACATTGTAATTCTCAAGGGTAAGCAGTCCTGCATCACTCATCTTTATCAGATTAGTGCTCTTTTTGAAACTGCAACTTGACTTTTCTCAACTCTTCCCTGTGTAGTCCATTTATTTTTGTCTCTCAGACATACTCTTTGTAGGTGTTCTTTAAACCTGCATTTGTTTGGTGTATGTGAGCCCTTGCCACAATGGTAACACAATTTGTTCGGCTAGGCCAGTTACTGTTTAGATGTTGCAATTTTGTTCATCCTCACTTTCATTCCTGGCTGCAACTCTGTGAGACTGCTAGCGAGGAGAGGTTGATGATACCGCAAAATTGCAGTCAATGGGATGAAATGCAATATAAAAGGGGGTCAAAATTGAAAAGGGTGATGAATTCAGAACTGAAGGTGGTATATTTGAATGCACACAGTATAGGACACATGGTATAAGAAATAAGGAATATTTGTAGCACAGTTACAGACTGGGATGCATGACATTGTGGGCATCATTGAATCATGGCTGAAAGCTTAACGTCCAAGGATACACATTGTATCTAAAGGACTGGTAGGTAGGCAGAGGGGTAGGGGGTCACTCTATTGGTAAAAGATGAAATCAAATCATTAGAAAGAGGTGATATAGCATTGAAAGGTGTAGAATCATTGTGGGTAGAGCTAAGAAAATGCAAGGGTAAAAGACTAATGGGCCATTCATTCAGCATTTTCACTTGATGTAATTTGATCATTTCCAAACTTGTTTTATCTCTCTGTACTGTTGTTGGAGGGGAATGGAGTCGTCGACACTGAGGTTTTCTTCTTTTCCATTTTTAAGTTGTTAGTTTTGCCCAAGTCTTTTAGTTTAGTTGATTAATTCTGTTTTTCTTTGGGGATGGGGTTTGTTTTTTTTTTGGTTTTGTTTTTTTTTTCTTTTTCATGATTTTTTTTCAGTTTTTTTTTGATTTGTATTATCCCTTGTCAGTTCTACATGATTGGGAGCTTTGTTAACTTACACTATTTGATTTTACAATTACTTTTCCCAAGTGTAACAATATTTCTCCTACTATTTGTATTATTGCTATGTTTTGTTTCTATACTTTGAAATTAATAAAAAGATTGAAAAAGAAAGAAAAAGACTAATGGGAGTTACATACAGACCTCCAAACAACAGCAAAGATATGGTCTACAAATTACAATGGGAGGCCGAAAATGCATGTCAAAAGGGTAATGTTATGATAGTCATGGGGGATTTCAATATGCAGGTAGATTGGGAAAATCAGTTGCTGGATCCCAAGAGGGGGAATTTGTAGAATGCCTACAATATGTTTTTTTAGAGCAGCTTGTGGTTGAGCCCACTAGGGTCAGCTATTGTGGACTGGGTGCTGTGAAATTAACTGGAATTGATTTGAGAGTTTAAGATAAAGTAGTGGTCACCAACCTTTTTAAGCCCAAGATCCCCTACCTCGACCTTCGTGAAGGCAAGATCTACCTACTAAATCGTTTAGAGAAAAAAAAGCTCAGATTGTACTTCCAATTTGAGGCCTTTTACTTGGGCTAATTGTATTCGAATTACACTAAGTAAGTTTGTCAAACTTTCAAATTAATTCAAACAAGAAAATACTGTAACTAGCATATCAAATAGGCCATAGCTGTCTTTCTTTAAGAATATTACAATACTTCACACCTTTAATTCTAAGTTTCATTATTTAATTTTATTTCAACACAAAAAATAAATGAATAAAAATTGACTGTTGCACTCAGTGTGATGACTGGGGCTGAATACTTTCTGCTAGTTCTCTGAAATTTGGCTCATAACTACAGACAGCCTGCTAGCCACTGCGCATTGCTGGGGCTCCATCAGTTGTAATTGCCACCAGTTTATGAATGGGGTTATCATTTTCACGGACGTATTTTTTAAACTCATTGTAAATATCCCCATCTCTCATTTTCTCCTTTAATTGCAAAAGGAGGAAGTCCTCCTTTGTTGTAAAATCCTGGAAAGCCATTCTGACAAATACAACAAGCTGAGCTGTTTGCATTACATCCAGGGCTTCATTGAAATATAGTGAAAAATATTCACAGAGTGACAAGCCAATCCATGAACCCTGACAGTGACTCTACCCTCCTTGTCACTGTTGCAGGGCCAAGCAGTATATTATGTATTGCGGTTGTGATGCTATTTTTGTTTTCAAAGTCATTAAAAACAGTCTCTGCGGTAATGACCATTGCTTCCTTGAATCAATCGCCATCTGTAAAAGGCTTCTTGTGTTTAGCCAAAAGGTGACTTACACGAAATGATGCTTCAATAGCAGCCTTATTTGGAGCAGCATGTTTTGTGAAAAACAACTGCTGGGCCTTCAACCCAGATTTCAGCTTCTCAACTTTCCTGGCATGGATTGCGCTCTTTGGGGGGTAGGTGTCTTTAAATTTCTGGTGGTTGGTGTAGCGGTGCCGCTCCAGATTCCGTCTTTTAGTCAGTGCTTGTGTTTGGTGGCACAACATACATACACACTTGTCTTTCACCAAGGTAAACAGAAATTCCTCTTCCCATTCTGGATGGAATTTGTACGTTTCTGCCTTCTTTCGTGGAGCCTCCGCCATGCTATCAGGATATCATGAGCGGAGTGCCACATATTGATGTTTGCGACAGTCTGTACTCTTATCTAATCTAATTGGTCACTATGATGCAGCACAAGCTATGCTGAAAACACGGTGCATGGTGGGGGAGCTACACACATGCGCACTGGGCAGAAAGAACGGAACTAAAATCCCGCAACCTGGAAACAATCTCTCTTTACAAACAGCTTTCAGTAGCAAAAGTATTGCTGTATTAGTATTATCCTAATTAGTATCACTTATTTGCAATGTGGCCTCCCTGATGGCCACATCTGCGCCAGGTGCACCAAGATGCTGCTCCTCAGAGACCATGTTAGGGATCTGGAGCTGCAGCTTGATGAGCTACTGCTTATTAGGGAAAGTGAAGAGGTGATAGACAGGAGCTACAGGGAGGTAGTCATCCCGAGGCTACAGGGGTCAGGAAACTGGGTGACTGTCAGGAGAGGGAAGAAAAATGCCTGGATAGTGGAGAGCATCCCTGTGGCTGCCCCTCTCAGCAACAAGTATCTCGTTTTGGATGCTGTTGAGGAGGATGACATGACAGAGGATGGCCATGGTGACCGGATCTCTGGCACTGAGCCTGGCGCTGTTGTGCAGGAGGGAAGGAAGGAGAAGAGGAATGCAGTAGTCATAGGGGATTCCATAGTCAGGGGAACAGACAGGAGATTCTGTGAGCCTGATAGAGATACTCGCATGGTGTGTTGCCCCCAAGGGTATGGGATGTCTCGGATCAGGTCCAGAATATTCTGAAGTGAGATTTCTGGGAGTTAGGAAGGAAGCTGGGAAGCAGGACCTCCAGGGTAGTTATCTCGGGATTGCTACCTGTGCCACGTGCTAGCGAGGACAATAACAGTAGGATCAGGCAGATGAATGCATGGCTGAGAGACTGGTGCAGGGGGCAGGGCTTCAGATTCTTGGATCATTGGGATCTCTTCTGGAGGAAGTATGACCTGTTCAAAAAGGACGGTTTACACCTGAACCCGAAGGGGACCAATATCCTGGCGGGAAGGTTTAATAGAACTGTTAGGGAGGGTTTAAGCTAATTTGGCAGGGGGATGGGAACCGGAATGATAAGAGCGGAGGAGGGGGAAAACAGAAATAAATTTAAGATAGTGAGCAGTAAAGATATCAGGAAGGACAGGCAGGGGATGAGGCAAATTTGCAGCCACTGGGATGAGTTGCAGTACAATAAAGTTGCAGTGCAATCAACGCAAAAAGTACCAAATACCGGACTTAAGATGTTATACTTTAATGCACGCAGCATAAGGAATAAGGTGGATGATCTTGTCATACAGCTACAGATTGGCAGTTATGACATTCTGGCCATCACTGAGACGTGGCTAAAGGATGCATGTCTCTGGGAGCTGAGCGTCCAAGGATACATGGTGTATCGGAAGGATAGGCAGGTAGGCAGAGGGGGTGGCATGGCTTTATTGGTGAGAAATGATATTAAGTCATTAGAAAGAGGTGACATAGGATCGGAAGGTGCAGAATCTTTATGGGTTGAGCTAAGAAATCGCAGGGGTAAAAGGACCCTGATGGCAGTTATATACAGGCCTCCTAACAGCTGCTGTGATGTGGACTACAAATTACAACAGGAAATAGAGAAGACTTGTCAGAAGGGCAGTGTTATAATAATTGTGGAGAATTTTAACATGCCAGTGGATTGGGAAAATCAGGTCGGCACTGGATCTCAAGATAGAGAATTTGTAGAATGTCTAGGAGATGGCTTTTTAGAACAGCTGTTGTTGAGCCCACTAGGGGATCGGCTGTACTGGATTGGGTATTGTGTAATGAACCAGAGATGATTAGAGAGATTGAGGTGAAGGAACCTTCAGGAGACAGTGATCATAACATGATTGAGTTCACTGTGAAAACTGAGAATGAGAAGCCGAAATCCGATGTGTTGGTATTTCAGTGGAGTAAAGGAAATTACAGTGGCACGAGAGAAGAACTGGCCAAAGTTGACTGGAAAGGGACACTTGCGGGAAGGACGGCAGAGCAGCAGTAGCTGGAGCTTATGCGAGAAGTGAGGAAGGTGCAAGACAGATATATTCCAAAAAAGAAGAAATTTTCTAATGGAAAAAGGACGCAACCATGGCTGACAAGAGAAGTCAAAGCCCAAGTTAAAGCAAAGGAGAGGGCATACAAGGAAGCAAAAATTAGTGGGAAGACAGAGGATTGGGAAATTTTTAAAAGCTTGCAAAAGGAAACTAAGAAGGTCATTAAGAGGGAAAAGATGAACTATGAAAGGAAGCTAGCAAATAATATCAAAGAGGATACTAAAAGCTTTTTCAAGTATATAAAGAGTAAAAGACAGGTGAGAGTAGATAGAGGACCGATGGAAAATGATGCTGGAGAAATTGTAATGGGAGATAAGGAGATGGTGGAGGAACTGAATGAGTATTTTCCTTCAGTCTTCACTGAGGAAAATATCAGCAGTATACTGGACACTCAAGGGTGTCAGGGAAGAGAAGTGTGCATGGTCACAATTACGACAGAGAAAGTACTCAGGAAGCAGAATAGTCTAAGGGTAGGTAAATCTCCCGGACCAGATGGAATGCACCTTCATGTTCTGAAGGAAGTAGCTGTGGAGATTGCGGAAGCATTAGCAATGATCTTTCAAAAGTCAATAGATTCTGGCATGGTTCCGGAGGACTGGAAGATTGCAAATATCACTACGCTATTTAAGAAAGGGGCAAGGAAGCAAAAAGGGAATTATAGACCTGTTAGCTTGACATCGATGGTTGGGAACTTGTTGGAGTTGATTGTCAAGGATGAGATTACGGAGAACCTGGAGGCATATGACAAGGTAGGCAGAACTCAGCATGGTTTCCTTAAAGGAAAATCCTGCCTGACAAACCTATCGCAATTTTTTGAGGAAATTACCAGTAGGCTAGACAAGGGAGATGCAGTGGATGTTGTGTATTTGGATTTTCAGAAGGCCTTTGACAAGGTGCCGCACATGAGGCTGCTAAACAAGATAAGAGCCCATGGAATTACGGGAAAGTTACATACGTGGATAGAGCCTTAGCTGATTGGCAGGAAACAGAGAGTGGGAATAAAGGGATCCTATTCTGGTTGGCTGCCGGTTACCAGTGGTGTTCCACAGGGGTCTGTGTTGGGGCACTTCTTTTTACTTTACACATCAACGATTTGGATTATGGAATAGATGGCTTTGTGGCTAAGTTTGCTGATGATACAAAGATAGGTGGAGGGGCCGGTAGTGCTGAGGAAACAGAGAGTCTGCAGAGAGACTTGGATAGATTGGGAGAATGGGCACAGAAGTGGCAAATGAAATACAATGTTGGAAAGTGAATGGTTATGCACTTCGGTAGAAGAAATAAATGGGCAGACTATTATTTAAATGGAAAAAGAATTCAAAGTCCTGAGATGCAACGGGACTTGGGAGTCCTCGTGCAGGATACCCTTAAGGTTAACCTTGAGGTTGAGTTGGTGGTGAAGAAGGCAAATGCAATGTTGGCATTCATTTCTAGAGGAATAGAGTATAGCAGCAGGGATGTGATGTTGAGGCTCTATAAGGCACTGGTAAGACCTCAGAGTACTGTGGGCAGTTTTGGGCTCCTTATTTAGAAAGGATGTGCTGACGTTGGAGAGGGTTCAGAGAAGATTCACTAGAATGATTTTGGGAATGAGAGGGTTAACATATGAGGAACGTTTGACCGCTCTTGGTCTGTACTCCTTGGAGGTTAGAAGAATGAGGGGGGACCTCATAGAAACATTTCGAATGTAGAAAGGCATGGACAGAGTGGATGTGGCAAAGTTGTTTCCCGTGGTGGGGGAGTCTAGTACGAGAGGGCACGACTTAAGGATTGAAGGGCGCCCATTCAGAACAGAGATGTGAAGAAATTTTTTCAGCCAGAGGGTGGTGAATCTGTGGAATTTGTTGTCATGGCCGGCAGTGGAGGTCAAGTCATTGGCTGTATTTAAGGCAGAGATTGATAGGTATCTGAGTAGCCAGGGCATCAAAGGTTATGGTGAGAAGGCGGGGGAGTGGGACTAAACGGGAGATTGGATAGAATGGCGGAGCAGACTCGATGGGCCAAATGGCCGACTTCTGCTCCTTTGTCTTATGCTCTTATTTTTATAATGCTCACATTACAAAAGTATTTGTGCATTTATTTTCAATTTTTTTTCGTGATCTACTGGGAAAGTCTCAAAGATCGACCGGTTGGTGACCACTAAGATAAAGAAACCTTTCAGGCTGAGTGATCATAATATGATAGAATTAACCTACAATTTGAGGAGAAGCTAAAGTCAGATGTATCAGTATTAGAGTGGAGTAAAGGGAAATACAGAGGCAAGAGAGAGGAGCTGTACAAAATTGACTGTCTAGCTAGCAGGGATAACGGCAGAGTAGCAATGGCACGAGTTTCTGGGAGTAATTTGGAAGGCACAGGATGGATATATCCCAAAGAAAAAGAAGTATTCTAAACACATGATGACGTAACTGTGGCTAACAAGAGAAATCAAACCCAACATAAAAGCTAAAGAGAGGGCATATAATAGAGCAAAAAATAGTGGGAAGTTTGAGGATTGGCAAGCTTTGAAAAACAGGAGGCAACTAAAAAAGTCATAAAGGAGGAAAAGATGGAATATGAAGGTAAGCTGGCCAATAATATTAAAGAGAATACCAAAAGTTTCTTCAGATAGATAAAGTGTAACAGAGAGGCGAAAATAGATATCAGACCGCGGGAAGATGATGCTGAAATGATGCGGACAAACTGATCAAGTAATTTGTATCAGTCATCACTGTGGAAAATACTAGCAGTATGCCAGAAGTTCAAGAGTGTCTGGGGCAGAAGTAGATGAAATTGCCTTTACTAGGGAGAAGGTGTTTGGGAAACTGAAAGATCTGAAGCTAGGTAAGTCACCAGGACCAGATGGTCTAAACCCCAGGTTTCTGAAAAAGGTGGCTGAAGAGAAGTGGAGGCATTAGTAATGATACTTCAAGAATTTGGGCATGCTTCCAGAGGACTGGAAATGTCACTCCACTCTTCAAGAATGGAGAGAGACAGAAGAAATAGAATGGCAGTCTGACCTCAGTTGTTGGGAAGATTGTTAAGGATGTAGTTTCAGGGTACTTGGAGGCACATGACAAAATAAGCTGAAGTCAGCTTATATAGATCCCCTGTAATTTTTGTTAACATTCTTCATTGTCAATTATGTCACCTATTTTAGTGCGTAAATTTACTAACCGTGCTTTTCACATTCTCATCCAAATTATTGATAAAATTGACAGTCATCCATCATCACCCTCTACTTCCTTCTAACAAGCCAAATGTGTATCAATTTGGCGGCTCTCTCTGAATTCTAGATTCTTTCCAGAATAGCCTACCATGTGGAATTTGAGCAAAGGCAGTGAAGTCTATCTAGATCAACTATTTTGCCCTTATCAACCTTCATCGTTATATTATCACAAAATTCAATCAAATCTGTAAGTCACGATCTCACATGCACAAAGCCTTGCTGACTACCTCTAATCAACCTGGATTTCCAATAAATGTATACCTTTTCCCTCAGAAGTCTCTATAGTAATTTACCTGCCACAGATGTTAGGCTAGCTAGTCAATAGAGCTCTGAGGAAACTCAGACATAGCAAAGCACTGGGACTGGATGGTGTGAACTACAAGGTCCTGAATGACTGTGCTGAACAGCTGTGTGGAGTTTTTCAGCACATTTTCAATCTGAGTCTCAGCCTGGAAAGAGTCCCGACTGTGTGGAGAACATCTTGTGTGGTCCTAGTACCTAAGAAGGGCCAACCAAAAGTCTTGAATGACTACTGTCCAGTGGCCCTGACCTCACACATCATGAAGACCCTAGAGAGGCAGGTCCTGGCTTGCTTCCAACCCCTGGTCAGATCAGCCTCCATTCTCTACAGTTTGCCTACCAGGAGCACATTAGAGTCAATGATGCTGTCATCTACCTGCTGAACAGAGCCTACTCCTATTTGGATAAAGCAGGACAGATTTGATTTCTCAAGGGCCTTCAGTACCATACAGCCCTCAGTGCTGGGGGAAAAGCTCCGTTCAATACAGGTTAGCACTTCGACTGTATCCTGGATAGTGGACTACCTGAATAGTAGACCAGTTTGTGTGCCTTCAGAGCTATGTGTCGCACATGGCTATAAGCGGCACTGGGATTCCACAGGGACCGTACTGACTCCCTTCCTGATTACTCTGTATACCTCAAACTTCAGATACAACTCTTGAGTCACATCATCTGCAGAAATTCTCTGATGACTCAGCAATAATTGGGTGTACAAAGGGAGGACAGGAGGATGAATTCAGGGCTCTGGTGGAGGACTTTGTCAAATGGTGCAAGCTGAATCATTGGCAGCTCAACATCAGTAAGACAAAGGAGATGGTGATGGACTTTAGGACGACTAACCCTGCAGTGCTTCCTATTATTATTGATGGTGGAGATGTGGATGTGGTGAGAACCTACAAGTACCTGGGGGCGCACCTGGATGACAGATTTGAATGGAGCACCAACACAGATGCTGTGTACAAGAAGGGTCAGAGTTGCCTCTACTTCCTGAAGGGACTGAGGTCCTTTGGAGTACGCAGGCCTCTCCTTCACATGTCCTACCAGTCTGTTGTCACCAATACAATCTTCCATGCAGTGGTGAGCTGGGGCAATGGCATCAACACCGGTGATACCAACAGGCTCAGCCGAAACGTCAAGTGTACTTTTTTCCATAGATGTTGTCTGGCCTGCTAATTTCCTCCAGCGTTTTGTGTGTGTGGTTCAGATTTCCAGCATCTGCAGATTTCCTTGTTTGATGACAAGCCATGATCTTATTGAATAGCAGAGCAGTCTTGCTGGGCCACATGGCCTAGTCCTGCATGAGTACCATAAGGAACCGTTTCTACTGATAAGGAGAAGGGGCAAAGGCGGGTTACTAGTGCTTTAAAACCAGTTGTTTCGAACAGATGGAGTTCGTTAGCAGTGGTTGGCAGCTCATCTAGGGGAAGGAAAATCTGATCTCAAACCTCTGTTGCCTTGCAACTATACGCACTCATGGGGAAAGCTTTGGGAGTAAACTTCGAGGAAAAATCCAGAGCTGGAGTCCCAAAGGCAGTCATACATTCAGTTTATTTATTGAGTGATACAGCACGGAGTAAGCCCTTCTGGTCTTCTGAGCCACAATGCCCCAGCAATGTCCAACAACTCTGATTTTACCCTAATCTAATCACAGGACAATTTACAATGACAAATTAACCTACCCCATATGTCTTTGGACTGTGGAGGTAACCAAAGCATCCCGGGGAAACCACACATTCCATGGAGAGGATGTACACAGACTCCTTACAGAGGATTCTGGAATTGAACTCTGAACTCTGATGCCCCAAGGTGCAATAGTATTGCACTAAACTCTATCCCAAGGTGCAATAGTATTGCACTAAACTCTATGCTACAGTGCCGCCCGAGTTCAACACTGCTGGCAACTCCTGCGACGCCGCTCGTGCTAAACTGTATTGGTCTCTGCCGTTCCTTTGGATTCATCAGCTGTGTGGAGAGGGAGTGCCTGTTGCACAGGTAATAGCTTGATCTCCATATCATACTGCCTTGGCCTGTGTATTGACAGCTAGGACTCAACATCCATGGTCGATGCCAACTAACAGAGTGCCCCTCTTACATCAAATGCTTTTATTTTAAATATTATGTAAATTTACCACTTAAAGCTTATTTCATGTGATCACGATCTTGCAAGATTAGTTCATTACAAAATTATTTTCTTCCATCAGAAAAAAAATCCTTTGCACTGCTAATGAATAAGCTGCAAAATGATTAGGAGTTGGCAAAGTCCAGCTCATTAAATGTTGGCCACACTCTGGCATCCAAGAAACACAGTTGCTGTCTCTTCACCTAAAGCAAATACTTTTTAAATTTAGTGAACCATGCTATAAGGAACATCCTGTCAGCTCTCTCTCACAGATTCTTCTGGAAACTCAAATGGGAAAAAAAAGTTTAATTTCATTAAAGTTAGTGCCTGTTAAACTTCAACAGCTCTGCATGCGAAAAATGCACCTCTTACCTTGACAAGCTCCAGTGCGGATATTAGGAATAAAGCCACGACGACATGGCTGTGGCTGGGCAGGGCACATTTCACAGGGATGTCCCCAGGCTCGTCCAACTGTTGCACAGCAAAGGGTTTTTGTGCATATAATGCCACTGAGTTGCCCCTGGCACATTTGGTTGTTTACTGATGTGAAGCATGGTCCAGTCCTGTAATCTAAAACAAATATTTGCTATTAGAAAACACCACAATTAATAATCTACTTTAAAAAAGTATTAAAAGTTCTCTTTATCTAAAGTATTTATCTGAAAGTTTAATTATAGGAAATCATTCTTTACTTGGTATGCAATTATTAAGTTTAGCAAAGGCACCAATAGTAGTTAAAAATAATTTGTTAACAATATGCATTTGTTAACATCCATCCGTTTAATATTTATGTTAGTATCAGCGCACCAACATATATTGTTAAAGGCTTTCTGACTTTTGACCTAGGCAAAAAATGGCAGACAAAATATTTCATAGTTCTACATATTGCCAGGTTTTATGTTAATATCAATATCATTTGAATAGACTATGAATTAATAGAGAAGAGAGCAGAGGAAGTATTTCAGAGGCAGCCATTCCTATACAGAAAATAGTGGCTAAGATGGTGTTTGTAGTGTAAAGAATATAGGATCTGCTGCTCAGATCAGGGTCTAAAAGAGTGCTGGGGCTACAGACAGACTACTCAACTTGAGTCAGTGAATAATCTGGGAAATGCAGTTGAGGGAGAAGTAATGGAGTCTGCTAAATATGATGGTGTCATTTCAACAGTACTTAGTTATATTGAACTTGAATTCTCTCCAGGACAATCACATCCTTCCTACAGTATGATGACCAGAAATGCACAAAATACTCAAAGTGTGACCTAACCAGTGGTTTGAAAAGTTGCACTATAATATCCCAGCTGTTCTATTTTATGCTTTGACTTGTGAAAGGGAACAAACTGGATGCCTTCTTTACTATCCTAACAACTTGTGTTGCCATTTTTGGGAAATTGATTTGGACTCCTAGGTCTTTCCATTCATTAACATTCCTAAGTGCCCTACCATTCACTGTATATGTCCTACAGATATTTCATCACCTCATATCTATTGGGATTATGACAATAAACTCAAGTAAACTCAACTACAGATCAAATTCCATCTCCCAATCTTCTGCCCAAATTTCCAGGAAATCTATATCCTGCTATAACCTTAGACGACCTTCCTTTTTAACAACACATCGCCAATTACTTCAGAAATTAGCTGGTAGTGAAAAGGCTGCAAAAGAAGAGCAAAGCTGATAGTGATGATACAACAATCAGAACCATAATGTCCATAAGACATAGGAGCAGAATTAGGCCATCTGGCCCATTGAGTCTGCTCCACCATTCGATCAAGGCTGCTCCTTTTTTTCTATCTCCTCCTCAACCCTAGTTCTGGCCATCTCCCCATAACCTTTGATGCCAGGTCCAACCAAGAACCTATCAATCTCTGCCTTAAATACACTCAACGACCTGGTCTGCACATTTGTGGCAACGAATTCCACAAATTCACCACCCTTTGGCTAAAAAATTTCTCCGCATCTGTTTTGAAAGGGCACCCCTCTATCCTGAGGCTATACTCTCTTGTCCTAGACTCTCCCATCATGGGAAACACCCTATCCATATCTACCCTGTCGAGGCCTTTCAACATTCGAAGTTTCAATGAGATCCCCCCTCATCCTTCTGAATTCCAGTGAGTACAGACCCAGAGCCATCAAACATTTCTCATACAATAACACTTTCATTCCTGGAATCATCCTTACGAACCTCCTCTGGACCCTCTCCAATGCCAGCACATCCTTTCAAAGATGAGGGGCCCAAAACTGTTCACAATACTCAAGGTGAGGCCTCATCAGTGCCTTATAAAGCTTCGGCAATACATCTTTGCTCTTGTATTCTAGAACTCTTGAAATGAATGCTAACACGGCATTTGACTTCCTCACCACCGACTCAACCTGCAAGTTAACCTTCAGAGTGTTCTGCACAAGGACCCCCAAGTCCCTCTGCATCTCAGATTCCTGGATTTTCTCTCCATTTAGAAAATAGTCTGCACATTTATTTTTACTACCAAAGTGCATGACCATGCATTTTCCAACATTGTATTTCATTTACCACTTTCTTGCCCATTGTCCTAATCTGTCTAAGTCCTTCTGCATCCTACCTGTTTCCTCAACACTACCTGTCCCTCCACCAATCTTTGTACCATCTGCAAACTTTGCAACAAAGCCATCTATTCCATCATTTATATACAGCATAAAAAGAAATGGTCCCAACAATGACCCCAGCGAAACACCACTAGTCACTGGCAGCCAAACAGAAGAGGATCCTTTTATTCCCACTCACTGCCTCCTACCAATCAGCCAATGCTCTAACCATGTTAGTAACTTTCTTGTAATACCATTGGCTCTTAACTTGGTAAGAAGCCTCATGTGTGGCACCTTGTAAAAGCCTTCTGAAAGTAATATAGGTTTCAAT
Organism: Mobula birostris; assembly: GCF_030028105.1. Classification (NCBI taxonomy): domain Eukaryota; kingdom Metazoa; phylum Chordata; class Chondrichthyes; order Myliobatiformes; family Myliobatidae; genus Mobula; species Mobula birostris. Next base: position 15,979,348 of record NC_092387.1, on the reverse strand, counting down.
AGGAACATTTAATGTATACAATATACATCCTGAAATAATTTTTCTTAGCAAACATCCATGAAAACAGAGGAATGCCCCAAAGGATGAATGTTAGAACCCCAAAAGCCCTCCCCCAGCTCCCCACTCCCACACACAAGCAGCAAGGCAATGACACCCACCACCCCCTCACCAGCAAAAAAGTCCTCACCGAGCACTCAAGCGTGCAGCAAGCATTAATAAAGACACTGACTTGCAGTACCCTAAAGACTGCTCATTCACCCAGTAATTCGACATACCACAGGCTCTCTCTCTCCCCCTAATAAGGGAAAAGTGTTGTCCCCATTTCACAGCGAGAACAGAGACATAACAAACAACTCGCTGATTTACAATGCTAAGTCTGTTGCATCGCTTTCTCTGAGCTCTGCGCCCAGAGAGTCGGTGCCGATAACAGAACAAATCAACTCTTCTATGAAGAAATTACATCATCCAAATGTTATAGTGATTGTATGCAACCTTCAGATTTGAAAAGGTATCTAAACACATTAATCTCATTGGGAGAAAAACCTTTCCTCTCCTTGTAATAATGCGCAAAATGAGCAACTTATATGTATCATAGGCCGGCTAGTGCTGCAGTGACATCAGCGCTGGACTCTGGAGCAAAGGTTCCCGAGTTTGAATCCAGTCGAGCTGCTCCCAGGCATGCTTTCCATCCATGCAAGGTTGAGTGTTGAGCTTGCAACTCGGCCTCGTTAAAAAAAAACTGCGCTGTGAGAAGGACGTGGGGGACCACTCACAGAATCTTTCCTCCAAGACAACCACTTGAATAGTGTTTGCTGAGGCTCTGGCAGAGTATGGCACACAAAAAAAAGATGTATCATGCCCCAGGATTTTCATTCTCTGATCTGAGGAAGCAGCTTCCATCCATTAATCTCCCTCAGAATCCAGTTTCACTCAATGAGATCAGCTCCAATTTCTCTAAACGTAAGTGAATTGAAGCCAATTTTACATTAATCTTTCTTCAAAGCATAACTAATTTGTAGCACGAATCAGTTTAATGAACCTACACAGCACTACAGCCACAGAGATCAAAAATGCATTTAAAAACTTGAGGTGTGACTTCAACTAAGCTTGCATAATTGGAACAAGAAAGACTTCCTCATTCTATCTATTAGCACATCACTCAGGATTGAGGGTGACTTGAGCCTACTCCAATTCTGTGGGGGTGGGGAAGAGAATAAGGACCAGAGTAAGACAGTGGGTTAGAGTTGGGTAACTTGGAGGGTGGGGGCAGCAAGAAAAAATTGTGGATATGGCAACTTGGAGAGGGTGTTGGGGGAAGAGTAGAGACTGTGCCAAAGGAGAAGCTCAGGGAAGAGTGGACAATAAAGACAGTTGGGGTTGTGTAGGGAATGGCAGGGGAAAATTGGTGGTGAGAGAGAAGTAACTTGGTTACGGGAAAAGTGACAGTTGGGGAAAATAGATAACGGAAGGGGAAGCCATTGCTTTCAATCCCTCCAAGCTCCTCTCCTTCCTTCATTTTTCTTTACCTGTCTTTATCCTCTATTTCCTGAACATATCCTTTCTATTCCATGTTTGCTTTCTTTAACCTTTCCTCCCTCTAACCTTTTTCCATCCTCTTCCTATACTGATTGATTGTATTGTTTCAAGTCAGAGCCAACTCAGTTACTCACACCGAATGGACACTGCAGCTTGCTTTCACTCCTGTACTCTTAAGCAGCCAAAATCTAACAACAGAGGACTGGGAATGGCCTTAATAATGACAGCAAGGAGTCACTGAAGTGGGGAGAGGATGTTGAGACAGTGAGTAGAAACCAAGGCAATAATCTGGGCATTATGTAGATTGGAAAGCTATTTCAAAAGTCCTGTGAAACCTTTCCCTTGTTGGTTCAAATGCTTAGTGTGCTAAAATACTTGATGTTATTCAAATTACAATATAAAGTGACAGTCCTGATAATAAGCCAGAATCACTTCACATCTAATGTCACCTTGCTTTCACTATTCCAATGAAATACTCTGAATTTCCAACCTAAACATATACTGAGAAAACAGTTTATCATGTTGTTTGGCACTAAGAATATGCTAAGTTAGATAAGATTCAGAATCAAACTACTAACTCAAGCTATGAAGCTACGTATGTGCACATTAAGAAGCAGCAGGATTATATTCAACGACAATATGTAACCTCATAAATGTAACCCCTCTTCAACTGTTACATGGAAAGAATGTTTCCATTTGTAGGAGAGCCTATGTTCTGAGGGTACAGTCTCAGAATAAAGAAACGTCCCTTTAGAATTTTTTCAATCAGAGGAACATGAGTCTGTGCAATTCATTACTACAGGAGCCTGTGTAGTCCAAATCATTAGATGTATTTAAGGCTGAAATCTATAGATTTTTAATTCTAGGAGAGTTAAGGGCTATGGGGAGAAGGCGAAAGAGTAGGGTTTAGAAAAAAATCGGACATAATTGAATAGAGGAGCAGACGGTGGGCTGAATAACCTAATTCTGCACCAATATCTTATGTTCACATCATTTCCGGCCACGGTATCTGTCCTGGTTAAATTCAAAAACATGGAAGAGATTGTAGGTTTTTGCCAATAAAGCAGTGTGAGGTGTTTTATGTTTAAGAAAAACCGTAACAACTCAAAGACTGAATTCAAAGTGTGGTAACAGAAACTCACATAGATATGCCATCACATCAAACCAGCCTCTTAAAGTGAACCATAACTCAATGTTGGTAGTTGTGGATTATGTACGTTTCCAACAATTACATTACCCTACACAGCCCCCCGCACCCCCCCACAGAATTCACTAAAACCAGCATTGTGAGCCTGTCTGGCGCTCAGATGAGCCGCCTGGCTTGGGTCCTATGTTCCATGGATAGAGGAACAGCAAGTGCCAAAATGCTGAACCGGCCATCGTAACTGAGCCTAAGGGGATGTTGGTGTGCATCATAGCAGATGAAAACAAACGAAGCAGAATGTAGATAAACAAGAACCCAGGAGTATTGTATGTCATGATGGGAGGCAGGAATAGGTGAAAGGGAATTGAATTTACTGAGGTTAGAACACTGTTGAGAGGCTGACCAGGCGGTTGTGGTGTCAGGAATAAAATCAGTAGTAATGGCTATAAGTGCATTGGGGAGTGGGTACGCCAGTAGGGTTCCGTTGGAAAGAGCTTGTTTGGTATCATCAAATGCTTTGGTCATGTCTGCTGACCAGTCAAGTACTTGATTAGGGGTATTGCCTTTAAGTGCAATAGAGAGAGGGAGCTTAAGTTCAATTGCTTGCAGAATGAAGTAGTTATAGAAATTCACCATACCTAAAACGCCTGTACTTTTTTTAGTAGTGCAGGGTTCCTAAAACATTGAGTGTGTATCTTTAGGCTCCTGTACCTCCCCTTCGATGGTAGCAATGAGAAGAGGGCATGTCCTAGGTGGACAGGGATCCTTAATGATGGATGCCACCTTTCTGAGGCATCACATTTTGAAACTATCTGTTATGCTGGGGAGGGTAGTGCCCATGATAGAGCTGACTGAGTTTGCAACTTTCTGCAGGTTTTCCAATACTATATAGTGGCCCCTCCATACCAGATGCAACCAATTAGAATGCTCTAAAATAAAAATTGCTAATGTGAGGTAGGCATTCAACAACATTCCCAACAACAATTATGGCAAATTCCGCATTAGTGCAAAAGTCCCAAGCGAAAACATCTGCAAGTACATTATCAGAACAGCTGGGGGAAGATCCGTTGCAGCCTCCTTCAGAGTCTTCAAAATGCTCATGTTATAGCAGAAGCCAGAAACAGAGTAAAATGATGCTTACAGCAAAGGTTATAGGCTCTGATAATATTCTAGTCATACTGATGAAGATGTGCTTCACAACCAGCAGCATTTCTAACTGGGCTGTCATCTGCAATCATAACACTAACATTGACCTGATAATATGGAAAATTGCTCAGGGATAATCTGCAAGAATAATCCAATTATGAATAATTTCTTATTCAGTGGTCTACTTAATCAGCACATTGTCATAGGATATCTCACTTGACAATGCTATCAAGTATCAATATTCAAAATTTTTTATGAAAAGTAACAAATGAAGAAATATGCAGAATTTTCTTTATTCAGAGATGGTCAAGAGCTGGGACCTGGTGCAAGAGTGAGGAGTTAAAATTGGTGAGTTGCAGGGCTTTTTGTGCAATTTCAGCAAGCAATAGCCTAATAGAGGCAATTTGCAAAATTGTTAGGATAAAATCAATTGGATGATTAGTTAATTGGCAACAGCCAATAAAATTGTTATGGTCAGCAGAATGGCCATTGATTGATGGCATATTCTTAAATGTTGGTGCATACTTTCCCAAATTGATATATGCTGATGACAGTGTAGTGTGAAAGAGAGGCAAGAATATACATTGTATAAGTTAGGAAAATGCAGACAGCTATTAATGAAGTGAAGGATGGAAGTGGGAGGGTTTTCTTGCTTGAAGTGTTGAGGAAGTGTGTCATCATTGGCTTTGTGCCTTTTGGAAGTCAGTTCATCTTTTGCTCGCTTGGTGGTTCGCAGTGGCAGAGATTTTGACCACGGGTGCCCAAACTTTTGCACACCACAGTATATAGTAGTAAAGTGAGTGGGAAATTGGATGATTGGGAAGCTTTTAAAATCCAACAAAAAGCAACTAAAAAGCTATAAGAAGGGAAAAGTTGAAATATAAGACTGGCCAGTAGTATAAAGCAGAATACTAAAAGATTTTTCAGTTATATAAAGAGTAAAGAGCAGGAAGGGAATAGAGGGTTATGGGCTGAGTGCAGGTCAGTGGGACTAGGTGAGAGTAAGAGTTCGGCATAGACTAGAAGGGCTGAGATGGCCTGTTTCCATGCTGTAATTGTTATATGGTTATAAGTAGAGGAATGGGGATGTTGGTGGGATTTTAAATTTTCTGCTGTGAAGACTCAAATTAGTTGTTTTTGTAAAAGGAACATTACACTCACAACTGATTTCAAGTTATATGGTAAATCTTTAAAATAAGAGTCAGTGGTAAAGTTTCTGGGTATGAGGATGGAAACAGCATGAATACAATTCTGGAGAAGTGTGAAAAAAGCCCTTGGTGTGTTCAGGTGCTTAGTTAGCTGTGATTGGGGGTGTGAGCAGGAGGTCACTTAATCAGATGGTCTTTGATTACAGATGTGTTGCTTGTGTGTCAATCCCACCAGCAGTCTTAAAGCCCCTAGATGAAGTTCACACTGAAGCATTGAGATTATGTTGTGGTGCTATTCAATCATCCATATTTCAGCATTACTGGTAGAAACGGATGACAAACCTTTACATTTGTGGAGATTACAGTTAGCAATGGTTTATTGGGTTAACATAAGAGGATATAAGTTCGTTACCCAATACTGGTAACACTGGTAGAGTGTTAGGAGCTCTGCATTTGTAAGGTTTTCAGTTTTGGGTGGATGGGAAATAAGTGGGCACAAAACCCTGGATTGTTTAATGGGGAATATGGTCCCAGTGTACCCCTTTCTGTCGCTCTGCCATTGCTTTTCCTTTTGCCTATGGTTCATTTAAGCCTTCAAGAAAAGGTCAAGATGAGGATTGATTGTATATTAGTGGCAGAGGTAGTTCAGTAATACATGAAAGGCAGAAATTATAGCTTCTTTCATAACTATACAGATGGCTCAAAAGATCCAGTGACATTTCATTCAGGTGTTTCTGTTTATGTTCCAAAGTTTCAGGTGACTTAAGAAAAGATTATCAGACAAAGCATCAATATTGACCTCTAAGATGGTTGCTATCAATTTAGCCTTGGAACGGATCAAAGAAGTAAACACTGATTATGTACTTCTGTGCTCTGATTCGTTCTCGGTTTTGACATTTATTAAAACAGGTACTTCAAATTGTAGGCCAAACATTCTTCTTGAGATTGGACATCTGTTGAGGCTGCAGAGTCCAGGCTTGTGTATCCTTTTCTTATGAGTCCTTGTCCATGTTGGGGTTGAAGAAAATGAAGTGCAGATATTCTGGCAAAACAGTCACTTAAAATCAAGAATCAAAATGTAGTGGTGCCTTTGCATAGAAGGGAGGTGAAAGCCATAATTAAAAAAGTCTATTCAATTATTGTGGCAACAAAGTTGGGATAGGGAAAGGACGGGCAGCATTTACGTAAAATTCAGAGGATGGTGGGAGCTCTATTGGGAGATGGGTATAAAAGGAGGGAAAAAGTTATATTTACGCATTTACGTATTAGACATACTAGGCTGAATAATTCCTTGTTCAAAATTAATATACAGGATACGGGCATATGTGGGGAGTACTCTTGTCAGAAAACTGCAGTATATATTGTTTGAACAACGCACAAAATGCTGGAGGACTCTCAGCCCAAAACAGCGACTGTACTCTTTTTCATAGATGTTGCCTGGCCTGCTGAGCTCCTCCAGCACTTTGTGTGTGTTGCTTGGATTTCCAGCATCTGCAGATTTTCTCTTGTTCGTGATATATTAGGATGCATTTCCTAAGAGGTGCAAAGGAAACATCTAATTGTTAAATTGAGATCTTTGGGACTAACACAGTTTAACATGGTAAGTGTGTTAGGATATAACTTCAATTGAAATGTATATATAATTTTCTGCAAAGCATTAGATTTTTTGATATTGTTTTTTGAGGGAAATTTAGTGATTGTGGGTATACTTCCTGTCTCTTTGCTCCACAGTGCACTTCAGTTCGATGCACACTTCACCTTATGTTGGTCTGCCAACCACCATTAAACTTTACAAGAAGAAGGAGAAGACGAAGAGAGGCCATTGTGTGAGTGGGTAGTGTGAGAGTGAGGAGCTAAGGTTAAGGTGCGATTCTGGTAAGTATTTTTCATTCTTTCTTATTGCATGGTTAGCAACATGGGAATGGCAGTCAGGGCAGTTGTGTGCTCCTCTTGCAGGATGTAGTAAGTCAAGGAGACCTTCAGTGTCCTTGATAATACACCTGAGAAAAATGCATCCAGCTGTAGTTCCTTACTGACTGTGTCAGGGAAGTGGAGCTGAATGATCTATAGATTAGTCGGAAGTCTGAGACGTTTATAGACAGGAGTTACTAGAAGGTAGTTGCACCCAAGTTGTACGTGGAGGGTAGCTGGTTAACTGTGAAGAAAAAGAAATGGAATAGACAGTGAGTACAGAGAACCATTTAGATAATCATGAAGCATAGGATCCATGGAACCTTGGCAGCATAGATTTGGAAACTACTTGTCTTCAGAAGGCAGAGGGAAGAACTAGATAAAACATTTTCTACCTAGAGCTTGGTGACTAGTGGTGTTCTTCGGGATCTGACCTGAGACCTGTGTCCTTTGTGATTTTTATAAATCACTTGGATTAGGTAGTGGAAGTCTGGTTTAGTAAGTTTGCAGATGATAAGATTAGTGATGTGGATGGTGTAGAACAGCGGTCCCCAACCTTTTGCGCACCACGGACTGGTTTAATATTGATGATATTCTTGTGGACCAGCTGGGGGGGGGGGGGGGAATGTTCAAGTTCAACAGTGCGTGACAGGGAATAAGGAAAGATGCAGCTGACTCATATCGTTTCATATTGCCAAATCATATAGTTTCTGCGCAGCCCGATAGCACATGCTCACGGCCCGGTGGTTGGGGACCACTGGTGTAGAAGGCTATCATACAGTAGATTACTACAGGTCCTAGGCAGGATGCAAAGATGGGCTGAGAAGTGGCAGATGGAGTTCAGTGTGGAACAGTATAAAATGATACACTTTGGAAGGTTGAACTTGAAGAAAGAATACAAGGTTAATGGTAGAATTTTTAGCAGTGTCGAGGAACACAGGAATCTTGGGGTCCAAGTCCATAGATTCCTCAAGTTGCCACACAAGTTGCTAGAATGGTTAAGAAAGAGTACAGTATGTTTAATTTCATTAGTTAGGGTCTGACTTCAAGCTGTGCGAGGTAATGCTGCAGCTGCATAAAACTCTGGTTGACTATTCTTGGCATATTCTTCTCTGTTCTGGTAATCTCATTACAGGAAAGGCTTGGAGGCTTTAGTGAAGGTGCAGAGGAGATTAACCAGGATGTTGCATAGATTAGAGAACATGTCATATGAGGAAATGTTGAGAGCAAGTGCTTTTTTTTCCCCTTTGGAGTAAAACAGGATGAGCGGTGACTTGGTAGAGATATATAAGATGATAAGAGGTACAGAGAGTAGACTTTTCCCAGGGTGGAAATGGCTAATGCCAGAAGAGTTTAGATAAATGGAGGAAAATTTAGAGGAGATGTAATAAGTAGTTTTTTGTTAAACTGTGTTATGTGCCTAGAATGCACTGATACATTATGGATATTTAAGAGACTCCTAGATGGGTACATAGATAAAAGAATAGTGAAGAATTATATGCTATGTAGGAGGGAAGGGTTGAATAGGTTAAAAGCTCAGCACAACATTGTGGGCTGAAGGGCCTGTGCTATGCTATACTATCCTATGTCCTATGTGGAAATCTCTACAAGTAGCAGATGAGCCTCAAAGGGATAGACAGCTCTAAAGGAAAAATAGATAAACAGAGGAGGGAGAAAGGATTTGAAATAAAATATTGAAAAGAGGTTCTTGAGTAGCAACAAACTGTGCTCTTGGATTTGTTGATCTGAATAAATAGTATTTTCAGCTCAGAAACAAGCTAATGAGATTTAATACAGCACTAAATTTCTCCTCTTGCTTCAAGAATCACTGATGTATCATCAGTTTACATACTGTTCAGTATTTAAAATGGTTTGAATCTTCTACCCCATTATCTCCTTTTCAAGCATTTTCAATTTATTATTGTTTTGGAATAATAGCTTATACATATTCCCACTTGAAGACTTGGTGATTCAGTCCTGCGGGGAACGAAATGCTAAGTAATTTTTAAATTTGTACATTTACTAAAATCACTATTTTACTGTGGTTCCATGTTCTGTGCACAGTTAAATCAAGTCAAGTCCTAATCTAAATTTTGATGTTAATAATCATGCTATTTCCAAAATCTCTGACAAAAGTAGACATATTTAGTTTTAGATCATAGATTCATGATTCTATAACTGGAATTATAAAACCAGTTCCAATTTACAAACTTCTCAGTCTCTTCAGATGTTATGCTCATCAAATTACTTATCCCTAGTCAATCTTTGTAATGTTTGTGATGTGTAGTTTTTTCATAATAGCTAATTTCTATTTCCAGCAAATATATTATTTCCAACAAATATATTAAGGGTTGATCCATCATTCTACATTTTTCTTAAAACATCACAAAAATTGTTCTGCATTTATTGTAGAATAAATCTGATTACTAAGCAGCTTGTGTTCATTTTAAAACAGATTTAATGCTCTACCTTATAGACATATTGGCTCCAATACAAGATCTCTATTTCCAAAATCTCTGACAAAATTGGACATATTCAGTTCTAGATCATAGAATCATGATTCTAAAACTCTAGTCTTACATACATTAACTGAACCATGAATGTGGTAATAGGGTATTCAACAATGAATATTTATATTTCATTAGTAAGTTATACCACTTATCCTTTAACGTAATGAAGCATTTTAATCATTATTTTGGATCTTGTACATATTTAGTTTTAATATTGCAAAGCCAGTTGCAAATTTCTATGGCTATATGTTTAAATTTATTATAAGAGCAACTATACTTAAATTCTGTATACATAAGGAAAACAAATGGCTAATTAATCCCGATAAACTATCAAAGTGACTCTGTTATTTTCATTTTACATAGCTAAAATGCAGAAGTACAAATGGTAACCATGCCTCATTTTCCTGTACTACACAACTACAAGTAGCTGCAAATAATTAACATAACTTTCCCTTATGGAATTATAAGACCAGTTCCAACTTACAAAGTTCTCAAGTCTGTTCAGATGTTATGCTCATCAAATTACTTATCCTGAGTCAATCTAATTTCTATTTGTGATGTTTTTTTTTCATAATCACTCATTTCTATTTCCAACAAATATATTAAGGGTTGATCCATGATTCAACGTTTTACAAAACATCACAAAGGAATTATTCCACATATACTGTAGAACAAATCTGATTACTAAGCAGCTTGTGTTCATTTTAAAACAGTCTTAATGCTCCACCTTACAGACATGCTGGCTCCAGCTGAATACAAGATCTCTACTTCCAAAATTTCTGACAGAAGTGCCACGTTGAAACAAACTTGAATCATGCACAAAAGGAAAAAACAGGAACCTCTGATATTAGGGATAACAGATATGTGTTGAAATTTAGTCTGAATAAAGCCTTGGAGCTTAGCTGGAATTCAAATGCAAATTTCCTCTGCCCACACAGTTGTATAAACTAACAAACACAACATCAAAAACCGAACATTGACTCAAGCACCAACATTGTCCAGATTTATCATAGAAATAAATACAGTAAATCAAAGCAGTCATTGATGTGGATTCTGATTAGGTAATACCTATACTGTGTACAATATAAAATTAAATGCAGTGTCAAGGTCTGCAAGGTCATTACTGTAATCTAATTGCATGTCTTTCAAAAGAGACCATATGATAAAGTGAGCCTTCCTTTACTACCTTACCTTAATTTTTATGTTCCCCAAAATCTTTGGAAGGACAGGTCTAAGTTTTGAAGTTGTCCTTTTTTACTTGTTGGGAATTCACTTGGTTCAAATGCTCATTATGTTACCTCAACCTCAGTGGCCTGGGTGGATTGAGAAGGTGAGCCACCCAGAATCAAACATTTATGACACAGAAAAAGGCCATTCAGCCCAACAAACCCTAAAAAGCTAATGGAACAAATTGGCTTTCTCTTACTTCATAGGTCCTGGTAGGTTACAATTCCAACAATTTACCCAGTTAAATTTTAAATATGATGAGGTTTTCTTCCTCAACCACCCATTCAAGAGATATGGTCTGGTCCTCCCAATCTTTCAACTCCCCTTTAATCCTTCTATCTTCTTCACCTGGGAGATTCTACCTAACCACCCTATTCGAGCCTCCTAAGATTAAACACCTTACTTTGTTCCAGAAAAGGTAACCAAGTCCAGTCAGTCCCTTCAACTGCCCAATTTGCACTGAAGCTCAGCAAAAGAAGTTAAGTACCATAGTTTGATTTTTTAAAAAGTTATCTGCCTATTTTGCTACCTTCAGTGGTCTATGGACATGCATTCTAAGATCCTTCTGTGCTTCTACTCTTAGTATCCTACTATTTATTGTGTAAAAGGATAATTGCAGTCACTTATTACAAATTTAGCTGTACAATTATAGTAATGGACAGCAGTAAGCACAATGTAGGACAGCTGGCATGACATTATCACTGAATGTCATAATGAGGCTGTTATCTCTCTTGCATATGGTCATGGCTACGGTTTTGTAGGGTTGTAAAGTTACTGCCACATAACAGCCTAACTTTACTGTTACCTAAATCTTGCTATATGGAGCATCACTTACTGCATTATTTGAAGAGCTAACACTGCCTCAAGATTCAGGGGAGTAGATTTAAGATGGAGATAAGGACAAACTGCTTTTCCCACAAAGTGGTGAATCTGTGGAATTCTCTGCTCAATGAAGCAGTAGAGGCTACTTCAGTATATATTTAAGTATATTTAAGACAAGGTCAGATAGAGTTTTGCATAGTAGGGGAATTCAAGGTTATGGGGGAAAGGTAGGCAGGTGGATGGCCAGTTCAGCCATGATCTTATTGAATGGAGAAGCAGGCTCAATGGGCCAAGTTGCCTACTCCTGCTCCTATTTCTTATGTTCTTGTGTTCACTGGAATTTCATACTCTGCAACAAGTAGCAAACATCTCTACATCTAGCCTTATGCTGAAGGAATGCCATCAATGAGAGAGTTAAAAGATACCTGAGCCTAGAATTGAGGAACTCCTGCAACGACGTCCCAAGTTGAGGACAATTAGACACCAACAACAATAACAAAGTTCCATTAAGGAAGGTATCATATCAAAAAGAACCATTTTTGCTGGTTTCCAATGGACTTCAGTTATAAATGGGCACCCTGATGTCACATTTGCTTGAACACTGCCTCAATATGAAGAGCAGTCTCTCACTCATTTTTTTTTTCCAACTCTTTTTGATCTACATTTGGCCCAAAGGTGGAACGTGATCTGGAGGCAAGTGGTCCTGATGGAAAATAAACTGTTGTTATTAATATAACTATCAATAAATTATCATTAGATGTTCTTCATTAGCTTTTTCTTCAGTATCTTCTGTAACACTGCTAAGGAATTAGAACAGTTTGATGGGGCAATATCTAACCAGACTAAATTTCTCTTCCTCATTGTAAACAATTACTCCGTTTGGGCAATTTTTCATGTCGAGTACTGTATGTCCTAACATTACAACTTTACTGGAGCATCTCAACTAGTGGCACAGCTAGCTCTGGAACACAAGACTTCAACACTACAACCAGAAAGCTGAGACCCATAATCTTTGCACTGTTGTACCAGCATACTGAATGGGAACATTCAAAACCTCTACTGCCCAATAACAAAATCAAAATGGCATGAAATTCCACTAGAAATCACCATGAATATTATCCATGGCTTGATTAAAAAAAATACTTGCTTACCACTTGACAATTCATTGTAAACAAAACCCTCAGTAACTAGCAAATCCCCAGTGTACCTTGACTGGATCAAACTTTATCAACACAAGTGACTAAAATATCTGAAATAAATCTAACCTTCATTTTAATTTTCAATCACAAATCTTTCATTGCTTCATAATTATACCAACAATTACTTTGCTGCAATTACTGTCATTAAATAACAAACTTTGCTCATAATATACTCAGATATACATTATACTATAATTCTTCAACCATGATTTCCTGCAATTTGAGAAACAGCTGTGTTCACTCCTGCGCTTTTAGTACATATTCCATCTGGACAAACCAAGAGGTCACACCGCTTGCTTCTGCAACATCTGGAAAAAATTATATCTTGTGACGTCTCAAACTAAACTAATAATGCATACAAACAATAGTAGTCACATATGTAAACTTTTACAATTCCACTTTAATAGTGATATTAATACATTATTTACAAAACTGCATTGAACTCTCCACATTTTATGACTGAATTCATCAGCAAAATAACTTTTTCATGGGCAGGTGGAATTCCTACAGATGGGGGACTGTCCCCATAATGAATTCCTACAGATGGGGGACTGTCCCCATAATGAAGTTATGGGGACAGTCAAATTTGAGAATTTGTGAATCTGCATTTACTTGCTATCTCTAGGAATTGCCAGATATCTATTTTCACAATCTGGCTCACTGTACTGACAAATTAATAATAGATTGTAGAGGTAGCTAGATACGTATGTAAACATGAGAGAGGAAAACAGAAGGCTAAAGTGAAGGAGTTATACAAAGATGCAGGAGTATAAACTCTTGTATAGAGCAGCTGTGTCAAGTAATCATTTCTGTGTTGTGGACCAAAAGTATTTCTAGCCACACTGTTAGTCTATCAAATAGACCCTAAATTGATGTTGCATTCTTTTCTACCAGCCAGGCCAAGGTTCAATCACTCTATTTTTAAGAGCAAGGGGGATCCTTCATTGTCTTGGCCCATATTTAAATCTCAAGGGGGAATGATACTTTCCTGTAATTCACTTTATGTAGGAGCTTACTAAGTACAAATTCACTACTGATCTTTAACTTAATGATTAGTGCAACATTTTACAGCGCCCACTGTAAGATAATGGTTCAATTCCCTCTTCTTCGGCTGTCCATCGAAATCTGATGACGACGTCCACGGGATCTTTGATGACTATACAGTCCGATCCTGGACTCACAAGCTCTATTGCAGGTGGGACATGTATATGTGGTAGTGGTGGCAACCATGGCTGCATTTCTCTTGGCTCACTTCTGCTGTCTTCTGGTTGCTCTTTCCATCTCCAGCATATGAACCCCATCCCTACACAGCTGTCGCCAAGTGGTACGGTCAGCAGCAACATCCTCCAGGTCCTTAGGTCTGATCTTGCACTTCCTAAAAGCATTCTTCATCTGGTCCTTATAGCGCTTCTTCGGCCCTCCAGCTAAGCATCGACCATGATGTAGCTGGCCGTATAACACTCTGCCTGGTAGCCGACATGGGGGCATCCTTATCATGTGCCCCAGCCATGTGATCAGGGTGATCATGGCCTCAATACTCCTGCAGTTGGTCTTTACAAGTATTTCAGTGTGAGGCACCCGCTCACGCCAGGTAATTCCCAGGATGTGCTGGAGGCAGCTTATGTGGAAGTGCCCCAAGGACTTGATGTGACGGCTGTAGGTTACCCAAGCTTCACAGCTATAAAGGAAGGTGGTGACACAGACTGCTTGGTATACGGCGACCTTTGTGAAGGGATGAAGGCTCCTGTTCTGAAAGACTCTATACTGAAGTCTCCCAAAGGCCGCTGATGCCTGTTTAATGTGGCTCTGGATGTCATTGTCAATGCCGCTATCCTCAGAGAGAATGCTCCCCAGATATTTGGAAGATGGCGCTACTGACAGCTTTTCATCATCAACAGTGAAGGCAAGTAGAGTGGGTGGGACACTGGTACTCCATTGGCAAACCACTTCTGTCTTGGTGGTATTGTCAGTCAGCCCCATCCTGCTGTACACTCTCACTGCCACAGCAAGGACAGTCTGAAGGTCCTCTGGAGTATGGGCCACAAGAGCACAGTCGTCTGCGTACTGCAGCTCCAGGACCTGCTCCCTACGGAGTTTGGTGGTTGCATGGAGCCTCCTGATGTCAAAGAGGTTGCCATCTAACCTGACGTCCACTGCCACACTGCTGCTGTCTTCAATCCCGTTGTGGAGAAGCTTGGTAACACACAAGAGGAAGATGTTAAAGAGCACTGGCACACACCCCTGTGCGTACAAGAAAGGGCTCAGACTCTTGTCCTCCTATGGTCACCCGAGCAGTCATCCCATCGTGGAACTGGTGGAAGATGTTAACAGATTTATTGGAACAGCCAAACCTGAGGAGGACATCCCATAAGAGCTCTCTTTGCACAGTGTCAAATGCTTTGGAGAGGTCGACAAAGGCCATAAACAAGTCCTGATGTTGCTCCCGGCACTTTTCCTGAAGCTGCCGGGCTGTGAAGATCATGTCAATTGTGCTCCTGTTCTTCCTAAATCCACACTGCGATTCAGGCAGCATTGACTCGGTGATGTTGCTGATGAGTCTCTGAAGCATCACCTTAGCCAGGACCTTTCCAGCAACAGAAAGGAGTGATATGCCCCTACTATTGCCGCAGATGGCCTTGGTCACTCCTGTTCTTATAAATGACAACGATGTTTGCATTTCTCCATTGCTGTGGGATGTTCTCATCAGGCCAGGCCTTGGTGATGTACTGGTAGAGGGTGCGCATACACATGTATCCTCCGTTCTTCAATAACTCAGCAGGGATATTGTCAGTGCCAGGGGACTTGTTGCCCTAAGGAAATGGACAGCTGATAGAACCTCCTGGAAAGTTGGTGATAGACTGAGGTCGTGAAGAGGAGGAAGTTCAGGCAGTTCGTCCAGGATGGTGGGGTCTGCGTCAGAGTCCTGATTAAGCAGGGTGTTAAAATGCTCAGCCCACCTCAGCAGAATGGTATTCTGATTCTTCAGAAGTGTTAGACCATCTGCTGTTTTCAGGGGAGTAATGCATCAATTCATTGGGCCATAGATGGTTTTGACAGCATTGTAAAAATTATGCATGTCATTATTATCGGCAAAGAACTGGATTTTGTGTGCCTTTTCAGTCCACCACTCATTTTGTATGACCTGTATTGCCTTTTGCACTTTCCTCCGAACTGCCTGATGCTGATGGATGAAGGGTTATCTAAAGTTGCCTGGTGCGCTTTGTGCATGTCCTTAAGCAAGTTGTGGATGGTGTCTAAGTTATCGTCAAAGCAGTCTTGGTGGTTCCTGCTCTTATGGCCGATGGATTGGGCTGCTGCCTCATAGAGCGCAGAGCTGATATAGGTCCACTGTTGTTCCATGGTATTTTCTGAGCTCAGACAAGGTTCCAGCTCCCTTAGTTTCTCAGCTAGGATGCGTCGAAACTCACTTCTTGCTTTTGTGTTTCTCAGGCGGTTGCAATTTAGCCACTTTTTATTGGGTTTTTGCAGCCGCAAGGGGGGACACACTTTCATATGGAGCTTGGCCCAATCATACGGTAGTCAGCCCAGCACTCTGCACCTCTCATGGCACGGGTGATGAGAACATCCTTGATGTCACTATGTCTCACAATGATGAAGTCGATCATGTGCCAATGTTTAGAGCGAGGGTGCATCCACGAGGTCGTATATTTTTCCTTCTGCTGGAAGATGGTGTTGGTTATGATAAGGTTATGCTCAGAGCAAAGAGTAAGTAGCCTCAAGCCACTTGCATTCACCTTGCTAATACCATGCCTACCTAGCACTCCACTCCGTATTCTGTTGTTCTGTCCCACCCTAGCGTTGAAGTCCCCAAGCAAAAGGATCTTATCATTCTTAGGGATCCGGCTAAGAGCTTCATCCAATGTCTGATAAAAGCATTCCTTGGGCTCATTCTCAGATAGCAAAGTTGGTGCATTGGCACTGAGAAGCGCGGCATGTTTCTTTGCCAGGGGGATATGGAGGGTCATTAGCCTTTCACTAATGCCAACAGGTGTTTCTGTGAGACTTGGTAGAAAGGTGCTCTTGATGGCCAATCCTACTCCGTGGAGATGTTGTCCACCTGGGGGGAAACCTTTCCAGAAGAAGGCGTAACCTATCCCTTCCTTGGTTAAACAGCCTTCATCCAGGAGCCTGGTCTCACTCAGGGCAGAAATGTCAATGTTGCAGCACCTCAGCTCAGCAGTGATCAAGGCTGTTCTCCGGTGAGGTCTGTCAGAGATGCCATACGAGTCCAGGATAGTCCTTACATTCCATGTTGCCAGTTTTAGGTTGTATTGTTTCTTCTTTCAACTGCAGTAGTGGAATAACCCGATAGGTGCGGTAACCTATCCAGGTGAGTGACTGAACGGGCAATTTTTAGGCCACCTTTTCTAGGCCCTTCCCCAATTTGGGTGAGCAGTGTGTTCCCTAAATAGGGCTGCTCAGTCGCACAGGGGTCTGCTGAAAACAGCTGCCACTCAGTCCCAGCTGCTAGCGACCAAATACCCTGTGCCACTGCCATGCAGGGTTCTGACTAGGAGCTCCCAGTCCATTTGTACCCACTCCCAGAAGCTCCATCGCCATCAGACTTCAACCATATGTAAGGTCCAGGTATTGTTTGCCGTGGTCAGAGGTAGAGACCTGCGCAAGGAAGATTTTGAAGTGTCACAGGGGGTGCACCATCCCCCGTAGCACTATCTTCACCATGATGAGGTAAATCCCGGTGGCAAGGGTGATCCCAGGACAACCGGTCCCGCATCTTGGCTGCAGGAGGCTGCTGGGTCCTTGGTCTGTTAAGGCCCACCTATTGCACGCCGCCAACGCATTGCTTTTCTGTCAGGGTGTGCTCCCTTAGCCTTGCCTCAATAGACTTACCACAAGGCAGTGGGGCTATTTGCCCATAGCTGGGACAGTGGCTGACGGGCGCCAGGGCGTGTCCACACAGTGGTGGGCCTGCACACCACATCTCTGGGGCCCACTGCTGCTCCGAGATCCCTTGTAGCTTAGCCTAGGACGGTAAGATACCCAGTTTCTGTGTGTGGCCCCAAGGAGGCACTGCAGGAGCCTTGGTGGTGGAAAGGCTCTGTCCTGGCAGGAGGAGGCTTACACACTCGGCTCCTCTTTTCACCCTCTATTAAGAAGGCTAGCCAGTGGCAACAGCTGTAAGCAGAGCACACAATGCGGCATACAGCATGCAACATGCACTAACTACAAACACTACTTCACTAGACACTTCACATGCACCCTGTGAGCAAATATTACCACCCACAGCTGTCTGTAAGGAATTCGTATGTTCTCCCTAAGACCATGTGGGCTTCATCCGTGTATTCCGGTTTCCTCCCACATTCCAAAGACATATGAGTTAGGGTTAGTAAGTTGTGGGCATGCTATGTTGGCATCAGAAGCATGGCGACACATGCGTGCTGCCCCAGTGTGTCTTGGACTGCCTTGGTTGTTGACGCAAACAACGCATTTCACTTTGTTTCAATATACATGTGACAAATAAAACCTCTATCTTTTATCTTTGAAGAATCTCTTCCCTTCCCACCATTTATAGACCTAAGTAGTCTTTCCAAGTAAGACAGATCCTCTTGTACTTCTTCCAATCTAGTGTATTGTACTTGATGCTCACAAAATGGCCTCCTCTGTGCTGGAGAAAACAAACTCAGATTCCGGGATTGTTTTGCGGAACACCTGAACTCAAGTCTGCAGGAGTTTTTATTTGCATGTCGCACCAGGCCATCAGTCATTCTTGTCTGGCGCGTGGTGTCAGGATTGGTCTCCTTTCGAATTAACCGGGTCACGATATGAACGTTCCTGACTCGACCCTTTTTTTTTTACAAGGCCGAGTGGCGAGCTCGACGCACAACCCGGCACAGATGGAAAACATGCTCGGGAGGTGGCCCGACCCTGGATTCGAACTTGGGAGCCTTTGCTCCAGAGTCCAGCGCTGATGTCATTGCGCCACCAGCCGGCGTCTGCAGCAGTGGCCTGTGCATATAGTGGTCTACTATTTTAAGTTACCACCCGACTCTATTTACCTTTCTGTCTGTAGACTCCTGCACTTTTATACAACAAGACCCAAAATAAGCTTGGGGAACAACACCTAATTTTCATCTGAATACACTGCAGCCTCTAAAACTTAACACAAAATTCTCCATACGACTTGCCCTGTCTTTCCAACTGTATCAGATCGGCCAGTTGTACTTGCCATTCCTATTTTTTTTCTTTCATTTGTATAATCTGGCCTAATGGTCAGGTCCATGCAAGGCATTGCAGGACATTAGCCAGACTTCACAACATTAGCAACACATTAAACAAACAGGATAATCAAACATCATGGCTGTCACAGCCTTCATAAAAACAGAGATTATTTAAAAAAATAAAAGTTGATGTGGTAGGAATTGCCAAACTAAAGCAAATTGAGTGGGGCATAAATGGATCATGGTTTGGTAAGAAGTAAGGAGTAATGCACCACAGGGATTGGTGCTAGAGCCTGAACATTTTTCAAATTTTATTAATTTGATGAAGTCACTAAAGATAAAGTTACTAAATTTGTTGTTGACAAATACATAGGCAGAAAAGTTAACTGTGGGGAGAGCATAAACGGATTTGATGAAATACTGTTAAACTAAGTGAGCAAAGATCCGAAAATTTAATTCTCTTCCTCAAGGTACAATGGAAATACAGCAATGGATATTGCTAAGCCAGACAAGATACATTCTTGATAAGCAAGGAATGAAAAACTACTGTGGGTACATAAGAATGTGGAGTTGATTCAGTTATGTAATTATTAAATGCCAAAGCAGGCTCCAGTGGCCAGATACAGATCCACATATATGTCTATAATAAATATGAAGCAAATCTGATCCAGAAAAAATACTTTATGAATCCTCCCATACAAAAGTACCAAAAATTGCCACCTCAAACAAGGAGGCATCTAAAATCCAAATCTTTACAGCCAATAGCAATAGCATGACCAAGTCTGTCTACATGAACAACCAACAACTCACATTTATCAGAAAACCCAAATGGAGCAGGCACACAGATAGTGTGAGTACAACAGTGACTCACCTCCTAACATCACAAAACCTTTTCTCTATCTATAAAGCACAAGTCAGATGTTCAATTGAATGTTACCTGGATAAATACAGTTTCAACAGTTTTCAAGTAGCATGACATTATCCAGAACACAACAGCCTATTTGCTTAAGATAGTGCTTATGAGACATAGTGACGCCTTACTGGCAGCAAACAAATCTACTATTCTATTAATCACTTTTACTAAACGGAGTTAAGATGGCACCAAGTGACTGCCTCTTCGAGTTCATCTACAGAAACTGCTTCAATTCCTCTCTTTAATGTCTCTTTTTTCCTTTTCAAGGTGGTTGGGGTTCTATTGAGGTCCTAATTGGCAAGTGGCACTTAAACTGCATTTTTTTTAAACAGCGGGTGAGACCCATTCATGGAGCTTGCCAGCGACCAACTGACATTCTCCTGGAATGATGGCGTCTCTTGGGTGCGGCCCTGTAGAAGACCAATTCCAGGCCAATGTTGCCGACTAAGGTGTCATGGAAGAT
This sequence comes from Mobula birostris, assembly GCF_030028105.1. Classification (NCBI taxonomy): domain Eukaryota; kingdom Metazoa; phylum Chordata; class Chondrichthyes; order Myliobatiformes; family Myliobatidae; genus Mobula; species Mobula birostris. The sequence goes on along the minus strand of NC_092387.1, from coordinate 15,959,129 downwards.
GGAATATCAGGATTTCGCTGTGGTGGATACATGGACAGAGGTCTCTGTAGTCGAGTGGTCGCTCTCTTTCTCTTAAAATGGTGGGAGAGTTTGCTGCTGATTCGAGTCTGAGAATCTCAGAATAAAAAGAGACATGGCAGGCTGTAATATCGTACAGGGTGCTATCTCTCTGTCCTGTGTGTGTGTATGTGAGTGGAAGAGGGAGAGGGAGGAAGGAGAAGGGGGAAGGAGAGGGTGCATGCGCTTGTAGCATGCTGAACTGTCGGCTAAACAAATTTTTGTTGACTGCAGATGATGGTCTCTCTTTGGGATGCTTTGCTGTTGCTTGGTGGGTGGTGAGCACTTATGCTTTTTTGCTGTAAATAGCTGGGGGGCAGGAGGGAGGTCAATGCTTGCTGCTGCTTGTGTGTGGAGAGGGCTTTGGGTCCTAATGTTTTTCTGCCGATCATTCTTTTGAGGTTCTTCTATTTTTCATGGATGTCTGTGAAGACAAGTATTTCAGGTTGTATATTGTATATATTCTGATAATAAATGGAACTATTTGAACCATTTGACAATGATCATTGCAATCAATTGACTGTAATTTCCCTCTCAGAGTTGTGCTTTTGAATTGCTTGTACGACCTAGGATTTTTGCGATGTGAACTGGAGCCTTGATGGTGCAGTAAAGTTGCTGCATGGCAGGCATGCACCAAACTGAAGCAGGAGGGCCTGGGCCCAAAAGTGAGGAGCGAGTCAATGTGTGACCAATTTAAGTGTGGGCCAGATTGATAAGATTATGTTTGGGTCAAATCCATGCAGTAGGGCCCAGGCCCAAGAGCGAGGAACAAGCTGATGTTTGGCCATTGTTGGAGCTGACTTGGGGCTGAATTGAAGTGGCAAGGACCAGGTCTAAAATGAAGAACGGGACAATATTTGGCTGACTTAAGCACAGAGCCAGACTGAAAAGGTCAGAGCACTGGGACCAGAGATAAGGGATGCACTGGTGTTCAACTCACAGCTCCACAAAGTTTACTTGTCTCTGTGCTAAACTGAGGCTGTGGCCTGCAACTAACAGTCTCCTGGACTGGCTACAGTGATGAACTGGCTTCATGGTTGTGGACCCACTTTCATGAACTTCAGTTCTGAGTGTTATTTGTTTACTTTTTATGGTTTGCACAATTTGTTCTTTTTTTTCATTGGGTGTTTACAGTTATTTTACTTACTGAGTTCTACTGGGTTTCTTTGTTTTGTGGCTGCCTGTAAGAAGACAAATCTCAAGGTTGTATGTTGTCTATATACTTCGATAATAAATGTACTCTGAACTTTGATTGGTACCTTATCCAACATTTAAACATTCATTTCCTCCACCAGTGATGCTTCTTGCCTGTCGTAAATACCCCCTACAAAATACATTGCAGATCAGTGTCTAGGTACCTTGTGAACCAGTAAGAATCATAAGCCCTTTAACATCCCACATGCCTGAACTATCTATCTGAAGGCTTCGTAGAAGTTCCTTTCCCTAAAGTAAAACATTTGTTCAAGGCGGCCACTCAGCATGGCCTTAGGAGAAAATTTCAGGTTGGCAATGAGCGCTCGCTTTATTAACAATTTCCAACATAATTATAAAGTACAAAATAAATTGCACAGCAATGAAAATATTTTCTACAGAAAGGCCAACATGACAAATAACTTCTATTAATACATGTTCAAGATAAAGTATTATAAATTAAATCTTCTTTGGTTCTTTTATTAGCCTATGTGCTATCAGTTTTTGCCTGGTGGTGTCTGCTTCTCTTTGCTTTGAAGAAGAGGTTGTAGTTCTCGGCAATTGCTTCCCAGTTGTCCATGCTGATGTCCAATATCTTTCTTTGTTTAGAGATGTCATTGAAACACTACTGTGGGTGATCAATTAGCCTTTTCCCTGAGCTAATACTCCACAGTTAACACCTTTGTTAATTTATCTATTATTCATACGTCCAAACCACCAAATAGTGCAGTCCAGGTGTACAAATTCTAGGGATTGCAATCCACGTCATCAGAATTTGTGATTCTATTCCTTCCAAGTTTTATGCAGAATTGGATTTATTTTGTTTTATTCAGAATATTCTTTAATCATAAAAAAATCAAAAATAGATTAATTCAGAACATTTCAGCAAAACTTTTCATTATTTCATGTTATTTTCCATCACTTTAGCACATCAGATATTATTAATTTGAAAACCTAAAGCAAATAGCTCCTGGAGTTCTAATATAGATTTTAGCTAATTTTCAGGATAGTTGTTCCCCGCCAAGCCCTCAAAATGAATACAGTAATCAAATTTCAGTGTGTCTCTTTGCAAACAGTCCTAACTTTGAGTGTTAGTTTGCAGCACTTGGTTACAAGACTGTTTAAAATGTACTTTCTTTTGAAAATGATCTTCACTCATAAAAATATGCAAGAAATATAAACAGTATGCGGAGTTTCTTACTTTCATAGTTGTACAATATATACATTCAAAGTTCAAAGTAAATTTATTATCAAAGTACATATATGTCACCATATACACCCAAGATTCATTTCCTTGAGGACATACTCAATATCTATAATAGAATAATAACCAAAATAGAATTAGTTAACGACCGTGCCAACTTGGACGTTCAACTAGGTTGCAAATCACAACAAACTGTGCAGTTACAAGAAGAAATAAATAAGCAATAAATATCAAAAACATGAGATGGAGTTCTTGAAAGTAAGTTCATAGGTTTTGCAACCATTTCAATAATAGGACTTTACCCGTGATGGACTGGGCCGTATCCACTACTTTTTTGTCGGATTTTCAGTTCAAGGCCATGGGTATTTCCATACCAGGCTGTGATACAGCCAGTCAATATACTCTCCACTGCATATCTATAGAAATTTGTCATAATGCTGTCTAGTCAATACATCTGCAGTGCTATCACATTAGAACATAGAATAGTACAGCACAGTACAGGCCCTTCGGCCCACAATGTTGTGCGGACCCTCAAACCCTGCCTCCCATATAAACCCCCGCCTTAAATTCCTCCATATACCTGTCTAGTAGTCTCTTAAACTTCACTAGTGTATCTGCCTCCACCACTGACTCAGGCAGTGCATTCCACGCACCAACCACTCTCTGAGCAAAAGAACCTTCCTCTAATATCCCCCTTGAACTTCCCACCCTTTACCTTAATGCCATGTCCTCTTGTATTGAGCAGTGGTGCCCTGGGGAAGAGGCACTGGCTATCCAGTCTATCTATTCCTCTTATTATCTTGTACACCTCTATCATGTCTCCTCTCATCCTCCTTCTCTCCAAAGAGTGAAGTCCTAGCTCCCTTAATCTCTGATCATAATGCATACTCTCTAAACCAGACAGCATCCTGGTAAATCTCCTCTGTACCCTTTCCAATGCTTCCACATCCTTCCTATAGTGAGGCGACCAGAACTGGACACAGTACTCTAAATGCGGCCTAACCAGAGTTTTATAGAGCTGCATCATTACATCGCGACTCTTAAACTCTATCCCTCGATTTATGAAAGCTAACACCCCATAAGCTTTCTTGACTACCCTATCCACCTGTGAGGCAACTTTCAGGGATCTGTGGACATGTACCCCCAGATCCCTCTGCTACTCCACAATACCAAGTATCCTGCCATTTACTTTGTACTCTGCCTTGGAGTTTGTCCCTCCAAAGTGTACCTACCACCTCACACTTCTCCAGGTTGAACTCCATCTGCCACTTCTCAGCCTATTTCTGCATCCTATCAATGTCTCTCTGCAATCTTTGACAATCCTCTACACTATCTACAACACCACCAACCTTTGTGTCATCTGCAAACTTGCCAACCCACCCTTCTAACCCCACATCCAGGTCATTAATAAAAATAAAGAAAAGTAGAGGTCCCAAAACAGATCCTTGTGGAACACCACTAGTCACAATCCTCCAATCTGAATGTACTCCCTCCACCACGACCCTCTGCCTTCTGCAGGCAAGCCAATTCTGAATCCACCTGGCCAAACTTCCCTGGATCCCATGCCTTCTGGCTTTCTGAATAAGCCTACCATGTGGAACCTTGTCAAATGCCTTACTAAAATCCATATAGATCACATCCCTGGCACTATCCTCATCTATATGCCTGGTCACCTCCTCAAAGAACTCTATCAGGCTTGTTAGACACGATCTGCCCTGAGTAAAGCCACGCTGACTTTCCCCGATCAGACCATGATTCTCTAAATGCCCATAGATCCTCTCTCTAAGAATCCTTTCCAACAGCTTTCCCACCACAGACATAAGGCTCACTGGTCTATAATTACCCGGACTATCCCTACTACATTTTTTGAACAAAGGGACAACATTCGTCTCCCTCCAATCCTCCGGTACCATTCCCGTGGACAACGAGGACATAAAGATCCTAGCCAGAGGCTCAGCAATCTCTTCCCTCGCCTCGTGGAGCAGTCTGGGGAATATTCCGTCAGGACCCGGGGACTTAACCGTCCTAATGTATTTTAACAACTCCAACACCTCCTCTCCCTTAATATCAACATGCTCCAGAACGTCAAGCTCACTCATATTGTCCTCACCATCATCAAGTTCCCTCACATTGGAGAAATATTCATTGAGGACCTCACTCACTTCCACAGCCTCCAGGCACATCTTCCCACCTTTATCTCTAATTGGTCCTACCTTCACTCCTGTCATCCTTTTTTCTTCACATAATTGAAGATTGCCTTGGGATTTTCCTTGACCCTACTCGTCAAGGCCTTCTCATGCCCCCTTCTTGCTCTTCTCAGCACCTTCTTAAGCTCCTTTCTTGCTACCCTATATTCCTCAATAGACCCATTTGATCCTTGTTTCCTAAACCTCATGTATGCTGCCTTCTTCCACCTGACTAGATTTTCCACCTCACTTGTCACCCATGGTTCCTTCACCCTACCATTCTTTATCTTCCTCACCGGGACAAAGTTATCCCTAACATCCTGCAGGAGATCTCTAAACATCCACCAGATGTCCATAGTACATTTCCCTGCAAAAACATCATCCCAATTCACACCCGCAAGTTCTAGCCTTATAGCCTCATAATTTGCCCTGCCCCAATTAAAAATTTTCCTGTCCTCTCTGATTCTATCCTTTTCCATGATAATGCTAAAGGCCAGGGAGCGGTGGTCACTGTCCCCCAGATGCTCACCCACTGAGAGATCTGTGAGCTGACCCGGTTCATTACCTAGTACCTAGAAGTGAAGGTAGGACCGATTAGAGATAAAGGTATATGTTCTACATATACCAATGCTACTCACGTGGGTCCCTTTGAATAATATGCCCTTCAAGTGTTTGTGGGGCTATTAAACAGTGTTGTCGCAGGACCTTTAGATAGTATTTCTTCCCCACTATGTCTCTCCGTTGACTGCGCTAAGCTGCAGCATGTCCCTTAGCATATTCTCCTGATGCCCAGAGTACCCCAGGTGACAGCATTCACTTACAGATTTCCCAGTGTATGGGAAGATCACCAGCAGATCAAAACATGTCTTTCGCTTAGTTAACAATCTGCCAGTAGTACAATGTTTTTCTCAATGTGTCCCCGAAAACAACCCACATATCGGGGAGTCCTCTGTTGCGCAGCTGCTTGAGATGAACCTTAACAAGCACCCTTCTCACTACTAACCAAGTAAGATCTTATTGCTTGTTGGTTCTAGTGATGACCCTATTGTGCCTTCTCTTGCAGAGCTTCCAGGATGTTCCATGCTAACCAGTGTCTGATGGACTTGTAGTGAAGAAATTCTTTTCTTGAATGAATTTTTCTACAAAGGCAAGTAATGTAGAAAAGTTCAACCGACAGGAACACTGCAGTAATGCCATTGAGAATGAGCACATCTCCCACATTCCAGACTTTTGTTGAACTCTGCCTATCCACTTGATAAAGTTTAAGGGAATGGGGGATTCTCAGATCCCTATAAACAATGAATTAAGTACTGACTATGTCTGTGACTGCAGTGTGTTTGAATAATGTCTCACAGCTGCTTTCTTTGCAGCAAAATGATTGAAGTTTGCCCAGATCCACATAGATGTCTCTGGGCTTTTCACACCTTCTGATTTTGACAAAAAGCAGTACCTGATGGAAATTAAGACAGAACATTCTTTTCTTAATTAAAGCATAAATTTGACAGATGTTCTTATCTTTGTCATTAAGTTGTGGCTCCAGCAAACCAGGTAGGACATTCTTTTCTTTAATTAAGGTGGCTGGAGTGTCTAACAAACTGATTGTTCTCTGTATCAATAGTCCATTGACTTGACCGGAATGGTTATCAAACTGATTGTTCTTTTGTATCAGTGGCCTTATAAGTTCTGACAATTCTGACATCGGGCAGTGAACTTGTAGAACCGCCGGGGAGATGAGAAAGGGTCTCTCCCTGATGTTGGGTCCAAGTTCACTCGCCAGCTGAGCTCGAAGAAATAAACGGGTGAAAAGATAAGTAACGCTCTTTTTGTGCTGTCGTTATTTGATCCAGCAAAGTTACGTTTACATTTGGTGCCGTAACTCGGATCCCAACATAGGGAACGTCTCTCTGGGCTGAGTAAGTGACAGGGGGCTTGAATCAAACACAATGAGTAGCAGGCGCCCCGAGGTAGTTTACCTCTGGCTACTCCTTGTGTCCAACCGAGCATTTTTGCCCTTCGCCCATTGGGACTGGTACCTTGCTGGGATCGGACGACCCCTCTGGATACAGAATTTAAGGTAAGCAGTTATCTCTTTTACATTGCTGTGGGTGACAGGATATGGCCGGTTGAAATTTGTAATTGTTGTTGTTGTTTGTTGTTCGTCCTTCGTAGTCAAAGATGACCATGGCTTCAAAGTCAAATGGGAGATTGGTGGCTGTGGGTCCGGAGGTGACTAATGAGGCCAATCCGGGCCCTGAAGGCTCGCCCACATGTGGGACACAAGTGGGTGGGTGCTGTCGTGGTAGTGGATGCTGCTCAGGCCTTGTGCACAGCACACTTTCGTTGCGCCTCAATGATGCGCCTGACTTCAGCTGCACGGGCTCCTGTGGTGATCTTGCTGCGCCAAGCTGGACGGTCGAGGGCAAGCGTCTCCCACGTGTTGATGTCAACACCCAGGCCTTTGAGGGACGCTTTCAGACAGTCTTTGTAACGTTTCTTCTGCCCCCCGACTGAGCGCTTGCCCTGACACAGTTCTCCGTACAGCAGCTGCTTAGGCAATCGGCTGTCTGGCATTCTGACCACATGTCCAGCCCACCTGGCTTGGGCTTTCAGCAGGAAGGTGTAGACGCTGCAGAGCCCAGCTCGTTCCAGGATTTCTGTGTCGGGGACTTTGTCCTGCCACCTGATGTGGAGGAGTCTGCGGAGACAGCTCAGGTGAAAATGGTTGAGCTGTTTGGCGTGTCTGCTGTAGACAGTCCAGGTCTCACTGGCATAAAGGAGGGTGGTAAGGACCAATGCACAGTAGACCTTCAGCTTGGTGGTAAGGCTGAGTCCTCTCCGTTCCCAGACGTTCTCACAGAGTCTCCCAAAGGCGGCGCTGGCTTTGGTAATCCTGTTGTTGACCTCAGCGTCTATGTTCACTGCGCAAGAGAGTATGCTGCCCAGGTAGGTGAAGTTGTCGGCTGCCTGGAGGTTCTGGCCCTTCACCGTGACGCGCGGCTCCTGGTATGGCTTTCCTGGGGCAGGCTGGTACATAACTTCGGTCTTTTTGGTGCTGATGGTGAGACCGAAGTTGTCGCAGGCTTGTGAGAAGCAGTCCATTTCACGTTGCATCTCCTGCTCTGTGCTGGTGTTGAGTGTGCAGTCATCAGCAAACAACAAGTCTCTGATGACAGTCTCTCGCACCTTTGTAACTGCCTGCAGGCGCCTAAGGGACCTGCCGTCAGTCCTGTATCTGACGTGGATTCCTTCTTCGTAGTTATGGAAGGCATCTGTCAGCATGGCAGAGAATACCATACTGAACAGAGTCGGGGCAAGAACGCAGCCTTGTTTGACGCCATTTGTCACTGGGAAGGCCTCCGACTTGTCGCCGTCATCCAGAACTTTCACCATCATACCATCGTGGCACTGCCAGACGATTGTGATGAACTTGCTGGGGCAGCCAAACTTCTCCATGATCTTCCACAAGCCTTCTCTGCTGACCGTATCGAAAGCCTTGGTTAGATCAACAAAGGTCATGAAGAGGTCACTGTGTTGCTCCTGGCATTTTTCCTGGAGTTGTCGCGCAGCAAAAATCATGTCCGCGGTCCCACGTTCAGCATGGAAGCCGCACTGGCTTTCTGGGAGCAGACCTTGCTCAAGATGTTGGAGAAGGCAGTTGAGCAGGACGCGGGCCAGAATCTTCCCCGCAATGGACAAGAGGGAGATGCCTCGGTGGTTGTCGCAAGACTGGCGGTTGCCTTTCCTCTTGTAGATGTGGACTATGCTGGCATCTTTCAGCTGTTGCGGGACCTGTCCCTTTTTCCACATGGACTGGAAGAGTACAGTCAGCTTTTGCATCATGACAGGACCTCCTGCTTTGTATACCTCAGCAGGGATTGCATCGGGTCCTGGCGCTTTGCCACAGGAGAGTTGCTTCACTGCCTTCCTGACTTCATCTACTGTGGGAAGGGTGTCGAGTTTCTTGTTGATCTCTACCTGGGGCAGGCGGGCAATGGCCTCGTCGTTGATGTCGGCAGGGCGGTTAGGGACGTTGTTAAAGTGCTCAGCCCACCGATCCAGAATCTGCTTCTTCTCTGTCAGCAGCTGCGTCTCATCTGCGTTGAGGAGGGGTGAGGAGCTGGAGGACTGGGGTCCATATACAGCCTTAAGCGCGTCGTAGAAGTGCTTTATGTCGTGGCTGTCTGCATAGCCCCAGATTTCATCCGCCTTCTTGCTGAACCAGCTGTCCTGCATCTCACGAAGTTTTTTCTGCACCTTTCTTCTTGCGTTGGTAAAGGCATCTTTCTTGGCTAGTGATGTGGGGTCGTTCTGATGCGCTCTGTAATGTTGATGTTTCTCCGTTAGTAGTGCCTGTATTTCTTCATCATTCTCATTGAACCAGTCTTGGTTTCTTCGGGTTGCTGGTCCGAGATGTTCGAGGGCGGTAGTGTAGACAGCATCTCTGAAGGCCGTCCACTGTTCCTCAACGCTAGTCCCGTCTTCCTGTGGTGTGTCTGGCAGTCTGCCTTCAAGGTCATCGACGAATTCTTCTGCAACCCTGCTGCTTTTCAGCTTGGAGACATTCAACCTCTTTGCAGTCTTCTGCCCTTGGGGTCTTCTCATGGGCAGAATGCGAAGCCTGAACTTGGACACAATGAGGCGGTGGTCGGTCCAGCAGTCGGCACCACACATGGCTCTCGTCACTCTGACATCCATCCTGTCCCTCTTCCTGGTGATGATGTAGTCAATCAGATGCCAGTGCTTCAAGCGTGGGTGCATCCATGACGTCTTCTTATGGGTGGGTAAGCGGAACAGGGTGTTGGTGATGACAAGGTCGTGTGTGGCACACGTCTTGAGGAGTAGAAGGCCGTTGCTGTTACACTTGCCAGTGCCGTGTCTTCCAATGATTCCTTCCCAGGTTTGGTATTCTGTCCCTACTCTGGCATTGAAGTCCCCGAGAACGATGAGCTTCTCTGACTGTGGGATTGCTGAGATGAGGGCGTCGAGTTCTTCATAGAACTTGTCTTTAATGTCATCCGGGTTGGTCATGGTGGGAGCTTAGGCACTAATCAGCGTAGCACTCTGCTTGTTTGCGAGTGGGAGCTGAAGTGTCATCAGGCGGTCGTTGGTGCTCTCTGGGTGCTTGGTGAGTTTACGGGCGAGGTTAGAATTGATGGCAAATCCCACGCCTGCTTCTCGTCGTTCAGCGCTTGCGACCGCTCCAGAAGAACGTGTACCCACCACTACGTTCTGTCAGCTGGCCCTTGTCTGCTAGGCGCGTTTTGCTGAGAGCTGCTATGTCCACATTGTAGCGAGCTAGCTCTTTTGCAACCAGTGCAGTTCTTCTCTCTGGTCTGTCTGCCTTGATGTTATCTCGCAGAGTTCTCACATTCCATGTGCCAAGGTTGAGCACCATCACTTTCTTCCGCGTTGGGTTTGAAGTCATGACTTGCGCTTGACTTGGATTAAAGTGAGGGAGAGTTGCGCAGGTCGTCAGCCTCACTCTCTCGTCCCGGCCTATCTGGACCCAGTGGCAGGACATAGTCGAGACGGCTGGAGATAGGTCAGGATGCAGTGGATGGCCAGCAGTGTTCTGTGTGTCTCACTGTGCCCTCCTAGCGCTCCACGACACATTGCTGAGAATCGCCTTTCTGCCCGTTGAACCAGTGATGGTTTCTTCTGTGCAGTCCGCCGAATCCAGGCTTCACACGCTAGGTAGACAAGCCCTGAGTGTTGTGGGTCTACGGCAGTTCTTGCGGCGTGCTCGCAAGCCTCTCTACCCATTGTTGGGCATCCTCATCTGCCTTTGCAGCCGTTGGGAGATGTCTCCTCTTCCGCCTGCTCCGCCGTTGGGATGATCACCTAGTGGTGTGGTAATGACACCACCCCCTCACTTGTTTTCGCCCACTAGCTGCTCCACCTTCGCCGGGTCCTGCAGCTGCTCCCAACCGTACCAGGCGGCGGGGGCGGGCGGCGGCGGTCGCGACGAGCGGCGGGCCAGCTCCAGGCCTCGGGCCTCGCCCCCTCCACCTCGCCTTATACCTGTATAATAGGTCCAGTGTCAGTTTGGCGACCTCGGCCGGGTGTCTCGGTGCTCACGGCCCGGTGTCGGCTCGACCTCGGCCGGGTGTCTCGGCGCTCATGGCCCGGTGTCGGCTCGACCTCGGCCGGGTGTCTCGGCGCTCACGGCCCAGTGTCGGCTCAACCTCGGCTGGGTGTCTTGGCGCTCACGGCCCGGTGTCGGCTCGACCTCGGCTGGGTGAAATTTGTAATTAATACGAGACTGGCAGCCCGGTTAAATTCTCACCTTCGCAGCAAAAATATGGCCCGTTGAAATTTGATGAGACAAGTTCAGGATAAAGGAGGAAAGGCCTCCAAAGTACGTTAGAGTTGTTTTTTTTTTGTGAGTATTGACAGAAAATAGGCTAACAGTTTTTGTGAGAATTAAAGGCTGCGTGTGACATTGGGTATTCTGTATTGTTCCTAAGGAACGACTTGGGACTGGGGACCCCGGTCAGGAGAGGCGGACACTGTTACCTGATGGATTTGACCATATCAGCTGCTTCCTGATAATATGGCCGATTGAAACTGATTAAGGGGGAGGCAGGCTGGCTAAATTTCTCACCCAGTGGCTTGTGCCTAGGCCCTTGTGTTGTGTATTTTGTGTCAATAAGCTGTCTGTCTCGTTGGTTTGTATATGTTTTGTGTATTTGTGATTTTGGCTACTTGCTTTACTTTGTACAGCACTTTGGTCTACATGGTTGTTTTTAAATATACTATATACTTGACTTGACTTGATCATTAAGAACAACTGATAAGGGCAATAATGGGACAGGCCCTTGATTCAGCCATGTGTGAACGAATACCAGATAAGAAAAGGACCTCCGGTTGCTAAGTGCAGCGCTAACAAAGAAACTAAGGAAACAGTGTGGCCACCGGGGAAATAAGCAGTAAATTTAATTTGGGAAAAGAATTGCGGTATAAAGTGGAAATTATTGATTAAAGAATGGAAAGGTAGAGCCTATACTAAATGGAATGGTACCTTACTGGCCAGCTGGAGGAATAACGCATGTGATAAAGGGATAGAGGTATGTACGGCAGAAGGGACTCCCAAGAGTTGGGAGACACTGCAGGCAGAGTGGAGTGCTAATGGGTAGAAGGGAGAAAAAAGAGAGAATGAGAAACTAAAAACAGGCAAAAGCAGATATGGACAGACAGGAAGGTTTAAAATCGGCAGTGCCGCGCGCGAAGATCTAAGGCCAATACGGGATCCCGAACCCATATCTGGCATACCGACCCTGTTTAAGGACAGTGACTGCGATGAGGATTGGGCACCCACCTTATCCCCCACCTTACCAGAAGCCGAGTGCACCCAGTGCTTCCGAACCCCAATCCTCCCAGTACTCAGATACGGTGGCCGCTCAGGTAAAACAGCAGCGGCAGGGAAGAGAAGGCTCCCTATACCCTGAGATCCAGAAAGGGAAAGGGATTATTCCGAGGCAGGGAGGGAAGAATCCAATAAAACCCCAGGGTTAAGGGCTCCACAGAGACAACTGCCTACCCAAATGCTGCCTAGTCCACAAGCAGCCGAAGAGGGGCACCCCTCAGTAACTCTTGTATGCACACTGGAAGCCTCAAGAGATGGTAACGATCATGAATCAGGCCCCCGATAGAAAAGAAAAACCAGCACAGTTTGCTTGGTATGTCCGCAGTACTATACAAATGTATAATGCGACCCCGCAAGATTTATTTGGTCTTTGCTGCATGATTCTCTCATCTGATGAGGGGTGGAAGAGGAAGGCAGAATTAAGATAGCAAATTTATCAGGGGTTACAGGCGGGAATTGATAATGAGAATGAACAGACAGACTGGATTATTCAAGCCTTGGAGAAGGCTCTCCAACAACCTGTAAATATCACTAAAGTACTTGAATGCAAACCTAAGCCTGGGAAATCGGGACCAGGCTATTGGGAGCGATTTATGGCCTGCTACGGCACTTTCACAGGAGACCAAGCCTTTAATAATGGGAATCCGTTCCCCTAGTTTAATGCCCTACTGCTCAAGTATTTACCAACTAAATTAGCCAACAGGATTAAAACTATTAATATGGATTGGCCTGACAATGACCGAAATCAAATGCGACGAGCTTTGACATATTACTGGCTTTCGAATCCCGATCAACCCCGAAGGGAACGAACATTAAAGGTGAATATGTTCAGCAGAAGAAGGATGCTTCCTACTGTGAGTACCACCCCTCAGGAAGAGCCCAGTATAATATTACAAGATGCTGCAATTCTAATTCTGTTTATGATGGTATAGGAAAAGGGATACCGGCTATCAGACGCTACAATCACTCTGGGTTCGAAGGCACGGAATGTACATATTCACGTACCCAGCCACTGCAGGTGAAATTCTACGGGGACCCAGTGTGAGGTTTAATTTACAGTCACCACCAGTCTGAGGTGTTATCTAGCAGAATAAGACTTGCTCTGTCCATTGGAAATCGAGATTCCATGCACGGACAAGGGTATCACCCTGCGACTAGCAAACAACCGACCCCCCCCCCCCCCCCAGTGGTGGGCACTTAATTTGGACTCCACTACATTTGAACCCTATCTGCCAGAGGCAGACCCTAATGTGACTCTGTGCTATGATCCTACAGGGTGCTCCACTGAGGAAAACCAGTATTATACATCCCTCAAGGGACAGAAGTTCCCAGTCATGGTGATTGGAGAAGTTAAAGGAAGAGGGGGTAGTGCATTACTGGCCGAAGTTCCGGATTTCCTTTGGTAACAGACAGGACCGGTGGTTCTTCACACCACTGTTAGGCTTTGCCCTGGGTTCAAGCCAAAGAGCCTGGGTTCCTTGCCTACACCCTGACGAAACAAACCTCCAGCACCGAGGGAGACTGGCGGGACTTGGCTGCGGGCCAACTCCGATACTGGAAGGAGTCAAAGGTGAAGACCGGACATCTGGTAAGACACTCTTTTAATACTGACCAAACCCAAGACGTTGTACCCCATCTCTGGGCAATTTCAGGCCATGAAGTCGGTCACACCAACTGCACCCCACTCCCGTCCGGATCACCGTGAAAGAAGAACAGACTCTCCCATCCGTTCCGCAATACCCCCTCAAGCCCGAGGCAACGTTTTATGAGGATGGAAGCTCTTTTGTGGATCCAGCAGGAAAATGATGTTCTGGCTATGCGATAAGTGATGACAGTGAAGTAATTGAGCAAGTCTCCTTTGCAGCAGCTGTCTCCGCTCAGAAAGCTGAGCTACTTGCTCTGACTCATACCTGAATCTTAGCAACAGACTAGTCTAACACCGTTCTCAGTTCTGATTTTGAAGAATCCACCACAGAACCAATTCTTTGTAGGAGACCTTAAAAAAAACGCCAAGTCATAAATGAAGATGACTTTGAAGAGGGAGTCCACAACTATTTGGAACAAAATAAAAAGGGCCTGAACGAGGGCTTCAATGGAGAAGCCAAAAGTACAAGCCTAAGCTGGAATCCTCTTTAATTAACGTTTCGAATTTTAAAATGAAAAAGCCTGTGGAAAAGAAATTTCAAACAGGTTAAAGTGCGGAATTACATAGACTCCCGTTATGCCCTGACTACAGAACTCTGGGGATTCCTGACTTCCTCTGCACCCCCCCCCCCCACCATTAGCAATGCTACCTTTGCAAACAACTTACTCACCGCTCTACAACTACCTCGAGTTTTGGCTATTATTAGATGTGCAGCCCATACTGTACTGGGGAATCTGATGAGATATTTAAGGGTAATGCTCAGGCTGGTGCAGCAGCAAAACAGACAGCCTTGGCCCCACACTTTTAGTCCCCTCGGGAGACCAACAAGTTCTTATTAGACAAAAACATAAGGACGGGTATGCCAGATATGGGGGAAAATATGTAAATTCTAGGGGGACGCTCCTGAAGGAGAGCGCAAACTATGGTCCCAAATGGGTTCTTGAACCTCAGACTAATTTATGGGTGACCCCTGAGGGACAGGTTTGTGTTCCCTCTGTGTTCTTATGTATCTTGATAGATTATGTAAATAACTGTACACACCTGGGCTAGGAGGGAATGGTTAATATCTTGGTGGCGGTGGCGCCCTGATTTCCAGCAAGCAGTTGAAAAGCGAGCCACAGCATGTGAAAAAAAACGAATGCTGGAAAGGGAATGCCTTGTGTTTCCAGAACTACCCCCTTGCCTGGTGGACCTTTCTCTTGTCTGCAACTTGATTTTATAGAACTACCTAGAGTACATTGTTGTAAGTATTGCTTGGTAATAGTAGATGTATTTAGCAGATAGAAGCTATACCCACTACTGCTAATACTGCTGTAAAAATATTATTGAGCAGTGATTCCCCCGTTATGGATTACCTGAATCAATAAGCTCAGACAATGGACGTCATTTTATTGCTAACATAAATGAGAAAATCTGTAAAAGAATTGGCAATAAAACAGCAATTTCACCGTGCTCACCATCCAAGAGCAGCTGGTATAATGGAACGAGCAAATGGAACCTTAAGGAATAGCTAACTAAACTTATGCAAGAAACTGGGATAACCTGGTTAAAGGTTCTACCCTTGGCCTTGTTCCACATGAGGATCACACCCTCAGGTAAAACAGGGTTATCCCCCGCCGAGATTATCTACGGGAAGCCCATGCGAATCCCATGGGGGTTGGAACTGGCCTGACCTCCCCTTCCTGAAAGGATGGACATGCATACCTTAGGGAAGGAGATGGGAAAATATCTATGCAAGTTAATTAAAACTCTCCAAAGCTTGCATTTACAGGTACGACAGGCCACTCGAGAGGATGACACCCAGCCTAAGGGTGACTACCCCAACATCAAGCCTGGAGATTTTGTCCTGATTAAGAACTGGGATCATAAGAAGTTGGAACCGAGGTGAAAAGGACCATAACAAATGCTACTGACAACACCTACTGCAGTGAAGGTGTAAGGGCAGCTCCAGTGGATACATCGAACGGACTGTAAACACGTTAGTGGCGGAACTGATAAGGACTGAAAAATGCATTGGTTAATGATGATTTTAATGACCCTAAGGGGACCTGCCCCTGTTTCGGGAGGCCCCCACGTTAACACTTTACTGTCCCTCCTACGATAAGCAAGTAGAACGAGAAGCCTGTTAGGTATGTTTTGTACCACGTTGCAGAAGCGACAATCTGTTCTTAAAAGTTATCATGTAATGATAAAAAGGAGGGAATGATAAAGTTTGAGGGAATGATAAAGTTTAAGGGAATGGGGGATTCTCAGATCCCTGTAAACAATGAATTAAGTACTGACTATGTCTGTGACTGCAGTGTGTTTGAATAATGTCTCACAGCTGCCTTCTTTGGAGCAAGATGATTAAAGTTCGCCCAGATCCCCATAGATGTCTCTGGGCTTTTCACACCTTTTGATTTTGACAAAAAGCAGTACCTGATGGAAATTAGACAGAACATTCCTTTCTTAATTAAAGCATAAATTTGACAGATGTTCTTATCTTTGTAATTAAGTTGTGGCTCCAGCAAACCAGGTAGGACATTCTTTTCTTTAATTAAGGTGGCTGGAATGTCTAACAAATTGATTGTACTTTTGTATCAATAGTCCATTGACTTGACTGGAATGGTTATCAAACTGATTGTTCTTTTGTATCAGTGGCCTTATAAGTTCTGACAATTCTGACACCGGACAGTGAACTTGTAGAACCGCCGGGGAGATGAGAAAAGGTCTCTCCCTGACGTCGGGTTCAAGTTCACTCGCCGGCTGAGCTTGAAGAAATAAACGGGTGAAAAGATAAGCAACAATCTTTTTGTGCTGTCGTTATTTGATCCAGCAAAGTTACGTTTACACACTCTGGCCAATTTTGCCACATGACCCAGCTCCACATACAATTAGACTTTAATCTGCTAAGTATCATCACCCCTCTTAAGCCCATGCCCTTCCTAATGCAATGCACAAGCAAGGCAGAGGACAGAAGGTATGTACACTGGAGATTTTGCTGACGCTGACGTCCTGATGAAGTGACTCAGTCTGAAACGTTGACTGTTTATTCCTCTCCTTTGACGTTGCCTGACCTGAATTCCTTGAGCATTTTGTGTGCTGCAGGGTATAGAAGGCAACTTTACCTGACTCCAGACTTGATGGGGAAGCTATCTGTTTCCCACCTATTAATTTAGATGACACTACCAACTTTTGTTCTGAATGTGTTGCAAGGCAGTATATATCGAAGTTATTTGCTGTCTCCTTTTGATTGCAGTATAGTGTCCAGTTCTCAGTACAGTACAGTAGATTACCGATGACACAGGCTTTCTAGTCACTGATTTCTGTGTACTCAGTTTGTTATTCAAACACACCCTTCTTGTAGGCCTGAAAAATACTTTACTAACATGTATCAAGCTAAAAGTTGTTGATGGTGATTTAAGTATGGAAATATGACAGTCTTAAGAATATAATCACTGATATTGATGCAGGAAAGTATAACAATACCTTCCAACATTATTGTTCATTTTTAGACTACTATGAACCAAACTACTGATGTGCATGGCGAAATCAGTCTCTGAGGCATTAGAGATCATCTCCCAGCATGCTATCAGAATTTGGCTTTATTCTCCTCTTGATTGTAATACAGAGTTCACTCAGGACATGCCCACTTCTCATTGCTACCATCACGCAATCGCCTCTGGGCCAACATTTACGTGCTGGGCGGCACCAAATTAATTAGCTTGTTTATTTCAGCTTTTTCTCTTAAAGATGCGCTGGGTGCATCCTGGCTACCGCTGCATTCTTCGCGGCAATGTATCGGTCCGCGGCCCAGAGGTTGAGGTGGTGGGATACTGGGGTGTCATCTCATTGTCGTCTGTTTCCATCAGGGCAGGCAAATCAACTTCTTCTATGTCTGCCTGCCTCGATGTCGTAGGTCAAGGTTCGTCGTCTGCTGTGGCTGATGTGGCTACGACAGTATGCTTGACTGCTTAGCCTCGCGCGTTTTTCTATCATACAGTTCTTTGTAAACTCTCAAACCATCCTGCAAATATGCCCTAAACCTACGTAACTTTTCTAAATTAAAGTCGTACTTTACTACAATCATTGCAGCAAAAATCTCACGCAATTGCTTTACTTTCCGTCCGTTCGCTACGGCATTTGGTTTCGACTGTTATCCTTTCCTCTTCCAATTGCATCAGCCCTTCATCTATCAGTTCTTGGTTACGGGATGCCAAAACCTCTTCAACATCATCTTCGTCAACTTCCACAAGCCAAACTCACTTTGTTCTTACTTCATTCACCACGATCGAAACGCTTAATTATGTCTAGTTTTATGCTAAGTGTAGCACCCTTACAAGCTCTTTTAGGCTTTTCCAATACCTTAGAACTCATCTTTATACTTCACACTTCATACTTTATTGTTGCCAAACAATTGATACTGGAATGTACAATCATCACAGCGGTATTTGATTCTGCGCTTCCCACTCCCTTGATTACAAATATTAAATAGTAAAAATAGTAAAAATTAGTAAATATTAAAAATTTAAATTATAAATCATAAATAGAAAATAGAAAAATGTAAAGTAAGGTAGTGCAAAAAAAACCGAGAGGCAGGTCCGGATATTTGGAGGGTATGGCCCAGATCCGGGTCAGGATCCGTTCAGCAGTCTTATCACAGTTGGAAAGAAGCTGTTCCCAAATCTGGCTGTACGAGTCTTCAAGGTCCTGAGCCTTCTCCCGGAGGGAAGAGGGACGAAATGTGTGTTGGCTGGGTGGGTCGTGTCCTTGATTATCCTGGCAGCACTGCTCCGACAGCATGCAGTGTAAAGTGAGTCTAAGGACGGAAGATTGGTTTGTGTGATGTGCTGTGCCGTGTTCACAATCTCCTGCAGCTTCTTTCGGTCTTGGACAGGACAACCTCCATACCAGGTTGTGATGCACCCTAGAAGAATACTTTCTACGGTGCATCTATAAAAATTAGTGAGGGTTTTAGGGGCAGGCCAAATTTCTTTAGTTTTCTCAGCAAGTAAAGGCGTTGGTGGGCCTTCTTGGCAGTGAACTCTGCTTGGTTGGACCAAGTCAGGTCATTTGTGATATTGACCCTGAGGAACTTAAAGCTTTTGACCTGTTCCACTTGCGCACCACCGATGTAAACTGGGTCGTGTGGTCCGCTACTCCTTCTGAAGTCAACAACCAATTCTTTTGTCTTTCTGACGTTGAGGGATAGGTTATTGTCTTCGCACCATGCCACCGGGTTCTTAATTTCCTCTCTGTACTCAAACTCATCATTACCCAAGATATGGCCTACAACTGTTGTGTCATCAGCAAACTTATATATTGAGTTCAATGGAAACTTGGCTACAAAATCATGGGTGTACAGTGAATACAGCAGGGGGCTGAGTACACAGCCTTGTGGGGCACCGGTGCTCAGAGTGATTGTACAGGAGAGCTTGTCCCCTATTTTTACAGCCTGGGTCCTGTCTGTGAGGAAGTTGAAGATCCAGCTGCAGATCTGAGTGCTAAGGCCCAGGTTCCGGAGCTTAGGAATCAGTTTATCAGTTCATCTTGCTAACGGATGCTCAAAATAAATCAACATAAAGCACAGATGATCACAGGTACATGTTTAAGCAATGCTGGCTAGATTGCAGTTCCGGGGGAGGAGCTTGGCTGCTCGGGGCGCGTGCTGCCTTTTTCGTAACAGTGAAAACACCTTCTGTTAGCGAAAACAGGTAACCAATGTAGGTCTTTCGTAACAGCGAGGTGTCATAAAGTGAACGTTCAAAAAGCGAGGGACAACGGTAATTAAAAAGGTATAAAAAAGAGAAACTGTGTACCAAATTAAATATTTAAATGAAATACAGAACAAATTAGGCTCTAACAATAGTAATATGGTACTATAAAACTGTATATTAGTTTCTAATAGTATTCAACGGAGGAATTCATCCAGTATATGCAAGGAACAAAATCAGTGTGGACACCTAATGCAGATAATGGACTGCCTTCCTACAATGCTATCAATGATTGTATCTCCAAAATCTTCATTTTCATTGTAATATTCAATATAATTGTCGATACCTTTAAATTCTTCATAGTTCCATACTTGTTGAAGTAATGAAATCATTGCATTTTCACTCCCAGCTGTTCCCGGCATTTCTAAATCTGAATGCTTGAAACCGCAGTGAGCAAAAACAGTTCTGATTGTCTTACTGCTTATTCCTCATCAACCATCACTGACAGAAATCATTGCTTTTTGAATACCAACATATACAACTGTTTGATTTAAAAACTAATCACTCTAATCATGGTGTACAGTCTACAGCCACACAAGTGTGCATAACTAACATTAGTTAGAATCATAAGACCATAAGACAAAGGAGCAGAAGTCAGCCATTCGGCCCATCGAGTCTGCTCTGCCATTTTATCATGAGAAGATCCATTCTCCCATTTAGTTCCACTCCCCCACCTTCTCACCATAACCTTTGATGCCCTGGCTAGTCATACCTATCAATTTCTGCCTTAAATACACTCAATGATTTGGCTTCCACTGCCGCCTGTGGCAACAAATTCCATAGGTTCACCATCCTCTGGCTAAAAAAATGTCTTCGCATTTCTGTTCTGAATGGGTGCCCTTCAATCCTGAAGTCATGCCCTCTCGTACTAGACTCCCCCACCATGGGAAACAATTTTGCCACATCCACTTCGTCCATGCCTTTCTACATTCGAAATGCTTCTATGAGGTCTCCCCTCATTCTTCTAAACTCCAAGGAATACAGTCCAAGAGCAGACTAATGTTCCTCATATGTTAACCCTCTCATTCCCGGAATCATTCTAGTGAATCTTCTTTGTACTCTCTCCAACGTTAGCACATCCTTTCTTAAATAAGGAGCCCAAAACTGCCCACAGTACTCCAAGTGAGGTCTCACCAGCACCTTATAGAGCCTCAACATCACATCCCTGCTCCTATACTCTATCCCTCTAGAAATGAATGCCAACATTGCATTCGCCTTCTTCACCACCGATTCAACCTGGAGGTTAACCAGGTTGAGGACTCCCAAGTCCCATTGCATCGCAGAACTTTGAATTCTTTCCCCATTTAAATAATAGTCTGCCCGTTTATTTCTTCTGCCAAAAGTGCAGAACCATACACTTTCCAACATTGTATTTCATTTGTCACTTCTTTGTCCATTCTTCCAATCTATCCAAGTCTCCCTGCAGACTCTGTTTCCTCAGCACTACCAGCCCCTCCACCTATCTTCGTATCGTCAGCAAACTTACCCACAAAGCCATCTATTCTATAATCCAAATCGTTTATGTACAATGTAAAAAGAAGCAGCCCCAACACGGACCCCTGTGGAACACCGCTAGTAACCGGCAGCCAACCAGAATAGGATCCCTTTATTCCCACTCTCTGTTTCCTGCCAATAAGCCAACACTCTATCCACGTATGTAACTTTCCCGTAATTCCATGGACTCTTATCTTGTTAAGAAGCCTCATGTGTGGCACCTTGTCAAAGGCCTTCTGAAAATCCAAAAATCCAAAAACCTGTTCGGCAACAGTCTCCTGCCCCAATCTACAAAGTGTTCCAAATAAACTAAGAGAATCCAGTTTGGTACCCCTTTTGCCAATCAACTTTCCAACTCTTAGATCCACCCCTCTCCTCCTGTCTTCTCCTATCATTTCGAATCTCTCCCTCCCCCTCCCACTTTCAAATCTCTTATTATCTCTTCTTTCAGTTAGTCCTGACGAAGGGTCCTGGCCGGAAACGTTGACCGCACCTCTTCTTATAGATGCTGTCTGGCCTGCTGTGTTCCACCAGCATTTTGTGTGTGTTGCTTGACTTTCCAGCATCTGCAGATCTCCTCGTGTAAAGGAACCCTGGCAATTTTCTCGATTAGATTTTGTTCTTCAAAAGTTGTCACAAATAAGCAGCTGCCCCCATTAACCAATGGCCCAATTAACCATAATCTATTGTATTTCTCATTGTAATTTAATGTTTTTATTATGTATTACAATATATTGCTGCCACAAAACAACAAATTTCACAACATATGCCACTGATATTATACCTGATTCTGAACAGAGGCCAATCTTTTCCAGCAGATTGAACAAGCTCTGTACAGACAAGGTCAAAAGCCTTACAGAGGTCTAGAAAGGTAAAAGGCTATTACAGTTCTCTTATTTCTCCTTCAGCTGGTTAAGTGAGAAAATCAAATTGATGGTTGATTGTTCTGCCCGGTAGCCACAATTTAACAATTTTCACTAAAAACATGGAACCCACTGATGACAACACCTGCAATGACTTGGGCAGACCACCAAACCAATCTTTCTAATAATAATAATAAAAATTAAAAATACTTATTGATCCTGTGGGAAATACTTAGTGTGCAGACTTAACTAAAAATAAAGTACAGATAAACAATATACAATATAATAATTTACCAATGTGCAATAATTTGCAATAATAATGTATGAAATAATAAAACAGATTATTGTACTATGATGTGTGTTCTCCTGTCACACAGAAATGAACTGTTGTATATGCTTATTGCATCTGATAGGAAAGATTTTCTGTAATAATCATTGTGACTTCGAAAGGGTGCTCCGCAGCTTATTCAGTAGGTCATGGAGAGGATGTGCCAGATTGTCAATAATATTAGTTTGTTAGTGTCCTCCTCTCCACCACTAACTCAAAAGAGTCCGGGTTGTAACCAAGGATGGATCCAGCCTTTTAGTTGAATCTATTTATTCTTTTGTATCACCAACAACGATGCTGCTCCCCCAACATAAAGCCATAAAGAAGACGGCACTTGCTACAACAGACTGGTAAAAAATCTCCAACGTCCTGCTGCACACATTGAAGGATCTCAACTTCTCCAGAAAATAAAGTCAACTGCGTTGATGTCGGTTTTCCAGTCAAGTCTATCGTCGAGGTGAACACCCACCACCAACGCAACTGCTCCTCTCAGAATAAATACAGGACTCATCAGTCCCCTTCCTCCTAAAATTAATCACCATCTCCCTGGTTTTGACCACATTCAGGAGCAGGTGATTCCTCCTGCACCACTCCACAAACTTGTCCACCAGTCCTCTGTACTCTGAATCACCCAACCACCGCAGAGTCATCAGAGAACTTCTGCAAGTGAAAAGACACAGATTTGTACTGAAAGTCTGAGGTGTACACTGTGAACAGAAACAGAGACAGCACAGTCCCTTGTGGTGCTCCAGTGCCATTCACCACCATCTCAGACAGAGAACTATCCAGCCGTAGAAAATGGGATCTGTCAGATAGTCAGTAATCCAGGAGATAGTAGATTTGTATAGCCCATCCTTTGCAGCTTCTCACTCAGAAGAAGTGGCTGTATTGTATTGAAGGCACTGGAGGAATCAAAAAATGTGATTCTGATAATGCCACCAGCATCAACCAGGTGGGAGTGAGCTCTCTGCAACAGGCAGTTGATGGTATCATCCACTCCACATGAGTTCCGTAGGCAAACTATAGAAGGGTCAGCAGGGTCTAACTTGCAACTCTAATCCCATCTGCCTACATTAGGATCATTTCTTTCTATGTCTTACCTATTTACATGCTTGTCCAAATGCCTTTTAAAAGTAGTTATTGCATCTGATTCTACCACCTCCTCTGGCTGCATGTTCCAGTTATCAGTAACTGTGTAAAAAAAAGTTACCAACAGATCCTGATGAACCCATTTCTCTCAATTTAAATCTATGCTCTTTTTTTTATATACCCCTATCATGTGAAAATTATTTTGACTATCTACCCTAATGATGGCTCTCATAACCTTGTGTCAAGAGCTATAGAGCAGGTGGAGATAGCAAGATTTTAAGGAAACATACAAAAAACGCTGGAGGAACTCAACAGATCAGGCAGCATCTATGGAAATGAATAAGCAGTTAACTTTTCAGACCAAGACCCTTCTTCAGCATTGAATTGAATTGACTTTATTACTTACATCCTTCATATATATGAGTAAAATCTTTATGTTACGTCAATGTACAATTTATAGTAATTTATAATAAATAGTATGTACAACAGGACAGTCAATATGTGTCAGCATGAATTAAGCAGTCTAATGGCCTGGTAGAAGCAGCTGTCCCGGAGCCTGTTGGTCTTGGCTTTTAAGCTGCGGTACTGTTTCCTGGATGGTAGCAGCTGGAACAGTTTATGGTTGGGGTGACTCAGGACCTTTGGGCCCCTTTTACACACCTGTTTTTGTAAATGTCCTGAATAGTGGGAAGTTCACATCTACAGATGCGCTGGGCTGTCCGCACCACTCTCTGCAGAGTCCTGCAATTGAGGGAAGTCCAGTTCCCATACCAGGTAGTGGTGCAGCCAGTCAGGATGCTCTCAATTGTGCCCCTATAGATAGTTCTTAGGATTTCGGGCCCATACCAAACTTCTTCAACCATCTGAGGTGAAAGAGGCATTGTTGTGCCTTTTTCAACACACAATCGGTGTGTACAGACCATGTGAAATTATCTGTGATGTTTATGCCAAGGAACTTAAAGCTGTTCACCCTCTCAAACCCAGATCCATTGATGTCAGTAGGGGTTAGCCTGTCTCCATTTCTCCTGTAGTCCACAACCAGCTCCTTTGTTTTTGCAACATTAAGGGAGAGGTTGTTTTCTTGACACCACTGTGTCAGGGTGATGACTTCTTCTCTGTAGGCTACCTCATTATTATTTGAGATTAGGCCAATCATTGTAGTATTGTCAGCAAATTTCATTAGAAGGAAGGGGGAAGACGGCAGAATAAAAAGGTGGAGGGAGGGAAAGGAGGCTAGTTGGTACGTGATAGGTGAAGCCAGGTGGGTAGGAAAGATAAAGGGCTGGAGAGGAATGAACCTGATAGGAGAGGGGAGTGGACCATAGGAGAAAGGGAAGGAGAAGGGGACGTGGGGGAAGTGATAGGTAGGTGAGAAGAGGTAAAGGTCAGAGTGGGGAATAGAAGAAATGGGAGGGGGTAATTATTTTACCAGGAGAAATCGATATTCATGCCATCAGGTTGGAGGTTACCTAGATGGAATATGAGGTGTTGCTCCTCCACCCTGAGGGTAGCCTTATCTTGGCACAAGAGGTGGCTGTAGATCGACATGTTGGAGCAGGAATGGGAATCTGATTTATAATGTTTGGCCACCAGGAAGTTCTGTTTATGGCAGATGGAGTGGAGGTGCTAGAAATGAGATTAAGCAGCAGAATCTCAAATCAGCAAAAACCTATGGATTACTACTTTTGCCTAGGAACCATGGCAAGGTACTATAGATGAGTGCATGGTTGGAGAGAACACAGGACAGAGGACTTTAGATTCATGGGACACTGGGACAGTTTCTAGGGAAGGTAGGATCTGACAGATGCCTTAAAAGGATGGTATTAATATTTTTTATGGAAAGGATTGTTAGTGTTATTGGTGTTTAAACAAACAGCAGGAAAGCTGTGTAGGCTTAAACTGGAGATACAAGATAAATTAATTAATGGAAATTTCAAAGGCAGAACAAACAAAAATTTGGGAAAAAAAATAAAAAACTTCTGGCTTTGCTTAATGTTATCTAAATGTAAGGAGTATGGTGAATAAGGAACGTGAATTGTAAGCAAGGAGACATGGAAATGTAGTATTTTAATTCTCACTGAAACATGGCTGAAAGAGTGGCTGGAATAACAGCTCAACTTTCCTGCTTACAATATCTTCAGGCTAAATAGAGAAGCGAATAAAAAAAAAATGTGGGTGTGGAAAGTATCAAGTTGGTTATATAATCACAGCTTGAGAAAGGATATGTTAGAATAATTAGCTTATGAGATTATACAAGTTGAATAAAGAACAAAATATTATACAACCCTGAAGCAGTTTAAAAATATCAAGTAAAATTTACAAATAAAATCACCTACCTAACCAAACACTGTCAATCAAAACTCTTCAATATCCTACATTGCAATTGTCATTTTTTTCATCAAAGGTACAAGCGACTCCTTGTCCTGCAGGGGTGTAGCTTATCTACTTGTGGAAAGCTACTTCAGTCATGATTGGTTGGTTTAAAAACTACAGTTGCTGTTCCCATTGGTTGGCTTGCTTGTAATGGTAATTAGCATAGTTTCAGACATCCTGAGTATAAAGAGTAGCACATGAGAAAGTTTCACTCTCTTTTCCTTTGTCTCTGAGGCTCACAGCACAGAACTCTTGGGAAGGTATGCGCTTCACATACTCCTAACTAAGTATCTTTGTGGAATATTTATTTTTGGAGTTTGTGTAACTTGAGGGAACATGAATGTTCGGTCAAATTTTTACTGTGATTAATATACTTGCTCATGGTCACCGTTTACTGTCTCACTCACCAAACCTGTGAACCTGCTTCAACGTTACACCACACCCAACCCCCCTCCCCATGTTACTGCTGTTTGTGATAAGAAAAATTTGCTGTTATTGAACTCACAAAAAACTTCTGAAAAATTTGAGATCTGGAACAAAATCCTACATAATTACTTTTTATACATAAATACTAAGTATAAAATTTATTATTTTTCAACTCACATTTTCTTGATGCATGCACAGGTAAATGCGGCTTTAAGTTATGCAAAATCACAATATGGACCTTTTTTTTAGGAATGCAACTGCTCCATAACACAAGCATTGTCTGGATGCTGGTTTCACTTTGATCACTACCAGGAAATTGATACAAATTGAACAATACATCAACTAAAAATGACTAAGCTGATTACAAAACACATAAATGTGTCAATGAGGAGTACTAGGAGTACTTAATTAGCCAAATGGCTTAATTCTGTTCCTACATGGAGTAAAGGGAATTACAGAGGCATGAGAGAGGAGCTGGCCAAAGTTGCTTAGAAGGGGACACTAGCAGGAGTCAGGAGTTTCAGGGAACAATTTAGAAGACAACAGGATAGATACATCCCAAAGAAACAGTGTTCCAAAGGGAGGATGTGGCATTATAGTAGACAAAATAAGTCAAAGACAGCATAAAAGCCTAAAAGAGGGCATATAATATAGCAAGATTAGAGCAAAATTAGAGGATTGGGAAGCTTTTTAAAACCAACAGAAGGCAACTAAAAAAACAACGAGGAGAAAAAAATAAAATAGGAAGGTAAGCTAGCCAACAACATCAAAGAGGATATAAAAAGTTTTTTTTCAGATGGGTAAAAGAGAGGTAAAGGTGGATATCTTCAAAATGACACTGGAGAGGTAATAATGGGGGACAAAGAAAGGGTGGATGAACTGAACAATTATTTTGCATTATTTTTCACTGTGGAAGACATCAGCAGTACGCTGGAAATTTGAGAGTGCTGGGGGCAGAAATGTGTGTAGTTGCTATTACAAAGGAGAAGGTGCTTGGGAAGCTAAAAGGTTTGAAGGTAGATAAGTCACCTGAACCAGATGAACTGCACTCCAGGGTTCTACAGAAGTAGCTGAAGAGATAGTGGGGGAAATAGTAGTGATCTTTCAAGAATCATTAAATACTGAAATGGTTCCGGAAGAGTGGAAAATTACAAATGTCACTGTAAAAAGGGAGAAAGGCCAAAAAAAAAGGAAATTACAGGCCAATTAGCCTGACTTCAGTGTCTGGAAAGATGTTGGAGTCCATTATTAAGGATAAGGTTTCAAGGTACTTGAAGGCACGTGACAAAATAAGCCAAGCTCAGCATGGTTTCCTTAAAGGGAAATCTTGCCTGACAAATCTGTTGAAAATATTTGATGAAATAACAGGCAGGATAGATCAAGGAGAGTCAGTGGATATTGTTTACTTGGATTTTCAGAAGGCCTTTGACAAGGAGCCACACAAGGCTGCAAAACAAGATAAGAGTGCATGGTGTTACAGCAAAGACACCAGTATGGATAGGAGATTGGCTGATTGGCAGGAGGCAAGGAGTGGGAGTAAAGGGGGCCTTCTCTGGTCAGCTCTTGTGACCAGCGGTGCTCTGCAGCAGTTAGTGTTGGGTCCATTTCTTTTCACATTATATGTCAATGATTTAGATCACATAATTTATTTATTTATTTAGCGATACAGCATAGAACAGGCCCTTCAGGTCCAAGGAGCCATGCTGCCCAGCTCACCACCTACTGAACTCTGGCCTAATCACAGAACAATTTACAATAACCAATTAACCTACTACTGGCAAGTCTTTAGACTGTGGAAGGAAACTGGAGCACCCAAGAGGAAATGCATGCAGTCACAGGGAGAATGTACAAAACTCCTCACAGACGGTGCCATAATTGAACTCTGATGGCCTGCGCCGTAATATGCAAGTTGATGTCCACCTTTGCAGACAATACAAAGTTAGCTGGAGGGGAGGGTAGCATTGAGGAAGTAGGGAGATGCAGAAGGACTTAGATTAGGAGAATGGGCAAAGAAGTGGCAGATGGAATATATGAGTGTATGGAAGTATATGGTTGTGCACTTTAGCAGAAGGAATAAAAGCAGGGAGAAAATGGAGAGAAAAATTCTGAAATTAGAGATACCAATGGACTTGGGAGTCATCGTGCAGGATTCCCTAAAGGTTAACTTGCATACAGAGTCAGTGGTAAGGAAGGTAAAGGCAATGTTAGCATTCATTTTCAGAACATTAGAGAAAGCAAGGATGTAATGTTGATGTTTTATAAGGTATTGGTCAGACAGTACTTAGAGTATTGAGAGTAATTTTGGGCCCCTTATCTAAGAAAAGGTGTGCTGGCATTGGACACAGTCCAGAAGAGTTTCATGAGAATTATTCTGGGTATGAAAGGGTTAACGTATGAGTAGCATTTAATGGCACTGGGCCTGTACTTGCTGGAGTTTAGAAGAATGAGGGACAATCTCATTGAAACCTATCAAATACTGAAAGCCTAGATAGAGTGGTTGTGCAGAGAATGTTTCCTATAGTGGGGGAGCCTAGGGCCAGAGGGTGCAACCCTCAGAATAGAGGGATTTCCCTTTAAGACAGAAATGAGGAAGACTTTCTTTAGCCAAAGGGTGGTGATCTGTGGAGTTAATTGCCACAGATAGCTGTGGAGGCCAAGTCATTGGGTATATTTAAAGGGGGGGGGGGGGTTGATAGGTTCTTGACTTGATAGGGGATCAAAGGTAACAGGGAGAAGGCAGAAGAATGGGGTTGAGAGGGATAATAAATCAGCTATGATGGAATGGCAGAGCAGAATTGATGGGTCAAATGGTCTAATTCTGCTTCTATGTGATATTATAAATTCTTTATTATATTAAATCATATTATATGAGGTCTTCTGGTACATCCTTCTCAGAGATGTGAACAATGAGATTGTGAATTTGAGAATAAAGCTTTCGCAACTTCTAGAACAAAAACAAGCATACTAAATGTTCTCCTGATCTTTTTACATTTCAATATAATTCATGTTGGTGAGAAGCAGAAGCGTTAATCTTCCCGAAATGCATCAGCTCACAGTTTACGAGATTAAATTTAATTTGCCATTGCTCTTCTCACCTTGCCAAAGTCCAGTGTTGTCAGTGATCTGAAATATTAACTACATTTATCTTTAGTGTTGTTTGGCCTGATCAATATGTCTGGCAATTTCTGTTTATATTTCAGATTTCCAGCAGGTTGCAAATTTGTCTAATCCTCTGGTAATCTACAGAATTTTAGGCTCATTTCATAATGTAAATGTTCACATTACTATACTCCATAATACAAACAAAATAACAACATAGTTTAAGAAGCAATCCAGATAATTAGGTACCAAATAATGTTATTAATTAATTTAATGGAGTAATTTAATAAGTATTTAATAATTAATTAATGGGCAGCTGCAGTAGCATAGTAGTTAGTGTGATATTATTACAGCACCAGTGATCAACAACTGAGGTTCAATTCCCATTGCTATCTGTAAGGAACTTGTACGTTCTTTCCTTGACTGTGTGAGCTTTCTCCAGATGCTCTGGATTCCTCCCACATTCCAAAAATATATGGTTATGGTTAGTAAGTTGTGGGCATGGCATGTTAGCACACTTGTGAGCTACTCCCAGCATGTTCTCAAACTGCTGTTCAACGACACAAATAACGCATTTCACTATATGTTTCGATGTGCATGTGACAAAAATGTATAATTTTCTACTTAATTCTACATGAGTCAATACTAACACACTGCCAGAGTATCATAATCAAGTACTGCATCTGCATTGATAGCACACGATACCATGCTCAAAGCTTCAATCCCACTGTTTTAAGACGATTGAACTAGTGAAATAAGCTGAACTCTTGACTTCACACTCTATCTTGTTAGAACCTTGTATCTACTGTCTGTCTGCAGTGCACATTCTCTGTAAATGTAATATGATATTCTGCACTCCATCATTGTTTTCCCTCGTACTACCTCAATGCACTGTTGTAATGAATTGATCGGTATGATCAGTATGCAAGTTTTTTATTGTACCTTAATATATGTGACAAAATAAAACTATTTACCAATTTATTTGATTGCTACTTTGCACTGTGTTACCTTCCCCTGTAAAGTATAGATGTCCATCTGGAAACAAGACTATAAATATATGGATGCTGTGTTAGAGGCTATGAATAACTCAATGACCCAACAGTGGTATTACAAGACAACCATAAGAAAATAGAGGGTTGCAGCTTCTTTAAAGAAAACTATATTACTACACTAACAGACATTCTATATCTAGCACTTTAATTAAAGGCATCCGTTAGTCTTGCAAGACCATGGATCTGCGCCTGGAAAGTCTTCACTCTCCAGGGTGCAGCCCTGGGCAAGGTTGTATGGAAGACCAGCAGTTGCCCATGCTGCAAGACTCCCCTCTCCACAACACCAATGTTTTCCAAGGGAAGGGCATTAGGACCTATACGGCTTGGCACCAGTGTCGTCACGGAGCAATGTGTGATTAAGTGCCTTGCTCAAGGACACAACACATGATGCCTCGGCTGGGGCTCGAACTCACAACCTTCAGGTTGCTAGTCCAATACCTTAACCATTTGGCCACATGCCCACACCTTAATAAATATACGTTAAGTATGTCTGGAAATTATAAAAAAGAAACCAAATGGAATCTAATGCAAATACTTAACCAAATAGCAATCTTGAAATTAGCAACTGAGCAATTTTTGAAATGGATGATTTTTCATCCTAACTAGGGAATGTTGAAGATAAATTGATTTCAAGATGCAGAGTAAGTGAAGGCAGGGCAAGGGAATACAAGATAAATATTCTGACATTGGTAGGAATAAATGATGAAAAGTGATAGAATTAAGTGAAGGTAATTAAATACCTTTTATCATATCTGCCTCTACCATAAAGCACTCAACTCTATGCAAATTAAATCCTACCTCTGACATACACCATATACTTTCCTCCAAACACTTGAAAATGATGCCCTTTCATATTAGCCCTTGTTGCCCTGGAAAAAAAGCTCTAGCTGTCTACTCTATCTATGCCTCTTATCATCTTATACACCTCTAATCCTCTTTTGCTCCAAAGAGAAAAGTCCTAGCTCACTCAACCTTTCCTTGTACTCAGGCACATAACTGCTGCTTACATTAATGACAGCCAGTAATCAGTAGTGGAGAGAATTGGTGTTTATGGTTTTTGGTGGGATGTTAATCAAAAGGTACTGGTTGTTACTGAATGGTATTGGAGCTGTATTTGTCCAAGTAAATGGAGACTATTCCATTACACTTGTGACTTGTGGATGGGGAAAAGGCATCAGGAAATGAGTCATTCACTGCAGAACACTCAGCTTTTGACTTGCTCATAACCACAGCATTTATGCAGCTGATCCAGTCAAGATTTTGTTCAATAGTGATCGCAAGGATATTTTTGGATATCGCACTCAGTCCGGCAGTAATATTCTGCAACTGAGAAAATTGACCTCCAATAATCATAACTACCTTCCATTGAGCAAGGTATGACTCAATTTTTTGGCTCTAACAGGACTCTTATATGTCATACTCAGAATACTGCTTTGATAGCAAATGCTTTTATCCCTACTTCAACTCCAAAAGTCAGCTCTATGGTCCACTTCAGGACCACAAATGTCATGTCAGGAGCAAAGTGGTCATGATTGGATAGTAAGTGCTATCTGGTGGCACTAATGGCCATACTTATTCATCACTTTACTAATGACTGACAGCAGATTGATTGGGTGATAGTCAGATTGGATTTTACCTGCTTTTCATGGATAGGATATACTAACACAAACTGGCAGATTGATACCAGTATTATAATTTAACTGGAAAATACTGGATAAAATCATGCTAGCTCCAGAGCACACCTTCAGTACTAAAGCCAGGAAGTTGCTTAGTCTCCCACAGCCGTCTTTGTACATAGTGCTCTGCTATTTCTTGATATCACAGAGCAAATCAAATTGGTTGACGAGTAGCTACTGTGACAATAGAGACTTCGGAGAAAACTGAGATGGTCAGCCACTTACAGGCACCATCAGCACTGAAGACTTGGATATTAGAGGAGATTATCCTCTTTTACTATGCATTTAATTGCCCATCACCATTCACAAATACATGTAACTGAACTGAAACAGAATAGCCAGAGGCAGCTTAGATATAGAGGACTGTGGTTGTCACTTCTACTAACATTATAATAATCAACTGCACCTGCCACAAGGAGATTGGTGAAGTCCAGATCAAGGACGATTATCCTTCATGTTGGTTCACTCTCTACCTGTTACAGACTGACCAGGTTTTGTATTGGATATTTAAGTTCCTCACCCAGAGTACAATGTGCCCTTGGTATTTTCAATCCTTCTTCCAATTATTGTACAACATAGAGAAGAAGGCAAATGTAATTTGCAGTAGGTTTTCTTTCTGGTATTTGACTTGCTGCTATGAGACTTCACAAGGCCTGGAATCAACTGACTCCCAAAGTTATCTCCTGTACCTAATAAAGTGACCACTGAGTCTATGTCTGTGGTCTTCTGCTGCTTTAACCCATCCACTTTTAGGTTCAATGTGTTGTGCATTTAGAGATGCTCTTCTGCACACCACTTTTGTAATGCATGGTTATTTGAGTTACTGTCACTTCCCTGTCAGCTTGAACTAGCCCGGCCATTCTACTTTGACCTTTATCATTACAAGGCATTTGCATCCACAGAAATGCTATTCACTGGATGTTTCTTCATTCTTCACACTATTCTTTCTGAGATACTCAAATCACCCTATCTGGCACCAATTATCATTCCATGGTCAAAGTTACTTAGATCACACTTCTCCCCCAATCTGATGTTTGGTCTGAACAACAACTAAACCTCTTGACCATGATTGCATGCTTTTATGCATTGTGTTGCTGCCACGATTGGCTGATTAGATATTTGCACTACTAAGCAGATAAATACTGAGTGTATATCATTATACTGCTATTCTCCAACAGGTGATTTGCCAGTGGAAGAGGATAGGAGAGATTGGGAATGTCACTTAGCACACTGGAGGACTTCTGAAAAGGTATTGAGTAAAAGCACCCTACCGGAGTTGAATTCTCTGTACCAGTTTGGACTATGTCAGAGAACGTCCTCATTAAATCATAAAAATCACACAGTAAGCAGCACTGTAAAAACCTAGTAAAGAAGGGGGTGACCAATGGCTAGCATGCTTTCAATCAGTTGATCATTGGTTGTGTTAGGTCAAATTTAAAGGTGCACAATTCAATCAAGAAAACCATATGTAGTTATGCTGAGTGATCGGATCTGATAGAAGTATCAACTGGGTGACAGAATTTCTTGGCCTATTATTTTAATAGGGGCCAGCATGTTGCAATGAGTAATTTGGTAATGTAGTGAGAAACTCGATTCTCAAATTATGACATCCTGCATTTTCCTTTTCTCTTATATTTATTTATAACAGTATTTATATAGTATAACCAACCTTATTTTAGTGCTATATCTGTCGTCTAAAAACAGAGGTTAAATGAAAAGTCGCCCGGGGGCTACACAGAATATCAACGTTCCAATTACAATTGAGCAAATCTGGTGGTAAATTATTATATGTAAAATTAAATTTCTGCCATTTATGCATCACTTCTCCGTCAAATAAATAATTGCAGCCAATGCTGAATTAATGAATTTCAATCTCCTACTTTCTGGGCTACAAGAAATACTATAATTTGTATCTTGTTTAATAAATTGAAAAGGATTTTGTTTTAGAAAAAGAGTGCACAGAGCCAAATGACCTCTTTGACTCTGAGAAACTATTTTTAGCTAGTTCCAATTCTTTAAGTCCAATATCCACAGAATAGCAAAAAAAAGTTTGATACTTCAGATTCCACCATGACCAATTTGTACACCTCAAGATTTTAAAACGTTATAAAATCTGCAGCATTTTACTTTCAGATTTGCTGTCTGTAGATATTCTTCAGTCTGCTTGGCTGTTTGAACCACATTCACTGTTCTGAATGTTGCAAACCCTCTGCAGAAAATGTCGAAAAACAAATGGGAAAGGGATAGCCTCATGCCAACATCCATTTGCAGAGCTGAATTAAATTTTTTAGGCAGATTTATTTCTGAAAGTCAACAGTAAGGTATCAACAATAAAGTCACTGAACAGTAAAGCCATCTCTTAATTCTCAACACACACAAAATGCTGGTGGAACGCAGCAGGCCGGACAGGATCCATAGGAAGAAGCACAGTCGACGTTTCGGGCCGAGACCCTTCGTCAGGACTAACTGAAAGAAGAGATTATAAGAGATTTGAAAATGGGCGGGGGAGGGGGAGATCTGAAATGATAGGAGAAGACAGCAGGGGAAGGGATAGAGCTAAGAGCTGGAAAGTTGATTGGCAAAAGGGATACAAGGCTGGAGAAGGGAGAGGATCATGGGACGGGAGGCCTAGGGAGAAAGAAAGGGAGAGGGGAGCACCAGAGGAAGATGAAGAACAGGAAGGAGTTATTGTGAGAGAGAGAGAGAGATAAAAAAGGGGGGAGAAATAATAAATAAATAAATAAATAAAGGATGGGGTAAGAAGGGGAGCTGGGCATTAACGGAAGTTAGAGAAGTCAATGTTCATGCCATCAGGTTGGAGGCTACCGAGACGGAATATAAGGTGTTGTTTCTCCAACCTGAGTGTGGCTTCACCTTGACAGTAGAGGAGGCCATGGATAAGACATATCAGAATGGGAATGGGGTGTGGAATTAAAATATGTGGCCACTGGAAGATCCTGCTTTCTCTGGCGGACAGAGTGTAGGTGTTCAGGGAAACAGTCTCCCAGTCTGCGTCGGGTCTCACCAATATATAGAAGGCCGCACTGGGAGCACCGGACGCAGTATATCATACCAGCCAACTCACAGGTGAAGTGTCACCTCACCTGGAAGGACTGTCTGGGGCCCTGAATGGTGGTGAGGGAGGAAGTGTAAGGGCATGTGTAGCACTTGTTCCGCTTACAAGGATAAGTGCCGGGAGGGAGATCGGTGGGAAAGGATGGGGGGGATGAATGGACAAGGGAGTTGTGTAGGGAGCGATCCCTGTGGAAAGTGGGGGGGTGTGGAGGGAAAGGTATGCTTGGTGGTGGGATCCCGCTGGACCTCTCAAATTGTTTCTGGATTGATTAGGGAGATTCAAGTGATTTTTATTTGCAAAACTAAGATATTATTCAAATACAGGAGAAATAACAAACCTGCCTGACCTGCCTGAGATTCGTGAATGTAAAACTTACTCTGAATTTTGTCGGACCAACTGGAGTTTAATTTACATTTATAGTGAAGTGCGAGAGACCACCAAAATCAAGAGCAATTGGTATAGATACTGTCCTTTTGAAAATGTTTACATTTAAGATGCATAAATTATTCCAAAGAAAGAATGTGGAGCAGGAGCTGGATTAAAACAGATAAAACAGTTATCTAGTGTGTCAACAAATTTATTATGTATATAA
Organism: Mobula birostris; assembly: GCF_030028105.1. Taxonomy (NCBI): domain Eukaryota; kingdom Metazoa; phylum Chordata; class Chondrichthyes; order Myliobatiformes; family Myliobatidae; genus Mobula; species Mobula birostris. Next base: position 15,923,659 of record NC_092387.1, on the reverse strand, counting down.
TAACTTAATTCAAATATTATTTGTACCACACGATTTTATTTCACTTAAAATGAGCTCTGGCTGCAGAAAGGTTATATAATTAAAATACAATAAACAGCCACTATATTTCAAAACAAAGAGTTGTATACAGGCAATAAAGGAACACTACACTGTTTCAAAACATAACACCTCTCTAGTCAGCCACATGGAATTCCTAAATAACTTTAATAAATGGTATTTTTCAGTCATCACCAAAGTGGACAGAAGTAACTGGAACAAGAAATTAAAAGAACTGGGATAAGTGGAGACATTTTTTTGCGGATTACTACTAGCATAGTTGCCAAACAGCTGTGCAAATTTCTGACAAATAAATCTCAGTGGCTGTAAAGCTACATTAAAGACCCTTAAGGAACAACGGGAGGGAACTGCAGGAAGTCTAGCAAAAGTCTTCTAGGAATCACTGAATGCTGACAATCAAATCAAATAAAAATTAAATCAAGTTTATTTGTCATTCAAAGCACATATGGATACAGCTGAATGATACAGCATTCCTCCAGGACCAAGAGGAAGTCATTAAGGTAAAGATGGAATACAAAGCCAGCCAATAATATTAAAGAGGATACCAAAAGTCTTTTTTGGCTACATAAAGTGTAAAAGAGAGGTGAAAGTGAATATCGGACCGCTAGAAAGTGATGCTGGAGAGGTAGTAATGGGGGTCAAGGAAAAGGCAGATGACCTGAATAAGCATTTTGTATCAGTCTTCACTGTGGAAGACACTAGCAGTATGGTGGAAGTTCCAGGTGCCAGGGGTCATGAAGTGTGTGAAGTTACTATTGCTAGGGAGAAGGTTCTTAGGAAACTGAAAGGTCTGAAGCTAGATAAGTCACCTGGGCCAGGGTTCTGAAAAGGATGGCAAAAGAGTTTGTGGAGGCATTAATGATCTTTCAAGAATCACCAGATTCCGGAATGGTTCTGGAAAATTGCAGTTGTCACTCCACTCTTCAAGAAGTGAGAGAGGCAGAAGAAAGGAAATTATATGCATGTTAGTCTGACCTCAGTGGTTGGGAAGATGTTGGAGTCAATTGTTAAGGATGTGGTTCAGGGTACTTGGAGGCACATGACAAAATAGGTCGTGGACAACATAGTTTCCTCAAAGGAAATCTTGTCTGACAAATCTGTTGAAATTCTTTGAAGAAATAATAAGCAGAATAGACAAAGGAGAATCGGTTGATGTCGTGTACTTGGGTTTTCAGAAGGCTTTTGACAAGGTGCCACACGAGGCTGCCTAACAAGATACAAGACCATGGTATAACAGTAAAAATTCTAACATAGGTAAAGCAGTGACTGATTGGCAAGAGGCAAAGAATGAGAATAAAGGGAGCTTTTTCTGGTTGGCTGCTGGTGTCCAGTGGCATTCCACAGGGATCTGTGTTGGGACCAATTCTTTTTATGTTATATATCAAATGATTTGGATGATGGAATTATGGCTTTGTTGCAAAGTTTGCAGACAATACAAAGATATGTGGAGAGGCAGGTAATGAGGATCAATAAATGTATGGATAAGGGAGGCTCAAGAACATTTACAGGACTGCTTTGAATCAGTGGACTGGACTGCATTCAGGGATTATCTTAGAGTCTGAATGAGTACACCACAGCTTTCAGTGGCTTCATTAAAACCTGTGTGGATAAGTGTCAGCCTATAGAACATACTCTACATACCCAAAACAAAAGCTGTAGATGAACCAGGAGATTCATTGTCTGTTGAGGGTTAGATCTGTGGTATTCAAGTCTGGGGACCCAGAACTATAACGAGAAAACCAGGTATGACTTAGGAGGGCTATCTCAAAAGCAAAAGAACAATTTCGAATGAGGTTGGAGGCAGAATCGGATGCACATCAACTCTGGCAGGGTTTTCAGGCCATTACTTCCTGCAAAGCAAAGACTAACATCATGAATAGCAGTGATGCTTCACTCCCAGGTGAGCTCAATGCCTTTTATACATATTTTGAAAGGGGGAATAAAACTACAGCTATGAGGATCTCTACAGCACATGGTGACCCTGTGTGACCTGTCCTGGAGGCCAACATCAGACTGTCTTTCAAGTGGGTGAATTCTTGCAAGGCAACAGGCCCTAATGGAGTACCTAGTAGGGCTCAAGAAACCTGTGCCAACTAACTAGCAGGTGCTTTCATTAACAGTTTCAATCTCTCAGTGCTACAGCTGGAAGTTTCCACCTGTTTCAAAAGGGCAACAATCATACCAGTGTTCAACAGCTGGGTGAGCTGCCTTAATGACTACCGTCCAGTAATACTCACTTCTACAGTGATGAAGTGCTCTGAGAGATTGGCTACAGCTAGAATTAACATCTGTCTCAGCAAGAACCTGGACCTTCTGCAATTTGCCTACTACCACAATATGTCTACAGCGGATGCGATCTTATTGGCTCTTCACTTGACTTTGGATCACCTGGACAATACAAATACCCATGTCAGGCTGCTGTTTATTGACTACAGCTCAGTGTTTAGCACTATCATTCCTACAGTTATGATCAAAAAGCTCCAAAACATGGGCCTCTGTACCTCCCTCTGCAACTGGATCCTCTACTTCCTAACCAGAAGACCACAATCTGTGCGGATCGGAAATAACATCTCCACCTCTCTGATAAATACAACTGGTGCATCTCAGGGATGTGCGTTTAGCCCATTGCTCTCTTCTCTCTACACCCATGACTGTGTGACTAAGCACAGCTCAAATGCCATCTATTCATTTGCTGACAACTATTGTTGGCAGGATTTTAGATGATGATGAGAAAGCGTATAGGAGTGAGATGTATCAGTTAATTGACTGGTGCCACAGCAACAGCCTTGCAACCAATCAATATCAGTAAGACCAAAGAACTGATTGTGGATTTCAGAAAGGGTAAGACAAGGGAACACACACCAGTCTTCAGAGGGATCCGAAGAGTCAATGTTTCTGAAGACCTATCCTGGGCCCAACATATTGATGTAGCTACAAAGGCACAACAGCAGCTATATTTCATTCGGAGTTTGACAAGATTTAGTATCTCACAAAAGACTAGCATATTTCTACAGATGTAGTGTGGAGAGCATTTTAACTGGCTGCATCACCGTCTGGTATAGGGTGGGGCTACTGCACAGGAACAACATAAGCTGCAGAGACTTGTAAACTTAGTCAGCTCCATCATGGGCCCTAGCCTCTGTGGTATCCAGGACATCTTCAAGGAGCAATGCCTCAAAAAAGTGACATCCATCATTAAGGATCCTCATTATCCAGGACATGCCCTGTTCTCAATGCTACTCTCAGGAAGGAGGCGCAGGAGCCTGAAGGCACACACTGAACAATTCAGGAACAGCTTCTTCCCCTATGCCACCTAATTTCTGAATGGACACTGAACCCATCCAATAAACACTACCCCACTTTTTTATAAAACTTTTATTTTTGCACTACTTATTTAACTATTATATACACACACACACACTATAATTTACTTCTTTCTCTCCATTACGTATTTTATTGAACTGCTGCCACAAAGACAACAAATTTCATGACATATGCCAGTGATATTAAACCTGATTCTGATTAGGTTTGAATTGTTTGACACTGTTAATAGCATATTCAATAATGTTTGCTGTCATAACACTTTCGATATTACTAATCTTAGTTAAATCCTTCTGGAAACTTATTATCAAACGGACAGAAGTAAAATTTAAGAATTGCACTAGATTGATTTTTATTTTACAATCTGCACAGGTAGTATTGAGTCATCACTGAAAAAGCAGTAAAATAACACTACTAGTATATCTGTAGTCTCACAACTCCAGCAAACTGGGTTCAATTCTGACTTCTCATTCTGTATGTATGTAGTTTGTACATTCTTCCTTTCACTGTATAGGTTAGCATGTTGATTTCACTTGTAAATTGTCCTTAGTGTGTAGATGACTGCTAGAGTCTGGCTATGGGGGTGGATAGAGTCAATGGGAATATTGGGAGAATAAAATGGGATTCATATAAGCTTAGTGTAAATAGGTGTGGAAGACCACTGCGGTGGATGACGGGCCATTTTTGTTTTGTATGATTGAGAAGACATCAAAGCAGCAACATATAAGGGATGTCCTAATGAAGGGTCTCGGCCTGAAACGTCAACTGTCTACTCTTTTCCATAGGTGTTGCCTGGCCTGCCAACTTCCTTCAGCAGTTTGTGTGTGTAACATAGGGGACTCCTTCTAGCTTTATGCATAACCCCATAACCCCAATAGTACTATTATTTGGTTAACAATGCATTGTGAGCAATACAATAGGCCCATGTACTTAAATGCAAACAAAGGTCATAAGTAATTAAGGAGCTCACGAAGAAGAGAGATGGTAGTGGGCTTGGTCGAGATAGGACTAAATTATCTAATGAGCAGAACTGTTTGATGTCTTCCTCAATATTGATTCTTCAACAGAATTTAAAATAAAATTGGTTCTACTACTTCAGGCAGTTGTGACATCATGAAACGGACCACATAAATCCAAGTTATTACTTTTTTTCCAGTAAACATAAGTTCTACTGCAAGTGCAACCAAAAACTTATTTAAAGTGAAAGGGAATTCTAAACTATTTTCTTATTCACTTTAAAATTAGATAAATTTGAATATTGCTCACACATTCTCGGGGAGTTTTTTTTTTGCAGAAGCATTTTTGTTAACCTCTTGGGAACTGGCTTTTCTACAGTTTCAGCCACATTCCATTCATTTCCTTTGAAAGGCTGCTGGCAAATTCTTTGCCTCAATATTTAAATATTATTACAAACAAGGAATATATGACCTGTAACAGGAAAGGAAACATATGACTCTCATTTACATGACAGAGGTTCTTAGATATTCACATTAATTTATCTTTGGCAATATGGACTTTAACAGCCAAATTGTAATATTTCAAATTGCCCCAGTTTTAGTATTTCTAAGTTATCACATATCTTCTATAGAGTTCTACACATCCTACAGACTCAAGGAAGCTCACCAATACCTGTACTGTCTGAGGAGGCTGAACAGAGCTGGACTATGTACATCAATGCTCATGACCTTCTAAGGATGCACAGTAGAGAGCATCATAACATGCTGCATCACCACACGGTAAGGAAACTACACTGTGGCGGATAGGAAGCCTCTATAATAGGTAGTCAAAATTGCCCAATGCATCACTAGAACTGACCTAATCTCCATCAAAGGCATATATACAGAAAGGTGCCAGAAAAAGGTCAGCAATACCATGAAGGACCCCACCCACCCTGCTCATGGACTGTTTGTCCCATTACCATTAGGGAGGAGGCTATGTAGCATCCATGCCAGAATCACCAGACTCAAAAAAGTTACTTACGCCAATCAGTAATCCATACCACCATTACATTTCCTGTAAGTCTTCCTTATCTACAGACACTCTGTACCTGGCCTCAATTTATGTACATGCTGAGGGGATCAGAGGTGGAATGTTATCATTGCAGAGCAGCTGTCCTGGGCCCAGCACATAAGTGCAATTATAAAGAAAGCATAGTAGCGCCTCTACCTTAGGAGTTTGCAAAGATCTGGCATTATATCTAAACCTTTGACAAACTTCTATAGCTGTGTGCTGGAGAGTATAATGACTGGCTGCATCACAGCCTAGTATGGAAGCACCAATGCCCTTGAATGGAAAATCCTACAAAAGGTGATGGGGGGGTTGGTACAGCCCAGTAAATCACAGGTAAAACCTTCCCCACCATTGTGCACATCTACACGGAGTGTTGTTGTACGAAAGCAACATCCATCATCAGGGACCCCACTAGCCAGGTCATGGTCTCTTCTTAGTGATGCCATCAAGGTGATGGTACACGAGCCTTAGGTCCCACCAGATTCAGAAACAATTATTACCTCTCAACTATCCGTCATATTCCTGAACCAGAGTAGATAATTTCACTTACCCCAACACTGAACTGATTCCACAATTTCAAGGGCTCTACAATTTATTCTCAACACTTATTATATATTATTATTATTATTATTAAGGTTTTTTTCCTTTTTGTATTTGCACAATTTGTTGTCTTTTGCACACTGGGTGCTCATGTGTTCAGTTTTTCACTGATTCTACTGTTTGTTTGTATTTGTTGTGAATGCCCACAAGAGAATGAGTCTCAGGGTAATATGAGGTGATATTTATGTTTTGAAAATAAATTTACTTTGAACTTTGAAACTACCAGCTGTGCCACCCTCAATTTGCAGTTTATCATCTATTCTTACTACCTTTTGATTGTTTTATCTTCTTGCAGCCTCTGAAAGCTTAAATTGTTTTTTTCTTAGAGCCTCTCTTGTCCTTTTTATCGTCAAATGTCTACTTACTATCAACCAGCTTGGATATCGTACCCGTGCAAATCCCTGCTGCATCTGACCACCCTGTGATATCTGTCTCAAAGGCCTATGTCAGAACATTTTCAAGAGGGTGAAACTTTATAAGGCATCAGGACCCAATGGTGTACCTAGCAAGGCACTGAAAACCTGTGCCAACCAAGTGGCTGGAGTGTTCAAGGACATCAACCATACCGATGCTCAAGAAGAGCAGGGTGAGCTACCTCAGCAGTCATCTACTGTAATGAAATGCTTTCAGAGCTTGGTCATGGCTAGAATTAACTTCTCCCTAGGGACCTGGACTTGCTACAATTTGCGACTGTCACAATTGGTCTACACCAGATGCAACCTCACTGGCTCTCAACACAGCCTTGAATCATTTGGACAACAACAATACGTACATCAGGCTGCTGTTTATTGATTACAGCTCAGCATTCAATATCTTTATCCTCAGTACTAATCAATATACTTAAAACAGGGCACCTACCCCTCCCTCTGCAACCAGCTCATTAAAAGGCCACAGTCAGTGTGGATTTAAAATAATACCTCCTCCTTGCTGACAGTCAACAAGGGTGCACCTCAAGAACGCTTGCTTATCCTGCTGCTCTACCATCTCTATACTTGTGACTGTGTGGCTCGGCATGGCTCAAACACCCATATAAATTTGCAGATGACACAACTGTTGTTGACAGAATCTCAGATGGTGACGAGGCAATGTACAGGAGAGTGATTGATTGATTGAGTTCAAAGTTAAAGTAAATTTATTATCAAAGTGTACGTCACCATACACTACTGTGATTTGTTTTCTTGCAGGCATTCGCAGTAGAACAAAGAAACACAATAGAAGCAATAAAAAACTACACAAAATAAAGATTGACAACCAATATGCAAAAAACTGAGCCACTACAAAATATACACACACACACACACATATATGTATACACTACACACACAGTCATAAAGTTAAAGATGAAGCATTCTTTTCAACACTTTAAGCAAGATTAGTGTATTATTTTTGTTTTGTACAATTTTAGAGTGAAAAAAAGGAAAGGAGTGACGTGCAAAGGTTTGGGCACCCCAAGAGATTTGAACTCTCAGATAACTTTTTACCAAGGTCTCAGACCTTAATTAGCTTGTTAGGGCTATGGCGTGTTCACAGTCATCATCAGGAAAGACCAGGTGATGCAAATTTCAAAGCTTTATAAATATCCTGACTCCTCAAACCTTGTCCCAACAATCAGCAGCCATGGGCTCCTCTAAGCAGCTGCCTAGCACTCTGAAAACTAAAATAAATTATGCTCACAATGCAGGAAAAGGCTATAAGAAAATAGCAAAGCAGTTTCAGGTAGCCGTTTCCTCAGTTCGTAATGTAATTAAGAAATGGCAGTTAACAGGAACGGTGGAGGTCAAGTTGAGGTCTGGAAGACCAAGAACTTTCTGAGAGAACTGCTCGTAGGATTGCTAGAAAGGCAAATCAAAACGCCCATTTGACTGCAAAAGACCTTCAGGAAGACTTAGCAGACTCTGGAGTGGTGGCGCACTTTTCTACTGTGCAGCGACACCTGCACAAATATGACCTTCATGGAAGAGTCATCAGAAGAAAACTTTTCCTGCATCCTCACCACAAAATTCAGCATCAGAGGTTTGCAAAGGAACATCAAAACAAGCCTGGTGCATTTTGAAAACAAGTCCTGTGGACTGATGAAGTTAAAATAGAACTTTTTGGCCGCAGTGAGCAAAGGTATGCTTGGAGAAAAAAGGGTGCAAAATTTCATGAAAAGAACACCTATCCACTGTTAAGCACGGGGGTGGATCGATCAGGCTTTGGGCTTGTGTTGCAGCCAGTGGCACGGGGAACATTTCACTGGTAGAGGGAAGAATGAATTCAATTAAATACCAGCAAATTCTGGAAGCAAGCATCACACTGTCTGCAAAAAAGCTGAAGATGAAGAGGATGGCTTCTACAACAGGATAATGATCCTAAACATACCTCAAAATCCACAATGGACTACCTCAAGAGGTGCAAACTGAAGGTTTTGCCATTGCCCTCACAGTCCCCTGACCTAAACATCATTGAAAATCTGTGGATAGTCCTCAAAAGAGCAGTGCGTGCAAGACGGCCCAAGAATCTCACAGAACTAGAAGCCTTTTGCAAGGAAGAATGGGCGAAAATCCCTCAAACTAGAATTGAAAGACTCTTAGCTGGCTACAGAAAGCATTTACAAGCTGTGATACTTGCCAAAGGGGGTGTTACTGAGTACTGACCATGTAGGGTGCCCAAACTTTTGCTTCGGGCCCTTTTCCTTTCTTGTTATTTTGAAACTGTAAAAGATGGAAATTAAAAAAAATAATCTTGCTTAAAATATTAAAGAAATGTGTCATTTTTAACTCCACGCCTTTTGGAAATCAGGTCATCTTTTACTCGCTTAGCTATTCACAGTAGCAGAAATTTTGAACGGGGTGCCCAAACGTGTGTGTGTGTGTGTCTATATACCACCAACCCCACCCATTTTACAGTTAGCCTGATTAAAATTGCCAGCTACAATGAAGGCACCATCAGGGTGAGTGGCCAGTGTTTAACAATAGCATTATGCAGTTGATCTAATGCTAACCAGGTGTCGGCCTGTAAAGGTATATAAACTGCTGTAATATAAACAACAGTGATTTCTCTCAGTAGATGAAAGGGCCTGTACTTTATTAGGTATTCCAGGTTGGGATAGCAGGAACTGTCAATAATGACTGAATTAATACTCCAGGGATTGTTAACATAAATGCATAAACCACCACCTGATTTCTTGCCCAAAAATGGTGCACTCTATCGACTCAGAAGTTCATTCAGCCTGCTAGCCCAATAGCTGAGTCGGGTACTTTGTGGTCCAGCTACGTTTCTGTGAAGGTCATAATACAGCACTCTAGTAAGTTCTTCTGCAAGGTGAATCTTGGTCAAATCCCATCTATTTTGTTAGCGATCAACCATGCATTTACCAAGACGGCACTCTGGAGCAGGGTGAGCCTTTTAGTCTGGTGTGTATACTGGCTCTCATGCCGTGCTCTTGTCTTTTCTCATAGTGCCGACATCAGCATCTTCCAGCTAGTATCTTAACTCACAGTGGAGTTGGAACAATCTTGATTGATAAGATTCTCATGATCTCAAATGGCAGATGTTCTAAATGTTCGAATTAGCATGCACCCAGTATGCATCCTAAGGAGCTCCTGTCAGCTGTACCATTTAATTGAGAAAAAGTTTAGTTGGACTGGAGATCTGTAAACTGCTGCGACTGTACGTGCATGCCATCATCTTGGATGTTGTTCGAGGCATATGAATCCCAAGTACCTTAGTCTTTCGGATTAGCCTACCACAACAGATGTTGTTTGACTAAAATCCATGTAGTTCAATAAAGTTTGTAAGACATGACCTACTCTGCACAATGTTATACTAACTATCCTGGGTCCATACCTTTTCAGATATGAGTAAATTCTATCCCTTAGAATCTTCTCCAATAATTTATATGGTGCAATTTTCTGGTATATGCAATAAGTGTAGGAGTCGTGCATCTGTTCTCTATCTGCATTGTATTCTGGGCTGCGCTTTTATTATGGTATATAGTCACGAGTGGGAGCGTGGTAAAACCAAAGGGAATAAGTTACACCTTCCTGCTTTGTTCGTGGCAGTTTGCAGCTGGGGATTGACAGATGTTGAATACTTCATTGACTACTCAATTATGCTCAATTACACTTGGGTATACTTAAATTTCATTGCTTCAAGATTGCATGTTTGCTAATTACTAAAGGATTGAATACATATTTTCCACTTTTGGAACAATTATTGGAACTGAGGGCGTATCATACAAGTGTAACAAATCCATGGAGGTCATCAGCAGCAGTAATCTGGCTTGGTTAGAATTAGCCACGATATTCTGTCAACAAAAGTTTTCAACAGTTACACCAAATGAATATTAACATTCGAATGCGTCTGCGAAATTAGAAGCACCGCAGCCTGGAGCAGCTCGTGGCAAGTAATGACCTTTTGTTGATTCGTACTATGTGTTTGGATTTAGAGCATAGTTTTGATAGTCTAATTAGGGACTGTAATCTGTACACAGTAGCGTTTGCCTGAGAGTTTAACACTTCTGTTGAAATCCTGAAGTGTATGCCATTGCTTTGTCTGGTTTGCAACTTCAACAACATTAGTCAAGCTGGAAGCAGTGACCTTGAAGTCAGGACTAAGAGATAAATTAAGTTTACTGGGAAAGCTTTCATAATTAGAACTGACAATGTTCAAAAGGTTCAAAATGTTCAAAATAAAATTAATGAGATTAAAGATTTAATACTGTTAATTAGAAGCTTTTTACAAATAAAGCAACAAGATGTTTCATGACTGCAAGCTCATTTGGATGATTTAAAACTTCATGAAGATGTTGCAAAGCTATTTAACTTGCTGTCGTCTTTAATGCCCAACTCTGAGCAAGATAAACAAATTGAGAATTATGTAAACATTGATACGCTTATTAATACAGTCACAGCAGAGGCTGAACAATAGTTGAAGCTAATGAGTGGTTGAAGGTCAAGATACCGGAAGAGATGAAAATATTTATAAAGGTACAGAGCATGCTGTGACTACATATAAAGCTGATGATTTCCAGGATGACATACACCTTGAACACAGCAAGTCTGATGTATGTGCAGCAGGTACTATTGCTAGTAGAGTGTCCCGTGCATCAAATATTGCGTAAGAACAAAAGCTGATTTAGCTGAGTTATGTGCAAGGCAACAAATATAGAGGGATAATCACGCATTGGAAGAAAAGATGGAACAGTTTCAGAGAAACCAGGAGCAAAAGCCAGAACAACTTTCACTGACATTGTTGATTTATTAAAAGGCAAGTAAAAATTGCTACATACCCCATGCTTGGGAAAGTATGCAATACTATATAATCGGTGGTAAGCAAAGGTGTTATTTCGTTATTTCTTTATATACACACGTTCTTTTTCTCTCTCTCCTTTTTCTCCCTCGGTCCTTCTCACTATACCCCTTGCCTATCCTCTGGGCTTTTTTCCCCCCCTCCCCCTTTTCTTTTTCCCTAGGCCTCCTGTCCCATGATCCTCTCATATCCCTTTTGCCAATCAACCAGCTCTTGGCTCCATCCCTCCCCCTCCTGTCTTCTCCTATCATTTCGGATTTCCCCCTCCCCTCCCTTCCCACTTTCAAATCTCTTACTAGCTCTTCTTTCAGTTAGTCCTGACGAAGGGTCTCGGCCCGAAACGTCGACTATACCTCTTCCTAGAGATGCTGCCTGGCCTGCTGCGTTCACCAGCAACTTTTATGTGTGTTGCTTGAAATTCCAGCATCTGCAGATTTCGTGTTTGCACAAATTCATTCTCAAGTTAAGAAAAGCAGCTTTGCCACTACTGTGGCTATGCTTAAAAGTGAAACTACAACTGAGCCCAGAAATAATGCGAAGAGTGCAGATTTGTAACAGGCCATGGAGGAATCAAACACAAAGTAGCAAGTAATGCCTTAGTATCTAATGGCCTTACAGGGACTGGTGATATGATTGTAAGCTTCTTATAATTCCAATTCAGGTGAAGTCTAAGAAGAGTAACAAGACAGTGATTACTTATGCTTTACTAGATCGGGGAAGTACAGCAGTGTTCTGCACAGTGAGCTTTATGAACAAGCACAACCTAACAGGAAAAGGAAAATACAGTCTCTTACACATGATGGGTCAAGAGAAGGTTGTGAGTAGCTGTATCATTTCAGGATTGGAAGTGGCTGGCTTAGATAGTGTAAATCTATACACAGGAACATATGCCTGTCTACAAAGGGAACATTTCTCATCAGAGAGATCTTCAGGAATGGTGTCACACGAAAGCATATTCATTTGCTGGAAACACAGTCAGAAATTGAGCTGATGATAGGGGTGAATGAGCTGTTGTAAGTAACTTACAGTGTTAATGATGAACCCTATGCAATCAGAACAATGCAGGGTTGGACTCTTAACCAACTATTGAAAAGAGACTATGGTGGTGGAAGACTATACTCAGCCAGTGCTGAGAGTTAATAGGATTTCAGTTTTGCACTGGAATAAGCTTTGGCAGCAGCCATTCATGACAGACTTTCCTGAATGCAGTCAGAGGAACAACCTGATTCGTCAGAAGATCACGATCCAGGATAGGCTAATTATCATAAAGAGGATATTTGCATGAACGTTTAGATTTCATGTCTCCCGCGTCTTGGTAGCATGTAGTTGTAATTATAGATTAATTATCAGGGGGCTGGAATGTAGGAGCCATGCATCTGTTCTCCATTTGCATTATGTTCTGTGTTGTGTGTTTATTATAGTAGCTGGTCACATGAGTGGGGGTACGGTAAAGCAAAGGGAATAAATTACATGTTCATACTTTATTTGTGACTGTTTGCAGCTGGAGATTGACAGAGCTCATATCTTTTGTTGACTGCTCAATTACACTTAGGTACGCTTGAGTTTCTCACTTCAAGATTGTATGTTTGCTAATTGCTAATAAAGGATTGACTACTGTTACGTACCCCGTAACTGGGTTGCCAAACCAGCAGAAATGGACCACTCAGTTGGAGTCTGGATTACTGGAACTAAGAAAGTTTTATTAAAGAAATAAGCAACACAATACTCTAACAGTAAGGATATAAATGCAACAGGTTAGCAATAAATAAACACACATGTACACAGAACTAGGATAATAGGGTCAATCAGCTCTATCGCAGTCTAGGGGTAAAATGTTCAATCATAAGTGACAGTTCAGTTTAGTTCAGTTCGCAGTAATCGCCATCGTGCCGTTGGGGAGAGAGAGAGACCGAATGCTGATATTCAAATCGGATTCAACAGAACTTTGATATTCCTCGCAGTTAGCTTTCGGGCGAGCCCTTTGTAATGTCTTCTGAGGTCACCGACTGTGACCCCTCCGTTCCAGACACGATTGTTCTTCAGCGGTGAACCCAGCACCTAGGCAAGGGCGGACACACACCAGGTTCCCGCCGACCGTATCTTTCCACCCTGTGCGTCTATGGCTGGTCCCGCGACCAGTTCTCCAAAACTCCCACCGACTTGTGGGGGCGCACCACTTCCAGGGTCTCGTTACCTCGTGGTGTCATGTGTGTTGTCTTAGCGAACCTGCCCCTTTTTATCCCCCTGCTGGGGTATCGCCTGTCCATCACACTTCAAACAGTTCAGAGTTCAAAAGGAGCCGGTCTTGACAATACTCAGACCCGTGTCTCCTTCCGTTAAACTCTCTCGTCTCTTCATTAACATTTCCAAATGCTGCTCCATTGTCTTACTTATCTCTCTCTCCTGAAGACAGGTGGCAGATCAACTGTTGATCCCAGGGTTCAAAAGGAGCCGGTTTTGACAATATTCAGACTGGTGTCTCCTTCTTTGGGGCAAAGCACCTGGACGCAAAGTGTCCGACTTTCCCACAATTATAACAGACGACCCTAGGAGACTTCCTACCAGACTGCTCCTGGTCTACCTTATCCTTCTCACTAGTCCCCGGCTTACTTCCTGACTTTTCTGGCAGACTCTCCCCACCGTCCTGACTACCCTTCTGGTAGCCTTTACTAGGGGCAAACTTCATTTTATGCGTCAACGCGTACTCATCCGCTAACTTGGCAGTTGCGGCTAACGTGGCTGCCTCTTTCTCATCTAGGTAGGGTCTCATATCTTAAGGGACACAACCTTTAAACTGCTCAATCAGGATCAGCTATAGCAGTCTGTCATAATCCCCATTTACCCCCTTCGAGGCGCACCAACGCTCACAATATGTCTACATCTCACGGATAAACTCTAAATACGTGTGGTCCCACTGTTTCCTCGCATTCCGGAACCTCTGCCGGTATGCCTCCGGGACCAACTCATCCATCCTGAGGATGGCCTCTTTCACCACCTCATACCTCTGGGCATCTTCCGCAGACAAAGCTGAGTAAGCTTGTTGGGCTTTCCCTTTAAGTACACTCTGAAGCAAAACAGCCCACTTATCCCTCGGCCAGTCCTGACTTGCAGCAACTTTTTCGAAATGGAGAAAGTACCGATCCACATCAGTATCGTCAAATGGGGGAACCAGCCTAACCTCCTGGGTCGCCCTGAACCCTCCACCTTGGTTCGGCATGGGCCCCTGCTCTGCCCTTATCTTTAACCTCTCCAGCTCGAATTCCCTTTCCCTCTGTTTCTCTTCTTGCTCCAACTGTTTGTCCCTCTCTCTCTTGCCGTTCTAACTGTTTCTCTCTCTCTCTTGCCGTTCTAACTGTTTCTCTTCGTGTTCTAGCTGCCGTACCCAGAACTCGTGCTCGAGTCTCAGTTTTTCAAGCTGCACCTGTACTGCGTCTCCACCAGGTTTTCCAATAGATATCACCTCCAGCTCCCCTTGGGGAAACACACCTTTAGATACATAGTGCTCTACGATAGCTCTGTGTATCTCCTCTCTCCTCATTGTCGACTTCCCCTTAACAAGATTCAACCGTTTAGCCACAGCTGCCAATTCCGCTTTCCTGGCATCCTCTAATGCCTCCAAGGTCGGTGCCTTTAGAAATTCCTCAATCTCCATTTCTGCTGTTTGCCTTTTCTTTCTTTCGGGAATTTTAACCCAATCAATTTACCCCGTCCCAAATTTAGCGTTCAAAATCGTGGACGAGAACCCCACTTATGTTACGTACCCCGTAACTGGGTTGCCAAACCAGCAGAAATGGACCACTCAGTTGGAGTCTGGATTACTGGAACTAAGAAAGTTTTATTAAAGAAATAAGCAATACAGTACTCTAATAGTAAGTATATAAATGCAACAGGTTAGCAATGAATAAACACACATGTACACAGAACTAGGATAATAGGGTCAATCAGCTCTATCGCAGTCTAGGGGTAAAATGTTCAATCACAAGTGACGGAGTTCAGTTTAGTTCAGTTCACAGTAATCGCCGACGTGCCATTGGGGAGAGAGAGAGAGCGAATGCTGATATTCAAATCGGATTCAACAGACCTTTGATATTCCTCACAGTTAGCTTTTGGGCGAGCCCTTTGTAATGTCTTCTGAGGTCACCGACTGTGACCCCTCCGTTTCAGATACGATCGTTCCTCTGCGGTGAACCCGGCACCCAGGCAAGGGTGGACACACACACCAGGTTCCCGCTGACCGTATCTTTCCATCCTGTGCGTCTATGGCTGGTCCCGCGACCAGTTCTCCAAAAACTCCCACCGATTTGTGGGGGCGCACCGCTTCCAGGGTCTCGTTACCTCGTGATGTCGTGTCTTAGCGAACCTGCCCCTTTTTATCCCCCTGCTGGAGTATCGCCTGTCCATCACACTTCAAACAGTTCAGGGTTCAAAAGGAGCCGGTCTTGACAATACTCAGACCGCTGTCTCCTTCCGTTAAACTCTCTCGTCTCTTCATTAACATTTCCAAATGCTGCTCCATTGTCTTATTTATCTCTCTCTCTCCTGAAGACAGGTGGCAGATCAACTGTTGATCCCAGGGTTCAAAAGGAGCCGGTCTTGACAATATTCAGACCGGTGTCTCCTTCCGTTAAACTCTCTCGTCTCTTCATTAACATTTCCAAAAGCTGCTCCATTGTCTTACTTATCTCTCTCTCTCTCCTGAAGACAGGTGGCAGATCAACTGTTGATCCCAGGGTTCAAAAGGAGCCGGTCTTGACCGGTGTCTCCTTCCGTTAAACTCTCTCGTCTCTTCATTAACATTTCCAAATGCTGCTCCATTGTCTTACTTATCTCTCTGTCCTGAAGACAGGTAGCAGACCAACTGTTAATCCCACTGGTGCTAGCACAGGACAGTTAACATCTTAGTCTATGTGTACTTTTGTGACCCGCTTTCGTCACACTACATATCGACTTTTGAAACAATCATTATTGGATGTGACATACAAGTATAACAAATCTGTGGGGATCACCAGCAGCAGCAATTTGGCTTGGTTAGAATTAACCGCTATAACAAGCAATAAAGCAGGTGGGAAAGGATGGTGGGCAAGGCAACTACTGAGGTTTAAATTTAAAGGGCATTAATAGTCTATAATGATCTTAGTATTGCTGGGCTTTCATTGTAATAGCACTCTGTTGTAATGGCTGTATGCAAGGGATAACCAGGTGCCTCCAATATCCATGCACTGAAGTATTGTGACTATAGAATTATGTTAAGTAACTGTTACTTCTCAAGAAAGTAGTCATGTGAAGTCCTAGGATAATTTGCAATGATTTCAAGGGGTGTGTCCCATAGCTGACCAAATCTTTAGCACTGGATGGAAACCTCACTATTCATAAAGACCTCCAAATTCTAATATAGAACCCAAAGTGCAATTGATTGAGCCAAAAACCAGGTAGTGGTATCAAAATTCCACCACAAATAAGTTCCTCTAAGTATAGAGCATCAAT
The DNA here is from genome assembly GCF_030028105.1 of Mobula birostris. Taxonomy (NCBI): domain Eukaryota; kingdom Metazoa; phylum Chordata; class Chondrichthyes; order Myliobatiformes; family Myliobatidae; genus Mobula; species Mobula birostris. The sequence continues at coordinate 15,906,895 of NC_092387.1, read as the reverse complement.
AATCCTGGCAGTGCTGTGGTGAGCGGCAAACAGATATGATGTATTTTAACCACAGCTACCTGGATTAATCCCAAGGCTAGGAAACAGTGATAGTGACTTTGATCTCAAACTGTGACTTGATGGCATAATTGGTGGTATCTCAGTGGCAACTATCTTAAACATTTACCTCCACAGTTACTACTCTATAAGTTGAAATCTTGCCAAGTTTAACAAATAGATAAGAGCATGGTTGATGGAACATAATGTAGAAAACAGGACATCTTTAGCCCACATAAGAAACAAGTGGAATTAGAGTTGTTTATTATTGTCACATGTATTGAGATAGTGAAAATCTCATCATGTATACTGCTCATACAGATCAAATCATTACAGAGCATTGAAGAACAATAACAATACAGAATAAAGTATGACAGGTACAGAGTAAGTGCAGCACAAGTAAACAATAAGCTGCAAGATCATTGGGAGGTAGATTGGAAGAGACCATTTTATCATATTAGAGAACCATTTATTAGTCTTATAACAGTGAAGAAGAAGCTATCCTTGAGCCAGTGATACAAGCTTTCACACTTTTATCTTCTACCTGAAGGAGGAAGGAAGAGAAATGTCCAGTGTTGGTGGGCTTTTTGATTATGCAGGCTAATTTCAACCTATTATGCAGGTTAATTTTAGTTAGAGATAGAACAGACTCTGTAGAACATGCAGATATCAGCGTACAGAGACTGCGGACACAATGTTATGGAAAACCAGTGTTAAGAATAAGTATGGCAGAGGTGTTACTGCCTATCCTTAACAACTTTGGTCTGTTGGTTAGAAAGTCAAGGGTCCAGTTACTGAGGGATTGCCATTAACTCTCATGGTCCAGAGTTTGGTGACAAGTTTGCTTGGAATAATAGCATAGCTATTGTCAATAGTCTAATGTAGGCACCTTTACTATCATGAAGCTCCAGAATGTGGCGCCTGGAAGGTGGCATCAACCTGTTTCAGCAACAGGCGAATTATAGTGGGCTGAGCTTATCTGAAAGCCTGGAGTTGATGTGTGCCATGACCAGCCTCTCCAAGCACTTCATGATGGTGTATGTCTATGCCACTGGATGATAGTTGTTAAGGCACTCTATCTTATTTTACTTAGGTACCAGGATGATAGCAGTCTTCTTGAAGTAGGTGGGGACAACAGACTGAAGCAGGGAGGTTAAACATGTCTGCAAATATTCTGACCAGCCAATCTACACAAGATCAAAAAACAATGAATCGGCATGATATTTCCCGCTGATTCACTCTCCGAAGACTGACCTTACGTCCACAATGGTGACTGTAGGTTCAATGCATTGGAGGCTGTCGGGGCAGGTGGTGACATACCCATTCCCTTCTGTTCAAAACATGCATTGGGAGCTGACCAACATCACTTTGTAGCCTGTTATTGCATGCAAGTCTTGCCACAACTAACAGTTGGTCTGGGACTCTATTTTGGACTGGTACTGTCTCCTAACATCTCTGATAGCCTTAGAGATTGTATCTTTGTTTCTTGTAAAGGTCAAGGTCATCAGGTTGAATGCTGAAAACCTGGGGTTCAGTAGGGAATGGATCTCCCAGCTCATCCATAGTTTTTGGTTGGCAACACCCAGATTTGGTACACAGTCCTCAAAACACTACTGATAAAGTTCATGATGGTGGTGACATACTACTCATCAAGGCCAGCAGATGAGGCTTTGAACAGTCCACCAAATCAAAGCAGTCATGCAGAAGCTCATATTTCCTCAGACCAGCAACATACGACTTTTTCTTACCAGATCCTGTATTTGTTTTGTCAGAAATAGAGTATAAAAGACATTCAAAGGGACCTGACTCATACAGCATTGGAACAGACTATTTGCCCATCAAGTAAATGTCATCCATCATTCACACATTTTCTCCCCCCCTCCCCCCACACTCTATAGAGATTATACTAGTCATCTACAAGCATCTTACAGTGGGATGTTTTTGATATAGAAGTTACCCGATTTTAAGGAAAATGTGAAAATACATTAACAGCACTAAAAATCAAGCTTAAGCCTGTCATTAGAGCTACGAAGCAGTAGCACTACTAACTTGCTACTGTGCAAGATGTGCCCAAACACACATTTTCAAAGGCCAACATAAAGGCACAGCAGGCAACTAAAGCAGCAAACAGTATGTTAGGATTTATTACAAAAGGGTTCAGATACAGGAGTAAGGAAGTCTTGTTGCAAATGTATAGGGCCTTAGTGAGACTGCGCCTGTAGTATTTTCTGTAGTTTACCTAAGGACATACTTGCAAAAAGGAAATATAATGAAGATTCACTGGACTGGGTCCAGGTCCATCAGGTTTGCTCCACGAGACCAGTGGCAGTTTCAGAATAAGGCATGGGGCATTTAGGACAGAGACAAGGAAAATTTCTTCACTTGGATGACAACAAACCATTGGAATTCTTGATGTAAGACAGCTGTGCCAGACTTTACATCAGGTTTATTTAAAATAGAGATTGTTAGATTTCTGGATACTAAGTGAATCAATTGATGTGGAGGCGGTGCTAGGAAAAGGCGCCGAGGTACAATCAGCAATGACCTTGATGGATTGCAGAACAGGTTCAAAACTCAAGGCGTCTTATTCCTCCTCCAATTTCATGTTTTTTCAGATAGGAGTTTAGATCCCTGAAGACATATAATCTGGTTTAAATTCTTATAGCTTATCAACAGCTCTACATAGGCACCCATGATAAACAGCTCACAATTTTCTGAAAGGCCACTGAAAAGTCAGTAGAAGCGTCAGATTTAATATGAACTGAGGATCACAGGACACAAGCTGCAAGGGTACAAGTATCCCTCTAAAAGCATGAAGCTGCAGAGGAAATATGAAAAGCAAGTTAGTCTGAGAGTTGGAGGTGAAATTGTGATGCAGAGTTGTTTCTTGACAAGATCCCTTCCAACTGTGCTGACCACACTACCTAATTATGCAGGTTCTAGCACTACCTTGAATGAAAAATTATGCCAAGATCCAGACAAATGTCAGAAACATGTCAAACAATGAAATAAATATTCACAAGTATTTTAATAATGTTCAAGGCAATGATTTATGTATTTTTAATGTTCTGAATGTATTTCGCCTTATTCTTTACATTATCACTTTACTTCGAATTCCCTAGCACAGGAAGCTGTGAACCTCAAGTACCTGAATAAATTTGATGTACACAGACTTGTAAGCACAAAAGGCATCAAGAGATATGGGAAGAGCTGGAATATGACACAGAGACAGAAGATCACCCATGATTAAACTGAATGACCTCTAATTTTTCCATATTCCCATTTGAATTTTTATTCATGGAGTTGATTTTGTTACCTTGAGCAAGTAAAAGGCAACTGTACAACCTCAAAAGCAGTAGGACTAAGTTCAAATGTGTCTAAGTGGCAAGGGTCCAACAAATATATTTTTGATTTACCAGTGTAAATATATTTTAAATCAAGCAACCATGCAGCTTGCAGATTCAAATTAGCCCACGACTTTGAATGCACCCAGAATTTTCAAGCAAAGTTACTAGAAGAAATTGCAAAACTTCCATACAAGCCATTGCCCTCACTTTTATTCTCATCATACATCACAGCATCAAAATGGTTGTTGTGATGCATCTTGTGTGTTAATATAATGGGTAGTGCTTGTCACTCTCACTTTCAGCTTCACCGCTGGCTGAAGGTCTCGTGAAAAGGAGAGCTAAATGTGCAAGTCTCTCCCTGCCAGTACCTAGTCTCTCCAACAGCTAGCCTTATGTAGTGTCTCCTCACTGATGACACACGGAAACTGAACTCCTTTCACACTCAGGCTGAACTGCAGAGGGGGGGGGGGGGAGAGGAGGTCTGGCCCCTGCACACATAGCATGCAGAAACACCGGTGGGTGGACACACCCTAGTGCTCGTGAACCGGATCCCCAGCTAATGGTAAATAGCCCCACTGCCTTGTGGGGAGCTTCTGGAGAAACAAAGGCTACAGGAGTAAACCCAGACAGCAAATCCAGAGTGGAGCCCCTAAGGTGGCTGGATGTCATTGAACATCCTTCCAGCAGCTCCTGTAGCTAAGTTGGTGCCAAACGTATTGCTTTATAAGCTTTCCTTTGGACTACACTGGTGAGGCCAAGAGGGGGAACTTGATGACTGGGCATCTCAGGATCTCCACACCTTCTGCCCAGACTTATGATCATCATCACCTATTGTCCTTTGAGACAGATGGATGCCAACCACATCACAGATATGACATTTATAGCTATATTAATGTGCATTCTGGGGCTTGAAATGAATGCTTCCATATCCCCTATGATGGTAATGCATCACAAATCATTTCCAAAAACCACAAAAAATTCTAAAGCTGCCATGCATCCAAGTCAAAGGCCCTTTTGCCAAACAGCTCACTAATCTCATGGTTATTAAAAAGCAAAAAGTGAAATGAAAACAAAATGCTGTAAATAAATCATATCAGGCATTAGGTCAATGGACGTTATCATGCCTTCTTCATCACCGTTATCCATTTTCTATTGGGTCTATTCTGACAGAGATATTTCTTGTTCTCCCAGCCCTCCCTTCTCTAAACTTAAAACAAGCATCCTTTCTAACTTTACGCAGTTGCAATTAAAAGTCATGGTCTAAAACCTTAATATGATTTTTCTCTCTCTATAAATACTGAACATTTGTGGTACTTTGTTTTTAAGTCATGGATCTTTCAGATTTTAGTCTATATGCTTAATTCAATATAGTCTCCAATTGCACCACAGCCCAAACAATACAGTGATCTAAATTAATTACAAATATAAAACACAATAATTGATTACACAAGTATTCACCTTTAAAATGACACACTAAATCACACCGTGAGTGGCACAGTAGTGTGGTGGTTAGCACAACACTTTACAGCACAGGTGACTCGGGTATAATTCCCGCCACTGCCTGTAAAGAGTTTGTATGTTCTCCCCGTTACCACGTGGGCTTTCTCTAGATGCGCCGGTTTCCTCCCACAATGCAAAGACATACCAGTTGGTATGTTAATTGGTCATTGTAAATTGTCCTGTGATTAGGCTAAGATTAAATTGGGAAATTGCTGGCTCAAAGGGCCAGTAGGGCCTATTCTATGTTATATCACAATAAATAAATCAATCACCACTGGTGCAGCCAATTGGTTTTAAAAGCCACAGAATTAGTTCAATGGAGATCTGCTTTTGGAGACCTATGCATAGTCAAGGTGCTTTAATTGATTACAGTAAAAATACACCTGTATCTGGAAACTCCTACTGCTGGTGAGTCAGCATCCTGGCAAAAACAACACCATGATGACAAAAAAACAGTCCAAGCAACCCTGTGAAAAGGTTATTAAAAAGCACAAGTCAGGAAATGGATACAAGAAAATTTCCAAGTCACCGAATATTCATTGGAGTACAGTTAAGTCAATCATCAAGAAATAGAAAGAATATGGCACTGCTGTAAATCTGCCTAGCGCAGGCCATCCTTAAAAATTGACTGACCGTGCAATATGGGGATGAGTGAGGGAGGCTACCAAGAGACCTATGACAGCTCAGCTTCAGCAGCCGACATGGGAGAGACAGCACATATAACAACTGTTGTCCAGTGTTTCACCAGTCACAGCTTTATTGGCGAGTGGCAAAGAGAAAGCCACTGCTGGGAAAAAAAAAACACATGATATCTCGGCTAGAGTTTGCCAGAAGGCATGTGGGAGACTCAAGAAGTCAGCTTGAAGATTGTTCTTTTTAGCCATCAGACTAAATGCCATGTTTGCAATAAGCCAAACACCACACATCGAAAACATTCCATCCCTACAGTGAGGCATGATGGCAGCTGCATCATGCTGTGGGGTTGCTTCACTGAAGAAGGCCTGGAAGGCTTGTGAAGGTAGAGGGTAAAACGAATGCAGCAAAATACTGGGATATCCTGGAGGAAAACCTGATGCAGTCTGCAGCAGAACTGCGACTTGAGAGAAGATTTGTTTTCCAGCAAGACAATGACCCAAGAATAATGCCAAAGCTATTCAGGAATGGCTTAAAAACAAAGTTAATGTCCTGGAGTAGCCAAGTCAGAGTCCAAACCTCAATCCAACTGAGAATTTGTAGTTGATCTTGAAAAGGGCTGTTCACTCACAATCCCCATGTAATCTGACACAGCTTGAGCAATTTTGGACAGAAGAATGGGGAAAAATTGCAGTGTCCAGATGTGCAAAGCTGCTAGAGACCTATCCACAGAGACTCAAGGTTGTAATTGCTGCCAAAGGTGCATCTACTAAATACTGACTTGAAGGGGATAAGTAATTATGCAATCAATGATTTTGTGTTTAATAATTGTAATAAATTTAAACTAATTTGTAGAAATTGACACAGAAGAGTCTTTTCTATTGATCAACGTCAAAAAAGCCAAATTAAATCCACTGTGATTCAATGCTGAATAAAACATGTAAACTTCCAGGGCGGGGGTGAATACTTTTTTTTATATAGGCACTGTATGTTACACTCTTCTTCCCCATGTTCTTTTTAGTTTATTTACAGTTTTTACAAGTGCAATCTATAGATTATTCAAATTTTGACAGTACTTTTCCTGGAAACTTCAGAAACTACAATTTCAATTTCTTTCAAATACAAGCATATTTTGGACTTTCATGAAGTTTTATTGGTTATGAACATAAAAAGTTGATCCCTAATATTCAATAAACTACTTAATGACAAGATTAACATTTCACAGGTTTAAGCTGCCTTTATCTTGTTTCAGGATCGCTTGTTCAGGATCTATACATCACCTGCTCCTATTAAGATAAATGATATTGATCACTTCATAAGATCGGCAGAGCAATGGATTTAATTTTAGTAGAAGGTGATGCACTTTGGGAGTACTTATAAGGGTAGGATGTGGGAATTGAGGGGAATATATAGACCTTGTACACTACATCCTGAAAGTGGTAGCACAGGTAGATAAGGTGAAAACATGGAATCCAATGCCTTGGCAAGTGAAATCAAAACAGGGAGATAGGGGAAGGTCACACGCTGCTAATGGTGGTGGTAGAGGCCGATACATATAGGAGACTCTTCGACAGGCACATAGATGACTGAAAATGGAGGGTTATGTGAGAGGGAAGGTGTAGATTGACATTGGAGTAGGTTAAAAGTCACCACAGCATTGTAATCTGAAGAGTTTGTATTATGCTGAACTGTTTTATGTTATACTATAATTTTACAAATATTTAAGTATAGCACAGCTTTCATACTGTGGGGTTCTACTTGCCACATTATTGCAGGAGGTGAATGCATTAGAGAGGGGGCAGACAAGATGCTTGGGATGATACATTTCAGTTATGAGAGAACTGACAGGTTGTCTTAGTATTTTTTTGACTAAAGGCTGAAGAAGGACGACTGAGGTATTAAAAACATGGACAAAGATAGGGTAGGTAATAGGAACATACTCCTCATAGCAGATGTATTTAATACTAGAGGGATGAGTTTAAGGCATAGGATAAAAGGGATCCAGTGATGAACTTAATTAACATCTTAATTACAAATACTTCAATTAATATTCCAGATGTACTTTTCTGTAACTTGAAGCATGAAATCCTGTTTCTCTATTATTTTCTTCAATATATAAATTTGAGAATCGTGAATAATCTCTGCTTTAAACTTACTGTACTAAGCTTGTAGTTCTGCAAACCAATTGTTTGTATCTAATTTAAACCATATTGTAGGGTTTACCAGTTATTTTTAGATTAAGGCTCATGTCATAGTTGAACTGGATTGTGACCAAATTCCTTCCTTTGCAGCCACAGGGACTGTTGCTTAATAGGTTGTTAAGCAGATAATCTTTGACTGTATGCTTTATGATCAAATCTATAATTTTCTATTGAACTTCAGTAAACCTAAATGTATTCCTTCCTTCATTCTCTCTGAGGATTGCTCACTTCTGGTTCTTTGAACTGAGATGGAAGATCATGGAAACATGACCTACTCTAGTGATTTTAACATCAATTCATTTTGACTGAAACTTTCAAAATCTTTGTGCTATTCTGATGGAAAGCAGTATTCCATTAAGACTGAACATTAAATCCAGAATCACATTTTACCCCATGCAAAGTATAGGGGAAAAAAATTGAAATTCTGCTTCTCCATATACCACCCAAAGAAATTATAGTCACAGGATCAACTGAAGACTTCCTAAAATAAGTTTTGTCAACATAAAAATCACAAGACTTTACTAATAAATAACACAACTAGATCATATAATCAGTTCAAGGAGGAAAATAAAGGAATACTATCTTGCAAGCTTTACAACTTCCATTGTCTATAAATCTCCATTTACTGAGTCTCAGCTTATGACCAAATAATGGTTTGGATTTTACTGCTATATGATAAAAGAATCAGGCTTAATTTTTCACCTTAAGATTAAACCAACTTCAGAAATTTCCACACACATCAAAATCCAGAAGTTACTCGTCAATGATTCAGTGTTTCTCTACAGGTCATCTGATGTTTCCAATATTTAAATCAATAATGGAATTAATTAGGCAGATTGCCTTTGTGTTAACTGCCCACTGTAAGATAACTTACCCAAAGGTTAAACACAAGATCTAGAGAGTCACAGGAATGCTTTGGTATTAATGTCTTAAAATTATGGTACAAGACACTGCAGGTTTAAAGAATTTATTCATTTTAAAAAGATTTTCAAAAATTTCCTATAACTTATCAATTAAAAACAAAGACGGCTCAACTAGAAACAAATTCAAAATCTAGGGCACAGAGCCAAGCAGAAAGGGGAGAAAAAGTGAAAAGCAATTTTTTTTTAAAAAAACAGACCAAATACTATTCAATTTGACCCATGCTCCAGATTTTGACCACCCCGCCACCCGCCGTGGCCACAGTAATCACTTGCATCCCCAGAGGTCAAAACAAACTCCTGGGTTTGTTGCCACAGTTGTCCCATGAAGCAAGGTAATCTGCAAGCAGTGACCATCAAACAGTAGGTCACCAATCCAATGGTCTTTTGACATCTTTGAAAACAGATTAAAGCAAACTGCTTTTAAATGTCTCTGATGATCATATAAATTGACCGAGTTTGAAAGGATTGTTTTAAAATAATAAAACTAGTACACTTAAAATATTGAATAAAAAACTTGAATTTTCAATCCAGGTTGGTAAGCCTTTAAAATGGGGTTATGCTACAAGCACTAGCTGAGGACGGAATACATCTTCCCCCACTGGAATAAGTGTAGAATAGCCTTAGTGACAAGGTACGTAATTATTCTACACCTCCAGAATTTCAGAAGTGCTCTAACATTAGGTCTCCAGAGAATTCATTCTGCAGTGTGAAAGACAGGCACGCATTAAGCTGCAAAGAGCACCTCACTGGTAGTTACTTACAATACCACCAGCTAGAGGAATGATTCATCTAATAATAATTAAAACTTGAAGAACTGTGCCTATCCACCTAAAAATTGATTAAATATCAAAAATAAATTGTTTGACCCTGATAGTCATAAATGGATAAACTCATTGCAATACCCCTAGTATAATATGATAAACTACATTAAATACCACATACTATTCAATGTAATTGAATGCTGAATAAGAATGCAAGATGGCAAAACTACACAACATTTTAATGAACAGATAGCCTCAGACAACAATTACCAATTCACACATTTTACTTGTTAGGATTTTCCCATGCCCAATTTCCACATATATAGCCACAAAATGACGTAAAGCAATTAGGAACAATTCTTCAGAAATGAGGCATTTCCTACACATTGCCTCTTTCAGGCACGTAAATGTGAAAACTACAAGGCCAGAAAAAATTAGGGAATAAAGGATCCACCATACATATAGCAAATACTGTTCAGGTGATGTACTGTAATCCAAATTAAGCAATGACAACAGAAGTGCAACCTTTCCAAGATCACAAATTATTTAATGCACTGGAAGATATTCTGCTAACGCTGTGAGCATCCCAATAATCACACCATTTGTAAAGTACCTTTAATATCACGAAATGCTTGGAATCTCTCAAAGGAGCCATTATCATGAGCTTTGCCACACCCTGCAGAGGCAATATATGCTAATATACATAGTATATAACAAGGCTGAGAACATGGAACAAGCTGAATATTGTGCATGAGAAGCAATACGCGTTCCCAAACGTCATGTGTCAATTGGTCAGTAGTCCAGTACTTTCTGGTTGCCTTCAATCTGTTTAAGAATTCTAACTACCCACAACCTCTATTTGCTATGTATTTGCTATTTGTTGTGACTGACTGTGTCAAATAACCAACATAAACATAATTGACTCGTAAAGTGCATCGCAAGGTCTGGCAAATACTAAGGAACAGAGTAGATACATACTGAAGGAACAGCTGTCTTGATTGCAGTCTGCCAAGAAGCAGGTGGCAGATTTCTGTAGTAGTTATAAATACCATAAAAGCATTTTCAATGAATAATTGCATTGCAGTTTAAGCCTAGAATTGTGCACTTCTTTAAGATATTCTTTAGCTGATTTTAGGTACTGAGGATTAAGAGTAAACTTTGAGGTAAAGATCCATGATATACTACTGTTTAATCCTTCAACTTTGAAGAGAGGACAGTTATATTAATTATGAACAAATCTAATGTTTTCAATAAATGACTGAAAATGTATTTGACATAAGCCACTTAACTTGTGGTGCTTCAGTCACTATGTTAATTGTACAAATTGTGATAAGAAAACTGCAAATTTTAAAACCTCACTATACTTCAATAACTGCTGAAGCAGTTTGTCATCAGTATTACAAATTTCTATTATCTACTATATATTTTATAACATCAAAATACTTAAAATTTTTTATCAAAATGTATACATAAAATAAAACAAATATCTAACACTCAACAGGAGCTTAACTCTTTTTTTTCTTTCCCCACCATCCCTTTGAAATCAAAACCCAAGTCCCGGATATGTAACCTAAACACTTAACCTTCTTACCAATCACACTCAGTTGCTGAGTTATCCTTAATATCCTGGGCCACGAGATTGCACATAGGAACATAGAGGATATGACAGTGAGCTACAATGAGGCCACACTTCTAACATTCGAGAATCTTGACTATATACAGTGGCATGCAAAAATTTGGACACCCTGGTCAAAATTTCTGTTACTGTTAATAGTTAATGAGTAGAAGATGAACTGATCTCCAAGTCATAAAATTAAAGATGAAACATTCTTTTCTAACATTTTAAGCAAGATTAGTGTATTATTTTTGTTTTGTATAATTTTAGAGTGAAAAAAACTAAAGGAGCACCATGCAAAAGTTTGGGCACCCCAAGAGATTTGAGCTCTCAGATAACTTTTACCAAGGCCTCAGACCTTAATTAGCTTGTTAGGACTATGGTGTGTTCACAGTCATCATTAGGAAAGGCCAAGTGATGCAGATTTCAAAGCTTTTTCAATACCCTGACTCCTCAAACCTTGTCCCAACAATCAGCAGCTATGGGCTCCTCTAAGCAGCTGCTTAGCACTCAAAATTAAAATAAATGATGCCCACAAAGCAGGAGAAGGCTATAAGAAGATAGCAAAGCATTTTCAGGTAGCCGTTTCCTCAGTTCGTAATGTAATTAAGAAATGGCAGTTAACAGGAACGGTGGAGGTCAAGTTGAAGTCTGGAAGACCAAGAAAACTTTCCCAGAGAACTGCTCGTAGAATTGCTAGAAAGGCAAATCAAAACCCCTGTTTGACTGCAAAAGACCTTCAGGAAGATTTAGCAGACTCTGGGGTGGTGGCGCACTTTCCTACTGTGCAGCGACACCTGCACAAATATGACCTTCATGGAAGAGTCATCAAAAGAAAACTTTTCCTGCATCCTCACCACAAAATTCAGCATCAGAAGTTTGCAAAGGAACATCAAAACAAGCCTGATACATTCTGGAAACAAGTCCTGCGGACTGATGAAGTCAAAATAGAACTTTCTGGCCGAAATGAGCAAAGGTATGTTTGGAGAAAAAAGGGTGCAAAATTTCATGAAAAGAACACCTCTCCACTGTTAAGCACGGGGGTGGATCGATCATGCTTTGGGCTTGTGTTGCAGCCAGTGGCATGGGGAACATTTCACTGGTAGACGGAAGAATGAATTCAATTAAATACCAGCAAATTCTGGAAGCAAACATCACACCGTCTGTAAAGAAAAAGCTGAAGATGGAAAGAGGATGGCTTCTACAACAAGACAATGATCCTAAACACACCTCAAAATCCACAATGGACTACCTCAAGAGGCGCAAGCTGAAGGTTTTGCCATGGCCCTCACAGTCCCCCGACCTAAACATCATCGAAAATCTATGCATAGACCTCAAAAGAGCAGCGCATGCAAGACGGCCCAAGAATCTCACAGATCTAGAAGCCTTTTGCAAGAAAGAATGGGCGAAAATCCCCCAAACAAGAATTGAAAGACTCTTAGCTGGCTACAGAAAGTGTTTACAAGCTGTGATACTTGCCGAAGGGGGTAATGACCCTTCATACTGACCATGCAGAGTGCCCAAACTTTTGTTTCGGGCCCTTTTCCTTTTTTGTTATTTTGAAACTGTAAAAGATGGAAATAAAAAAGTAATCTTGTTTAAGATATTAAGGAAATATGTCATCTTTAAGTTTATGCCTTTTGGAAATCAGGTCATCTTTTACTCGCTTAGCTATTCACAGTAACAGAAATTTTGACAAGAGGTGCCCAAACTTTTGCATGCCACTCTACAGTCTCTTAAATGTTTCTAATATATTTCTGAACCTGGAACACAACATTGTCAGCACTTAGCATTAATGACTTAATTCTGCAAGGTACGCCAGGCAAAATACATGATCATTAATGTAGAACACAATATTGTCTTCATTTGACATCACTGGCTACTCTTTCATGCTTTTGCTGATGCACCGTTAATTGTACTGCTGCCAGGCCACAGCATTAAACCTGATAATTGTGCAAAATTCATTTAAACCAAATTCATTCTGCCTCTGAATAGCAGCTCGTAGGAAGATCAGTGCACTTTCACATATTGACATTGCACGCTTTCCACTTATGTCAACAAAACCTGTCTGGCAACAATTACTGTTCATTTATACAAATCTTCAATACAATGTGATGCAGAGCAAATTAGTTCTGCAAACAAATTAGTTACTTTAGTCACTTAGTATAAATGCCAGCAGAATTCTTCTAACTTATGAACAGCTGTACATTGATACTACTGAATATGGATCTGATGTGGACTGTGTTTAAAACTCTCCAGATGACTTGTAAGTAAACAACAAATGAAATGGCATTTAACCAACAATTCCTCTTTACCATAAAAGCTACATCCTTTGAATCAAATAGAGGATTCAACTTGGTAACCAGCTGATACATCTTCCCTGGTTTACTGTCTCAGGACATAAGTGTCTGATAAAGTGTCTGTATATAAATAGCACACTTCAATTAAAGTTTTATCACAATTCTTGTAATGTAAACATTTGAAACATCCTAGTTATTTATGTATGAAAACAAGGATGCAAATGCCATTTTATGTCAGAACATATTACTTTAGGGATGGCATCTGAAATCACTATTAGGGTGTCAACTAAAGCTGGCATTACTACCTACTTCTAGAGATCCTTCTATCAATCCACATCAAGCAAAAACAGGAGCAGTTGTTAAAAAAAGGAAGGACTTTCACAGAATTATAGAACACTACAGCACAGAAACAGGTCTTTCAGCCCATCTAGTCCATGCTGAACTATTAATCTGCCCAGTCCCATCAACATGCAGCTGGGCCATAGCCCTCTATATCCCTCCCATCCATGTACTGTACCTATCCAAATTTCTTAAATATTGAAATCAAATCTGCATCTACCACTTCCGCTGGCAGCTCAATCCACACTCTCACCAACCTCCAAGTGGAAATAGATCCCCTTTTGTTCCCCTTAAACATTTCATTTTTCACCTTCAAACCATGACCTCTGGTTTTAGTCTCACCTAATCTCAGTGAAAAAAGGCTGCTGGCATTTACCCTATCAATGCCCCTCATAATTTTGCATATCTTTATCAAATTTCCCCTCATTCCTCTACACTATAGGGAATAAAGTCCAAACCTATTCAACCTTTGAAATTGCAGTTTGCTGAACAGATGGAAAACGCACTCAAATCATTCCTATGCGCATGGATAAGACCATTCCAGTTTGTTTCAGTAGATGTTTGGCAATTTCAAAATTACAAATTCCCCAAATCTACTGTAAGGGGTTTCTTCTTTTATATTATTGCTATGGCTTCTTTGTTATGTTAAAAATAAAATGGCTTCTCTGTGTTGTTAACTGCTGAGACAGTGGTTCTTTCTCTAACAGCTTGTTTGGGTTATATGACTGATAATGAGAATTGTATTCATTTGCTAACCAATTGGGATAGATGTTATTCTTTCTTGTGTGTCTGTAAGCTATTGCTTTTGCGGGCTTTGGGGCAGAAGGCGCGATGGGGACAGAGAGAGGAGATGCAATGCTATAAGCTGGGCGACGGAATGGACCCCGAGCAGGAGTCCGAGGCCCAGGGTTTTTGGGAGGAGACCCAAAGAGGAAAGACATACTGGACTCGCTCTGGTCGACCACCGTGGTTGGTCCCAGGCAACAGGTTGAGAGGGTCGGAGGAGATCGCACGGTGGAAAGAAGACCCCGTTCATTGAGCTCCAACAGTTGTGCACGAAGTGGTTGAACTTTACTTTGCTCTTATATTTTATCTCTATTAATTACATAGTTCCAGTAAGATCTATAAAGTGTAATCATTTAATCGCATATAGTGCATTGTCTGTTATTTGGTGGGATGGGGTACATCACACAGCATCCACACAACTTGATTACCCAGTTTAGCGGGGCCGAAGGCTGCTCCCCCTAGACGAAAGCAAGCTGAGTGAGCCTGAGGGTTACCAGGGGGCTACAATACCATTATGGGATGGTCAGACATGACCATATCCAAAAACACCACATTTTAGGAAAATCAAAGTCATTGAGAGGGTAGACAAGAATTTTATCAGGCTATTATCAGGGATAAAGGATTTTAATTATGTGAAGTCTCAAGAAGATAGAAATTATCTCTTAAAGCAGGTCAAGAATTAATGGGTCTTGATACTTTCTTTCAACTTGCTAGATTTATCATCAGCTTTACAATGTAAAATAATCAACCAACAAAAGCATCTTGGCACAGAAGGGTGCTAATATCTTTAATACACTCGCAAAGGTTGGAATAAGATTCCATAGGAATACAACTTAAAAACATCCAGAACATGGGGAAAGGGTGATCATGGGACTAAACTGTATTGATCTTTCAGAACCACAGCTAAATGCCTTTTATTTGCACCATTAGATTCTATAAAAAGAAAATCATTTCATTTACTACTTGTTATCCTAGTCATGTTTTGACAATTGATGAACTTATTGATTACAGTGAATAGTTAATATATTCATCAGCTCCCAAAAAAAGGTAAAACAGGAAGAGCACTGCATCACACCACAATATTATTCAATTATGTATAATTATTTACTCATAGCCTAATCCCTCCATCCTGAAGGTTTTCATCTATATTCCTTCTACTTTTGTAATATTCTTTTGGCACTATAATCAGCACAAATATAAACCATTATTCTAATTAAATAATAGAAACCAACATAACCAAACCCAAATTTAGAAATAATTACAAGGCAATAGCAAATAAAATGGGTAAGATACCAACATGCTTTTAAATATTTTACCCTTGGTTAATGCATGAAAATGCTTTACCTCTTTCGCACTGTGCTCCTGTAAATCCATATGTACAAGCACAACGATTGGGAGCAACACATCTTCCATTATTCAAACAACCATTCTCACAGACAGCTGAAAAATATTATTTTTAATTAACATGATTATTTAAAATCTACTGTCTTACAAACAAATTAGTATTTGCATACTTCAGCAATTAATATTTTTCAGTGTTAAAGCTCTCATTTGCAGTTCAAAATTTCATGTTTAATTAAGGAAGCAAAGCATAAACAGCCTTGTATTTTCTGATAGATAAAGTGCAGTTTTAATTGGTTTTACAAAATTAATATATAGATCAGCAAAAATAATTCAAAGCATTATTTAATATTTAGCAGGATTATAATTTTTGATCATTAGCTATGCTACACAATCTATATTAACCTGAGATTACGTTCTTAATAATATAACAGCTCTCTTTTTCCATTTATACTTACAAGCAAATCAATTGAAATTACTCATTTTGGCTCATTTGCATTAGAAATGTTACCTTGCTAAAATGGAAAAAAAACTTGTATGACTTGATCATTCAAATTCTTAATTTAGCAGGTAAAACAGATATCACACAAGTTGTTATGAATACAAATATCTGTAGGTCACGGTACAAAATTGCTCCATGTAATGCGTAATCTACAAACTCTACCAAATGATTTCGCTAATTGCACTTGAAGAGGTCTCAGCAAACAGCCTTATTGCAAGTTGACTCACACCTTTGGTATGACACTCAAACAATAGGAACAAAGCTAAAAACTGTCAAGGTGTGAACAATGTTAAGTGTGGGCAGGATGGAAAAAAGCTTGAACAAAAGAACTCAGAATTTGCAAAGAATACCAAAAGTTATGAAGAAATCTTAGTTATAATTATGTAACAAGGATATCAAGACTATACAAGACAATTTTTCATAAATTGGGCACATCAACAATTTCAGCATATGATGCACTAACATTCCAGTTCATTCAGGAAAGTAATGGTTAAAATTAAAAGTACAAAAAATGCTTAAGCGTTCACAGCTTATTCAGTGTTATGGCTATACCATACTATATATGGAGGGATTGAACATGTTTAGCATATTTATCAAAATAAACCCAAACATAAAAATCCCACAGAAGGCAAAAAAATTCATCACCTAGTCACATACATTTCTTATCCATAAACTTGCTAATGACAATGGTAGAATTTCAGTTGACAAGAAGGCTTACAAGAGTGAGATAGATTGGCTATTTGAGTAGTGTCACAACAACCACCTCACACACAATATCAGCAAAAGTAAGGAACCAATTATGGACTTCAGGAGGGCAAAGTCATGAGAACATGCACAAGTCCTCATTGAGAAGTCAGCAGTGGAAAGGGAGAGAAGTTTCACAATACCTTCAAGATGGTGCAACTCCGTGCAGCTCCCAAGGAAATCATCAAATATAATGGATTCCAGTTAATTGGGCCCACAATAATCAGAACCAGTACATTTTAGCCTAATTAAATGGCTGCCCCAATTAGCCAAAGTTTCATGGAGATAGTTAAAAAAGGTGAAAACAAAAGGCCAAGTACCATTTAACTGGGTAACAAATTATGTATTTAATTACAGGATAAATTAGAATACTACCAATATTACTGGTGGTTGTCCATCATATCTGATGATGACAGGAAACCTGTGTGGGAAAGCTTTTAAAGTGGAAAACCCATTGCACTCGACCTAGAAAGCCAGGGTCCAGTGATACAAGTAGACATCACAACTGAGGTCTTCCCTGGTTGCAGTGTATGACTATGATCTCTGTGCCTTGTCATGCCCTTCGCTCTCCATGTAGCATTGCAGAATTGCCTTCCTGGCTGTTGGATCTCACTGTAGATCTCATCTACCCAGTTCACCAAAGCTGACTTTGGAAAGGTGAACATGCATGTCCTGATCTCACTGGGGTTTGAGACCCACCAAATACCCTCACCTGGTTTGGCCCACCTGTTGAAGCAGTGCATCATGTGCAGCCACTATCTTGTGCAAACAGCTACTTGGAGCCACAGGTGGAAGTTGCGAGTCCAGTGGGAATCAAAGGTAACATTAAAGATGATTAACAATACTTTCAAATTCTTCATAGTTCCTAACTTGAAGTAATGAAATGGTTTCATTTTCACTCCTAGCCATCGGTATTTCCATGTCTGAATGCTTGAAATAGCAGTGAGGAAATCAGTTCTGAATTGTTTTACCAAATATTTCTCACCAACTATCAGTGACAAAAATCATTGCTTTTTGAACACAAGCAACTGTCGCCATTTAATAACTGCCAGTCATTAATGTAGTGTCCAACAGACACAGAAGCACACGCCACTGATGCTAGTTAAAAACTCAATGGCAAACAAGAGAAAATCTGCAGATGCTGGAAATCCAAATAACAGACAAAATGCTGGAAGAACTCAGCAGGCCAGGCAGCATACATGGATAAAAGTACAGTCGATGTCACTGGGAGATCCCCCTTCTTCTGGCAGCCCACTGATCTCCCTCCTGGTACTTACTCTTGCAAGCGGAACAAGTGCTTACCTGCCCCTACACCACCTCCCTCACTACCATTCAGGGTCCCAAACAGTCCTTCCAGGTGACGCGACACTTCACCTATGAGTCAGTTGGGGTCACATACCGTGTCCGGTGCTCCCGCTGTGGCCTCCTGTATATCTGTGAGATGTGACAAATACTGGAAGACCACTTCGCCAAGCACCTACGCTCTGTCTGCCAGAAGAACCGGGATCTTCCAGTCGTCACCCAATTTTAATTCCACTTCCCATTCTGATATGTCAACCCATGGCCTCCTCTACTGTTGCGATGAAACTACACTCAGGTTGGAGGAACAATACCTTGTAGTCTGTCTGGGTCGCCTCCAACCCAATGGCATGAACATTGATTTCTGGAATGTCTGGTAATGCCCCACCCACCCACCCACCAAAACCATTCTCTCACCTTATCTCCTTGCCTGCCCATTGCCTCCCTCTGGTACTCCTCCCCCCATTCTTTCTTTCTTGGCCTTCTGTCCTCTCCTATCAGACTCCTGTTCTCCAGCCTTGTATCTCTTTTACCAAACTTCCCAGCTCTTTACTTCATCCCTCCTCACCCTCCTGGTTTCACCCATCACCTTGTGTTTCTCTCTTCCCTCCCACCACCTTTTAAATCTACTCTTCTTTTTCTCCTCCAGTCCTGCCGAAGGGTCTCGGCCCAAAACGTCTACTGTACTCCCCCCCCCCCCCCCACCCCACCATAGATGCTGCCCGGCCTGCTGAGTTCTTCCAGCATTTTTTTTTGGTGTATTGAGTGTGTTGCTAGTTAGAAACTGTTTGGCAACAACCTCCTGTCTGAATTAAGCGGCACAGTGTCCCAAATAGACATGGTGAATCCCGGCTATTTTGTCTATTCATTTTTGTAAAATAAGTGGCAGCCCCGATTAACTGATAGCCCAATTAACCAGAATCCACTGTATTCCAATTTAGGATGACTACAGCTGAAACCTATGATCACAATCATAGGTACTTCAGTAAGCAACATTGCTTCAAAAGGTTTTAAAAAAATCTTTCCATCTTCAAAATCAAAGAACAGCAGACTCTCGACTGGAGACCACCCAGGTAGCAAAAGCAGTTTCCTTTTAAGAAAGCGAGGCCAATGAGCTGGGCTACAAGTAAAACTGAAATGCAGAGCCCCAGCAACGCACACCACACTGCTGGAGGAACTCAGTAGATCAGACAGCATCAATGGAAATAAACAAACAGTCGATGTTCAGGCCAAGATCCTTTTTCAGGACTGGAAAGGAAGGTGGGAGGGGAAGACTCCACACTCCCTACCAATCTCCTGGCTAATGTACAGTCTCCGGAAAATAAAATTGGAGACATCAGAGCAAGATCGTAGTACCAGACAGACATCAGGGGCCGCTGCGTACCTTGCTTCCAAGAGACACGGATCACCCCCAACACTCCGGGCGCAGTGCTTCACCTTCCACTGCATGAACTGAATAGCGACATCAAGGCAGAAGCAGCACTGCTTGCTTCATAATTAACTGATCATGGTTGAAAGATATGTCTCAGTCCTGCTCCCCTGACTAGGAACATCTGGCGGTCAAATATTGTTCATTCTATTTGCCAAAAGGTTTCTGCCATCATCCTGGTTGCAGTGTACATTCCACCCTTGGTCAACTTCAGGCAGCACTGAAGATGCTGACTACCATGATCAGCAGACAAGAGACAGCACATCCTGATGCCTTTCCAATCATTGTAGGGGACTTCAACCAGGCCAGCTCAAAGAAGTTTCTGACCGTCTAGCAGCATGTCACCTGTGGAACTAAAGGATCTAACACATTTGACTACTTACACCACATTTAGAGTGCAATCTCATGCACGCACTTTGGTAAGTTTGATCACGTGGCTGAGCGTACCTCTACTCCCAGTATAGAGGCAGACACTGAGGGCTGGTGGTGAGAACTATGAAGGTATCATCAGGGGAGGTGGATAACTGCTTATATGACTGCTTTGAATTGGTGGACTGGACTATATTCGGGGATTCATCTTTGGATTGGAATAATTACTCCACAGTTACGCGTGATTTCAAGACCTGAGCATCTAATTGTAAACACAAAATACTCTGCAGATGCTGGGGTCAAAGCAACACTCACAACACGCTAGAGGAACTCAGCGGGTCGGGCAGCATCCGTGGAAACGATCAGTCAACGTTTCCATGGATGCTGCCCGATCTGCTGAGTTCCTCTAGTGTGTTGTGAGTGTTGCTGTGTGGCCCAGTGTGTGCATTCAAGAACATACCAGACATACACAAACCAGAAGCCATGAATGAATCTGGAGGTTTGTAGTCTGCTAAGGGCCAGATCTGTGGCATTCAAGACCAGTGATCCAGAACTCTACAAGTCCACATACAACTTATGGAAGTCTATCTTAAGAATGATAAAGCGATGTTAGAAATGAAATCGGATGCACATCAGCTCTTGGAGGGTTTGCAGCCAGTTACTTCCTACAAGGCAAAACCTATCATAAATGGCTGTGATGTTTAACTCCCTGATGAGCTGAACACATTTTATGCATGATTTGAAAGAGAGAATAAGACTACCCTTTTCAAATCTCTGCAGCATCTGGCAACCCTGTGAAGTCTCACTCACAGGCCAAAATCAGAACACCTTTCAAAAGGGTGAACTCTCACCAGGTGTCAGGTGTATGTGGCAGGGCACTGAACACATGTCCCAACTGGACGGAGTTTGCAAAAACACCTTCAATCACTCATTGCTGCAGTCGGAGGTTCACACCTGCTTCAAAAGGGCATCATCACAGTCAAGAAGGTGAGGACATCTTCAAGAGATGGCACCACAAGAAGGCAGCTCCTTAAGAAGGCGGTATCCATCAATAAGTACCCTCACCATCTGAGGCATGTCCTCTTTGCATGGCTACCACAAGGAGGTGGCACAGAAACCTGAAGACCTCTACTCAGCTTCTTCCCCTCTGCCATCAGAATTCTGAACAATCCATGAATACTACTTCATTATTCCATTTTTGCACTGTTTTTATAAAAATCTATTAAATAGGGAAGTAAACTAGAATTATAAGTCATACAAATAAATAAAAGTAGAATCAAAAGTATAGTTGCTGATAGACACACAAATTATTAAAATGGTTCATGTACTTAGCTACACTTCCTATAAAAAGTTTCTGGATCACATGCTGAAGGTATAGCTGAGGAGTGCCAAGGCAGAAAGCAGATATTCAGAATTACCTCTCAGAAGTGTGTTCTGGCCATCTTAAATAGAGCACTTTTAATACATGCAACACTTTTTGTAAAGTCTATAGCAATACTCACGCTGCCCACAGTGAGTTCCAATATATCCCTTCTGACAAATACAATGATCCTCAGCACAAGAGCCACCATTCATGCATCTAATGTTGCACTGCTGGACTGCAATAAAAACAATTGAAAGAACAATGTAAGACAGTAATAATTATCTTATCCTCATGTATTAAAAAAACTTGAATCAGTAATTACAAATTAAAAAGATGAAAAGCTAAATAATACAAAAATGCACCATTCTACATAAAATCATTGTACCAAAGACACACCTGAAGCAGCTTAAATGAACATGAAAAAAACATTGATAAAATTTATAAACATATTAATTTAAATAGGACAAGAGTCCAGGCAAGCTTAAAAGTAAAGAGGATGATTCTCTCCTAAGCTGTTCAAAAATGTTTGGAAGTTACAGCAGTAGCTTTTATAATTCAGTCATTATTGGATAAAAATGACCATGCACACACCTTTATTTTTAAATTATGGAGATTCAGGTTTCTATGAAGCATTTCCTAAGATTTGCTGCTGATCAGGAAAATGTTAACATTTAGTGTTTAATTTCATAAGAATTTGAGAAAATGCACAGGCTATAACTAAATACATGTGTCAACTCTCTTTCAATATGTTTATTAGTTTCTACATAGAAGAATACAGAGTACAAGGAAGTATATAGAAAGGTTGAAAAAAAGCTACCAATTACATTATATCTATTCATAATAATAATCTCATTACCCCGTATTCATGTAGGTTAGTCAAAGTTATATTGAAATATACTAATTTATTACAAAAAAAAGTCTAACCCCTACCAAGACGGAAGCTGTTTATTAAGGAGAAAAAAAAGGTAAAATACCTTCTCATATAATAAAAATTAATAATAGCCAACATCTAAATTTAAACAATGAATTGAGGGTTTTGAAGGTTTTGAAAATAATTTAGAAAGGGTTCCCACAATGTTTGAAGGTCTTGACGAGATTCAGAAATTGAGCAATGAATCTTCTCTAAATCTAAGCATGTATTAAATCCCATTTAATAAATAAATCCCATTGTCAGATGGCCTTAGTTTTCACGTTTCCAAATGTAACTCTTTTTAACAATTATTGATAATAAAGAATGTATACAAGAACAAACCTTGTGATACCTTTTAATTCTTAGCATTCATAGTTAATGCTTTCCATACTGTATTACATTTCTACACGTCAATAGTACTGCTGCAACTAATGTGGCACTCTGGGGTAGTACAGGACCACTACAGTTGAAGGGCTTCCTCACCCAACTCTGTCTCCCCCTCTCCAGTAGCTATTCTATTACTGAATAGAGATCTAGAACATAATCAGTGGCAAGGAAAATTACAAACTTCCCAGTTTGGCTAATATTACAGCACTTCTTAATAAGTAGCCACAGCGTTGCTTTGGAAAAGACACAAGTTTCTTTTGCCTATTTGCATGTAAACCTAGCTAAACAGCAAACAATGCAGCCACAAGAGAAGGGCTAAGTTGTAGGTGGAAATCTAGTGAGGTCAAAAATATGAAAAAAATTCAGTGACTCAGAAATGCTTTAGTCCCCACCATCATGAATGATTTCATAAAGAATAAACATACTCTATAAAATCATTTAAATCTATTCACACTATACCAAGTTGGAAAAATCAATTCCTGAAGCAAAATAGTTATTTTTATATTAATGTACCTTCTGTTAAGCATGAATACCATATGCAAAACCTCAGCAAGGAGCTACCTCTTACATAATTCTTGCCACTGATTTAACTAGTGTAACCAACATACATTTTCCCACTTGCCTTAAACTGATCTGCAAGATCCAGCTTTTCCATTTCCATTCATTAACATTTCTTTTTCAATATACAATTCTACTTTAACAGAAAAGATACAGCTTCAATTATTTATTTGGGATAAAATAGAATGGTTATGGACTGCATTAAAGTACTTCTATCCCAAGGCTATGAAACAAACAACAGACAGTGGAGACTCACTTGGCGTAAATGCAGATCTAATCTGCTTCGCCAAATTCCAACTGACATGCTCCTGCCAAAAAGACACATTTTCCTACTTCAGTGCATTCCTTCTCTGTTACGCTGCAGCAAAAAAGTCATTTCTTGGGTTCAAAAGAAGTACTGTTTATGTAAACATGAATGTTCCCAACATAACCATAGGAAATATATTAAAAAGATGAAACTTGCACATAGCACCATTTCCTGTTTAACATTACAATATCATTAGTTTATTGGATTACTTCATCTAGCTTAAATAATATTTGAAATTATTTGCATTGCACTTAAAATATTATTTTTAAGTATATACAAAAATATAAGTGTTGGAGATATAAGATCTGAACATAAAATGTGCTTTACAAAATAGAACACTATTTAAAATTCTGCAAATTGATTTATAGTGTTCCTTGTAATAGGATTATCATCTTCCAAGTCCATGATTACACCCATTCTTATCAGTAATCTTAGTGGTACAGCAACTACAATTACCAATGTAATTTTCAGAATCTTGGGACCTCGGTGAAACTGAGGACCAATCAGAAGTAGTTTTCTGTTTCAATACGCTCACTAGGAATTAAAATGACGTTGCTCAGCCTGTAGAGCATGTATAAAAACATGTACTTAAATTAGGCCCTATCTACTTAACACAGCAGGACCCATTTCAATTTTGTTCAGTTCAGGTGAATATTCTAATAAAACATTTGGATTTTTCCTATGCTATGGTGATGCCAGCTTGGCTCAGGGCTTTATCTAGATCGGGTTGGTTGTTTAGTAGTACTACCAACACAAACACAATAATATGAAACACTAGAAGTTTTTTTTTAACCTCAATTTTTCTCCAAAATTCCTCTAGGGCGAGTAGGATCAGATATGGAATAATTGTAAGTACTTAGGATCAGAGCTAGCTCAGATTAAGTAGTTGAATCACATTAAGATTTTGTACCAGAACAAACCTCTATTTCTGGAGTGCCTTTAAGCACTACAATACATCCCTAAATGCTTAAGAGTTACCAAAAGTATTCTAAAAAGATGAAATTGCACAACCATTAAAGAAATGGATATGAATAACATAGGAGAGATATGCAGTCAGATAGGAATATAATACTATAGGAACAGGATGAAGTTTATTTAACGAATGCCCATTCTCTCAGAGAGGTGCTACAGAAATTAATGCTTAATCACACAACAGTTTCTGTTCTCAACACCAGGAGGTAGTAGTAAGCCAAGGTCAAACATTTCCCAAGAAAAGGAGAGAGAAGAATCCAAAGGGAATTCACTTAATTATATTGTGCTTTTATGGAATCACATAAAACATTGAACAGAAACAAGTCACTTTTACATAACTAGTCCATATCAGCTTTTATACTTACAAGTCATACAACAGAAACAGACTCTTCAGCCCATCATGACAACTGCATCCAACTATACTAATACCATATACCCACATTAGAATTCAGAGCCTGCTGGGCCTTGGCAATGCAAGTAATTGCAATTAAGAGTTATCTCCTCCACTGCCTGTTGGGCTCCAGCAACCTTGTGTGTGGAAACATTCGGCTCATATTCCAGCTAAACTTCTCTCTCATCTCAAAACTATGCCATCTTAGACACCTTTCAGCTTCTCACTTCTTCTCCCCACCCCCAACCACTTACCTACCCCTTCACCCGGTTTTACCTATCACTTAACAGTTTCTACTCTTTCCCCTCCCCCACCTCATTCTAGCTTCTTCCCCCCTTTTTGATAAAGCGTTTCGGCCCAAACCGTTGATTGTTTATTCCTCTCCACTGGTATTGTTTGACCTGCTGAGTTCCTCCAACATTTTGTATTGTCCATCTTGGACACACCCATTATGGGAAACAGGCTGTTGTCCATCCTCAATTACATACGTCTCAGGTCACCATCATCTCTTTCCTTCTCAATTCCAAAGAAAACAAACCTAATTATCACTCCTTATAAATGAAATGTTCCAATCCAGGCAAAATCCTCACCAGCATAATCACATCCTTCCAATAATGTAAACTCTGCACACAATACTCCAGGTATGGCTCAACTAATAATTTTTAAAAAACTGCACTCCTTCCATTCCCCCCCCCCTATCTACTCTTGATCACAGCAGCATTCTATTCTTTTTTTACTCATGCTTAAATACCCTCCTAAAAATGCCCAGAATTCTCTCTATGCAATATGAAAGGGCATCTCTATTGCATTCCCTTCACTGGAAAATCACCTCCAAGTTGCCCTACAAGTTATATCTTTGTGACACAGACTATTCCATCAAAAATATAGAACCCACTACCCAACAGCAATATGGAGCTTCATTTAATACAGAAGTTCAAGGAAACAATTTACAGAAAGTTTTTAAAGGCAATAATAATAATAGGCAGCTACATTTACAATATTAAAGTCTTCAATCAGATCCTCTTTTAGCTGTCAAGAGTAAATGCAATCCTGCCAAATTATCCATTTCCAAAAGGTAATAACTACAATTCTGGTATTGAGATACAGTGCAGAATAGGCTCTTCAAGCCACACCACACAACAATCCCCTGATTTAATCAGAGCCTAATCACAGGATAATTTACAATGACCAATTTACCTACCAACCAGTACATCTTTGGACTGTGGGAGGAAACTGGAGCACCTGGAGGAAAGCCACGTGGTCACAGGGAGAACGTACAAACTCCTTATAGGCAACGGCAGAAATTGAATCTGGGTCACCTGTACCGTAAAGCATTGTGCTAATCACAATGCTACAGTGCCACCCCAGTGGCATACATTTTCTTCCCCCCTCCTTCTTTCTCTCTAGATTAACCACTTGAGATTAATTTGCCTTCTTTAAGCATTAGTCTGTGCTGCTTTTTTTTTTTATAAAAGATTTATACTCACATTCTTTATTTTAGAGCCATATTAGAATACCGTGGATTCCAGTTAACTGGGCTATCGGTTAATTTGGGCAGCCGCTTACTTGGGGCAACTCTTAAAGAACAAAAACTAACTGGTAAAATAGCCAGGATTTCCTCCATTTAGTTGGGATAATATGTCACTTAATTGGGGCAGGACAATCGCTGAAGTTTCTAACCAGCATCATTCGCATGCACTTGTGTAGCCATTAGACTCTACACCATGCGTAGAGCAAACAGTTTTTAAATAGCGTCGGTGGCGTGTGTTTGTGTTCAAAAAAAAGTGATTTTTTTTAAAATCACAGGTAGTTGGCACAAATTAAGCAGCAAGACAATTCAGAACTGTTCTGCTCACTGCATTTTTAAGCATTGAACCTTAAGAGGTGCCAGAAACTGGTGGGAGTGAAAATGAAATGATTTCACTACTTCAAGTTAGAAACTACAAAATATGTTGAAGGTATCAACAATCATCTTGAATGTTACAATGAAAATGAAGATTTGATGGAAACAATCATCGATAGCATCGTATAAAGGTATCCATTATCTGCACTAGGTGTCGGTACTGATTTTGTTCATTTGCAATCAAAAGAATATGGCAGCATAACCGTTAAGGAGTAATAGTTTTATAGTACTGTAGTAGTATTTATAGTATTCTAATTTGTTCTGCACTTCATTTAAATACATAATTTGTTACTCAGTTAAATGTTAGTTTGTCTTTTTATACTTTTAAAAAAAACCTATTTCCATGAAACTTTGGATAATTAGGACAGCCACTTAATTGGGCCCAAATGTACTAGTCCCAATATGTCCTAATTAATTAGAATCCACTGTATTTTCATTTTTGTACCAAAATGCAATTCTTTATTCTCTGTGCTGAAATTTCCATGTGTATGAAAACTCAGTAAGTCATTATGAACTTACAATTTATTTAATACCTTCTCAATATTGATAAGCCTACCTCTCAAATTTTGCAAGCATTTCTAATTCCAAAATCTAGATTATTAATATAGTGAACACTTATTACAGAATTGATCCATGATCCCACATTCTTTTTACCTTAAATAAATTGTCTTTACTGTCTGTCTTTTGTCTTGTTATCTGTTCTGCTAATAATCATTTGACATCGCATGATTTGATTGTTGACTAAACTACTATTCAGAAGTCTTTATAAAAACAAAGATAAATTATCTACTGCATTGCCCCGGTTAGACTTTAAAGAACTTGATCACATAATATTTTATACTTTACTAATTGATCATCCCACCTTCCCATCAGCCCAACCCCATTAGTCCCACTGCTCATCCTCCTCAGATTTCCCAGTACCTCTAATTTATTCTCCCTCATATACCACTTGTCACTTTACTACATGAGGGGGTAATTTACATTGGCCAATTAATCTCCCAACATACCTTTAGGATATCAGAGGAAAGTGGTTAAGAAGGCTTATGGTATGTTAACCATCATTACTTGGGGGATTGAAGCGTTGCAGCTCTATAAAAACCTGGTTAGACCACACTTAGAGTATTGTGTTCTGTTTTGATTGCTATATTATTTAAGAGACTTGGTTAGGCATATGGATGAATGAAAAATGGAGGGCTATATGAGAGGCAAGAGTTAGATTGATCTTGGAGTAGGTTTATCAGGTAAGCACAAAATCATGGGCTGAAATGCCTATACTGTTCTATGAGACTAGAGTGGCAAAAAAAATTGCACATGATAATGGAGAGAATATGGAAACTCCAAACAAAAAACATCCAAGATCAGAATCAAACTCAGATGCCTAGAGCTGCAAGGTCATCATACTAGTTGTTATGCCTTTGTTAACTAAAAATTAACAAATTCTTAAATCTATAGATATGCATTTTGCTTGCTTTTCCCCTTACTTTTCTTTATTTAGGAATTCATCATCTTCCCTACAACAGACATCAAGCTGGCTGGTTTCAAAGAGGTATAGAAAACGATTTAGAAAAGATTAGATGTGCAAATCCAAAAGTTAAAGAGTGTGTGAAAAGCAACAAATATACTTGCACCTATCCAGCAATTTTATGACATCCTGTCATTCTAAGCAATTTGCAGTCAATGCTGAATGTCTAAAGTACATTCGCTTATAATTAGTAAACATAGCAACCACCTTGCATACAGCAATAACAAAACAATGTATTCAGTATTACATTCATGTTGATTTTAGTAAGCACAATGGACAGGTCACCAGAGTTAACTCCCTGCACTTCATAGAGTGCAATGAAATCTTTTACTTCCACCTGAGAACACATTTGGAGCTTCAGTTCTCTGATATAGGACAATGAAATGTTCAACCATCTTCATCTTACTCAGGACAGTCAGATCAAATTTTAATTTTCAAGTTCCAAATCCAGGGCTTGAATCCATAGCATCTGATTCGAAGTCAATGTGCTACTAACTGAATCACTTGTAACAACGGGAAGTTAACAATACATAGGAAAAAAAGACTTTCAATATTTTTATTAGTTTTATTGAAATATTGAAAGACAGAAAAAAGCTGAATTGTTTTATTAACTAATCAGTAGTAACTCACTTGATTTTGAACCACAGGTGGGTGCTATCTGACCGTTCGGACACGTGCATATGTTTGGTCGTGAACAGAACCCATCACCACACGAGTTCCTGCAAATTGCTGAAATAAGGAAAAGAGCAGACCTAAATGCAACTCCTTGCTTAAGAATCCAAATACGATAGATGTTTTTTTTTTCAATTACAACATCAAATACAAATTTAAAAATGAAAAGCTCTTAGATTTCATTGAATGCGAAATTATTAAACTATTAATACTTCAGTTAGAATGAAAGTTGTTGATTCTGATATTAATTGATAGTTATCTGCTAACCCACTTTCCATTTGTTTCACTTACGGACAATACATTGATTTCCTCCCGGCAATGTTTTCCATCCTGGGCAACAGTATGAATGGAAACGTGATCCACAAACATTTGGCCTAAAAAAAAAATTAACTACTTTTATTCTTGAAGTATTCAGATTTTTTAAAGCAATTTGCACATCTACAGAATACATTTTCAAATTCGTTAATTTTGATATGTTCTGTTTTACACCTTGGTCCCAAGGAACATTGTTTCATTTTCTGCATACATTGTACAGTTAACAATAAACTTGAACTTGAAATGTGCATCAATATTGCTGGGCATTTACTCAAAATGATTATACATTACAATTTTTACCCATACCAGTCTAGCTTTTGGGGACTTTGACAGGTTTTGGAAGACAGCTGATAGAGAATTTTGTTACATATTGCAGCATTTCAAGACACCAGCCCCCACCCCATTTCAAATGTGGCTTTTATTTACTTTAATTAATATAGGATACAGAAAGAATCCAACTTTCCCACTGGCAGAAAATGCAATAAATAATCAAAATAAGAACATTTTACAAACTTCATGCTTTTGAAGTCAACAAAGTTATATGCACAAACCAATGGTCAGTCTTTAATCTAGTTTCGTGTCATAAGCATTCCAAATAGCAGTCACCGTTCTTGTGGCATGAACAAGTGGATTATGCAGAAGTTGATGCACTTAAGTACAATTAACAGCAGAAAGAGTTCCATTACCAGCACTGGTATGCTGCACTGTGATAGGGAGGACTTCAAGAAGGTATCACGGCCAAGCCTCAAATCATAAAGAAAGTAGAAGTGCCTTCATTCATTCAGGTGCCTTGCCATTCGGCGTGGGCGATCATGTCTCTCCATCCATCACGGTCCCTGACCCTCTGAATTGTAGTTTTTGCCTCCCCTGTTTCTAACCATTATGTTATTCCATCTATCATTTTCATTCTCTGTCTGCCTCTGCTTCTTTTTCCTTCCAGCTTTCCAGTTGTAACTAAATGTTCTATTGTCTCTCTTCGCATGGTGAGTCCAAAGAATTTTGCTTGCTGTTTTCAGATTTTTTTTTAAAGTAATGTATGTTTTGTTTTCGTTCTCTGTAGAAGGACCTACTGAATAACATTTAGTAGCCTTTCAACACAGTGTCAAAAAATATCCAAGCACTGGCATTGGATTAAATACACATGAAATGGAACCTCAATCCAAGTTTAGAAAGCTTCTCAAAAACGTTTCTCACAAATGCTTAATGTAAACCATGGAAATTAAATTTAACAGTGCAATTTTAAAATTTGCATTTTATTTTAATTAATAGAGTTTAACCAAAAGAATCGAACTTCCCACTGGTGGAAGATGCAATACATTATCAAAATAAAAAGACTTTTTACAAACTTCATATTTGTGAAGTCAACGGAACTATATGCATAAACTAATGTTCAACAGTCTGCTACAACTGCTTGTATTGGAGGACCAACATCGCTTCCAAAAATAAATGGATTGGTTGTTAACTGAATAGCATTATCCCGAAGATCGATGGAACGCTAAAAATGCAAGCTTTAAGCATAGAATTGTAGAAGCTCGCCCATCAGATTCATGCCAGTTCTGAAAGGGTAATCCACTTCCTTTTCTTCCCCTTCGTTCCCTTAAATCAATGTGAACCAAGGCTTCTGGATATCAATATTGCGCACCCCTTTGGAAGAAAGATGAAAGGTAAAGTCTATTTGCATAATAGGATGTTCAGTAGTTGATCTATTACCATGCACAAACCCCGCACCACCATGAAGGACCGGCTTCACTAAAACCTCGAAAAATATAATAAAGGAGCAATTTTAATACTGCGGCTAAGGACGGCACCTTAGGGACATTAACACGGTTTTCACAGAAGATTTGAACATTAAGCAGGTTATGTAAAACGAGTTTCACAAGTCGTGAAGGAAAATGTTGAACATGTTCAAGTGAGATGCTTTCAACTGAACCCCAAACTTGGTGATACTTTGCACACTTTTCCCCGTTACTGAACTAAAACAGCACCGCCCCCCCCCCCCCCAGCAAGACGCCAAGTCCTGCACAGCCAGGCTGTCTTGTTCATTTTCACTTCAATGGCCAGCCCAAGGTGTTGATGGAGCGCAGTCCCGTCCCGTCCCTATCCGCGGACGGGACATTCAGCCTGCGGGACGTGACTGGAAACCACGACAGAACAAACTCTGTACATCCGAGATCAGTGAGAAATATTAGTTACCAAACACCGCCCGCGATACCACAACAGCGCTCTGTATCAGCAGGGCGTTTTAAATGGCATTTCTTTGTCGTTGTCCCCCCCCCCCCCCCCCGCTTATCAGTAAATGTCAATCACGCATCGCAATCAGTTCAGGAAAATTCAGTAATCAATGATCTAAAAAAAACTGGTTCCAGACAATTCATCCACGTAGTCCGTCGTGAAGTGTTCAACGTTCAGAATAATTTGCAATCACGGTATTTTTCATGGTCGAACTTCAGCAATGTTCACGACGGCACCAAATGCTACATTGCAAAAACACTTTCGGAAGATTTCCATCCATCTGCTAAGGGGTTAACAGGCTGCGCTGAAGCGGAGGTACAGGCGAGGGGGGCTTCTCTGTACCTCCACCTCCCCGCAGCTTCCCATCCAGGAACCCGTGTGCCGAGGACGGGAAAAAACACGGCCACAGATTTGCTGATGTGGAAATGCATCAACTCGACTTAGTTCAAGTGGCTTACTCTGGCTAAACATACAAGTTTGCAACAGTTCCTTCCAACAGAACTTACAAACTGATTGTTTTTATTTAAATAAAATCTGTCATTAAAACATCGTACACGCCAAATCCTTTTTAAACAATTTGCATGGTTTCAATTAAAAAGTCTGCCTTGATGTCCGACCTACATTTTGCTGCGCACAAAGCGACATTGCTATTCTTTTCGACCCATTGTTAAATTTCTAACTGAAATGTTTTTTTCGTGAGGGAAAGATTACAGAAATTAACAACGCAGGGAAGAGATTTCCTTATACATAAAAAGTAACGGAAATATTTACCCTTTCAGTGCATCCTGGTTTGATCCACCTAGTCTTCTTGACCTGCTCGTATTCTTCGGGTATTTGGACTTCACAGGAGTGGGATCATGCTCTGCCGCACCTACACTTGTCTGCACCGTAATGGATAAAAACGTTGTAAATCCCACGTAAACTTTAAGCAACCACCGAATCCACATAATGTAGTCGGGGCTGGGCTCCCTCTCGTCTCAACCAAACACTCCGTACTCCACGGGAGAGAGAGGGTGGAGATAATAAACACAGCTGAATTTTAGTTGCTTGCAACCCAAATCTTCGAAGCAAAATAAGACGAACTTTAGAGAGGGGAAAAAACTCCTCAATGTCCTTCAGAAACAAATTGAGGATAAGTTAGGAGATTTTATGGAGAAAAAAAAAATCAGACTTTCCGTCCAGATATATTTGAAAAACAGAGGTAAAGCATGAGGAAGTAAACTAACTTAATCTTTTAAAAAAAGAATTGCATCTGTCTGCGGCCGCCTCATGCACTGCAGGCACTCGCGAAGCCGCTGCTTCACTGCATGAACTTCAGCTGCGCGCGAGTCCACCCGGAGATAGCTCGCGCCCCGTTACCTTCCCTCCACCCGCCTCCCAAACGATGCGCACCCTGTTCTCGCGAGAGCGGCCGCCAGCGCGGGTTCCAACTGGCGCTGCGCGAGGAGGAGGCGTCGACATCGCAAGGCGCTTGTGAGTCGGGGTCAGCCTAGCGTCCGCGTCCGTGAAAGGAGACGACAGAACAGCGTCAGGCGAATTCGCTTTCGGACCTTACTTGACAGTGTTATCCCCCCTCAATGCACTTAGTAAGCAATACAATCCACAGGGATCAAAATCGGCCCGAAACGTCGATTGTCCATTTCCCTCCGTAGATGCTGCCCGACCCGCAGAGTTCCTACAGTAGTTTAGCGTATTTTGTTCAATCAGCCGCATCTTTTACCCTTTCAGTGTACTGCTGCTGGTATTTCTATTTCTTAACAATCGCTCACCTTGTATAATTTATGTTAACTTTTTTCCCCTCGTTTCGTGTTTTCCTCGTTACCATGTTGCTCCTGCAAAATGCAAATTTTTATAACCCTGCGTATATAAGCCTGTGACAATAATAAATTTAAATATGAACATTGCCCATAGTTAGAGATAGGTTGGTTTGGTACTTAACCATGTTTAGTTCTTTGCTGGGTTCGGCCATGCTACAACAAGTCATAATAGTTTCATTGGCATGACTCAGAAGGTCACTTTATTCTTGACTCCTGTTTTAAAAAAAAGTGAAACCAATTTGTCCTCAATGCTCATTATCTCTGGGCCTCTGTAATAATGATTATGTAAGTATCCTGGACTGGGAGTGGCATGGTGTAGAATTTATTAAATATATCCAGGAAAGTTCTCAAACAAGAAGTCGATGATTTAATGGAGAGAGGTCAATGCTGGACTTGCTATTGCGAAAGGAGACTGAAATGCTGTTGGGGGAATAGGCGAACACTTTGGAACCAGCAACCATAATTCTTGCATCAGGATGGCGTATGATTCCCGTTTTGACATTGTTGATGGGCTTCCTGTGAAATCCTCATACTACTGGAGTTTTCACACAGGGTGGGCAGGTGAATAGTTTGAGAGACATGTGTATCTGCTGTTTCCACTTGATTTCTTTATGTTTCCAGCAAAGAAACACAAATTTCAGGTCTTTCCGGTATGCTATTCCACCTTGAATGATCGTGGAGCAGGAGTTTCCGTTAGTCAATGAGGATACATGGATGACAAGAGAATGCAGATGTTGGAATCTGGAGGGGAAAAAAAACAAAACAATCTGCTGAAGGAACACAGAATCTGTGGATGAAATGGACGGTCAATATTTTGAGTGAAGTCTCTTCATCAATGAGAATTTCATCAAGGAGGTTTTCAGAACATTCCTGAAGGTGTTTCTTTGACCTCCTGGTAATCTCTTGTCATGATGAAATTCAGATTTCAGTTCCTGTTTCTAGAGTCTGGTATTAAGTGTAATGTGATCTACTAGGCAGAGATGAATGCTGAGATTATTGACAGGGAGAGGACACTTACATTTTGCAGAGAAGGTATTGCTGATAGTTCTTCTGTGCTTAATATAGGTTGCAGGTAGACCATATCTTGGAAGGGTACAGGAAAACATGGATTACTGAACCCTGTAAACATAAGAAAATTAAGCAGGAGTAGGCCATTTATTCCCTCTTTGGCCTATTTTGTGCTTCCAAGTATGCAGATACGCATTCATTAACAATTGACTCAAACATCTTCCTAACCACTGAAGTCAGACTAAATGGCCTTTCTCCCTTCTTGAAGACTGTAGTGGCATTTGCAATTTTCCAGGCCTCTGGAATCATGCCAGAATCCATTGATTTTCAAAGATCATTACTAATGCCTCCACAATCTCTTCAGCCATTTTTTCAGAACCCTGGGGTGTAGACCATCTGGTCCAGGTGACTTATCTACCTTCAGACCTTTTAGTTTCCCAAACACCTTCTCCCTAGTAACGGCAGCTTCACTCACTTTTGCCCCCTAATACACTTGAGCATCCAGAATACTGCTAGTCACTGTGAAGGCTGATGCAAAATTCTTAATCAGTTTGTCTGCTATTTTCTCGTCCCCCATTACCACCCTTCCAGCATTATTTTCCAGCGATCCGATATCTATTCTCTCATAACGCAAATACGAGGAAATCTGCAGATGCTGGAATTTCAAGCAACACACATAAAAGTTGCTGGTGAACGCAGCAGGCCAGGCAGCATCTCTAGGAAGAGGTACAGTCGACGTTTCGGGCCGAGACCCTTCATCAGGACTAACTGAAAGAAGACCTAGTAAGAGATTTGAAAGTGGGAAGGGAGGGGAGGGGAGGGGGAGATCCGAAATGATAGGAGAAGACAGGAGGGGGAGGGATGGAGCCGAGAGCTGGACAGGTGATTGGCAAAAGGGATATGAGAGGATCATGGGACAGGAGGCCTAGGGAGAAAGAAAAGGGGGAGGGGGAGGAAACCAGAGGATGGGCAAGGGGTATAGTAAGGGGGACAGAGGGAGAAAAAGCAGAGAGAGAAAAAGAATGTGTGTCTATAAATAAATAACAGATGGGGTACGAGGGGGAGGTGGGGCATTAGCAGAAGTTTGAGAATGTTATTCTCTCATCAATTCTCTCATCTTTGTTATACTTTATATATCTGGAGAAACTTTTGGTATCTTTAATATTTTTGGCTAGCTTTCCTTCGGATTCCAGCTATTTCTTCATTATGACTCTTGGTTGGCTTCTGTTGGTTTTTAAAAGCTTGTCAATCTTCTAACTTCCCACTAATTTTTGCTCTATTATATGCCCTTTCTTTGCCTTTGACTTCTCTCGTCAGCCATGGTTGGATCATCCTGCCTTTAGAATACTACTGCTTCTTTGAGATGTATCTATCCTGTGCCTTCTGCTCTGCCATCATCCCTGCTAAAGTTCCCTTCCAATCAATTTTGGCCAGTTCCTTTCTCATGCCTCTATAATTCCCTTTATTCAACTGTAATACTGATATATGAGACTTTAGCTTTTCCTTCTCAAATTGCAGGGTGATTTCAATCATATTATGGTCCCCAAGGGTTCCCTTACCTTAAGCTCTCTAGCCAATTCTGGTTCATTGTACAAGACCCAATCCAGAGTAGCTGATGCCCTAGTAGGCTCAGCAATGAGCTGCTCTGAAAGCCATCTCATAGACATTCTACAAGTTCTTCCCCACCCCCGGGATCCAGCACCAACCTGATTTTCCAAATTTACCTGCATATTGAAATCTCCCATGACTATTGTAACATTACCATTTTCTCGTGCATTTTCTATCTCCTTTTTAAATTTTTAGATCACATCTTTGCTACTGTTCATAGATCTGTATATAATTTCCATCAGGGTCTTTTTACTCTTGGAGTTTCTTAGCTCTACTCGCAACGATTCTATACCTCCTGATCATATGGCATCTCTTTCTAATGTTTTGATATCATTTTTTACCAACAGAGTCATCCTATCTCCCTGTCCTTTTGATACAATCTGTATATACCTTCAGATGTTAAGCTTCCAGCTATAATTTTCTTTCAGCCATGATTCAATGATGCCCACAACGTCATTTGTGCTGATCTGTAAATATCTTACAAGTTAATTTACCTTATTCTGTATACTGTGTTCACATTCAAATATAACACCTTCAGTCCTGTATTCATCATCCTGTTTGATTTTGTCCCCATTTACATTGCAACTCATCGCGTTGACTGCAATTTTGCCCTTTCATCAGCCTGTCCTTCCTAGCGGTCTCACTATATACTGCGTCTGTTTGTAAACCAACCATCCCATCCTCAGCCCTGTTACTCTGGTTCCCATCCCCCGCCAAATTATTTTAAATCCTCCTGAACAGCTCTAGCAAACATGCCCTCAAGGATATTGGTCTGCCTCGGTAACTTAACCCTTTTGTACAGGTTGTACCTTCCCCAGAAGTGATCCCAATGATCCAGAAATCTGAACCACTGCCCCTGCACCAGTTCCTCAGCCACACATTATATACGAAATCATCCTCTTCTCATCCTTACTGGCGCTTGGCATAGTCAGCAATCCAGAGATTACAACCTGCTTTTCAGCTTTCTACCTAGCTCCCTAAAAGCTCTCTTCAGGATCTCC
Source organism: Mobula birostris (assembly GCF_030028105.1). Lineage (NCBI taxonomy): Eukaryota > Metazoa > Chordata > Chondrichthyes > Myliobatiformes > Myliobatidae > Mobula > Mobula birostris. The sequence continues at coordinate 15,869,804 of NC_092387.1, read as the reverse complement.
TCTTCTATCTTACCTATGTCATTGATGCAAAAATGTACTAAGACTTCTGGCTGCTCGGGAAAGCTTTGACAACCATATGTAGATGGCCTCATTAGAATGGAGGCAACACTAGACCTTCTGTTGGAAAATGAGGCAGAGCAAGTGACTGCAGTGTCAGTTGGGGAGCAATTTGGGACCAGCAACCATGATTCTATATTTTTAAAATAGTTATGGAAAAAGACAGAATTAGTCCATAGGTTAAAGCCCTAAATTTGGCCAAGACAATTATTGTAGGCATTGGAAAGAAACTTGCAAAGTTTGGGTGGGAGAGATTAGATTCAAGCTTTTTAATGTCTTTTCCAGTACTCAAGTGTAAAGGTGAATGAAATAATTGTTACTCTGGATTCGATGCAGCACAAAAAAACAATAAGATAAAGAACATAATAATACAAATACATAATAAGCTTATATACATATATTGATTGTATGTCCATAAAGTGTTGCTAGGCACAGGAGTGTCTGTACTGTACATAAGATGACACTGACAGGAAATGATAAAGTGGTGGTGTGGGGGGAGAGGTGGTGAAGGTAGGTTAATGGGTAAAGGTGTTGAACAGTGAAGCTTCTGTACTGTGCAGTGATACAGCATATCAGGATGCTCTCTTCTGCATATCTGTAGAAGGACATGAGTATAGATGTACATAGTCCAGCTCTCTTGAGCCTCCTCATAAAGTAGAGGCATTTGTGAACTTTCCTGATTATGAAGGATATGCTCCAGGACAATGAGAGGTTGTGTGAGGTGTGCACTCTCTGGAGTTTGAAACTGCTTATAGTTTTCACTGCTGTGCCACTGATGTAAAGACAGTTGTGAGTGGTGTTAGTTCTGAAATCGATAACCATCTTCTTTGTCTTGTTGACATTGAGGAAGAGCTTATTGGCCTGGCACCAGGCTTTGAGCTCTTCCACCTTCTCTCTGTAGGCCATCATTGTTGGTGATGAACCCCACCACTGTTGTGTCATTGGCGAACTTGTCAATGTGATTACTCCACTGTTTGGCCATGCAGTTATGTTTGAGCAGAGTGTTCAACAATGGGCTCAGCCTACAGCTCTGGGGGCGGGGGGAACACCCCTGTTAAGGACGGTAGGGAGGGAGGAGCAGTTGTGCATTTTGACTATCTGAAGTCCAATACCCAATTGCACAGTGGTGTATTCAGACCAAGGAGTAGGAGTTTGTTCATCGAGGTATGTTGAGACAATAGTGTTGAATGCTGAACTGAAATCCAGAAACAGTATTCCGACTTAAGTGTCTTTGAAAAAGGATCTAGTGCTTTCCTTGCATATATGATGAATAAACTCTTCTTGGGCATCCAGCCGGGTACAGGTATCAATTGTAACGGATATTTTGATGACAAACTCTGTCATCTGCATCAGAGATCCCTGATGAAGATGGTAGAATTTGTCATTGAAACGTCAGTTATAATCACGGTTTGTACCTGGCTGGAAGACCCAAGAATCGTGTGTCTTTGTTTACTAGGTGTGTCTGGGCTAGGTGCAATACAGATTCTATAGCATCTGTCATAGAGCAATTCTGTCAGTAAGCATATTGGTAAGTGTCCAGTATGGCAGGAATGGAGTTTTTAATATGTGCATTCTCCAGCTGTTCAAAGCACTTGATATTGATTGGCATCGTCACTGAATGGTAGTTGTTTAGTTCCAAAGGTGTAGAGTTCTTTGGTACAGGGATGATGGTGGCTAATTTGAAGCATGTGGAGACAGCAATCTAGATGAGTGAAGTGTTGGAGATGTCCATGAAGATGTAAGTGAGCTGGTTGCATATTCCCTTGAGTAGTTCGCCTGGGATGGTGTCTGAGCTGGCCACCTTACTAGGTTTATTCTTTGCAGAGTCCTTCTCACGTCAGCTGCTGTTACAGACAGTGGCTAGTGTCCTTGGAGGGGGTTAGCTTTCGTGGCAGGCGTTGTGTTGCATGTCTTGAAGCATGCATAAGAGTTGATTAGTGCACCAGGGAGGGAGACATCGCTGGTACAGTCCACGCTGTTTTTTCCTTGTATGGTCAGTAATGCCCTTGATGCCGAGCTACATACACCAGGGATCGTTATTGAACAGGTGTTCCTGAATTTTTTGTACATAGGCTGTCTTTACCTCTTGATGCCTAAGGTGAAGTCTCTCCTGGCTGTACTGAGAGCTGTTCTGTCTTCAGTCTTGAAGGCAACATCTGGGCTTTTAGTAGGGAACACACCTCTTATTTTAGTTGGGCCATGAGATGACCGTTTTGAGGTACCAACTTTGTCTACACACTTACAGATGTGTCCAGTGAAAGACAATGGAAATTCCTCAAGGTCTGTTGCCTTCTCCATTTGTGGTGGCCTCATTAAACATCGGCCAGTTTGTCTGTTCAAAATGGTCCTGATGCATGAGGTTGCTTCATTAGGCCATACAGAGATGGTCCTCTTCAAAGTGCTTTCTCCATTTTTAGCAGCAGTCAGTATGCTGGGATAACATTATGGAGATGTGGTCAGAAAGGCCAAAATAAGGGTGTGGCTTTGTAAGTATGTGTATAAACATGGTTCAGTCTGTTTGTTCCCCTCGTGGCCATGGTGACGTGTAGGTGGAAATTAGGTAAAATGTACTGCAGGTTCTTTCCAGGTAAAGGAAAATCTGGCAAGTGAGACTCTATATAACAACTGAGCCATCTTTCATGGAGAATTTCTGGATTCGCTTCTTGCTGAGTGAAGAACTTTCTCCTCATATAAACTCTGAATGGCAAATCCTTATTTTGGGAATAGGACCCGCTAGTTTTTGATATCCTTGGGAAACAAGATTCTAGCATCTGCCTTGTCAATCCCCTTAAGAACTTAGTATGTTTCAATGAGATCATATTACTTGTCTAAGCTCTCAGGAGTATTGGCCTAGTCTGTTTATTTTCATTTCAAAGATCAGTCATCTCATCATAGGAAGCAAAATGAAAAGGAACAAATCTATGAGGCCCTCCTTCACAGATATATTCGTTGTTAGGAGGAGAGACCAAACCTGTATACAATATCTTACGTGCAGTCTGACAAGGAAGAGTCCTTTATAATCCCAGTCATACACGTTGTTGTTCAATAAAGTTTCTGATGTCCTTTGCCCATCTAATTGCGTGCTATACTTATTCAATGACTTTCTGTGGTTCATTTACAAGGACACCCAATTCTCTCTGAAAACTAACACCTTTCAATCATTTAAAAATACTTCACTTCTCGATGTTTTCTACCAAAGTAGATGAACTCACATTTTTCCAATTATATTCTATCTGTGATGCCCTTGTCCAATCATATAATTTATCCGCTTTTCACAACCCATATTATCACACAGTTTTGCATCATCAGCAAACTTAGATGTATTATTGGTGCCCTCATCCAAATTAAATGATATGGATTGTGAATAGATTCATTCTCACTCAACATTGTCTTAAGTAGCACCTTATTGAAGGCCTCCTAAATGTCTAAATATACTAAATTCACCACTGCCCTCAAATATTTTTCTAACTACAGTATTAAGGAAACATAATTTGAAGATTTTAAAGAACTGCAGATGCTAGAAACCCAAAATAAAAACTGAAAATGCTGGAAAGCTTTAGAGGTTCAGCAGCATCAGTGGAAAGAGAAATGGAGTTACTGTAATGATCTGGTTGAAGACCTCTCATCATAATCATGAAGGACAGCAAAATAACTAAGTTGTTCCAATAAAGGATCTTCAAGCTGAATTATTAACTGTTTCCCTTTCTGCAGGTATTGCCTAACCCCTTGAATGTCGCCATCATTTTCTGCTTTTAATTCAATCTTACATCTGTGTAAACTTTGTAATTTTCTGAGTGTTCTATTACCATTTCCTAAATAAGTGATTCTGATATTTTGTCTACTTAGCAGATCAGGTAGCATCTATGGAAAGGGAAACTGAATTAACTTTTCATCAGAACCAGGTAAGAGTTGGTTTTAGGTTCCAGAGAAGATGAGGGAGGGATAGGTAAGACAAAATGAATACCTCTGATAGGGTAAGACTAGGCTTACAATGATGATAGGCTGTTCATGAACCTGTCTGTTTGAAAACAAAAAGCTATAAAATCTAAAATGAAGGTCAAAGCAGTTGTGAAAAGCTAAAACCAAAAATAATGTTGAAAATACCCAACTGATCAGGCAGTTTCAAAGTTCAAAGCTCAAATTTAATGTCAAAGGGCATATATATCACCATATACAAACCATATTCATTTTCTTGTGGGCATTCACAGTAAATTCAAGAAACATAATAGAAACGATGAAAGACTAGCCACAACGGGACAGGCAAACAATCTATGTGCAAAGGATAACAGAATGGGCAAATACAAAAGGGGGAAAAAAGAAATAATAATAATTTAGGAAAATTTGAAACATTTGAAGAACTGTGCACAATAATATAATGTGTAGCATTAACAACTGTGCAGTGCAATGTCTCTCATTAATAGAAACACAAAACTGAGCAATGAAAAGAGAATACCGAAATGATAGAAGAGATTAAGAAACAAAATTGAAACCTTAAGAGGAGAAATAGCCCACTAATGGAGTGTAAATTCTTACCTTCCGGTAAGAAGGCGAAAGGTGCAACTGAGGGATGATGGCGCTAAGCGGCAACTCCTTTGCTTGCATCTTTGGAAACAGCTTTATTTCTAACTTTGATATCTATTTTTTCCCCTTTCAGGGTTCTTTTGAAGACCCTGACCTGGAATTACACTCTAACTTTGGTTCTTTGTGGGAATGGGACTCGTTGTTAGGGCCTCATGACAGGCTGTTTTTTTGATATGCCAAGGACATGGCCTAAGAGACAAGCACCTTCAGGGTGCCGGATTTTCATGGCCTAAGAGACAAGCACCTTCAGGGTGCCGGAGGCGGGCGGATTCAAGGCTGGTGCCACCGCCATCGACTAATGCGTTGCAGGAGAACAAGGAAGCAGCGGGCTTGCTGTTGGCTGTGTGCCCAGCGGCACAGAGCTTGGGAAAAGCTATATAACAGATTTTTAACACCATCAATCAGCGAGTTGTTTTGTTATGTCAACCCTCTCTCTATGAAACGGGGACCCCTCTTTTTCCCTTATTAGGGAGAGAGAGAGCCTGTGGTATGTCAAATACCGGGCGAACGAGTAGTCTTTGGGGTACTGCAAGTTTGTGCTTTGCTGCACGCTTGAGTACTTGGTGGGGGGGTGCCGATGCTTTTTAGCTGGTGGGAAGAGGGCAGTCATTGCCTTGGTGCTGCTTGTGTGTGGGTGGGGGGGGCTTTGGGGTTCTTTAACTGTCATTCATTCTTTGGGGCATTCCTCTGTTTTCACGGATGTTTGCGATGGAAAAGAATTTCAGGATGTATATTGTATACATTTCTCTGACATTAAATGTATCTATTGAAACCTATTGAAATGACAATGCATATACACGCAGAGGCTTCTTGGGGGCCAACCAAAGGTGCTTTTTTCTTTGTTAAATGTGTTTTTATACTTAGATTATTATTGACTTCAGTAACTACGTGTACAGCAGTTCTGCTACATCAGTGAGCCGCACATTGTTCAGAGTAGCCGGCCAGGGTGTTAGAAGAGCTGGCCAGCATTTCAGAGAAGGCGAGTTAGCCCGTAAGGCCAAGAAAGTCAGGTCAGACTGAGGGAGGTGCCGAGGGATTCAGGAGGAGCCAGACTGGGTTGGCCAGGAAGAGCTGACCTGGATGCAGGCCATGCTGCTGCCTACCACTTGGAGGCACTGGAGTTGGTGCCTTTGAGTTGGCCCGAAGGCGGCGTGTAGTGAAACTGTGAGTGACTGTCTTAGACATTTTTACAATCGTAAGACCCTGTTGGACATTAATTGCCGCAGACCTGCTTCCCTTATTTGGTGGAAGAGACAGGCAACGAGGCAGGAGTGTGGCCTCGGTTGTAGTGAGGACTGGGCCTCAAGCTGCGAGCTTGCGTTGTAGCCTGGCCGTTGAGTTTGGCCTCTGCTGTCAGTGCTGCCCTCCAGTGTTGGATTGATGGAGTTACAATCCAGACTGCCGGGAACCATCAATTTATGGGACTTGTCACTCCAGGTCTTGGACTAAAAATGTGTTTTCTTAAGTGATTGTGTATGTCTTTTGCACCTTGGCCCCAGAGGAACGCTGTCTCATTTGGCTGTATCCATGTATGGTTTTAACCTGATTTGATTTGATCACACAGCTCTGCCTTTAATACCATCAATCCAAATAGACTGATTCCTAAGCTCCGGAACCTGGGCCTTAGCACTCAGGTCTGCAGCTGGATCTTCAACTTCCTCACAGACAGGACCCAGGCTGTAAAAATAGGGGACAAGCTCTCCTCTACAATCACTGTGAGCACCGGTGCCCCACAAGGCTATGTACTCAGCCCCCTGCTGTACTCATTGTACACCCATGATTGTGTAGCCAAGTTTCCATCGAACTCAATATATAGGTTTGCTGATGACACAATTGTAGGCCGTATCTCGCGTAATGATGAGTTTGAGTACAGAGAGGAAGTTAAGAACCTGGTGGCATGGTGCGAAGACAATAACCTATCCCTCAACGTCAGGAAGACGAAGGAACTGGTTGTTGACTTCAGAAGGAGTAGCGGACCGTACAACCCAATTTACATCGGTGGTGCGCAAGTGGAACAGGTCAAAAGCTTTAAGTTCCTCGGGGTCAATATCACAAATGACCTGACTTGGTCCAACCAAGCAGAGTTCACTGCCAAGAAGGCCCACCAGCGCCTTTACTTCCTGAGAAAACTAAAGAAATTTGGCCTGTCCCCTAAAACCTTCACTAATTTTTATAGATGCACCATAGAAAGCATTCTTCTAGGGTGCATCACAACCTGGTATGTAAGTTGTCCTGTCCAAGACCGAAAGAAGCTGCAGAAGATCGTGAACACAGCACAGCACATCACACAAACCAATCTTCCGTCCTTGGACTCACTTTACACCGCACGCTGTCGAAGCAGTGCTGCCAGGATAATCAAGGACACAACCCACCCAGCCAACACACTTTTCGTCCCTCTTCCCTCCGGGAGAAGGCTCAGGAGCTTGAAGACTCATACAGTCAGATTTGGGAACAGCTTCTTTCCAACTGTGATAAGACTGCTGAACGGATCCTGACCCGGATCTGGGCCGTACCCTCCAAATATCCGGACCTGCCTCTCGTTTTTTTTTTGCACTACCTTACTTTCCATTTTTCTATTTTCTATGTATGATTTATAATTTAAATTTTTAATACTTACTAATTTTTACTATTTTTAATATTTAATATTTGTAATCAAGGGAGTGGGAAGCGCAGAATCAAATATCGCTGTGATGATTGTACGTACTAGTATCAATTGTTTGGCGACAATAAGGTATAAAGTATAACCTGAGGATGAAAGTTAAGAGAAAAGCTAAAGGAATATTAAGGAAACATAAGGGTTAGGGTTAGGGTTAAACCTAACAAAGCACTATAAAATTTATAGATACACTAAAACAAAAGCTTAGTGCATACAAAGCCAGACTAAATAGGTATATGAAATACATCAGATGAAGAAACAGAATTATTAGTTCAAAAACAATGAAAAACGTTTGTACAGTACATTGAAACTAAATTTGATGCACAAAATGTCACCAACCTACGACAGAATTACCAACAAACACAGAGATAATGAGCTTTTAGTCTAATATCTGATCAGGGAGACGCATAATCAAGAAGCAAGCTAGATTAGGGAGGAAAAAGGACACATTATAGAAGAAATGCAAATACCTGAAGTTACAATGGATATGTTAAAAGAGGTTATTAAAAATACCCACAAATGGAAAAGTACTGGCAGAGATAATATTCAGAATTATTTGTATAAAACATTTACTTGCCTTCATCCATACCTATTAATACATATCAACGATTTTCTTAAAAATCCTGAAAAGTGCCTGAATTTTTTTCAGAAGGTAAAACATAACTCTCATTTAAAGGGAAATCAAAAAATGATTCATCAAAATATTGCCCTATTACTTGTTTACAAGCTATATATAAAATTGTAATAAGCATCTCGCAGCTAATCACCACTCACTTAGATAATTACAATATACTTACAGAAGAGCAGAAAGGATGCTGTAAGGGTGTGAGCAGATGTAAAGAACAACTAATAATAAATTCCGTAATTCTAAATAAAGCCCTATGGGAAAAGCAGAAATCTTTCATGTTGTTATATTGACTATCAAAAAGCATTTGATTCTGTCCCACACTCATGGTTAATTGAAGTTCTTAATACTGTATATCAATGACACCCAATATTTGTGAAATTCCTTCAACATCTGATGAAGCATTAGCGTAGTATAATTACCCTATCTTTTAACAACCAAGCAAGAACAACCACCATTATCAAAATAAACCAAGTCATTTTTCAGGGCAACTCTCTAAGCCTACTATGGTTTTGTCTAGCATTAAACCCATTCTCTAATTTACTGAATCAGACGAAAATTAGGTATCAAATCGGAAACAACCAAAATGAATTATACCTTGACACACCTATGCATCGATGATTTGAAATTATATGTTCCTTCATCAATAAAGCTAAAGCAATTAATTCAAATAGTAGAACTATTTTCAAAAGATACAAACTTGAACTTCGGACTAGAAAAGTGCAGAACAATTAAAGGTGTCGGGCTAATAGAATACAAAACAGCAGCAGGATACTATACAACTGATGGATGAATGTGAAATATATGAGTATCTGGGATATAAACCAGCAAAGAAAATAGATCATAGTGTGATAAAGGGAAAACTTTCAACAGAATTTACTTAAAGGAAATTCTGCCAAACAGAGCAATATATAACAAAGGCAATAAATACTCTTGCTATACCCTTATTAACATATTCTTTTGGCATAATTTCTTGATCTAAAACTGATCTGGAAATTTAGAAACATAGAAAACCTACAGCATTTGGCCCACAATGCCGTGCCAAACATGTACTTAGTTTGGAAATTACCTACCTTACCCATAGCCCTCTATTTTACTAAGCTCCATGTACCTATCCAGGAGTCTCTTAAAAGGCCCTATTGTATTCGCCTACAAAGAAAAATAAGAACTGAAATGACAAACTTTTGAAAACATTATGTATTCTTGTACGTGCTTAGATTAACACTACCTAGGACAGTAAAAGGAATAACAGACATAAAAATTTACACAACAGTCAGATAAAACTTCTGAAGATATATTTTCACCAACGAAAACAGCATATGTAATTCTGATAAGAAGTACACACCACTAAACTTAAATGAAAGCACAATCCAGAAAAATGAAAACAAATACATAGAAGAAAAAATAATCAGTGGAAGAGCACGATCATCCATGGAAGACATCCCATGATCTGAGCAGACTAGATGTCAACAGGAAGCGTCAAATGCCTGGCTCAGAGTTGAAGACCTTTTCCCAGAAACATAAGGTTTCCTTGTGGCAATACAAGACGAGGTGATTAACAACAAAATAAACAAAGATGCTTAAAGACAAATTCAAGACAATAAATGCAGAAAATGCCAAGGGAAACCAGAAACAATCCAACACATTAGAGGATCCTGCAGCAGTTTAACTCTAACTGCTTACTTACACAGGCACAATCAAGTGGCAAACATTATTCACCAAAATCTTGTTTTAAAATATAAATTCATAAAAGAAACCATACCTTACTGTAAATACAAGCCCGATCCAGTTTTAGATTCAGAGTCCCACAAAATATATTACAACTTATATGTTATTACAGATAGGACAATCCATACTAACTGGATATAATAATACAGGATAAACAAGCAAGAACAACTTACTTAATAGATATAGCCATTCCAAAAACACAAAACACACAGAAATCAATAAGAGGGAAAAAACACCAGAAATATGCTGAATTAAAAGAGGAAATTGGAAGACTTTGAAAGATGACTTTGGAATATGTTCTGATAGTAATAACTACAATTGATATCATCCCAAAGTCACCACACAATAGAAATAAACAATTAGGGCTACACCTCAATATCTATGTAAATCTTCAGAAAGCCACAATGCTGAACACCACTAGAATAGTTGGAAAGTTCTTAGCAATTGAGAAACGAGTGTGCTTAGCTATGCCTGTACCTCAGGTTTTACCAGCCTGAGCTGAGAAAGAATAATAATAAATAAGCAATAGATTTTAAGGATATGAGATGAAGAGTCTTAAAAAAGTGGTTGTGAGAACAGTTCAGTGATGGGCATGTGAAGTTGTCTCCTCTGGTTCAAGAACCTGATGATTGAGGGGTAATAACTTGTTTCTGAACCTGGTGGTGCAGATCCTGAGGCTCCTGTAGCTTCTTCTTGATGGCAGCAGCAAGAAGAGAGCATGGCCTGGATGGTGGTGGGCCTTGATGATGGATGCCACTTTCCTGCTCAGTACTCCATGTAGATGTGCTCAATGGTGGGGAAGGCTTTACCCACAATGGATTGGACCATATCCACTTTCTGTTGTTGGCTTTTCTGTTCAAGGGCTTTGGTGTTTCCATACAAGGCCATAATGCAACAGCCAATATCCTCTCCTATAGCGACTCATCTGTAGAGGTTTGTTAGTTTTAGTTGACACGTCAAATCTTCGCAAACTTCTATGTAAGTAGAGGCGCTGCTTTGTTTACTTTGTAATGGCACTGCTGCTGGACAAGGACAGATCCTCTGAAATGAATACACCAAGAATTAAAATTGTTGACCCTCTCTATCTCTGATCCCCCAATGTGACCTTCATAAATCATGGACCTCTGGTTTCCTCTCCCCGAAATCAATAATCAGCTCCTTTGTCTTGCTGACATTGAGTGAGCAGTTATTGTGTGGCGCCACACAGATTTCCAATCTCAAACCTTTATGCAGATTCATTACCACCTTTGATTCACCGACAACAATGGTGTTGTCAGCAAATTTAAATATAGCATTGGAGGTGCGGTTAGCCTCACTTAGCCTAAATATAAAGCGAGTAGAGCAGGAGGCTAAGCACTCAGCCTTGTGGTGCACCTGTGCTGACAGAGATTGTAGAGGAGACGTTGTTGCCAATCTGAACTGATTGGAGTCTGTATGTGAGGAAACCAAGGATCTACGAGGGGTGATTAATAAGTTTGAGGCCTAAGGTAGAAGGAGTCAATTTTAGAAAACGTATCAGATTTATTTTTCAACATACTCCCCTCCTACATTTACACACTTAGTCCAGCGGTCGTGGAGCATACAGATCTTGGACCTCCAGAGAGTGTCCACAGCAGGGGTGATTGATAAGTTTGTAGCCTAAGGTAGAAGGAGGTGAGTTATACAGCTCTCGTTACATGCACATGCAGTTCAACTTTTTGAGTGATTATGCAGAAAGTTTGAAGTTAATAACCCAACAGGGGTGATTGATAAGTACGTGGCCTAAGGTAGAAGGAGATGAGTTATTAACTTCAAACTTTCTGCATGATCACTCAAAGAATTGAACTGCATGTGCATGTAACGAGAGCTGTATAACTCATCTCCTTATACCTTAGGCCACAAACTTATCAATCACCCCTGCTGTGGACGCTGTCTGGAGCTCCAATATCTGTATGCTCCACGACTGCTGGACTAAGTGTGTAAGTGTAGGAGGGGATTATGTTGAAAAATAAATCTGCTAGTTTTTCTAAAATTGACTCTTTCTACCTTTGTTGCACGGGGCAACTGAGGAGAACCACGAACTTATCAATCACCCCTCGTATTTGCACAAGGAAGTATAATTTGAGGTAGTATGACAGATTTCATAGTAGAACAGGCCAGTTCTGATACAAATGGAGAAGACAAACTATCTGGATTCATTGAAATTGATAAAATGTTCCAAAGGCTGCAGTATACAGATGAATATGTGGTGGTGTTTGTCAAGGTTTTGTTGGGCCTCCTCTGAACAGTTGAAGGCTACGGAAGAATGGTCAGAGTGAAAGTGTGATGGAGAACTGAAATGACAGGCAACTGGAAGTTCAGGGTCACCTGTGTGGACTGAACAAAGATGCTCTGCAAAATAACCACCTAATTTGAGAAAATGACATGAGTACCAAATGCAATACACTAGATCAGAAGAGGAACCATTAACTGATCTGAAAGGACTTAGCTTAAATCCCTGAATGGGAGGGTTTAAGAGAGAGACCAGATTTAAAAAAACAGGTATTACATTACTTGTGATTACATGGGAGAATGTCATAAGAAGTGAATCACTTGGTGGAGACAGAAGCTTGGACTAGGGAGTAAGGAAGAGGTAGTTCCTCAGAAAATGAAGAGGTGGAAGATGTGTCAGGTGATGCTACCTTGTTGAAGGTTATGGAAATTATAGAAGATGATGCATTGAATTGATAATGTAGGAGAACTTTATTCTTGTTCTGAAGAAGGGAAAAGTGACAGTGGAAGTGTGGGAAGTTGATGAAACTCGGTTGAGGGTTCCGACAGTAATTGTAGAGGGAAGCCCGTGGATAAAGAAAAGCAAAGAGTACTAAGAGGCATCTATCTAGGAAGTTTTGCCATTGCAGCAATTAAATGGAGATGCTTGAACTGAGAGAATGGAGTGAAGTTGCTGGTGAATGCAGCAGGCCTGGCAGCATCTCTAGGAAGAGGTACAGTTGACGTTTCGGGCTGAGACCCTTTGTCAGGACTAACTGAAAGAAGAGATAGTAAGAGATTTGAAAGTGGGAGGGGGAGGGGAGATCCGAAATGATAGGAGAAGACAGGAGGGGGAGGGATGGAGCCAAGACCTGGACAGTTGATAGGCCTCCTGTCCCATAAAAAAAATTGCCAGTCAACTGATAATCTCTCCTTGATAATTCAAACCCTCCAGTCACGTCTGCATCCTTGTGAACCTTTTCTTCACCTTCACTGGAATAATCACACCCTTCTGTTATATGTAATATAACCTTCTGTAATATGGTGAACAGAACTGCGCACAGTACTTCAAATGTGGCCTCACAACTTGAATTGAATTGACTTTATTTCTTACATCCTTCACATACGTGAGGAGTAAAAATCTTTACGTTACGTGTCCTTCTAAATGTGCAATGTGCAATCATAGTAATTTATAATAACTTATAATAAATAGAACAGTCAATGTAATATAGAGTACACTCAAATCAGCGTGAGTTCATCAGTCTGATGGCCTGGTGGAAGAAGCTGTCCCGGAGCCTGTTGGTCCTGGCTTTTATGCTGTGGTACCGCTTCCCAGATGGTAGCAGCTGGAATAGATTGTGGTTGGGATGGCTTGGGTCCCCAATGATCCTACGGGCCCTTTTTACACACCTGTCCTTATAAATATCCTGAATCATGGGAAGCTCACAATTACAGCTGTGCTGGGCTGTCTGCACCACTCTCTGCAGAGTCCTGCGATTAAGTGATGTACAGTTCTTATACCAGGCAGTGATGCAGTCAATCAGGGTGCTCTCAATTGTGCCCCTGTAGAAAGTTCTTAGGATGTGGGGACCCATACCAAACTTACTCAACCATCTGAAGTGAAAGAAATGTTGTTGTGCCTTTTTCACCACACAGCTGGTGTGTACAGACCATGAGGTCCTCAGTGATGTGGATGCCGAGGATCTTGAAGCTGTTTACCCTCTCAACCCCAGATCCATGGATATCAATAGGGATTAGCCCATCTCCATTCCTCCTGTAATCCATAGCCAGCTCCTTTGTTTTTGCGACATTGAGGGAGAGGTTGTTTTCTTGACACCACTGTTTCAGAGAGATGACTTCTTCCCTGTAGGCCACCTCGTTATTGTTTGAGCTAAGGCCAATCAATGTAGTGTTGTCATCAAATTTAATTAGCAGATTGGAGCTGTGGCTGGTGACACAGTCATGGGTATACAGGGAGCAAAGGAGGGGACTCAGTACACAGCCCTGAGGGGCTCCTGTATTGAGAGTCAGAGGGTTGGAGGTGAGGGAGCTCACTCTTACAACCTGCTGGCGATATGACAGCTGCAGCAAGATGTCAAATTCCTGTACTCAATGCTCTACCAATGAAGTCTTCTTTGTTACTTTGTCTTCAGAGTCACCATTTTCAGGGAACTATGTACTTGCACCCCAAAATCTCTGTTCTACAACATCCCTAAGTCCCTGCCATTCACTGTGTATGTCCTGCCCTGGTTTGACTTGCCAAAATGCATCGCTTCACATTTGTCTAAGTTACATCGGCTGTTCTTTTGCCCACTTTCCTAGTTGATCTAAATCTTGTTGTAACTTGAGGCAACTTTCTTCATTGTTCACCACGCCAACAATTTTGGTTTCACCTATATTCTTATTCAAATTGTTAAGATACAGCTGCAAGAGAGTCAGTACAGTTCCTTGTGGAATACCACTGGTCATGGGTCTCCAGTCTGGAAAACAGCCTACCACTACCAACCTCTGACACTTCCCACCAAACAGATTTTGTATCCGACTGACAAGCTCACCCTAGATCCCCAGTGATCTTACCTTATAGACCAGCCTACCAGCGGGACTTTGTCAAAGGTCTTGCTAAAGTTCATGTAGATAACATCTACTGTCCTTCCCTCATCAGTCCTCTTAGTCACCTCTTCAGAAGCTCAGTTGAAGTTGTTAATACAGTATTCTTTGTGCCAAGCCATGCAGTCTATCCAAATGAAGATATATCCTGTCTTGTAGAATCCTCTCCAGTAACTTTCCCTCCACTGATGTTAGGCTAACTGGCCTGTAATTCTTCTTACGTTTCTTCTTAAAAGCACAACATTTGGGCTTTTGGCACCTCAGATACAGCTAAAGAAGATAAAAATAAAATCTCTGCCAAAGCCCTATCATTTTATGTCGCTGCTTCCCACAACACCATACGATACACTCCGACAGGCCATGATTATATATCCTCCTTCATGCACCACAACACTACTAACACCTCCTCTATTGTAATGTTGATATATTGTAGACCATCACTGTTCTCTTCCCTGAACACATTCCATGACCTTCTCCCCTGTAAATGCAGATGAAAAGTATTCAATTATGATCTTATCCATCTCCTGTGGATCCATATTGTTTCTTAATATGTATATACCTATAGAATCTTAAGCATTTTCCTTTACCTTATCTGTCAAAGATATTCCCCATTTTGCTCTGTTGATTTCCTTCTTAAATGTACAGTATCTTTATACTATCAGGGGATTTGTTTGATTGCATTTTTCCATACCTAATATTCGCCTCCTTTCTCCATACCAGACCCTCAATATCCTCTGTCAGCAGGATCCCTTACTGTTGCCAGCCTTTCCCATAACTCCAACAGCGACATGTTGGCCTTGAACTCACTATGTCTCAGATCAAAAGACTCCCACATGCTAGCAGCTAACAGCATCTCCCAGTCAATTCTTGAAAGTCCTTGACTAAAGCTAAAAATTAGCCTTCTATTAGTTTAAACCTTCCCAAGTAGTTCTGGCAAATCTTCCCACCAGGAATTTGGTCCCCTTCCAGTTCAGATACAATCCAGCCCTCTTGTCTTTTCTGAGCCAAAAAGGATCACAATGGTACAAGAATCTGAATCCCTTCCTCCTGCACTAACTCCTCAGCCATTTATTCTGAGGTATCAATTTCTTCCTATTCCTACCCTCATTTATGAGTAATCCAAGGATTGCAATCCTTGAGGTCTGATTTTAACCTCTTTCTAACTCCCTATATTCACCATGCTATATCTACCATGCTAGCAGCATCATGGATGCTCCTGGGGTACTCTGAGTGCAGTTCCTGCCATTCAATGTGATCAGTACAGCTCAATACACTTCCCTCAGTATAGACACCAGGAACACTTATCTCTCTGATTCTGTGGGAGGACTACATGCTCTCCATATCTAAGACCATTAAGATTACAGAGGAAAGTAAAATATCTTACTCATCTTAGCTTCCTAAGCATGCTTAGCCTTTTCTCCAAACCCTCAGCATTTTGATGGTATGAAAATATTGGAATCCATAATGGAGTATATAATAACGGAACACATAACAAATAATGTAATTAAGAATTCCTTTATGAAAGAAATTTATGTTTGACTAATTGGTTGTAGTTCTGTGTATCCTATGGTGTTGTGGGAAGCAAGTGACAGAAATTGATAGGGTTTCGGCAGAGAGTGGTGGGTGTGTGGAATGCACTGCCATGATGATGGTTGAGGCGGATACAATAGGCTTTTTTAAGAGACTCTTAGATAGGTACATGGAGCTTAGAAAAGTAGAGGATGATGTGGTAGGGAAATTCTGGGCAGTTTCTAGAGTAGGTTACATGGTCAGCACAACATTGTGGGCCGAAGGGCCTGCAATGTGCTGTAAATTTCTATGTTGCATGTTCTACCTAGACCACACTATAACAGATCCATTTTAGCTTCAGCTGATAATAAATCCTCACATTCATATACTTAGTCCTTTGTTTCACCAGTTTCTGAGTCATCTCTCAATATAAGCAGTACTCTGCTTAGGATAGTTAAGTATCAAAAGTTGGAATTCATCTTTCTGTTCCTGAAGAATAAACACATATTATGTGTGGCATGTCATTATTCCTGTCGAAAGCCATATGCACGTGTCACGTCTTCATGTTCCCAGAAAACAATTTTCTTCTCAGAGGTAGTTTCCCTTTGCCCGTGGAGAGGAGCAATTTGCTCACAGGTGGCAGTGATTAGAGTTCTAATAAAACCTCTGTGAAACTACATAGAGGCGGTAAGACATGGTGGTTGATATTTGCATACTAATGGGAGCTGCCATCTGATCCAGAAATAGTTGTGTGAAGAGATTGAAACTAACCTCTCACAGAAAGATGCACGTTATGACAGTGAAAATAATGCTCTCCTGCATTCCCACAAGCATGAGATGAGAGAAATAGACTCCTACATTTAGTCATGCAGACCTGGTAAAGCACCAAACATCATTGCATGCGCACCAGCTTAATACGAAACCCCCCCCCCCAGATCAAAGTGGATATGTGGAACTCATCTGCAGCAAGAGCCCAGAGAAAATACTTTTGCTAAAATGCTATTAGAATGTGGAAATAACTATCAGAAAGTCTGTGATGGAAAACAAAGATGCATTTAAGGGCAAGCTAAATCATAACATGAGGGAGCAATAAATGGAGAAATGAACTCTTAGGGTGAGATAGGTTAAGATGAGAGAAGCCCTCAGACACAATAAAGCTTATACACATCCATTGTACTGACTTTTTTTCTTTTACTGTAGATCCCATGCAGCTCTATGGTTATCAAAGACTCATTGATGTAGTCTTTAGTTAATAGAATGTTAGAGGGTGAAGAACTGATCAGGACACAAAAACAAAACTCCTTCCCCATTTTAAAGACATAATTGTTCATACAGCCAGTATTGATTATAATCAAAAGGAGCAGCAGGATGTGTACAGAAATGCAACATTTATTTTAACACAATAGGTAAGTAAATTTGCTGGTTTGTGAGTGCTGGAAGCAATTAGTGGAAATTCACTTGAATCAGAATGCTGCAAGCGGAAATTATTACATGACTGGAAACATTCAAAGTAAATTTATTATAAAAGTACATATATTTCACCACCAACCATTAGATTCATTTTTTGTGGGCATACTTAATAAATCTATAGCAGAATAACAACCATAATAGAATCAATGAAAGGCTGCACCAACTTGGGTGTTCAATCAGTGTGCTAAAGACAGCAAATGGTGCAAGTATAAAAAGAAAGAAATAATAATAAATAAATAAATATTTGAGAACCTGAGATGAAGAGTCTTTGAAAGTGAGTCAATAGGTCGAGGGAACAGTTCAATGATGGGGAAAGTGCAATTGAGTAAAGTTATCCCCTTTGGTTCAAAAGCCTGATGGTTGAGGGGTAATAACTGTTCCTGAACCTGGTGGTGTGAGTCCTAAGGCTCCTGTACCTTTTCCCTGATTGCAACAGCAAGAAGAGAGCATGATCTGGTTGGTGGAGGTCCCTGATGATGGATACTGTTTTCCTGTAACAATGCTTCATGTAGATGTGCTCAATGGCGGGAAGGGCTTTACCCAAAATAGACTGGGCTGGATCCACTACTCTTTGTAAAATTTTCTGTTGAAGAGCATTGGTGTTTCCATACCAGGCTGTAATGCAGCCATCAATATACTCTCCACTACACATCTATAAAAGTTAGTCAAATTTTTAGATGGCATACAAAATCAACACAAACTTCTTAGAAAGTAGAGGTGCTATCGTGCCTGCTTTGTGATGGCACTTACATGCTGGTCCTAGGACAAATCCTCTGATATGATAACACCAAGAAATTTAAAGTTATCGATCCTTTCACCTTCTATCCCCAAAGGAGTATCGGCTCATGGACCTCTGGTTTCTTCCCCCATAGTCAATACAGCTCTTTAGTTTTGCTGATGTTGAGTGAGACATTCTTGTTGTGGCACCATTTAACCAGATTGTCAAATTCCCTCCTATATGCCAATTCCTCACTAACTTTGATTGGCCAGCAACAGTGGTATCGTCAGCAAACTTAAATATGGCATTGAAACTGTACTTAGCCACAAATCATAAGTATAAAGTGAGTAGCGCAGGGGTACTAAGCACATAAATGGACCTTTGCTAATCCTGACTATGGAGGAGATGTTGCCAATACCATTGTAGCTTCAGCTGAAAGACTCTCACGTACATATATTTAGTCCTGTCTTTATTCCTTTCATATATTTTGTCCTTTATTGGTGTTGTAGTTGTACTGAGATAACTTTGACAGTTCTGGAGGACAAGTGCTATTGCTGCAATGTTGTCAGTATCCATTGCCTTTGTTGTATCCAATGCTTGATATTACTTGGAGTGAATTGAATTGGCTGAAAACTAGCATGATGATTTTGGGCTCACTCAAACTTCTAGCTCCCTCATTGTTGAGAATGTTCCTCTTCCTCCAGTAATCTGGATGTGGCCAGATTGCAGAGCTTAGATTTGATCCAACGATCTGCTGGATGAATTTAACAGGTTGAGCAGTATCTGTGGGAGGAAAGGAGTTGTCAACATTTGGGTGAAAACTCTGTATCTCAGGAACAACACAAGGTTAATGGGTCAACCTTCATCTATAACTACAGACGTCTTATATGTAATAGTATTAAACAAGTGAAAGAGGGAAAGAAAAGTATAGTGGAGGGCTAGACAGCCTTCCTTGAAACTGACCATTCAACTTTAAAGGCAACACCCCAGGTCAAAAATACATACTTTAAAATATTTTGTCAGGGGAAAATATTTCCTGTTCCCAAACTCAGAAAGCTACACACATTTCTTGCCTGTCTGTCCTCAAAAACCACAGTCTTTTATAGCAACAACTTTGCTTGAAAATCCCTCAGGTTCACACAAATGTGACTGACTCTTTTGAGAGTAAAATCTGGAAGAGATGCTCAACCAAATGACAGAAATACAAATAATTTTACAGACCTACATGCATAAAGCAGCTTTTTAAAAAAGGATGTTAGATCTAGCTGAAGACCTAGAGTCAGGCAGGTAGATGGACTCAACAGTGGTGCCCAGGCCCAATGAGTGTCAAGGAACAGGGAGGTGGTGGAGAGAGTTCTGTTCTGCTCTATAGCCTTTTTAGCATTCTCTAGTTAATCAGTGGAAACTGGATGATGATATTTCTGTGAGGAGTCATAGCTGTCTCGGGAGTTTGTGGTACTGCTGTGAAGACATCTGTTTCTGGAATGATTGGCATCCTACATCAGTTTTGAACAAGTCAGGCAATTTTTCAGATATTGGAGAACCTAAGGAGTATACGAATAAAACAGCACTGGAAAGTATTTTTAGAATTGAAGTAGGTATACAGTTTTGGAGAAAATTGAGCCCATGATTGTTGCTTTGACTGTTTGCTAGCATTGATACAGCCAAGAAGACAGTTTGAAAGACCATTTGTTTGTAATACAATCCTGTTGAGTTTCCTACAAAGAAAACCAAACGGATTTTAGTAACGCAAACACGAGGAAAGTGCTTTCTTATGTAGTCACATTTTATACCGACCCAACATTTTGAAAAAGGTAATGGTTGAATAATTGCCAGGATCATTTAACTTTGATTGCATAATGCTACACGCCACCTTCACTCTCATTACAACTGCTGTATTACAGAAATGGCTGATATGGTTATCTCAGACAGAGTAGATTATTAACTGATTCATTGGTTGTGGTTTTACATGAGTGAGTATAAATAAGTGTTCTATGCATGGAAACTAATGCTTGCAAATTCCAAATAACTCAAGTGATTGAACTAATTGTTTTGTTTGTGATAACCACCTACATGTTAAAAGGTTCATTTAATTTTAAAGTATACAACTTTGAAATTCTTCTTTTCCAGATGGCTATGAAACCAAGAAAGAAAAGGATGGCTGCACAATCAACAACCCCAAAATCCCCCCTCATCGCACAAAAAAATGGGCAAAAATGGAACAGGCACATTGACCCCCAAATACCCCTTCCCCGCACACAAAAAATTAGAAAGATCGGGCGAAAAACATAGAACGTAAGAAACTATAAAACTAACAAAAGTCCATATCCAATATGCAGAAAACCAGGGTAACGTTCTCCAGGCACAGTTGCAACCTCTCCCCTTTCTGGCAGCAGAGCGATCCCACCAGCAATCGAAAGGCAATCTCCCCTCTCTGGCAGCTGAGTGATCCCACCAGCGATCAAAAGGTAGTCTCACTTCTCCAGTAGCAGAGCGATTCCATCAGCGATCAATAGGCAGGCAGCCAGCACTCACCTTCCGCATTGGCCTCGATGTTTCAATCTCCCTTGTTGCTTTAATCAGCAAACAACAGAAGGTTTAATTGGCAAAATGGAGTCGACCATCCCCATCCCACAGCCTTTGCCTCCCAGAATCCTCTCGGAGACTGCAGAGCACTGAAACACCCAAATGATCTTCAAACTGCAAATCACAGTCTCCCACAGTTCCAGAATCACATTGAAGATGAAAAGCAAATGTAAAAGGCATATAGGACATGTCATATGCAAAGAGCTTGACATTTACATTCATTCATGGCTCTGTCTAAGTAGACAATGGATGCGCCTGTTCCGGGACGCAGACTTGGGCGATAAATATGGAGATCCTGGGCTGCCCAGACATTAAGATCCCCTTCTCAGCCTCGCGGATGTGGTCCAAAGGAATGTGAAGCAGTACATTTGGCATCAGCTTGGCTGCAGGAGCTGCTGGGAAATGACGTGATATGTCATCCAACTGCCTTAGGGGCTCCACTCTAGATTTGTGTAGGGTTTACTCCCTTGCCTTCTCCTCTCCCAAAGATACCCACAAGGCAGTGGGATCCGTAACCCTGGATAGGGGCCCATACTGGGTACCGTCAGCCGGAGCCAGCTGAGCCCGGGACTTGCATTACATTAGTGTCAGTAATATTAATGTAGCACAAAACTGAGCAAATACTAATAAGATGATGGTTCCTAACCAGATTGTTTGCAAGTTAACTGTAGATAGCAATGACAGCTAACAGAAGTGTTTCATATGAATTCCCACCTGATTCATGTGGACAACATCTGTTTTGCTTCTCCTTCAATAGGAACAAAGGATTATTCAACAAAGATAGCTGGCAGTTAAAATGAAAATGTGAGACAAACAGAGAGAAAATATTTCCCTTCTATAGCATTTTTGGCTTTAATATACATAAACGAACCCAATCTGAATACCAAAAACATTACTTTTGTTTCCTTCATTGTTTCAACAACTATATCCTGGTTATAGCCAGATTAATTAAGTGATTTGGCTGATTTAGGAGCTAGTTCAATGCTTTTTTAACTATTTATTGTATTGATGTTTTATTTATTTTATTTTTATTTAGAAATACAGAGTGGAATAGACCCTTCCAACCTTTGAGCTGCACCTCCTAGCAACCTAACCTGACCATGGGACAATTGACAATGACCAATTAACCTTCTCAGTATGTCTTTGGACAGTGGGAGGAAATTGGAGGACCCGGAGACACTCATGAATTCCACAGAGACTCCTTACAGAGGACGCCGGGAATGAACTCCAAATTCCGACACCCTGAACTGTAGTTATGTCACGCTAGCTGCTATACTACCATGGCACTTCATGCTATACAGGGCTTTGTGTCAATTAGTTCTCCTGGTAAAGATTGGATAATGCTTCAACATAATGAGATCAATAAAATTAATTAACAAGTGTACAAAATCATCAGTGTTAGCATATAATGAGTGCCGCATATTAAGAGGAAACTCTGCTCGATTTATACATAAGAATCAGGAGTTCACTTTCAAAAGAATCTTCCATCAGGTGTAGAATTGTATGAAGCTGTAACTTTGTAAGGGTTAGCCGGTAACATTTGTTCATAATATACTTGACCTTTAAATACACTACGTGTATGACATTGGTGTATTTTTTGCATTGGGTTAATGTCAAAAGTACATTGTAATACTAGCTTAACAATACAATATTTTTTATATCAAAATAAACTTCACCCCTGAAGAAGATGGTGGAGTTTGTCATCGAAGTATCGGTTATAATTGATACCTGCACCTGGCTTGAAGCTCAAGAAGAGTTTATTCAAAATAAGCTTTATTCATAATCAAAAAAAAGAATAAACCACAGAACACCTTTTCATTCTTGCATTTATAGTCAATGCGTTAAGTAGTGGTTTATTACATTCCTTAAAATCAATAGGACTGTTGCCACTCATGTGACCCCACCCTGGGGAGGTACATTATCATAATAATTGAGGGGCTTCCTCACCCATCATGGCTCCTCCCTGTCCAGCAGCAGAAGAACCCTTAACTGTGATCCTTCCCCACTGAGCTGCATCAAGCACCAGTGCATTCCAAAGGGTGTCTTTCACCAAGTTGATGATATGCCAGCGGTACTTGATGTCCATCTCTGTGTGTACATGGGAACAGCCATAGATCAGAGAGTCCTTTGTCATGCTGTTGCTCATGATGAATCATGAGACAGGCATTTGCATCTTTCTTCACACCTTTTTCACAAATCAATCTGCAAAGAGGTGAGCTACTGTCTTGTCCCCGCTACAGTAATCCCACAGGCAGCACGCAGTGGTAGTGATGGTCCAGACACACAGGAAGGGTCTGACTCAGAGAGTCTCTCTCTCTCTCTCTCCCCCCCCCTCCCCCATCCCCACAAGCCAGGCAAGGTCCTGGTGCATGTTGGTGAGATCTGGTGATGAGGCATTCTGCCAGATGGTCTGGACTGTCTGTTTAGGGAAGCATCCCGCTGTGTCCATTGAGTTCTTCTCCTATAGTGCCTGCAGAACATTCTGTGCTGTCTACTGCCCGATGGACATGTGGTCAAAGGTGTTGATCTGGAAGAACTTTCCCATGAGGGACTGGTAATCCTGTGACATTCAGCTGATGAGGACTTTGTGCAGCAATGGGGCTGGATTCATCCTTTGCAATACCGGGGACAAGATAGAACCTTGGCAGGTAGTAGTACTTGGTGCTCACTTACTTAGGTTCCACACAGAGAGCCTGATGTAGCCACATGCGAAGGAGGTCATCAGGGTGTTTTTATTCCCATTGTCCAGGGACGTGCATTGTGACCAATCTGACACTCTCCATCTTGTATTCCCAGGTGAACCTGAAAACAGCTCTGGTGATTTCCAAGCCAGAGAAGTGTGAATAGGCCACACCTGCACCAGGTATAGCAACCCTGAGTGCACCTCACACCTGATGACCAGGTTCTCCCCAGCTACCATAGGGAGACTGTCATGCCCACAGTCTCAATTTCTGGTTTACCTTCCTAATCTGCTCCAGCCAATTCTTGTTGCATGCCTCCCTCTTCAAACCAAATCCCTAGCACTTTCACGTAATCTGGAAAGAGTATGGCCTCAATCTTCATGAAGTTAACTTTGGCTCCTGACGCCAACCCGAACTGGTTGTGGATACTGATCAATCTGCAAACTAACTAGCAGAAGATGGTGACGTCATTCACGTACAGGGAGGTTTTCACCTGGGTTGCTCCACTGCCCACCAATGTCACCTCTCTTACACTCTCATCTTTCCTGACAGTTTCAGCAAAGGGTTCCATACAGCACATGAACAAGACAGGGAAGAGTGGGCAGCCCTGCCTGACTTCAGATTTGATGGGGAAACTACTTGTTTCCCACCCATTGATTTGGACTGCACTATGGAGGTCTGTGTAGAGCAGTAGATCCAGTTCCTCTCCAGATTGGTGCTTCCTCTGCTTGCATCATCAATTTGCCATGCTTGCTTCATCCTCTAATGAAGAAAGGTTGTTGGCATCTGTCTGTTGCCCTACCCTGTTTTTCCCATTCCTTTTGCACATGGCAGCCCATTGTCTCTTGGGTGGTGTCTTCTGGGAATTCACCACCCACAATTCTATTCTTCCTCTTGTCCCTTTGCCGTCCCCTCTTCCATTAACTCCTCCTGATCTTGTGAAGTCACCTGAGGCCTTCCAGCTGGTGGTGGGAGCTCAAGGCGATTAGCCTTTCCTCAGTAACAGTCTCTGTTTTAGTCTAGGTCCTGGCCTCTGTGCTGGTGGTGGGCGCGTCGGCATTTGTCTGGGCATTATCAGTGCTAGCAATCGTTCTTATTGCCTGAGTGTAGATACCAGCATGTTTTGGGCAGGCCTCGTAGAGGTGGCCTGCTCCCCACACATGTTGCAGCATTTGTTTTCCCTGCAGTCCTTTGTCTAATGGAGTTCCTGCTTGCAACTCTTGCAGATGACTGCACTGCATTGGGCTGGCACTTGTTCAGGCGCTGCAGTTATGGCACAGTCTAGGTTGACTGGCATGCACCATGTAACCACAGTTCTCTCAGATGGCAAATACTGAGGGAAGGTGGGTGATGGCACCATTTTCATCCACTCTAAGCTTGATCTTTGCTTCTTTTTCAGATCCTAGGTCCTCCCATCGATGTGCTGGTAGCTGCAGCCATTCTGACTGGGCGTTGATTGCAGGAAAGGGGAGTTAGATTGGTTTTCCAATTAGCATGAGGATCCATCCCTTTGTTAGCAAGTTAAGCTTTTATCTGTGTTTGATCACAATGAGACTCTCTTGTCTTCTGTCCTGAATGTAGACATCTGCAGAGATCCACCATAAGTCGGTCCCCACAGAAATTGCTTTTCATCTCAGCCTAAAGGCCTAAAAGCAATCAGTACAATATCCAACAAGGTAAAATCTACAATGAAATTCTTAAGAGCTATGGCCCCTTCACCTTTGTATCTGCCCCCTTTTGGAATTGGCATTTTGCTATTTGGTGTTGTATCTGTCAATGTGTCTAACACTGAAAAAAACACGGGTGGAGCAAGTGTAGATCTAATAAATTTGCCAGACCTAAGAGACTTCATGTCCCTAGCTATTAAAATAGTTGAATGATGATCAATTGCATCTCCCCTCCCTCATTGCCCAACATCAAACCCACACCAAATTTGAGAGCAGTGCCAATGGGCAGTGTAACTGCAGCTACCAGACACAGAGTACAATATGTTGTTCCCAGTTTGGTGCTGCAAGACAGTGAAAAGTTCTCGACATATGTAGATGATGTTGCTGAAATTCAATTTTTTTTTCATTTACGGATGACATTGTTAAAGGGATTTTCTGTAAGAAAATAACCCCAACAATGTGAGTAGCTGAATAGTTAAATTTTGGGTTGAAATAAATGATACTTAACTGGCTTAATTTCTGAATTTTTTATTAATATGGCTCTGTTGACCCACTTATTACCCATCTTTTACACTTGCCTAAACTACGACAAATGTTTTCTCAGAATTAGTGAAGCTTCCTGGCTTTGCTCATTATAGCTACATCTGTCTACATAGGAGTTCACATACAACCGTGAACAATTTCATTATGCGTTTGTAGCTATTGAATATTATTAGCTGATGAGGTGCATCATCACATTACACATATTTGTATACATAGCAGCTGTGGAAAAACTATTTGGCATTCAGGACTGACACTTCCAAAGGAGAGTGCTCCAAATATCTAGCAAAATACAGAGAGGGTACATGCCTTGTGCAGCATCCAGAGGATAGCCAGATGTAGAAAAAAAATGGCAAATCAAGGAAAGCCACCAGAATGAAACTACAATTGTTACAAGCAATTGGAATTGGTTTATTATTGTCACATATGCTGAGGTACAATGAAAAGCTTGTCTTGCAAACTGTTCATACAGATCAAATCATTACACAGTGCATTGTGATAATACAAACAACATACGAAGAACAGGGTTAATGGTAAGGCACTGAGGAGTGCAGTGGAACAGAGGGATCTGGGAATACAGATACAGAATTCCCTAAAAGTGGTGTCACAGGTAGATAGGGTCGTAAAGCGAGCTTTTGGTTCATTGGCCTTTATTAATCAAAGTATTGAGTATAAGAGCTGGAATGTTAAGATAAGGTTGTATAAGGCATTGGTGAGGCTGAATCTGGAGTATTGTGTTCAGTTTTGGTCACCAAATTACAGGAAGGATATAAATAAGGTTGAAAGAGCGCAGAGAAGGTTTACAAGGATGTTGCCGGGACTTGAGAAACTCAGTTACAGAGAAATGTTGAATAGGTTAGGACTTTATTCCCTGGAGCGTAGAAGAATGAGGGGAGATTTGATGGAGGTATATAAAATTATGATGGGTATAGATAGAGTGAATGCAAGCAGGCTTTTTCCACTGAGGCAAGGGGAGAAAAAAACCAGAGGACGTGGGTTAAGGGTGAGGGGGGAAAAGTTTAAAGGGAACATTATGGGGGGCTTCTTCACACAGAGAGTGGTGGGAGTATGGAATGAGATGCCAGACGAGGTGGTAAATGTGGGTTCTTTTTTAACATTTAAGAATAAGTTGGATAGATACATGGATGGGAGGTGTATGGAGGGATATGGTCCATGTGCAGGTCAGTGGGACTAGGCAGAAAATGGTTCGGCACAGCCAAGAAGGGTCAAAAGGCCTGTTTCTGTGCTGTAGTTTTTCTATGGTTCTATGGTTCTAACAGCACAGGTGGACAATAAGGTACAATCGTAACAAGGTCGATTGTGAGGTCAAGAGTCCATGTTATTACACTAAGGAATTATTCAATAGTCTTATAACAGCAGAGTAGAAGCTGTCCTTGAGCCTGGTGGTATGTACTTGCAGACTTTTGTATCTTCTGCCCAATGGAACATAGAAGAAAAAGGAACATCTGGGATGGGTAAGGTCTGTGATAATGCTGTCGACCTTACTGAAGCAGTGAAAAGTGTTGATAAAGTCAATGGAGGGGAGGCTGGTTTCCCTAATGTGTTGAACTGTGTCCACGCTTCTCTGTAGTTCCTCGTAGACGCAGACAGAGCAGTTGCTGTACCAAGCCATGATGCATCCAGATAAGATGATTGCTACCACAAACAAGAGAAAATCTGCAGATGCTGGAAATCCAAGCCACACATACAAAATGCTGAAGGAACTTAGCAGGCCAGGCAGCATCTATGGAAAAGAGTACAGTGGATGTTTGGGGCCGAGACCCTTCAGCAGGACTCCTGTGGTCCTGCTTCCTATGGTGCATCGATAAAAATGGATAAGGGTCGTCAGGACATGCCAAATTTCTGTAGTCCCCTGAGGAAGTAGCAGTACTGGTGAGCTTTACAACCATTGTAAAACTACCAGAGATACCAAGAGACAGTACTAGTCAAAGAACAAATCCCAAACCTGTCGGCAATTGTGGCAGGGCTTACGTGCTATAATGAGCTACAAAACAAAGTTAGGCAGCATCACCAACAATAGAACATCCCTTCCCAATGAGTTTAATGCACTCTATGCATATTTTGAACAGAAGGAAATTGTAATGTCACCACATACCCCAACAATCTCCAGTGCACCCCAACCCACCATAATGGATGTAAGATCAATCTTCCAGACAGTGAACCTGTGGAAAGCATTTGGCCTGGATAACGCCCCTGACCCTGTCCTTAGATTCTGTGAAGATCAACTTGCAGGGGTATTTGCAGACATTTATAATCTCTCCCTGCTTCAATGTATGGCATCCATCTGCTTTAAGAAGACCACTATCATCCCAGTACCTAAATAACATGATAATGTGCCTTAACAACCACCATCCAATGACTTATACCATCATAAAGTGCTCATAATGATCTTGCACTTTATTGTTTAACTGCACTACACTTTCTCTGTAGTTGTTACACTTCATTCTGCATTCTGTTATTGTTTTACCTTGTTCAAACTGTTCAAGGTACTGTCCCAGCAGCTCACAAAACTATCAGGTATACAGTACATCTTCTGAACTGCTATCACTGCAGTCTGCAGCCTGTAATTCCTCTTTAAGGAATGTACTTTTGTCCTGTCTAAGCACACTAACAATTTTACGATCTCCTGAAGGACTCAGCAAAGTTGACCCTCAGGATTGCAGGTGTGGCACCTTGAAGGTCACTCATCACCAGAAGGGCAAACTTCAAGCCAGACTAAAGTGACAGGGTACGTGACTACCTGTCCCTAACATAATGCAGGCTAACGTACAGTCATTGAGAGCAAGATAGAGGACCTAGGGCAAGATTGCTGTATTGGAGGGAAATGAGGCAATGCTGTATTCTCTGTTTCGCTGAGACTTGGCTCACCCCTGACACTTCAGACATATTGCTTCACCTTAAGAGATGAAGCAAATTGCAGGAAGAGGTGGTGGAGTGTGCTTCATGACAAACTCAGTGTGATGCTTAGATGTAGCAGCCTTGTCTCACTCTTGTTCTTCCGACCCGAAACATCTAAATGATTAAGTGCCAACCATTCTACTTACTGAGAATTTTCGACCATGATCCTGACTGCAATTTACATAGTGCCAAAGACAGATGTGAAGCAAGCACTCGATGTATTGAGTGGCACAATAAGCAAATGAGAAACAGCCTATCCTGTCTTATTTTACATACTTGCTGGGGACTTCAGTCAGGTTAGCTTGAAGCCAAGTCTGTCCAATTATCATGAGCCACAGAGAACCCAACACACTTGACCACTACTACACTACCATCAACAATAGCTACCGCTCTATCCCTTAAATCTGATCAATTGACTGTCGTCCCCCTGCCTGTACATAAGCAGAGGCTAAATAGCAAGGCACCAGAGATTAGGGCAACAAAGAGGAAGTTAAGGGGGGCAGAAGAGCAGCTATGGGATTATGTTGAGTTGGTGGACTAGGCTATATTCAAGGACTCATCAGGGGACCTGAATGAATATGTTATGGTCGTCACGGGCTTTATAAAGACATTCATGAATAAGTGTGTCCCCAGAAAATCATTCAGAGTCTTCCTCAACCAGAAGCCCTGGATGATCCAAGAAATCCTCAATCTGCAGAGGGCCAGATCTGCGGCATTCAGGTCTGGGTATCAAGGAAAGTACAAGAGGTGCAAAGTGGCAACTCTGGATCAAACTTGAATCACAGATGATGCTCAGAATCTGGTGCAGGGCTTGAATGTCATCACAAAGAAAAATCAGGCAGCAGGCATGACAACAAAGTTTAACTTCCAGATGAGCTCAGTGCCTTTTAAGCTCGCATGGACCAACAAAACATGGAGGCACCTTCATGAACTCCCACAGCCCCTGAAGACCCTGTGATTTCATTCTCTGATGCCAATGTGAGAGCATCTTTTAGGAAGGTGAACCCACGGAAAATATCTGGTCCAGGTGGTGCACTTGGCTGAGTACTAAAGACCTGTGCTAACCAACTAGCTGGAGTGTTTACTGATATCTTCAACCTCTTACTTCAGTGGTCTGTTAAATTCAAACAGGTTTCAAATACATCTGTGCTCAAGAGGAACATGGTAACCTGCCTTAATGACTATTGTCCAGAAGCACATACATCCACTGTGAAGAAGTGCTTTGAGTGGTTGGACATGAAGCATATCAAATCCTGCCTGTGAAATGACTTGGATCTGTTTCAATTTGCATACCATCACAACAGGTCAACAGCTGATGATATTTCATTGGACTTTCACTCAGCTCAGGAACATCTGGACAGTAAAGATACATACATTAAGATGTTTTTCATTGACTACAGCTCAGCATTCAACATTGACACCCTCTTGAAACTAATCACCAAGTTCCAAGACCTAGGTCTTGGTACCTTCTTGTGCAACTGGCTACTCAATTTTCTCACTTTCATACTCCAGTCAGTATGGAATTGGCAACAACATCTCCTCCATAGTCAGCATTAGCAAGATGCATTTTATACTTATGATTTATGGCTAAGTACAGTTTCAATTTCCATATTTAAGTTTGCTGACAACACCACTGTTGCTGGTCAAATCAAAGGTAGTGAAGAATTGGCATAGAGGAGGGAGATTGACAATCTGGTTGAATGGTGCAAAACTAAAGAGCTGTATTGACTACTGGGGTAAGATGCTAGGGGTCCATGAGCCAGTCCTCATTAGGGGATGGGAGGTGGATAGGATTGATAAATTTAAATTCCTTGGTGTTGTCATATCAGAAGATCTGTCCTAGGCCCAGCAAGTAAGTGCCATCACAAAGCAGGCACCTCTACTTTCTAAGAAGTTTGTGCAGATTCAGCATGTGGTCTAAAACTTTGAGAAACGTCTGCAGATGCACAGTGGAGAGTGTCCTGATTAGTTGTGTCACAGTCTGGTAGGGAAACACTGGTGCCCAAGAATGACAAAATCCTACTGAAGGTGGATCACAGTCAAAGACCTCCTCACAATTTAGTTCATCTACAAGGAGTGCTGCCAGAAGAAAAACAGCATCCACCATCAAGGGCTCTCACCATACAGGCCATACTCTATTCTCGCAGTTGTCATCAGGATGGAGGTACAGGAGCCTTAAGTACATTACCACCAGGATCAGCAACAGTTATTACTCTTCAACCAGCAAGCTCCTGAACCAGTGTGGATAAGTTCACTCAACTCAGTGCTGAACTGATTCCACAACCTATGGGCTCACTTCCAAGGACTTTACAACTGGTGTTCTTCTTATTATTACAAGTATTAATTAATTAATTGTTCACCCATTGATTGATTGATTTATCTATTTATTTGTTTGTTTGTTCGTTCATCCATTTATTTATTATATTTTCTTATTTGCACAGTTTGGCTTCTTTGTCAGTCATTGTGTGTAGATTTTCATTGATTCTATTATACTTCTCAGTTTTACTGTGAATTCCTGCAAGACAATGAAGTTCAATGTAGCATATGGTGACATAAACACTTTGATAATAAACTTACTTGGAACTTGAACTTTGCTCTATCTCAATGCATTGTGTAATGATTTGAAATGTACGAATGGTATGCAAGTCAACCTTTTCACTGTGTCTGGTACATGCGACCAGAGTAAACTAATTCCAGTTCTTGGCTGTGTCATCCATATGGTTGACTAGGACAGGGTATTGGTGATGTTCACTCCTAGGAACTGAAAGCTCTCAGCCCTTGTAGATGGAGTTAGAGAAGAATCAGAATCTCGCCACCTGAGTTCAGGTGCATTGGACGCTGTGGTTATGAGTTATGGGATACCCATTCACTTCTGTTCTAAATGTACGTAAAATGCACTAAACCATGTACTCTTTATTAGATGCACCTGTACTCCTGAAAATCAGA
Source organism: Mobula birostris (assembly GCF_030028105.1). NCBI lineage: Eukaryota > Metazoa > Chordata > Chondrichthyes > Myliobatiformes > Myliobatidae > Mobula > Mobula birostris. The sequence goes on along the minus strand of NC_092387.1, from coordinate 15,838,285 downwards.
ATGGAGAAGGAATGTGATCTGGTGACTTTGATCAGCTACCCATTGTCAGGTAAAAAAAGTATACAAACTGCAAAAGAAAGTCTTTCTCCAGTTGATTCATCATTGGTATTTTGCACCACTGAATAAAATAACATATTGCATTCCTTTATAACTTTGTTACTGACACATCATAATTATTACTGTTCATTTCTAAATCCTGAAATCTGCACTTTTGAAACTTACAAAGAAAATATTTTTAAAGTCTTAAATTGTAGAGATAAAAGGATGCCTATGTAAACAATTTCTCATTAAGTCAGGCAGGAAAAACATGGGTATTTCAACATAATAAACACCAGTGACTGCTGTTGCCGCATGCTTATTCACAAACCTCATAATGGGAACAATTGTACACATTTACAATTAACCAATCATAATAGAGGGAGTCTGGACCAGAGGGCACAGCCTCAGAATACAAAGATGTCCCTTTAGAACAGAGATGAGGAGGAATTTCTTTAGCCAGGGGATGGTGGATCTGTGAATTCATTGCCATTTGTGGCTATGAGGCCAAGTCTTTGGGTATATTTAAAGTGGAGGTTGATTGGTTTTTGATTAGTAAGGAAATAAAATGCTATAGGGAGAAGGCAGGAGAATGGGGTTGAGAAGGATAATAAACAAGAGAAAATCTGCAGATGCTAGAAATCCAAATAACACACACAAAATGCTGGAGGAACTCAGCAGGCCAGGAAGCCTCCATGGAAAAGGGTACGGTTGATATTTCCATCCAATGCCCTTCAGCAGGACTGGGAAAAAAAAGATGAGGACTTGCAGGGATTGATCAGGAGGCTATCTTACAGTTTTGTACTTTTGATGCAGTACATACATGAGAACTAAATATGAAGATCACCCCTATGACTCGGCTGAGGGTGAATATGAAAAGATCTCATTCATTCACCAGATGCACTGGACAAATGTGGTCTGCTTCAAACTGAGATAAATCCCACTCTGGCTCCACAAAATGATGAAAAAATCAAATTTATGGTGTAAATATGAGAAGTAATAGGAGGCAGGCATTTTTTTTACAGGGATAAATTTCATACCTAGTGTACTTATGTCATTAGCCTTAAACCATAGTTTATTTCCTTAAAATCCATAGTATAATCTAGATGTAAATTGTAAGAATAGGAATACATGACTTGGAGGTTTCAAAACTCGGGTATTTACAACATTAATTCCATTGCCGGGTGTAGGAGGGAGTTTAGGTCACCAGGACTCCACAATAGGCTGCATCTATAAAGGTATGGTTCATGTGCAGCACAGTCATTCTCCAAAAAGCTAAGTCCACTGAAGCATTTAAATAATCGATTAATATTCATTACTGGAAAATGTGTTCCAAAACTAAGGAGTGATCACTGGCTTTGCTAGATGACAAGTAGCACAAAGAGACCATTTTGTATTTGTCCATTCAATTGGAAAGAGTTTTACCTGCATTGATGATGATAGGAATGAAAAAAAAAGTGTTACAGATTTTAAAAACCTCATTCAAAATAGGTAAAAATTAGACAGTAATGTATTAAATCAAAATGGTTCATTTTGGTCTCTGTGTTTGAATTAAGACCTTCCATTATGTGATGCAGTTGAAGAAGTCTAGAGAGCTAAATCTGACAAAACCTGCTTAGCCATCCACTTGTACAAGTGTGTTTCATTGACCATGCGACAGCTGGACTTTGAAGCTCTGTGATGTATGGATAGTTACATCTGTTAGTAGTCAGATTTGGTCCTGTTCTGACATGCTCTGAGTTTTGTTCTATATCACGTTCATACATATGGCTCCAAAATTCCATATCTGCAGAATTGATCACATTCATATCATCAGAAAACAGACAAAGCTGGAAGCACTCAACACATCAAACATAATCCATGTGAAGAGATAGAGAGTCAGTGTTTCAGAATAAAGACTTTTATCACAACTGAAAGTAAACAAGCCTGTATTAAATTGCAGGGAGGGGAAGAGATGGAAAGAACAGAGAGAGTGTGATAAGAGTCAGAGAGTTATACACACAGAGGCTGTCCCTTCAGCCTAAGTCATCGGTGCTGAACGAGATGCCTTCCTGAGCTCACACTGTTTGCCTGGATTTAGCCAATATCCCTCTAAACCCTTCCTATTCAACAGTGACAGTGCCTCTGTCTCAGGACGGAGGTGAGAGCAGGTGAGGTGATGATGGGCAGGTAAGAACAGGTTGCAGTGGGAAAGGCTTAGAGAGGGAAAGGTGGGTGATAGATGGAAAAAGGAGAAAATGGGTGCAGATGCAGTCCAGTGGGAAAGGGAGGAGGAAGGTAGAAACAGAGATTGAAAGGTAATAAAAGAACCAGATGAGGGAAGGAGCAAAAAGGGTAGGTCAGTAGAGGAGAAAACTCGAATGGATAGGTGTGTGAGTGATGGGCAGATGGAAACTGGAATGGTGAACCTTGGGAGAGAACCTAGATGAACTGGTATGAGTAGATTTCAGAAAAGGAGGAAGTCATGGAGGGATTTTCTACTGAGTCTGTGGGTGGAAGTTAGAAGCAGGAGGGGGTCAATAACTCTACTGGGTGTTTTTTATAGATCACATCGAGGAGCAGATAGGAAGACAGATTCTGGAAAGGTGTAATAATAACATGGTGGTTGTGGTGGAAGATCTTAATTTCCCAAATATTGATTGGCATCTCCCTAGAGTGAGGGGTTTAGATGGGGTGGAGTTTGTTAGGTATGTTCAGGAAGGTTTCTTGACACAATATGTAGATAAGCCTACAAGAGGAGAGGCTGTACTTGATTTGGTATTGGGAAATGAACCTGGTCAGGTGTCAGATCTCTCAGTGGGAGAGCATTTTGGGGATAGTGATCATAATTCTTTCTCCTTTACCATAGCATTTGAGAGGGATAGGAACAGACAAATTAGGAAAGCGTTTAATTGGAGTAAGGGGAAATATCAGGCTATCAGGCAGGAACTTGGAAGCATAAATTGGAAACAGATTTCTCAGGAAAATGTGTGGAAGAAATGTGGCAAATGTTCAGGGGATATTTGCATGGGGTTCTGCATAGGTACGTTCCAATGTGACAGGGAAAGGATGGTAGGGTACAGGAACTGTGGTGTACAAAGGCTGTTGTAATTCTAGTCAAGAAGAAGAGAAGAGCTTTCGAAATGTTCAAAAAGCTAGGTAATGATAGAGATCTAGAAGATTATAAGGCTAGCAAGAAGGAGCTTAAGAATGACATTAGGAGAGCCAGAAGGGGCCATGAGAAGGCCTTGGCAGACAAGATTAAGGAAAACCTCAAGGCATTCTACGAGTATGTGAAGCGTAAGAGGATAAGACGTGAGAGAATAGGACCAATCAAGTGTGAAAGTGGAAAAGTGTGTATGGAACCAGAAGAGATAGCAGAAGCACTTAATGAATACTTTGCTTCAGTATTCACTATGGAAAAGGAACTTGGCAATTGCAACAACACACACAAAATGCTGGTGGAACGCAGCAGGCCAGGCAGCATCTATAGGAAGAGGTACAGTCGACATTTCAGGCGGAGGCCCTTCATCAGGACTAACTGAAAGAAGAGATAGTAAGAGATTTGAAAGACGTACAGGGGACTGAAAAGCTTGAGCATATAGATATTAAGAAAGAGGATGTGCTGGAGCTTTTGGAAAGCATCAAGTTGGATAAGTCACCGGGACTGGACGAGGTGTACCCCAGGCTACTATGGGAGGCAAGAGAGAAGATTGCTGAGCCTCTGGTGATGATCTTTGCATCATCAGTGAAAACCAGAGGTGTTCTGGAGGATTGGAGGGTTAGTAGATTTGGTGATGACACAAAGATTGGGGATGTTGTGGATAGTGTGGAGGGCTGTCAGAGGTTACAGTGGACATTGATAGGATGCAAAACTGGGCTGAGAAGTGGCAGATGGAGTTCAACCCAGATAAGTATGTGGTGGTTCATTTTGGTAGGTCAAATACGATGGTAAAATATAGTATTAATGGTAAGACTCTTGGCAGTGTGGAGGACCGGAGGGATCTTGGGGTCTGAGTCCATAGGACACCCATAGATGCTGCGCAGGTTAACTCTATGGTTAAGAAGGCATACAGTGTATTGGCCTTCATCAATCGTGGGATTGAGTTTAAGAGCCGAGAGGTAATGTTGCAGCTCCATAGGATCCTGGTCAGACCCCACTTGGGGTACTGTGCTCAGTTCTGGTTGCCTCACTACAGGAACAATGTGGAAATCATAGAAAATGTGCAGAGGAGATTTACAAGGATGTTGCCTGGATTGGGGAACATGCCTTATGAGAATAGGTTGAGTGAACTCGGCCTCTTTTCTTTGGAGCGACAGAGGATGAGAGGTGACCAGATAGAGGTGTGTAAGATGATGAGAGGCATTGATTGTGTGGATAGTCAGAGGCTTTTTCCCAGGGCTGAAATGGCTGGCATGAGAGAGCACAGTTTTAAGGTGCTTGGAAGTAGGTACAGAGGAGAAGTCAGGGGGTCAGCTTTTTATGCAGAGAGCGTTGAGTGGATAGAATGGGCTGCCGGCGACGATGGTGGAGGCGGATATAATAGGGTCTTTTAAGAGACTCCTGGATAGGTACATGGAGCTTAGAAAAATAGAGGGCTATGGGTAACCCTAGGTAATTTCTAAAGTAAGGACATGTTTGGTACAGCTTTATGGGCTGAAGGGCCTGTATAGTGCTGTAGGTTTTCTATGTTTCTGTGAAAGGAACAGAGGGTTACCTGAAATTGAAAAATTCAGTATTCATACCATTGGATTGTAAGCTATGCAAGTGGATAATAATTTCAATTATTGTTCTTCAATTTTGCATTGACCTGACCGTGTACATAGGTGGAGAAGTCTAAGGATACATAGGTTGGTGTGGGAATGGGAAAGGGATTTGTTGATACCCAATGACAGACTGTAGGTGCTCTATGAAACAGCCACCTGGCAACACTTGGCCTCACCAGTCTGGAGAAGGCCACATTGAGACCACTGATTGCTATAGATAAGATTGAAGGAGGTACGTATGAATATCTGTCTCATCTGTAAGGCCTGTTTAGGTGAGGGCAGTGGCGTGTGGATAAGTGTTGCACCTCCTAAGGTTGCAGGGTAAAGCGTTAAGATCCTGGGAAGGGGTTGGTGGGGTGGGATGAGAGGATTCAAAGTACATTTATTATCAAAGTATGTATAAATTATACACTTTGAGATTTGTATGCTTACAAGCAGCCACAAAGCAAGAATCCCGAAATAACCCAATTAATAAAAAGACCAACACCCAGTGCACAGAGAAAGAGAGAAAAAAACCCACAAATTATGCAAACAATAGGAGCAAGCAACAGCATTCTGAACTAAATTGAGTCCATAGATTTGATTCCCCGGAGCAGCTGGAGTAGGCCAAAGCCTCGGCCTCAGTTCATTATAGGAGGGGAAATCACCACGAAGCTTGCAGACACAGCATCTGGAGCAGTTCACAGCCTCAATGCTGAGGAAAGAGGAATGAACATCGTGGGAGAGTGAGGGAAATCAGGCAGGCCATCATCTCTGGTCCTGACACCCTGCCTTTTTGGTCCATTTGAACTGACGTTTAAATTGTCCAAACACTGGGTAGTGCCTCGTTCTAGGACCCGAGAACAGGTACAGCGATATGCTCTGGGCCTAGACCTCACCATCCAGCCCAAAGCCGTTCTCGACCTCTCCAAATTGGCTCAGCGCTTAGAACAATCCAACCTCACACCTGGTTTAGGTGGAAGGACATTGAAATTCTTCTGCCTCGACTCCTCTCTAAATCGCTCATTCCAATTCCATCTCTGTCTGTGACACGCCGTGACTTGACTTTGCAATGCACCAGTGTGGCTCATACCTTGAATCAGCTTCACCTCCGCTCACCTCTTCATTGTTTGCAGTGATAGTTTACCACAATTTACTTCAGAGAAGGTGTTATTAATAATGTTTTTAGTCAGGGTAGAGAGCAACTGAGGGAGTGGTCCCTGTGGAAAGCCAGAAAATAGAGGGACAGGAAAATGTGACGCATGACAGGATCCTATTCTAGCTAGTGGAAATGGCAGAGGATGATATGCTGGATTGGGGCTTGGGCTTAGGGTAGTGGGGAAATGAAAGGTGAGGACCAAAAGGGCAATCTGTGTTCTGTCTGGGTGGGGGAGGAGGGATGTGAAATAAGAGCCGATCTCCTTAAATGGATGAACTGCATGAAGGGCACACTTAGGGTTTGGGTGCTGCAGACTAGGAGATTTTTTTGGACCACACCTATCACATTTATTATTCCCTTTTGTATAAAGATCTTACATGGTATTATAGTAATTTTCTAGTCAATCTGGTGAGCTTAAAGGGAGTTCAGGAAGGAGATCCCACTGGTTCTATCTGTACATTATCTTTCACCTCACTTACTTTTATGCTTTGCTTATCTGTTCTTGAATCACCTCTTTATACCATTTTCTCTCTACGCCTTCAGTCCTGAAGAAGGGCCATGACCAAAAACCTCAGTCATTTCTTTGCCTCCTCATATGTTGCTTGATCTGCTAAACTTCTCCATCAGTTCGTTCCTTTTTGCTCCAGATTCCTGTATCTGCAGTTTCTTCCATCTCAAAATCTCTTTCTGTCCTTACAACTTGTTAACTCTGCTATCTTTGTAAGATTGGCAAATTTGACTCGTAAGCACCTGGTTCCTTGGCTAAAGTAATGAATATACATTGTAAATAGTTGAGACTCCGGCAGTGATCCATTTTATGAGCTACTGACTGTCATCTGAAAATGCCACTTTTATTCAATTCTGTTTCTGGTAGTACCCAGGCAGGGTCTTAGGGCAGCATTTTACATATAGATCTTGGGGAAAAAGGTGAAAGGACTGTTTAGGTTTGGGGACCTATGAGGTTGATGCCTGGGCATGTCCCAAGGACATGAGGTCAATGACAGTGTTGAAGTTGTTTAATGGTTGAGTCACGCTTCAGTGAAAGACGTGAGGTGGTGTTTGAAAGATGATGTTTGGCTTCTATGAAGTAGATTAATTCATCAAATCGCAATGCACCACCCTTGAAAGCAGGCTTTATTATAATGAGTACTCAATGAGTGAAATTCAACAAGTTCAGAGAGGGTATGTTAGAATTAGCAGAGCAATGGAAAAATTGATCATTAGTGGTGAAAGGATATAGAACACGTAAGAGGCAGGGAAAAGAGTCTCGTTTAGATGAGAAAGTCAGGAAATGAGGGAAATGGTCCATATTTGGGATGAGGACTCTGGACCAAAGAAATGGAGATATGGGGAAAGGTGGTGGAAAAAGAGCCCAGCATCATGTAAAGCTCAGAATTCATGAAGATGGGGCCATAAGAAGATGAAGCTGAGGCCTCAGCTAAGAATTGATCATTTGCATTGGGGAATGGAAGATCAGAGGGCACTAGGGAAAATGCAGGAAAAGGGGAACTATGGGAGAATGGGAATTGTGAATACAAGCTTGCTTGTTTTCTCACTTCCCACTTCTATTTATGATGAAGGGCCCTTGACCTGAAGCTTTGTCTCCTTCTCTCCCCAAGGATATTGCCTGACCTGCTAAGTACTTTCATTATGTTTTTTTTTGTTTTTGTTCTGTCTTTCCAGTATCTAGAATTTTTTGCTCCAATTCATGACATCCAACCAGTCCAAAACTCTGCTAATCACATCGCGTCTTCCACTAAATACTGATATATCCACTTACACTTGCATTCTCATTGAACTCTTCTGATTTTCTGGCTACCAATCCCTATCCCACCATTTAGAAAATCTTACTGAGTAATCCTCAGGTTTATCAAACTTTGCTCTGGAGGCTTCTCCTGATCTGCACCCGAGTTAGTTATGACTTATAACTCCAAAATATAAAACTAATTGAAAGAAGAGCACAGGGAGACTACGACAACATGCGCACTTTGTTTTTACTTTTAGAGAGCCATGCGCATATAATGTGGTGGCATAAAGACATATGCGTTCATGTACTTTGTATGAATTATGTAAACAACAAAGAATGCTTAGTCAAACAAAATCATTACAATATTACTCAAATCTTACTGAAAAATTCAATATACTACACTCCTCCCTACTTAGATATAAACTCTAACTCAATATAGAACACAACTGAACTCAATATATACATATATACACAGTATTCAGTATACTTTATAATACAACTAGTATATAGACCTCTACAGTAGAGTAAATTTTAAATTGGCCCTTTCAGGCCTAAAGTTTTAATCACCATGAAGGATTGCTAACTCTTGTAGGATACCATCTTTCTTGACTAAGGTGGGAGGGGGTCACTCTGCCTGGCAGGTGAGTCTGGTTGTTGTTAAACAATCTCAGGTTCTGGGTTCCTCTCCATTTTGGTTATAGGAGTTGACTTTGGGACTCCATGAAGTGGTTCTGACAGCTCTGGACACCTTTCTTCTCTCAAAATTGCCTCTCCTCAGCTGATTGATGCGTCCTCTCCTGATGACATCAGACACAGTCTCCACTGGGTAGGAAGTGGTCCATTTCTGTCCTTAATCTATCCAAGTACCCACTTTTGATCACCTCTGTAGTCCCACGTCAGGATTATTTGTCCAGAAGTGAAACATTGAACCTTTTTGTTTGAGGAAACCTCAATTGGTCTCAGCTGTTTGTCTTGCATACACCTTCTGAGATTGGATTTGAGGAGCTCCAAGCATGAGCATAACAGATGACCCGGGAGCAGCATAGCTGCTGTGTGGTTGACTGGAGTGTGTTACATCACAATATTCAAGGAAGAAATTGGAGAGCTTCTGATTCAGTGTTAGCGTAGTCTGTTCTGCAGGGTGTTCCTTTGACTCTGGCAGACCTTTCCACCAAGCCATTTGTAGCTGGCTGATACAGTGCAGATGTAATATGTCTTATTCGATTCATTATCAGGAATGACAACCTGTGGTTCTATGTCACTAAGTGTTCTGGAGCACCAATCCTTGAGAAGAAGCTTCTCAACAAATCAACTGTGTCTAAGGCTATATTGGAGGCTGTTGGGAACACTTCTGGCTACTTTGTAGCTGCATCCACAACTATCAAGAAATTTGTGCCTATGAATGGTCTGGCAAAAGGTCCACATGAATTCTCTGACAGGGCATTGCAGGCCATTCCCAGGGATGGAGAGGCGTTGCTCTTGACATTTTCATGTTAGCATCCTGAACAGTGCACGGCAAGCTGCTTGATCTGCTGATCTGTCCCAGGCCACCAGACAAAGCTTCAAGCCAACATTTTCATTTTGGCCAGCATATACAGTAGCTACTCAGCTTGGATAGCACAACAATTCTCAGTCCCCACATATGGCAACACCCATCAGGGGCAAGTTCATCCCAGCACTGATAAGAATGGGGTCACTGTTATTTCTGCTGCACATTCCATCCATTTTGGGTTGCCGTGTAGACCTGAGACAGTGTCAGGTCTTTTCTGGTTTCCCTTTGGGTCATCTTTGCCCTAACAGAGGAACTTTTGATTTGCATTAGGGTGAATACATCAAGAGGAGTGTTCTCTTTTATAAATTTTCCAGGTATTTCCTTTTCCAATGGTGGACGGGACAATCCATCAGCATTTCCATAATCCGTTGTCCTCTTGAATTTGATCTTATAATTGTGTCCTCCAAGAAACAGAGCCCATCTCTGCATTCATGCTATTGCTGTTAGTGGAACTCCATTCTGTGGATTGAAAATAGATACCAGTGGTTGGATGATCAGTAATGAAGGTAAACTCTCTCCCGTACAAGTACTGATTGGAACATTTTTCAACCCAAACTAGACTCACAGCCTCTCTGTCAATCTGCAGTAAGGAACGTGATGCAAAGGCTAAGAGGCGTTCACTTCCATTGCTCGTAACATATGATATGACTGCACCCATATCTGAGCAGCGGTATCACAGCGAAGCTTCATTGGATGATGTTGATTATAATCTGTGAGTGCAGTGTCTGATGTCACTATTTCTTTTATCTTTTTGAAAGCCACTTCACACTGTTGTGTCCATTGCCATTTCTTCCCAATCTGTAGAAATGAGTTCAAGAGATGGAACACAGCAGCTTGGTTTGGCAGGAACTTTTTATAATAATTGACAAATCCTAAAGAACACTGCCACTATAACACATCCTTTGGTCATGTGGCATCCACCAATGTTTGAATTTTCTCAGCACACTTGATAACGCTTGTCCATCAATGATACTTATTTTAAAGAATTCACACTTGTTGCACTGTGCTCTGAGTCCATGATCTTCTAATCTTTTTAACACTGTCTTGAGATTTTGGAGATGTTCCTTGTCATCCTCACTGGTAACAATGATGTCATCCAGGTAGCATTGGAAGCACCTGGTCCATAGCTTTCTGTCAGAGTGGAGGTGCAGAAATTACTCCAAAAATAATCCTATTGTAGTGATTAAGCCCTTGCGAATATTTATGGTGGGAACCACCTTTTACTCTTCTTCCATCTCTGTTTGTAGGTAGGCCTCAGCTAAGTCCATTTTGCTGAAGTATGTCCCTCCAGAAGGGTTTGCAAAAAATATCTCAAAATTATCAGATTTTTTTTTATCAACAGCATGCAGATTAGTGCTCTTGTTTAAAATGTCAGTTTACTTTTCATCTTTTAATTTTCCCTGTGCAGTCTGCCCGACATGCTCTTTGACTGTGTCCTACTTTGTTGCACTTTCTGTAAGTTTCACCTTTAAACTTGCATTGATCTGGTGTATGTGAGCCCCTGCCACAACAGCAACACAATTTGTTTGGCCAGGCTGGTTTCTGTTTTGCCATTGCAATTTTGTTTACACTCACTTTCATCCCTGACTGTTTCTCTGGCTGTGGTTTCAACTGACACAGCAATTTCAACTGCTCTTTTAAATGTGAGCTGTGCTTCAGTTAAGAGCAGGTTTGAATGCTTTCTTGCAAGATTCCACAAACTAAGTGATCTCTCAGTGCATCATTAAACTGATCGCTGAATTGACAATGCTCAGACAATCTCTTCAATTCAGTCACATATGCTGAAATGGACTGCCCTTCCTTTTGATTCCATTTATGTAACCTAAAGTGTCCTGCAATCAATAATGGTTTTGATTCTAAATGTTTCTGCATTAGTTTCACAATATCAGCAAAGGTCATTTCGGCTGGTTTGGTCGGAGCAGTCAAACTTCTAAGCAAACTGTATGCTTTCCCACCTATTGCACTCAGTAACACTGGCAATCACTTCTTATTGGCTGTTTAATTTGCTTCAAAATGCTGCAAAATTTGTTCTGTATACATCACTCTGTTACATTTTGAGCTATCAAATGTGTCTATCTTTCTGACGTAGCTGGCCATTTCTGTTTTTTAAATTTATGATTATTATTACCCAGTAGTCACTTTTTATGAACCCATGAATTTTGTCCTTTTTCTGCCTTTTTTTAACAAGATCATTTTGACCTTTGACCTCTTGACCTTTTCTCTCCTCTTACAAAAAATGCATGCTGTGCTTTTTAAAAAGTTCGAACATCTCGCTGCACTTCAACGCTGTGATGTTTTGTTTTTCCAAAAAATAAAAATAATTTTAAAAAACAGGGAGATCAGGAGAGCGTATATGCTTTGTTTTTACTTTTAACAAGGTGCATGTATGACATGGTGGCATAATGACTTATGCCGTTCACGTACTTCATGCATACAACACGTAATGAATTTTATAAACAACAAAAAATGCTTATTCAAAAATATAATTACAATATTACTCAAATATTACTGAAATATTAAATACTCACCATAGTTCACATCGTTTAGTATATGGCTTTGACCTACTGTGAGGTTTTTTTCTCTCAGTGTTCTGTACAGGTGCTGAGCTTTCAGCAGGCTGACGATGCTGTCGCCAGATTTCTTATATCTTTTCCACCGCCACTTCCTCCTCATTGAAATATTTTCAAAGAATTTAATTACTTTCCAATTCTTTTACTGTGGCATACTCTGTTCATTTGCAAATCATTTGAGTACAGTGTACTAAAGCAAATCATTCTATTGTTAACATAATCCAGTGGCTGTTTCGATGAATAATATTTTTTTCATCACTTATGAATAAACAATAATAAAGATTGAATTTTTAACTTTTCTTCTCTAACGACATTCAGTTGGTCCTATTGTTTAATTTCACGGGCAAAACCAGTCCTAGCCTTTGACCCAGCTGTTCTTATACTGTTGAGCTTAAAACAATACTTTTAAATAATTAATCTGATTTACAAGAGATCCTGCAGATGCTGGAAATCCAGAGAAACACACACAAAATGCTCATGGAACTCAGCAGGTCAGGCAGCATCAATGGCAATGAATAAACAGTTGATGTGTCGAGTGAGACCCCCCCCCCATCAAGACTCTTCATCATCAGCTAATCTGATCTGCTTTCTTAAAACAAATCAAAATCAAGCAATATGCTTTGTTTGAAATAAATAAAATAGAGATAGAAAATGTTGCTGCAAAATAAATCTTTCACTGTTGATGACAGTATCCATTGGCATTTTTGTACCTTTGAGAGGAAATTTTACTAAAATGCTTTTCAAGAGTGTAGGAAAGTGATTACCAAGGCAATGACAGAGATTGTGTGTGTAATGCGTGTTGATGTTTTTAGGACAGTCATATAACGAACGATGTGACGTTAAGCAAGTCAACCTTAAATCTATGACTGAAGACTTGGCAAAAAAAAGTATGCTGAAGAGGTTAAACAGAAAAGTAGTGAAATTAGTTGTGTTGAGGGATGGGGTCTGATAGTGGTCTTATAGCAGGATTACAAATATAGGCAGGGCTGAGACTATGAAACAATTTAATAATGAAAATTGTAAATTTGAGGTATAGTATGACAAAAACCAATTAGTGATGGTCAGCAAAGACAAGGGTGATAGATGACTGGAACTTCAGTATGGGATAGGGTAGAAATATGACAGTTTTGCGTTAGCTATGTTCTTTAGAGGATGGAATATAAAAGTCTTTCAGCGGCAAGAAAGTCTTTCAGTGCTCAAATATGGACGTGATGAAGGCATGAGGGTCAATTTGAGTTGTAGGTGTACTGGCGCAAGATCAGCTACTGTAATTTTCAAGAGCCATATTAGTGAGGAAACTCACCTTAGTTTTATGTTATGAAATATGAAATAAAAAATACTCAGCAGGCTAAACAGCATCTAAGGAAAGAGAAACAGCTCATAAATACTAAAAAGTCTGCAGATGTTGGAAATCCAAAGCAATACACACAAAATGCCGGAGGAACTCAGCAAGTCAGGAGACATCTTTGGAAATGAATAAACAGTCTACATTTTGGGCCAAGACCCTTGTTCAGGAGTGGAAAAGAAGGGGGAGTGCCAGAATAAAAAGGTGGGGGGAGGAGAAGAAGGATAGCAAGAAGATGATGGGTGAAACCAATTGGGTAGGAAAGATCTGGAGGGCTGGATAAGAAGTAATCTGATAGGAGAAGGGAGTGGACTATCGGAGAAAGGGAAAGATGAGGGGATTCAGGAAGAGGTGATAGGTAGGTGAGAAGAGGAACGAGGTCAGAGTGGCACAAGAGGAGGCCATGGATTGATGGACAGGAATGGGAATTAGATTTAAAACATTTGGCTACTGGGAGGAACTGGCTCTAGTTATCAGACTGACTCTCAGCAGCCATACTGTACGTACATACATAGGCTGCATTTGCCCCTTCAATGCCCCAAAAACAACTGCACTCAGTTCAGCAATTTTCTATATGTCAATGCTGGTGTTTAGAGATTTTCAAAGATCAGAAAAAGCATATATTAAGTTGTGTAAAACAAGGACATTCTCACTAAGATCTGTACTCAGGAACTAAGGGATCAATGTCGAACTCTGTTGATAGCCTTAATTAGGGAGCATGGAAGATCATCATGATAATTGTGAAAATCTTTAAAAAGGTTAACATGCTCATAGGAGTAGATTCAGATCAGGATGGAACACATTTTGGAAGTAGCAACAGAGAAAGGATAGTTTTAGACTCCCATAAAAAAAGAGAGAAAACAGACCTTGGACTTTGTTCTTAGGATGGATATAAAAGGAATGGAAAAAATGTCGCCATTAATGAGTGGGCAAGAGATAGAGAGAGCAGAGGTGCTGTGTTTCCCCAAGAAAATGGGAAAATTCAAGCATGATTTCATAAAACTTCCAGTCTTATGAAAGTTTGTGATAATTGCTCAAGGGAAGAATAAAATGTAACAAAATTAAAGGTGATCACAAAAGGTGGTTTATAGGGAAATGAATGCTATTTTTTATGAATATATTTGTTACAATGCAAATTTTCTTTCATAAACAGTCATGAAAAGCTGGAATAATAAATGATTGAATAGGATGTGAGCAGCAAGAAGGAGACACGTATTAGAGTATGGTTCATACAGAAAAAAATGAAAATTATTTGCTTCCTAACTACAATCTGCAATGGAGCGAAATAATTCAAAACCCTAATGCTGGTGATGGTAACGGAAAGCATTGTCTGTACACATCAGCTTTCTATTTGGTTGATTTCATTAACAGCAGCTTTAGTTGTTCATTGCCACTTTTGTACAAGAGTTACCAAATATATTTGCAAAGAAAGAATGGTAAGTATGGATCAATTGGTTTCATGCACAAAGTAACAATCCATATATTCAACATGGTAATTTAGTGTAGTTTGATTTCTTTTAAAACAAACAGAATTATTCTCTTGATCAAAATTGTCTTTAAAAAGATTTCATGCTCCACCCATACTAATTAATGTAGAAATTGTACTTCTGAGTCATTTATTCTTAAGTCCAACATGGTTAATTTAATAGAAAGAGAAACAAAACAAACTCTATTTAGTGTTGGCACTTGGACAACTCACTGGAAGCATCTTAGACATAACAATATGAGCTACTGTAGTAAACTGACACATCAGCTTATTCTCACCCTTTATGATTTTTTTGGGAGCACATTCCAAAGCTTTCATCACTTACTGTTAATGGGCCATTAATATGCCAAGCTGCAGGACAAAAGGGCAAAAGGTTGTCTGGAATGTTGTAGTGCACTGGGCTGAAGATAAACTCAATTTAGCGATACAGTGCTGTGAAGGCCCTTCTGGTCCTTTGAAACACGCTGCCCTAGCAACCTCAACCCTGATTAACCCAAACCTAATCATGGGACAATTTACAATGACCAATTAACCTACCCGTTACTTCTCAGCACTGTGGAAAGAAACCGGAGCACCCCAAGAAAATCCACGCATTCCACAGGGAAGGTATACAGAAATTCCTCACAGAACACTGCTGGAATTGAATTCTGAACTCTGCAATGTCCCAAGATATAAAGGCATCATGTTAACCACTATGCTATTTGAATAACTAATATTTTATAAAAGAATATAATGCCATGAAATTAAATGAGAAGTGGTTGAATTCCACTTGTAAGTAGGAGCAGTTGACCATTTGAGAGAAATACTAAGGTTATGTAATTGGACAAATAATCTAGTGGCCTGAACTACTCACTGCATCATTTTCTAATTTTATATGAATACTTACAAAACTTAGTTGAACATTGGGAAAAGAAAAATAGGGAGGAGTTGTAAAGTTTGATGGCCACAGGCAGGAATGACTTCCTATGACACTCAGTGCTGCATCTCGGTGGAATGAGTCTCTGGCTGAATGTACTCCTGTGCCCAACCAGTACATTATGTAGTGGATGGGAGACATTGACCAAGATGGCATGCAACTTGGACAGCATCCTCTTTTCAGACACCACCGTCAAGAGAGTCCAGTTCCATCCCCACAACATCACTGGCCTTACGAATGAGTTTGTTGATTCTGTTGGTGTCTGCTACCCTCAGCCTGCTGCCCCAGCACACAACAGCAAACATGATAGCACTGGCCACCACAGACTCATAGAACATCCTCAGCATTGTCCAGCAGATGTTAAAGGACCTCAGTCTCCTCAGGAAATAGAGACGGCTCTGACCCTTCTTGTAGACAGCCTCAGTGTTCTTTGACCAGTCCAGTTTATTGTCAATTTGTATCCCCAGGTATTTGTAATCCTCCACCATGTCCACACTGACCCCCTGGATGGACACAGGGGTCACTGTTACCTTGGCTCTCCTCAGGTCTACCACCAGCTCCTTAGACTTTTTCCACATTAAGCTGCAGATAATTCTGCTCACACCATGTGACAAAGTTTCCTACTGTAGCCCTGTACTCAGCCTCATCTCCCTTATTGATGCATCCAACTATGGCAGAGTCATCAGAAAACTTCTGAAGATGACAAGGCTCTGTGCAGTAGTTGAAGTCCGAGGTGTAAATGGTGAAGAGAAAGGGAGACAAGACAGTCCCCTGTGGAGTCCCTCATGACATAGTCCAGTAATATTAAACTTGATTATGACTCTGATTTGGAATACCACATGAATTTATAAATCTGTACTATCACAATGAAGTTTCTGAAACACATTGCAGGGACTCATTCCTGTTATTGATTTGATAACTCTCAGAGAACAAGCAAACCTGGGGCTCCTCTGACGAAGCTTTCGCTCCTGCAATGCAGACTCGTGGCCTTCAAGTCTGGATGCAGCAGTGTACTCAATTATATTTTAATTATTATACTTTAGTTTAATGTTTTAATTGCTATTCAGTGTTTTAATAACTAACAGTTTTAATCATGTTATTTTACACTTATTCAATTTTAATAGAAGTTTGAAACTCACTCAGTGGCAATGTCAAAACTGAATCTGTTGAAGACCGTGTGAAGTCCAGCAATGGGGCCCAGTCTTAATGACATTCTTCAGCATAATACTATGACATCACTGAACTGAGACATTGGTCAAAGAGCTGAGGACACCATGGATTTCAGATCTGTAGATTATTTCTACTGTATATGTATGTGTGTGTGTGTATATATATATATATTGCAATTCTTTTTCGATTTTTATATATTTTGCATTTTTTAATAATTTTAATTGTTTCAGACTTTCAACACATAAAATATCTGAAAAATTTGACAATAGTGAAGCACAGACTGTCCTCCTCCCCCGCCCCCGTAACAACATCTTTGCACGTGCTGAAGCCTGTGAGAGGTAATCTGGGTGTATGTTCATGGTCTCCTGCTGCTGTAGCCCATCCACTTCCAGGTTCAATGGGTGGTGCATTCAGAGATGACCACCGCTATTGTAACACATAGTTATTTGAGTTACTGTCACCTTCCTGTCAGCCTGATTGAACCAGTCTGGCCATTCTCCTCCGACTTCTCTCATTAACAAGGTGTCACACACAACACTGCCACTCACTGGATGTCTTTTGTTGTTCACACCATCCTCTGTAAACTCTAGGGACTGTGATGTGTGAAAATCCCAGGAGATCAACAGATTCTAAGATACTCACACCACCAGGTCTGGCACCAACAACCATTCCATGGTCAATGCCAGTTAGATCATATTTCTTCCCTCTTCTGATTTTTGGTCTGAACAACAACTGAACCTCTTGAACATCTCTGCATATTTTTATGCATTGAGTTGCTGCCATATGATTGGCTGATTAGTTATTGCATCATTGAACAGGTGTACAGGTATACCTGATAAAATGGGCATTGATTGTATATTCTAGTAATCACTGAGACCCTACTTTATGGGTTTATAGTGTGAATTAACCTCAACAAACAGATGAGGAACTATGGGCAAACAACTAGATTTAGTACAATGCTTATTGAGACCATGGAGGAATAGTATTGAGTTGAATTGACCTTATTTCTTACATGCTTCATATACATGAGGAGTAAAAATCTTTATGTTACGTCTCTGTCTAAATGTGCAATGTGCAATCATAGTAATTTATAATGATTTATAATAAATAGAACAGTCAATGTAATATAGAGTACACTCAAATCAGCGTGAGTTCATCAGTCTGATGGCCTGGTGGAAGAAGCTGTCCCGGAGCCTGTTGATCCTGGCTTTTATGCTGCAATACCGTTTCCCGGATGGTAGCAGCTGGAATAGATTGTGGTTGGGGTGGCTTGGGTCCCCAATGATCCTACGGGCCCTTTTTACACACCTGTCCTTGTAAATGTCCTGAATCATGGGAAGTTCACATCTACAGATGCGCTGGGCTGTCTGCACCACTCCCTGCAGAATCCTGCTCCTGAGGGATGTACAGTTCTCATACCAGGTAGTGATGCGGCCAGTCAGGATGCTGTCAATTGTGCCCCTGTAGAAAGTCCTTAGGATTTGGGGGCCCATACCAAACTTCCTCAACTGTCTGAGGTGAAAGAGGTGTTGTTGTGCCTTTTTTGCCACACAGCTGGTGTGCACAGACCACGTGAGGTCCTTGGTGATGTGGATGCCAAGGAACTTGAAGCTGTTTACCCTCTCAACCCCAGATCCATTGATATCAATAGGGATTAGCCCGTCTCCATTCCTCCTGTAATCCACAACCAGCTGCTTTGTTTTTACGACATTGAGGGAGAGATTGTTTTCTTGACACCACTGTGTCAGAGAGATTACTTCTTCCCTATAGGCCACCTTGTTATTGTTTGAGATAAGGCCAATAAATGTAATGGCGTCGGCAAATTTAATTAGCAGATTGGAGCTGTGGGTGGTGATACAGGCATGGGTGTACAGGGAGTAAAGGAAGGGACTCAGTACACGGCCCTGAGGGTCTGCATACTGAGAAGGTCAAGCTGCATATCACACACAAAAAGCTGGAGGAACTCAGCAGGCCAGGCGGCATCTATGGAAACGAGTAAACAGTTGACGTTTTAGGCCAAGATATTGACCTCAGACATTGACTGTTTACTCTTTTCCATAGATACTGCCTGGCCTGCTGAGTTCCTCCAGCATATTGTGTGTTTTGTTTGGATTTCCAGCAACAACAGATTTTCCCTTGTTTATGAACAAAATAAAATCACTGTTTAGTCAGAGATATTCTAAGTCCACACAAACTGAGAGTGGTCTTCCACAGCAAAAAACTCATGGATCACCCCAATCCAATTCATCTCAGCATGAAGCTAAACATCTGCCAAGCCTTTTAAGTCTATTTCGAGAAGGTGGTCATCAATGCAACGATGGAACGGCCTGCTACTATTGGCATGCACAGACTAACGAATACTAATATGAGTTCTTCAGATGTCTACAATGCCATCTCTGCATTTGGTAGCCAAATATTCTGCATCAGTGTGAATTATTGGTTTGTCATCACCCAGCTAAACAATGCAATTGTCTCTGCACAATCTTCCATGTTGACTAGAAGGACAAGTGAACCAATGTCATTGTCATTTCCCAACATCCTCTGCATCGAGGTTCTCACTATACTCAGTTGCCAATGCTGAGCAGGAAGACGAACAGAGGAAAAGATTCAAGGGTGAACTCAAAGACTCCTTGAAGAAAAGTAACATTCTTGCTGAACAGAGAGATCTGGGAGTACAGACCATAAGACAATGAAACAGAACTGGGCCATTCGATCCATCGAGTCTGTTCCACCATTTCATCATGGCTGATCTATTTTCCTCTCAACTCCATTATCCTGCTCTCTTCCGGTAACCTTTCACACCCTAAATGATCAACAACTTATCAAACACCGCCTTAAATACACCCAATGATCTGACAGGTGCATAGTTCTTTGAAAACAGCCACACAAGGAGAGATAATAGTGAAGGAGGCATTTAGCATGCCGGCCTTCATCAGCCAGGGCATTAATCTTAGGAGTAGGGATATTATACTGCGGTTGTATAAGTCCTTAGTGAAGCCTCGGTGGAGTACAGTGTTCAGTTTTGGTTTCCCTGTTGTAGGAAAGAAATAGTCAAGCTGGAGAAGATGCAGAAGAGATTTACAAGGATGCTTCCTGGACTAGGGGACCTGAGTTATGGGAAAAGGTTGACCACACTGTATCTTTATTCCTTGAATTGCAGGAGAATGAGGGCTGAACTCATAGGTTTATAAATTCATGACAGGTATGAGTCAGTTGGACAGTCATAGTCTTTTCTCCACAATGGGGAAATCCAAAACCAGAGGCACAAGTACAAGATAAATGCATAGAGCAATATAGCACAGACATATGTATAACAATGACCCTTCAGCTCAACCAGTCCATGCAGGCCATGTCGTCCACCCAGCTAGTCACCATTTAGCCCATATCCTAAGCTGCACTCCACCATGTATCAATCTAGGTTCTTAAATGCGACTGTATCTGCCTCAACCACTTCCTCTGGCAGCTGATTCCATATACTCATTTCCCTCTGTATGAACAAGTTCCACCCCCCCCTTCCGGGTATCTTTTAAATCTTCTCCCTCTCACCCTAAATCTATGCCTCTTGGACTATATATTTTGTGTGACTGTATTTTACTGATATCTTATGTGTGCTTACTACCCTGGTGAAATGACTCGCCTTGTACATGCCTGTCATAGTTTAGTCATTTCTGTAAAGTCACCCCTCATTTTCCTATTTTCCAAGAAATAAAGACCTACCCTGGCCAGCCTCTCCCTATTACTCAGACCCTTGTGTCTTGGCAACATCCTTGTAAATCTTTTCTGCACTCTTTCCAGTTTAACCACATCTTTCCCATAACAGGGTGACTAAAACTGTACAGAGTACTCCAAGTGTGGACTCGCCAATGACTCAAACAACAGCAACTTAATGTTCCAACTTTCATACTCAGTTATCTTATATGTGCCATATGTGCCTTGTGCTATGTCTATGACTGTTGGCACTGTGTTTTGAAATTTGGCCCCAGGTTAACACTGTTTCATTTGGCTGTATTTATGGGTATTCATGTAAGGTTGAACGACAAATAAACTTGAACTCGAACTTAGTGATGCTGGTTTCAACAAACTATGCACTTATTCTTCTTGGTCCCTCTGTTCCATTACACTCCCTAGTGCCTTACCATTCAAAGTACAAGTCCTACACTGGTTTGACTTTCCAAAATGAATCACTCACACGTATCTGTATTGAAATCCACTTGCCACTACTCAGCCCTACTCCCTAACTGATCAAGATATCCTTGTAATCTATGATAATCTTAATCATTATTGACAAAATCTCCTAATTTTGTTTCATCTGCAAACCTACTGTTCAAGTCCTGTGCATTTGCATCCAAATCATTTATATAATAATGTATAACAATGGTCCCAACACCATCCCTATGTGGCACACCATTCGTTACCGGCCTCGAACAAGAAAAACAATCTTTAATCACTACCTCTCCTTTCTACCTCAGAGTTGATTTTAAATCAACCTAACTAGTTTTCCTTGGATTCCATGGGATCTAATCTTCTAGATCAGCCTACCATGGGGAATCTTGTCGAAGGCCTTGCTGAAATCCAAATAGACAACATCTAGTGCCCTACTCTCATCTATCTTTAGGCTACCTATTCAAATAACTCTAAAAGTTTCCTCAAGAACAGCTTCACACATATAAAACACGACTGGCTCCTCCTAATCAGACTCTATCTATCAAAATTCTGGAAGATCCTGTCCCTCAGAATTCCCTTCAGCAACTTCCTACTACTAATGTTAGGTTGACTGACCTGGCTTGTTCTTGCTACCCTATTGAAATAACAGAACAAGATTAGCTAACTTCCAGTTTCTGCGAACTTCACTAGTGGCTAACAATGAAACAAATATCTCCACAAGAGCTGCTATAATTTCTGACCAAAGCCCCAGACCAGGGATGCACTTGGTCAAGGCCCAGGGATTCATTCACCTTAATGTGCTATAGTTCCTTAAGTTTGTTATAGTCAGGAGTGGTAGTGGGGACAAACTCCCAATGGTGTGCCAGGCGGAACCATTTCTTCTGACAAGAGATGGGGCAAAGGTGTCTACTGGTGCCTTAATTCGCTCCTATATCTTATGGTCGTATGGTCTTAAAACAAGTTGCTTTGGACAGGTGGGGCTTGTTAGCAGCAATTGGCAGCTTATCTAGGAGAAGGGAAACTGATCTCAAACCTCCATGGCCTTGCAGCTATACCCACTCATGGGGAAGGCTTCAGGAGTAAACCTCGAGGAATAATCCGGAACTGGAGCCCCTAAGGCGGTCGTGCTTTGAATTCCCCACTGCCTGGCAACTCCAGCGATGCCACTGATGCTAAACTGTGTCGGTCCCTGCCATTCCTTTGAATTCCCCACTGCCTGGCAACTCCAGCGATGCCACTGATGCTAAACTGTGTCGGTCCCTGCCATTCCTTTGAATTCCCCACTGCCTGGCAACTCCAGCGATGCCACTGATGCTAAACTGTGTCGGTCCCTGCCATTCCTTTGGATCCATCAGCTGTGTGGAGCGGGAGAGCCTGCTACATGGGCAACAGCCTGCTCTCCATATTGTGCTGCCCTGGCTTAGAAACTGGCTTGCATATCACATAGACAACTGGGACACAACCTCCTTGGTCAACCCTGGCCAACAGAAGGCCTCAATGTACTGGAAGACTGCAATACCTCTCCTTGGTAATATGAATGTCCTCTAAAACAACTCTCTTTATCTCTTGAGGGGTGAGATATAAAAGAGGTCTAAGATGTAACCTCTTTACAAAATAGGGTAGTGAGTACCAGGAATGAGTTGTTCGAGGAAGGAGTTGAATCAGGTACAATTGCATCATATAGGAGGTATTTGGATAGGTCCATTAAGGAGAGCTGCTTGCAAGGTTATGGTCTCAATGTAGGCATCTGTAACTATGATCAGCCATGATCATACTGAATGGCGGTGCAGGCTCGAAGGGCCGAATGGCCTACTGCTGCACCTATTTTCTATGTTTTCTATGTTTCTATCAGGGAGGATGCTGTGGTCAGCATGAACCAGAGTGGCCAATAGGCCAGTCATGCATATTACTCTTTGCCTCTGTGAGTCTAAGATTCTGTTCAGTGATCCCATGATCTCTTCCCATGCGTACTTCTCTTACAGTACTGTGATTCATTTACTAGAACCTGCTGGTTCTTCCTTTCTAAGCTTGGCTAACTTTCCTTGGATGGCAAGGTGGAGGTTAGATTAGATTATTAGATTATGAGGACACGCAGTCCTCTTTTATTGTCATTTAGTAATGCATGCATTAAGAAATGATACAATGTTTTTGCAGAATGATATCACAGAAACGCATGACAAACCGACTTAAAAACTAAAAAAAACCACATAATTATAACATATAGTTACAACAGTGCAAAGCAATACCGTAATTTGATAAGAACAGACCACGGCACAGTAAAAGTCTCAGAGTCTCTCGAAAGTCCCATCATCTCACGCAGATGGTGAACCTCCAGCGCTGTCAACTTGCCGATGCAGCATCCTGGAAGCACCTGACCACATTCTGATTCTGAGTCCATCCGAAAACTCCGAGCCTCCAACCAGCTCTCCGACACTGAGCACTGAGCACCATCTCTGCCAAGCCCTTCGACCCCGGCCCTGGCAACAGGCAATAGGCAAAGCCGAGGATTTGGGGCCTTCATCTCCGGAGATTCTCGATCGCACAGTAGCAGCGGCAGCAAAGCAGGCATTTCAGGAGTTACTCCAGGTGTTCCTCCGTGCTTCTCATGGCTGTCTCCATCAAATCCGGATTGTGCCCCCTAGTTAACACATATGATATTCATTCGGAACGGTTGCGTCGCGCCGCCATCTTCTCCTCCCTCCCAAGGTACTCCTTCCCTCCGCTAACCTGCAGGTCATCCTTGTGCAAGATGTTGCCCTCCCTCTTCCAATCAGGGTCACATGAAGCCATGGGAGCAGATGGTGGATGGTTGTATGAACAGCTGGTGCGTATCTCAGGTCCTGGTTGTCCGACCACTGACATCAGGAAGACAATCTCTGAAGGGTATTGGTAATGGCTGGGGTCATCCACCTTGTAAAGAGACTGCCTAGAACACGGCAATGGCAAACCACTACTGTAGAAAAATTTGCTAAGAACAATCATCGTAATGGGACCATGATCGGTCATGTCATATGACACGGCACATCATGATGTTAATAACTTTCCTCATACTTCCATACCCTCAATTTGCAATGTATTCAGTATCTCAGTTATCTCCTTCGCTGTCACTTTGGAGGCATTCTCTTCTTTGTGAAGACAGATGCAAAATACTCCTGTAGACTGTAACTGTGCCCTCAGCATGGGATCCTTGATTTCCTCACTTCCCAGTCACTTCACACTAGCAACAACACCTCCTTGACAATCACCATCAGCACAGATTCACCACAAGACTGTGTGCTCAGCCTTCCGCTCGACTTGCTCTGTGCTTATGACTGTCAGGCTAAGCCATGTTTAAGTTTGGGGATGACGCCAATGTCATTGTCCGAATCAAAGGTGGTGATAGATCAGCATATAGGAGGGAGATTGAAAATCTGGCTGAGTGGTGCCACAACAACAACCTCTCACTCAATGTCAGCAAGACCAAGGAGCTGATTATTGGCTTCAGGAGAGGGAAACCAGAGGTCTATGAGCCATTGCTCGTAGGGGGAATCAGAGGTGGAGAGGGTCAGCAACTTCAAATTCCTTGATGTTATCATCTTGAGGATCTGTCCTGCATTCAGCACATAAGCACAATTACAAAATAGCATGGCAGTGCCTACTTCCTTTGGTTTGCTTAGGTTTGGCACATCATCTAAAACTCTGACAAACATCTATAAGTGTGTTGTGAAGAGTATATTGACTGGTTGCATGACGACCTGGTACATTAACACCAATGCCCTTGAATGGAAAAGCCTGTGAAAAGTAATGGATACAGACCAGTCCATCACAGGAAAAGCTCTCCCCACCATTGAGCACATCCACATGGTGCGTTGTAGCAGGAAAGCAGCATCCATCATCAAGGACCCCAACCATCCAGACCATGCTCTCTTCTCACTGCTTCCATCAGGAAGGAGGTACAGGAGCCTCAGGACCTACACCACCTGGTTCAGGAACAGTTATTACCCCTCAACCATCAGCCTCTTGAACCAGAGGGGATAACTTCATGTACCTTCACTCATCCCAACAATGAAATGAACACAGTCTATGGATTTACAAACATGCTTTCATGGACTATTCATCTCATGTTCTTAATATTGCTTATTTATTATTATTTTTTCTTTTAGTATTTGCAAAGTTTGTCTTTTGCACATTGTTTGTTCATCTTGTTGTGTGCGGAGTTTCATTGATTCTATTGTGTTTCTTTCTATGTACTGTGAATACCCACAAGAAAATGAATCTCAGCATTCTATATGGTGACAGACATGTACTTTGATAATAAATTTACTTGGAAACTTTTTTGAACCTGACACTTATGCTACGTTGCCCTTTTTATTGCTTTATTTTCTGCTTTCTCTCCCTTGTCACTGGGGAGCTCTGAATTTGTTTGTTCTTACATTGTTCCTCATGGGAACATATCTCAACCATACCAGAACTACACTTCTTTAAAGGCAGTCAAATCTTCTTTTACAGTTTTGACACACAACTCAAGTTCCAGTTTACCTGGAACAGGTCCACTTGAAACAGACTCCCCTCCAATTAATTATTTTCATCCATTGGTTGCTGTTTTATGCACAGCTAACTTAAATCTTATTATATCATGATTGCTATCTCCTCTATGTTCCTGTACCAATACTTGCTACAACTACCCACTTCATTGCCCAGAGCCAGATACAGAGATACAGCAAAGCCTTAGTAATAGAAAACAAATAAAACTGTGGCTGGTACAATTTGAAACAAGAGCAGAAAATGTTGAAAGATCTTAATCAGTCAAAGTGCGCATATGGAAAGAGAAACACTTTAATACTTCGTTCAGGTATACTTCCACAGAACTGAGGGAATTATCAGAATGTCAATCTGCAAAGTAGAGTTTGTAATAGGAATGAGGTGTAAGACCAAAGACTATGCTGAGATTGGTTAAGACCAATCAGTAAATAAGGAAGAAGCATGATTACTGATTGTTAGCAAGGAAATGTCCCAATGCATTTGGTTTCTCCAATGTTTGATGTTGTGAATATGCCGTAGACTAGTTTGGAAGAAGTCCAAGTGAATCACTGCTTCATAAGACCATAAGAAAAAAGAGCAGAGGTCGGCCATTCGGCCCATCTAATCTGCTCTGCCTTTTTACTTTTTATCATGAGTTGATCCATTCTCCCATTTAGTCCCACTCCCCCGCCTTTTCACCATAACCTTTGATGCCCTGGCTACTCAGATACCTATCAATCTCTGCCTTAAATACACCCAATGACTTGGCCTCCACTGCTGCCCGAGGCAACAAATTCCATAGATTCACCACCCTCTGGCTAAAAAAATTTCTTCGCATCTCTGTTCTGAATGGGCGCCCTTCAATCCTTACGTCATGCCCTCTCGTACTAGACTCCCCCACCATGGGAAACAATTCTGCCACATCCAATCTGTCCATGCCTTTCAACATTCGAAATGTTTCTATGAGGTCTCCCCTCATTCTTCTAAACTCCAAGGAATACAGTCCAAGAGCGGACAAACGTTCCTCATATGTTAACCCTCTCATTCCCGGAATCATTCTAGTGAACCTTCCCTGTACTCTCTCCAATGTCAGCACATCCTTTCTTAAATAAGGAGCCCAAAACTGCCCACAGTACTCCAAGTGAGGTCTCATCAGCGCCTTATAGAGCCTCAACATCACATCCCTGCTCCTATACTCTATTCCTCTAGAAATGATGCCAACATTGCATTCGCCTTCTTCACCACCGACTCAACTTGGAGGTTAATCTTAAGGGTATCCTGCACGAGGACTCCCAAGTCCCGTTGCATCTCAGAACTTAGAATTTTCTCCCCATTTAAATAAAGGGCTTCATCTGGCCCTACGGTCTGCAGTGGGCTAGCAATGCAGTGCTGAACTGAACTATACTGAATACAGGGCTCCGGGTTTAGTGCTTGATATTCTATGTGTTGTTCGCTCACAGTTTGCTGTTTGTACAATTTGTTCTTTTTCACATATTGGGTTTTCAATATCTACCTGAATGGGTTCTGTGATGTTTCTTTGTTTTGGGGCTTCCTGCAGGACGATGAATCTCAAAGTTGTATTCTGTATACATATTTTGATAATAAGTGTATTTTGAATCTTTGAAACACACACAAGATGCTGGAGGATATCAGCAGGAATCTTTGACTTTGTATGATTGTTTGTGTCTCCAGATGGTGGGAATGGAAAATGTGAATGGCAATGAATGGCATGGGAAGGTGTCGTTGGAGGGAAAGCAGCCAAGGTAGTCGCACAGTGAGCAGTCCCTGTGAAATGCAGAACAAGGAGGAGAGGGGAATATTAGATTATGAGAACACTCAGTCCCCTTTTATTGTCATTCAGAAATGCATACATGCATTAAGAAATGATACAATGTTTCTCTGGCGTGATATCACAGAGAACAAGACAGACCAAAGACTAACACTGACAAAACCACATAATTATACCATATAGTTACAGCAGTGCAAAGCAATACCATAACTTGAATAGGCACAGTAAAAAAAAAGTCTCTCAAAGTCCCCGAGTCGATCGACTCCCGAGTCCCCGATAGCGGCGGCAAAAGGGAGAAACTCCCTGCCATAAACCTCCAGGCACCGTCAACTTGCCGATACCTTGGAAGCAGCCGACCACAGCCGACCCTGAGTCCATCCGTCGGAAAACTCCGAGCTTCCAGGCAGCCTCTCCAATACAGCCTCCTGAGCGCCATCCTCTGCCAAGCGTCTTTGACCTCTCCCCGGCCACTGAAACACACAAAGCCGAGGATTTTGAAGCCTTCAGCTCTGGAGATTCCGGTTACCACACAGTAGCAGCGTAGCAAAGCAGACATTTCAGAAGTTTTCCAGATGTTCCGCTGTGCACTCACATCTGTCTCCATCAAATCAGGAATTGTGCACGGTCCCCTACTTGACAGATAACAGATATTCATCACTGGAGAGGTTGCGCGCGCTGTTGTCGCACCGCCATCTTCTCCCTTATATGTCACTGGTAGCGGTGTCACATTGGAGCTGTAGAAAATGCAAAGGTTAATATGTTGAATGAAAGCTGGTGGGGAGGAAGGTGAGGACATGGGAGCTTCTTGTTTGGCTCAGGTGGCACAGGGGGTCAGGGCAGATGTTCAGGAAATGGAGGAAATGCAGCTGAAAGCTCCGTCCACTAAGGTGAGGGGGAAGCTACGTTTTAGGAAGAAGGGTGATATTTCAGGGGCACCAAAACAGTTGGCCTCATCACTGGAACAAATATGAAAAAGATGAAGAAACTAGGAAGGAATGGTGTCCTTACAGGAGGCAAGCTGAGAGGATGTTTAGTCAAGGTCACTGTGGGAGTCTGTGGGCTTGTTATAGATGTTAGTGGCTGGACTATTTCCTAAGGCGGAAACAGAGGGATCCAGAAAGGGACAGCGGTGTCAGAGATTAATCAGAATCTGATTTATTATCACTGACCTTGATAGTGTGAAATATGTTGTCTTGCAGTACAGTGCAAAGGTATAATGATGAAGTGTTCATGAGATCATGGACCGTTTAGAAATCAGATGAAGGAGGGGAAGAAGCTGTTTCTGGATTGTTGAGTGTGGGTCTTCCAGCTCCTGTACCTCCTCCCTGACGCAGTAGACCAGATTGAAGGGAGTACTTCGCCTGGAATGATTGTTTAGGTCCCTGGATGGTGGGGAAGGAAAATGTGCATGGCATTACATGGGAAGGTGTTACGAGATGGGGGTTGTGGGTGGGGAACTGCAAATTACAGGTTCCAGATTGTGAGGTCCTTAGTGATAAACACCAGCTTTCTGAGGCACTGCCTCTTGAGGGAGTCTTTAACGTTGGAGTAGGGTGGATTTTGCCTCAGATTGAACTAAATGAGGCCCTGCAGTCTCTTGCCATTCTGCATATTGGATCCTCTACACCAGGCTGTGAAGCAACCCACCAGAATGCTCTCCACTCTATAAATATATCTCCGCTATATCTCCTCCTTCAGCACTTCAACTGTTTGTTAACTCTGCCCTTTCATTCCTTCCCTATCTTTCCTGAACATTCCGTGTCCAGGGGTATTTAATGCTCAGCCTTGCCTCTTCTGAGAGGCATAGAAGCAGAGGCAACTAAACATGCAGATTTACGAAATACAAATTTAATGTTCAGGCAGTTTATACAAATGAATCAAAACCAGATTTACTGTCACTGACACATGTCATGAAATTCATTGTTTATTGGCAGTAGTACAGTGCAAGACATGTAAACTTACTGTAAGTTACAATGCATATATGTAAATATTCCAAAAGAGGAATAGTAAGGTAGCGTTCATGGCTTCGTAGACTGTTCAGAACTCTGATGACGGAGGGGAAGCTCTTCCTAAAATGTTGAGTGTAGGTCTTCAGGCTCCTGTACCTCCTTCCTAATGATAGTAATAAAAAAAAGAACATGTCCTGGGATAGGACAAGCTTTTAAGTTTGGATAAAAAAAGCACAGTGCCTGCAATGAGTCACCCATTTTTGCTACAGAGTTCCAACTTCTGGTTACTTATTGCTGCCTATGTAAGCTTCCTTTTAAGTGAGATGGCCAGGGTGCCCATGCCATACCCCTAGGGTTTGTAGGCAGTCAAAGCTGTTAAGGCTTTGAATGATTTTGAATGTCCTAATTCAAACTCTTAAAAAAAACAATTAAAATATAAAATTGATTTAAAAAATTTAGAAGTAAAATCATTATATCAATTATGGTGTATGCATAATTAAAAGCGTTAAAGAAAATTTAATTAAGGCAAAATATGTAAATTGCCTTAATTTTTACATGTCCCTTAGACATTTTCAACATCCAGATGAATAAGCCTTTCGTTCCTGTGTCAGGTCTACAACATGCTCTGCCAGTGGACACCACGTGCAATCCAACAGCTAGGAAATACCCAGCGCAACTCAGCCAGCCCTAAATCTATTGACCCTTCCAGGGGTAAATGTTGGCCCTTTAGCACAGAATTGCCAGGTTTTCCAAGTAATTATGAACTCAACTATGAGTCACATTTATATTACAGCCTAACAATATTTGAGCATTTATCTATAAACTGTCATCATATGACAGAACTCAGAAAGTTTTCAAATGAGAACAAATATTAAGCAGCTGCAGAGTTGCTGAACTTAGTTAGGTACGGATGACCCACATGAGACGAGACAGGTAAACTGTACAGATCCCGTAATCAGAATTACATTAAATCAGTGTGTGATATTCAGAAAAGTGATGTGGAACTAGTTTATGACCTTAAAGGTAAGGATCTCTACGTCCCTACACACCCTGAGAAAATGGATTGGATGACATAACAGGCATGGAAAAACAGGGAAAATACGTAAAACAGTGGTAACATCTTGTGGGAGAAATAGGAAATATAATATAAAACAGTGGCTCAATGAATGATCACATCTACAAAAAGAAGTATAAAGTGAAACTTGCAAAGATGATCAAAATTAGTGGAAGATTTCTAAGTTCCATTAATCTAGTATCAATGTATATATGTTACCATATACACAGTACTTTGTCTTCTTGCAGCCATGTACAGTAGAACAGAGAAATACACTCAAATCATTAAAAAATTAAACACAAAGACTGACAAATAAACAATATGCAAAACAACGCACTGTACAAATTAAAAAATAAGTAAATCTGTTGTGTACATACATCTACTGATGCTTCTCGACACATCTTCAGTGATGTTCCTGGAATCATTGGGTGTTTCGGGTCTTTCAACATCATACAGCCTCCTCCAGGTGACCCAGCCGGGGCTGATCAGACCCCAGCTTGTGTCCAGATGGCTAGCTACTTATGACTCCATGGCTCCCCTCTTTTGAGCCACAGCCATCTTGAGGCCCTCTCTGCCGCATCGGTGGTACTGCGGATGGCTCTCCTCTTCCTCTCTCCCTCGATGCCCAAAATGCTGAAGGCTCTAACTAAAGAATGGGCTATGAATCTTCTACAACCAACCTCCACTGGGAGACACCTCGCTCTCCATCCAGCCTGCTGACAGTTGCTGACCAGTCCTGCGTAGTTGGAGAGCTTCCTTTCAAAGGCCTCTTCCAAGCGATCTTCCCATGGGACTGTCAGCTCCAGCAGCACCACTTGCTTAGTAGACTCAGACACTAGGACAATGTCTGGTCGCAGGGTGGTGGCTGCGATATGGTTGGGGAACTTCAGCTGCCCTTTGAGCTCCGCCAACAGCTGCCAGTCCCTTGCAGAGGTCAGAATGCCTGCAGATGTTCTTTTGGCAGGTATTGGCTGCTCCCCAGCTCTGACAAAGGCAATGGTCTGCTTGGAGGGTCGGGACCGCTTCGCCCACTCAACTCCTGCGCTGACGGCTTCAGCGATGGTCTTCAGGACCTGATCATGCCTCCACCTGTACCGTCCCTCACCAAGTGCCCTTGTGCAGCCGCTGAGGATGTGCTCCAGGGTTCCTCGCTTGGAGCACAATGGGCACGCAGATGACTCTGCCTTGCCCCATGTGTGCAGGTTTGATGGGCTTGGAAGCACATCATACACTGCCTGGATGAGAAATCGGATGCGGTGTGGTTCGGCTTTCCAAAGATCAGCCCAGGTCACTTTCCTCTCAACCGCATTCTCCCATCTTGTCCAAGCTCCCTGTTGCTTCATTCCCACCGCCTTGCAGGCTCTCGTCTCCTCCACTACTGCTCTCACCTCCTCCTGAACTAGACGACGCCTTTCCTTCCCTCTGGTGTCCATTTGGGGAGTTGGAAAGGATCCTAGCCCAGCTCGGCTTCGTGTGACCACTCCCACCAGCCTCTTGTGACACAGCCTCGCCTCTGCCTCCTGAACAGCTTCCTCTGCCCTTCACTTCCTGCCAGTATTACTTGGATCCCTGCTCTAGCCAGCTTCGGGTTGAATCCCTATACTGTAGCACTTCTCTGGCTCTTGCTACCTTGAATTCTTCCTCCAAGGATTTGAAGGGCAGTTGCAGTTTGTTGTGGTGTCCATAGAGTGAGATGCTGTTCAGGCTCTTTGGCAGCCCCAGCCATCTCCTGAGGTGGTTGCTAACCCTCCTCTCTAAGGTTTCGACTGTCGAGATCGGAACTGCATAGACGAGGAGGGGCCACAGGATTCTGGGAAGAATGCCATGCTGATACACCCAGGCTTTAAACTTCCCAGGTAGGCCAGACTTGTCTACAAATTTCAGCCAGCCATCCAACTCGGTGCAGGTTGCCTGAATGGATGTTGTGTCCCTTAAAGAGCTGTCAAAAACTTTGCCTAAGCTCTTGACTGGCTTTTAAATAATACTGAGAAAATGGGTTTTAGAGTCTTTGAAAGTGAGTCCATAGGTTGTGAAATCCACTCAGATTTGAGGTCACACTGGTCCAGGAGCCTGATGGTGTGGGGTGATAACATTACTGAACCTGCTAGTGAGAGACCTAAGGCTCCTATACCTCCTTCGTGGTGGCAGCAGCAAGAATAAGGTATGGTCTGGATGCTGGGGGTTCTTGATGATGGGAGCTGATTTCCCTTGACAGTGCTCCTTGTGGATGCGCTCAATGATTTTAACTGCTATTGGCAAAATACTGTTAAGTATCAAGTGGCCCCATTAAATACTGATCAATGATATTGAAAATAAAAAGAAGGAAGTAGCAGACATTTTGAATGGTAACTGTGTGTGAGTAGAGAAATAACATACTACCATCGAATTGAGCAAAGGAGTTTCCCAAAATTTATGTGATCAAAATAACAATAATAAGTTAAATAGTGGAACTGACGATTGACAAATTCTGTGGGGTTCTGTAGCTGAAAACTTTGCAGATGCCCTAATTATCTTCAAATATATTTTAATTTGGGAACATTTAGACTGGAAAATTAGTTAAAAGGGTGAGAGATAGAAAGTTTAAGTGAGGGTAAACAAAGAATTAAAGAGTAGTTAACCTAATATATACGTCAGAAAACTACTAGAGCCAAAAGTTAATGTTAGATTGAATGAAGAAAGTGAACATTTTCACTTGATCAACAAAGATGCTTTGGATCTTTGAAATATAAGCCATACACAATGAGTCTTATTGTTTTATAATGTAAGTGCACTTTTTAATGCTCATGGATTTTACTTACATTGACTAACATTTGATGGAATCTCTCTTAAGAGATTGTTAAAATTGAAACTAGTGGAATTAAATGGCTAGCAAACTGTTGAGCAATTGGAGACAGAGATTGGCAAGTGGTCAGATTGGCAGGAATTAGCCCATGTTCGCTGTGAGGATCTGTGTTAGCAACCACAACTATTCACTGTGTTTAGGAACCATTTAGATGCTGGGCTAGAAAACCGTTTTCTAAGTTTGGCAGTTCCATCAAGTTAGGTAGATTGTAAGCAGTGTGAATGGAAGCATTAGATTGCAAAGACGTACTAATAGATTAAGTGATCAGGAAAAGTTGTGCAAATGGATTTGAATGTAAGAAAATATGAGATCACCTGCCTTGGACCAATGTAGAATCGTGCAGTACTTCCTATACAGTATAGTGAAACATTGGAAGCAGTAAAATTCTGGGGACTAGAGAGATCTATACAAACAAACCAGGACAGATACAGAAAAAAGTTGAAAAAGGGTGTAACAAATGATCTGCTGGAAGAAATCAGTGAATTGTGAAGCATCCTTGAGAGGAAAAGGATTGTTGATGCTTTGGGTTGGAACCCTGCTTTGTGAATCCACAAAGGGTAATGGAATTCTGACCTGTAGATTCAGTGAACTGGAGCACAGGAGGCAGAAATTATGTATTGGTTTTAAAGAGCTCTGGTAGTCCACACAAAGAGTTCAGGAACTAAGAAAGATATATTGCCCTTAGAGAGATACAACATATGTTTACTGAAATGAGACTTTAACTATAAGAGTTAAATTACAAGGCAAGATTATTTCTAAAACTAATCTAAAAATTCAACAGAGTAATTGGAAAGCACTTTGATGGCAAAAATTTGGAAACCATCTGCAATTGCCAAGTCAATGAATGCCCTAAAATCTGAGATCAATAAAATGTTGTGAACCTAAAGCATTATGATGAGGAAAAGGCAGGTGTATGGATTCAGATCATAAGTCAATGCTTAATAATGTATTCATATTCCTAAAAACCTGCTTAATATAAGAGTTGAGACACCAGATTGTTGCATTTGAGATACATAATTGTCTCATTGGCCAAGAATTATTGGCAGATGCAGGAACTTTTGTATAATTGTAATTTTATTTTTCACGAATATTGAAATACATCTTCACCCTTCAATTATTGTAGTTTGGTCATTTGAAACATGATTTCTCAACCAGATTGACATTTATGCAGTGTCTAACATTTGCTATATCCATCTTAAATTATTTCCTGCTGAAAAGGAATTAACAGGATTTGGGAAGGCACACTGCAAAGTGAAATCTACTTTTTAAAATTATTTTTAAAAGTTAAAAACAAAATTTTACTACAAATTAAGATAACTGAAGGATTTGATCTGCAATTTAAAAAATGCCCAGTAAGATTACACAGCTGGACATCATACATAATAGCTTAGGCGTTAACTTAGTTACATGTTGTTGATTTTTGTTTGACATTGGTAATGTTACTGTAGTCAAGTAAACGTCACTTGCCATTGCTTTTTCTCATTATTGGGTTTGTTCATTATATAAGAACTATTATGTTTCAGAAGTTTAACATGAATCTAGTATTAGTGGCTTTCAATGAGTAACTTTTACCAGGTTTCACAATCCTCGTATATGTCTTCCCTCTGTAATTTTGTTTATACTGACATGTTTATCTTAATTTTTTTCATCTTTATCCATTTGACAGTTGTGGGAACAGTTAATATAGACACACCTTCTTTGTGACATGACTGCTTGTGAAATCAAGTGTTCCATAGTTGCCACCCGGGAACATGAAATGCAGCATGAAAAGGTTGACGTCAACATCTGTTAGAATGAAAACCAGACTTTTCACAGATGCACAGCAATTACATTTAACTCTGAGGAATTACAGTCATGGGAATCAAAATCAAAATGAAACCCAATAAAGGATATATTGTAGGATAAAAGATTGTCTGCTTTACATACACATGTATAGAATCAATGCATCTCAAATATTTGAAAATCATTGGTTAATTTTAAAAGAAAATGTTTGTATTTTAATAGAAGTATGAAAAGCTATAAAAAGCATTTTCCACAAGTGGAAGAACTTGTCAGGTATCAACATTTCCTTTGTAACGTTGTAAATAAAGTGACCGGTAGCTAATGGAAGTTAGTGCCATTGGCAAGTGCTGACATGAATAAGCTCTTCTCAGGTTTCCAGCCTGGTGCAGGTAAGCCCAAAAAGGAGTTTATTCGTCATTCACACCGGGAAAATACTAGATCCTTTTTCAAGTGCTAAGACCTTCCAACTTCGATTAGGACGTAGCTGTTCTGCAGGGTGGCAAAACATTAAATCGGTGAGGATGACAATTGGAGAAATGAATGGGAGAAAGCTTAACTCGGTGGCCAGTTTATTAGGTATTCAACAGTTGGAGCACATTGAGTAGGTGAAGAATACTATGTGGGTGCTGCTTGACTGTATCATCAATATTCACAGTTCATTGTGGTTGATTGTTTTCAGGGTTACCAAGTTTCAAAAAGATGGAACTTAACTTCCAAGCCACACACCATCCTGACTTGAAAGTGCTCTCCAGTTGCTGCTTGATTAGGTACCTTCAGTACCTAATATAGTGGCCGTTGAGTCTATGTTCCTGGTCTTCTGCTGCCGTAGCCCATCCACCTCAAGGTTCAACGTGTTGAGCACTCGGAGATGCCCTTCTGCACACCACTGTTGTAATGCATGGTTACTTGAGGTACTATTGTCTTCCTGTCAGCTTCAATCGTTCTGCCCATTGTCCCCCGACCTCTGAATTAAGAAGATATATTTGCCCACAGAATTGGATAGTTTTGATTTTCGCACCATTCTCTATAAACTCTAGAGACCGTTGTGTGTGAAAAACCCAGAAGGTCAGTATTTTCTGAGATGCTCAATGTTTAAAGTCAAGGCGTATTATCAAAGTACATATGTATCAACATATATGATCATAAGATTCATTTTCTTGCAGATATTCACAGAAAGTACAAAGAAGCACAATAGAATCAATGAAAGACCACACACAAGATGAACAACCAATGTGCAAAGGACAGAATACTGTGCAAAGATAAAAAGAGGGGAAGAAAAAGCAATAAATATAAATAACAAGAGTTGTAGAGTCCTTGAAAGTGAACCCATAGGCTGTGGAATCAGTTCAGTGTTTTTTGAGTGAAATTATCCCCTCTGGTTCGGAGCTTGATGATTGACGGGTACTAACTGCTCCTGAACTCAGTGGTGTGTACCGGAGGCTGTTGTACCTCCTTCCTGATGGCAGCAGGAGGAAAAGAGGATGGTCTGTATGGTGAAGGATGCTGCTTTTCTGCAACGGTGTTCCTTGTAGATGGGTCAATGGTGGAGAGGGCTTTACCCCTGATGAATTGGCTGCATCCACTACGTTTTGTAGGCCTTTCCTTTCAACACCATTGTTGTTTCCACACTAATCTGTAATGTAATCAATCAGTAACCACTCCATCGTGCACTTATAGAAGTTTGTCAAAGCTTCAGATGACATGCCAAATCTTTGCAAACCTCTAAGGAAGCAGAGGCACTGGCGTTACTTTCTCGTAATGACACTTACATGCTGGGCCCAGGACAGATCCTCTGAAATGAATACACCAAGAATTTAAAGTTGCTGACCCTCTCCACCTCTGATCCCCCAAAGAGGACTCATTCATGGACCTCCAGATTTCTCCTCCTGAAGTCAATAATCATCTCCTTGATCTTGCTAACATTGAGTGAGAGGTTGTAGCTGTGGCATAATTCAGCCAGATTTTCAATCTCCCTGCTATACAGAAACATAGCAACATAGAAAATAGGTGCAGAAGTAGGCCATTCGGCCCTTCGAGCCTGCACCGCCATTCAGTATGATCATGGCTGATCATCCAACTCAGAACCTGCCTTCTCTCCATAGCCCCTGATCCCTTTAGCCACAAGGGCCATATCTAACTCCCTCTTAAATATAGCCAATGAACTGGTCTCAACTGTTTCCTGTGGCAGAGAATTCCACAGATTCACCACTCTCTGTGTGAAGAAGTTTTTCCTCATCTCGGTCCTAAAAGGCTTCCCCTTTATCCTCAAACTGTGACCCCTTGTTCTGGACTTCCCCAAAATCGGGAACAATCTTCCTGCATCCAGCCTGTCCAATCCCTTTAGGATTTTATACGTTTCAATCAGATCCCCCTCAATCTTCTAAATTCCAGCGAGTATAAGCCTAGTCTGATTCATCATCACTTTTGATTCATCCAAGACAGTGGTGTTGTCAGCTAACTTAACCATGGCCTTGGAGCTGTGCTCAGCCTCGCAGTCATACGTACAAAGTGAGTGGAGCAGGGGACTAAGCACACAGCCTTGTAGTGCACCTGTGCTGATGGTGATTGTGGAGGAGACGTTGTTGCCAATCTGAACTGACTGGGGTCTGAAAATGAGGAAACCGAGGATCCAGTTGCACAAGGAGGTATTGAAATCTAGGTCTTGAAGCTTATTGATTAGTTTTGAGAGGATGATGTCACTCCTTAGGCAGGAGGTTATAAGTTTCATCACCAACCTCTCAAAGCATTTCATCACCATGGATGTAAATGTTACCGAGATTGTAAGTGCAATGATAGTCATTGAGGCAGGTTACCATGCTCTTCTTGGGCACTGGTATAATTGAAGCCTGCTTGAAGCAGACGGGTACCACACACTGCCAAACCACCCATCTGGTACTAGCAATCATCATGGTCAAAGGCACATAGATCACATTTCTTCTCCTTTCTAATGTTTGGTCTGAACAACAAATGAACCTCTTGACCATATTTGTATGCTTTTATACATTGTGTTCTTGCCACATGAGGGGCTGATTAAATACTTACATTAACGAGCAGATGTACAGGTGTATCTAATACATGGACTCTAAGTGCACATTCAACCGGAAATTGGCTTCCTTAAACAACAGCAGTAGGTGTTGCCAATTTCCCAAGTACTGGGGATGCACGTGTGACTTGTACAGAATGAGTTCACAGATGTGATGAATGACTCCAGGATTGTATTACACCAAGGGTCAACTTACAACATAATAACCAAGGTTTTGCAGTCAGTGACAATGCTTTAGGCATGGCACCATTCTAAGAAAGAAATTAAAATTGACTTGCAGCAATCCTGCGAGTGTGAACATCTGAGAGCTGCTTTCCTGCAAAAAGTATTTCCCCCTGCAACACAACAACTCCTGCTCGCAGCTTTGACTCCAGGCAGACCTTCCCTATGAACTTGAAAAAGGGAGGAAGAAAATGAGGGGTGGGAGGGAGAAAGATTTCTGAGAGGAATGTAGAGGGAGGTGAAGAGGGGATGGCAGGCTGAGAGATAGTAGGAAGAGGGAAAGGAAAATAGTGAAGGAATGGAAAAAGGAATAATGCTATCAATGGTCCCATGTAGGATATTGATCTAATTCAAATAAAAGATTTGGGTTCTCCATTGGATTCATCGAGTCTGCTCCACCATTCAATCATGGCTTTTCCCCAGGACAATACCGACTATCTGACAGACACCATGGTGAAGATTTTGCAGATAACAGCACAGCAAGCCTACATTCCACCAACCATACCCACAGCCTGACCGTCTCGTCTGAAATACATTACAGGCATCTGAAGCAAACCATCTTTCCTTTTTAGTACAGAGACATTGACATAAAACCTAATTGATTTTGTAAGCACTAGTTACAAGAAGACAAATTATACATTTTATTTGCTCACTCTACTCAACATTGCCTTCTACTTCAGCAGTATTTAGCACCTTGTACAGTTCCCACCAACCCAAACTGATTTTCTGTATTGACTTCATCACATATTAATTCAGCTGATAAACTTCTATTTAGAAAAGTGCCATTTAGATTTCTGCAATTCTGTTAAATCTTCATGTAGACTACCTGGTTACAAATGATTTGATCTCTAACCACAGTTGAATTAAACATTTGAAAGGTGGTACAGTCGTAGTCATGGTCCTCCATTTCATAATAGTCCATGCAATGATGAACTTGTCTAATAAACAGTCCAGTTTATAGTCTAATAATTGACAATAAACTGGACTGGTCAAAGAACACTGAGGCTGTCTACAAGAAGGGTCAGAGCCGTCTCTATTTCCTGAGGAGACTGAGGTCCTTTAACATCTGCCGGACGATGTTGAGGATGTTCTACGAGTCTGTGGTGGCCAGTGCTATCATGTTTGCTGTTGTGTGCTGGGGCAGCAGGCTGAGGGTAGCAGACACCAACAGAATCAACAAACTCATTCGTAAGGCCAGTGATGTTGTGGGGATGGAACTGGACTCTCTGACGGTGGTGTCTGAAAAGAGGATGCTGTCCAAGTTGCATGCCATCTTGGACAATGTCTCCCATCCACTACATAATGTACTGGTTGGGCACAGGAGTACATTCAGCCAGAGACTCATTCCACCGAGATGCAGCACAGAGCGTCATAGGAAGTCATTCCTGCCTGTGGCCATCAAACTTTACAACTCCTCCCTTGGAGGGTCAGACACCCTGAGCCAATAGGCTGGTCCTGGACTTAATTCATAATTTACATATTACTATTTAACTATTTATGGTTTTATTACTATTTAAATATTTATGGTGCAACAGTAACGAAAACCAATTTCCCCCAGGATCAATAAAGTATGACTAAATGTAAGTGTCATGCCACCTGGCACATGCATGTGGAGTAAAGATTGCAGTTGAGAAAAGGGATTTTTCCATAATGCGTTTGAGTTGAAATGTTTAAGTAAAGAAACCGAAGTACTGTAGTTGATCTGTTGGGGAAGAGAAATCAAATGTAAACACAAGAATTTCTGGAGAACTTTGATATGAAATGAATTAATTTTGAAAAAAAGGTCATTTTGAATTCAAAGAAGTACCTAAGCAGATGAATGATATTGTCTATATGGACTACAGTAAGGCCTTTTACAATGTCCCACATGGCAGGCTGATCTGGAAGATTAGATTGCATAGGATTCAGGGGGAGCTCACAAATTGGATTTAGAGTTGGCTCATTAATAGGAAGTAGAGGGTAATGCTTGAAGATTGATTCTCTGACTGGGGACCTGTGACTCGTGAGGTGTTCAAGGGGCCAGAGTTGGGACCTTTGTTACTCATTATTTATGGAAGTGACTTGGATGGGAATGCAATTAGCTCAATTAGCAAGTTTTGCTGATGAAACTAAATCAGGATGTGTTGTTGATAGTGAAGCAAGGTACATCGAATTGCAAAGAGATCTTGATCAATTAGGAAGATGGATATCAACTTAGATAAGTATGAGGCGATACACTTTGGACAGTCAAACCAGGGTAGGACTTGCACGTTGAATGGCAGGGCACTCATGAGAGTATTGGAATAGAGAGACCAAGGGCTGCAATTACACAGTTTGCTGAAAATGACCAAACAGATAGACAGATTGGTGAAGAAGGCATTTTGCATACTGGCGTTCATCAGTCAGGACATCGAGGTTAGGGGTAGGGACCCTGTTTTGCATTTATATAAGTCATTGGTGAGACCACACCTGGAGTACTGTGTATAGTTTTGATGATCCTGTTATAGGAAAGATATTGTAAAACTGGAGAGGGTGCAGAAGAGAGCATTGAATGTCAAGGACAGGTGGCTCGATTCTCTCCTGTTGGAGATGGTCATTGTCTGGCATTTCTGAGACATAATTGTTATCTGCCACTTATTAACCCAAGCCTGAATGTTGCCTATGTCTATCTGCATGCGGCGCAGGCTGCTTCAGGAGCTGAGGAACTGTGAATGGAATTAAACAATTCACAACCGTCAGTGGAACATCCGCACTTTGACCTTATGATGGAAGGAAGAACATTGATGACCCAGGACACAGTCTTACTCCAGCCACTGGAGTTTTGGGTAGATGCTACTGTTTTAGCAGAACTAGAACAACTTGACTAGAGACAGATCTAGTACTAGAGGACAGGTTCTCAGTACCAGAGCCAAGATGTAGACAAAAGACAGAAGAGACTGCAGAGGGTGGAATCATCTGCAAAAAATAAAATGGGACACAACAGAACAGGTCAAGCAGCGATTAAGACAAAAAGATGTGATGATGTTTCAGGTCATGACTGAGAGGAAAAAGGAACAATTGCTAGTTTATAGCAGGATAACAGGATAGAGGCTGGTTGATGAGAGGTGGGACAGTCTGTGGAGGGTTTGCTGGGCAGACGGAACTGGATGGGGGAAGGGAATGGAGTGACGAACAAAGGTACAGTAAAAGAAAAATTGGACAAGTGCATGACTGTGTACGCGTGCGTGTGTGTGTGTGTGTGTGTGTGTGTGTGTGTGTGTGTGTGTGTGTGTGTGTGTACTGGTAGTGTGAGTTACCTGAAATTTGAAAGTTCAATGTTCCTAACGTTGGGTTATAATCTGTTCAAGTGGAATATGAGATGTTATTCTTCTAATTTGCACTTGGCCTCTCTGTAGCAATGGAAAAATTCAGAAACAGAAAGGTGAGTGAGTGTGAGAGTGAAAAGGAGTATTAAGATGAAATGCAACTGGGACCAGATACCAGATTATGCCACAGTAGCACAGTGATTAGTGTGATGTTTTTCCAACTCCGACGTTCCAGAGCTTGGAATTCAATTCCGGTGCTGTCTGTAAGGAGTTCGTATTTTCTTCCTGTGAATGTGAGAGTTTCCTCCGGGTGCTCCAGTTTCCTCCCACAGTCAAAAGATGCACTGGTTAATAGGTTAACTGTTGATTGTAAATTGTCCTGTGTCCTGTGGGCTAGTGTTAAATTCATGTGATGCCGGGTAGCACGTCTCGCTGGGCCAGAAGAGCCCATTCCATGCTGTATCTCTAAATAAATCAAATAAAATATCTTGGACCAGCCAACATCCTGGCTCAGGTACTGGAGGCACTACCGTGGCCAGTGTTCTCAGCATTTTCTTGTTACTTGGAGTGAGTAATTGGCTGGACACTAATTCATGTGTGTGTGAAATTTATAACATTATAGTGGTCATGGATAACGAGGATAGTCTTTTCTCCAGGGGTTGGGGAGTCCAAAACTTGATGGCACAACTACAAGGTTAGGAGAGAGAGATTCAAATGAGACCTGAGAGGTAACTCCTTTATACAGAGGGCTGTGAGTACCAGGACTGAGCTGCCAGAGGAAGTGTTCAAGATGAGTACAATTACAATATTTGAGAGGCATTTGAATATCTACATGGAGGGGAGGGACTTGGGGAATTTGGGGCCGGACAGAAGCGACAGGGACTGGCAGGGAGGACGCTGAAGTCAGCATGGACCATTTTGGCTGAAAGGCATGTTTCTTCCTCTATGACTCCATGACTCGAAAATGTGAGCAGCATCGACGAGGCCGGCACTTAATGCTCCAAGTTAGAACTGAATGGGATGCTAGGCCACTTCACTTACGTCATTAGTTCTTGAAACAAGCCCAAGGATATGATGCTTAATTCCTGCAGTTTTACATGCTGCCTGATCATTATAATTATTTCTGCATGTTGCCTCCAGTAACCAGATTATTGTTGGCTACAAGCAACGTTGATAAACACAGGAGATTCTGCAGATGCTGGAAATCCAGAGCAACCCACACAAAATGCTAGGGGAACTGAGCAGGTCAGGCAGCATCTATGGTGAGGAATAAACTGTTGACATCTCGGGCCGAGACTCTTCATCAGGACTGAGAAGAAAGAAGCCAGAATAAGAAGGTGGGGAGGGGAAGGAATACAAGCTGGCAGGTAATAGGTGAGACCAGGTGAGGGTGGAAGGAGAGTAGGTGGAGGAGGAATGAAGTAAGAAGTTGGGAGGTGATAGGTGGAAGAGGTAAAAGGCTGAAGAAAAAGAAATTTGATAGGAGAGGACTGTGGATCATGGAAGAAAGGGAAGGAGGGCCACAAGAGAGAGAGATGATAGGCAGGTGAGGAGAAGAGAAGGGTTGAGAAGGGAACCTGAATGGGGAATGGAAAAGGTGGAAGGGAAGCACTTACCAGAAGTAAGAGAAATTGATGTTCTCCAAGAAATTGGAGTCTTCCCAGACGGAATATAAGGTGGTACCCCTCCAACCTGAGTGTGGCCTCACTGTAGCAGTAGAGAAGGTCATGGATCTACATGTCAGAATGGGAATGGGAAGCCAAATTGAAATGGGTGACCACCTTCTGTGGCTGAAGGAGTGAAGGTGCTTGTTGAAGTGGTCCTCCAGTCTATGTAAGGTCTCACAGATGTAGCGGAGGCTGCAAAGGGAGCACTGGATACAGTAGATAAACCCAAAAGACTGACAGGTGAAGTGTCCCCTCACTTGGAAGGACTGTTTGGGGTCTGTAATGGTGGTGAGGGAGGAGGTGAAGGGGCAGGTGTAGC
Source organism: Mobula birostris (assembly GCF_030028105.1). Classification (NCBI taxonomy): domain Eukaryota; kingdom Metazoa; phylum Chordata; class Chondrichthyes; order Myliobatiformes; family Myliobatidae; genus Mobula; species Mobula birostris. The sequence goes on along the minus strand of NC_092387.1, from coordinate 15,794,964 downwards.
ACTTGCTGTGCTTGCAGGGTTAACTGCCAGGAGGGAGATCAGTGGGGAGTGAGGGAGGAGGTGTAGGGGTAAGTATATATTTTCAGCAGTGGTATATTCCAGGTAAAGATGATGTGTGGCTTGGAGGGCAACTTCCGTCTTTTTGAAACGACAACTGTGGAAACAATCAACGACAACAAACTGTAAACATTGGTACCATTAAATTGCACCCACACACACAGCATTCTTCACCCACTCAATGTGCTTCAACTGAACACTGAAAACTGTAAGCTTTAGGAATGCAGTTGGGCCATCATGTCTGCTCTGCCATTTAATCATGGCTGAGTTTTTTCCTCCCCATTCTCCCATCTTCTCCCTGTAACACTTAACCTCCTTACCAATCAAGAACCTATCAACCTCTGCCCTAAATACACCCAATAACTTTTCCCCCATAGATCTCTGTGGCAGCAGATTCCACAGATTCACCACCCACTAGCTGAAGAAATGTTTCCTCATCTCATTGCTGAAAGTAAATCCCTCTATTTTAAGGCTATGCATTTGAATCGTAGACTCTCCTACTAATGGAAACATGTTCTCTACATTTACCCTACCCGGACCTTTTGGTATTTGAGAAGTTTCAGTGAAATGGCTCTTATCCTTCTGAACTCCATTGAGTACAGGACCAGTAACATTAAAGTAACCTTTGCATGTTACGCTTTTCATTCCTAGAATCATTCTTGTGAATTTTTTCTGGACCCTCTCCAGGGCCAGCACATCCTTCCTTAGATAGGAGGCCCAAAGTTTCTCACAATATTCCAGTTGTGGTGTTACCAACGCTTTATAAAGTTTCAGTGATACATCCTTGCTTTTATATTCTAGGTCTATGAAAAAAGAATGCTAAAATTACTTTTGCCTTCTTTACTACCAATTCAACCTACAAGTTAACCTTGGCAGAATCCTGAACTAGGACTCCCAAGTCTTTTGCACCTCTGATTTCTGAGTTTTCTCCCACTTAGAGAACTAGTCTACACCTTTATTCTTCCCATCAAAGTGGATAACTCTATACTTCATTCCATTTGCCTCTTCTTTTGCCCACTCCCCCAAGTTCTTCTGCAGACTCCCTGCCTCTGTGACACTACTTGTTCTTCCTCTATCTAGCTTGGTGTCATCTATAAATGAAGCCACAATGCCTAGAGTTCATTCATCCAGATCAATAACATATAAAGTATTAAAAGTTTCTTTCTCAATATGGACTCCTGCGGAACTCACCAGGCACCTGCAGTCATTGTGCAAAGGACCTTTCTGCTCCCGTCCTGACAGTCAGTCAGTCTTTTATCCATGCTGGTACTTCTCTTCTAACAGCACGGCTCTTAACTTGTTTGGAAGGTTCACATGCAGCATCTTGTCAAAGACCTTCTGAAAATGCAACTAACTATTGAATAAACTCTTCTCGAGCTTCCAGCCATGTAGAGAGATCGATTTTAACTGAGGTTTCAATGACAAGCTCTGCCATCTTCATCAAGGATGATGCCTGGGCATGTCTAGTCTGGTGGTATTTATACCCCATAGTCTGTCCCTCCTGATTGGTTAGTCCTCATCCAATCAGGTTTTTGAGCTCTCACCTTGTTTACATTCAGATTCCAATTCTTACTTAGAAAGAGACCATTGTCTTGGTTAAAATTCTGAATCCTGAAGAAATACTGGATTAATACCTCCCACAAACCCATAAGAAAGCTCAAGTCACAACTCTTGTGGGTCAAAGATGACTTGGGACTCGGATCATTTGGCGTTTACAGGATTCCCTGTGAATGCGAAGCAATGTATATCGACTAGACAAGATGCACGGTGGAAATAGTCATCAAGGAGCACAGGAGCTTTATCTGTTTGGGTTACCCAGAGAAATCGGCTGTAGCAGAACACTGCAGTTGCAATGGCCACAGGGCTGACTTCAAAGCCACAAAACTACTGTGCCACACCAATGGGTTTTGGGAGCACCTGGTGAAGGAAGCCATTGAAATAAAACCAGAGGAAAAGAATTTTAACAAAGACTAAGGTCTCCCTCGGAGTAAGAACTAGAATTCGATTGTAAACAAGGTGGGAGAGCGGAAACCTGATTGGATGAGGACTAACCAATCAGAAGGAACGGACTATGGGGGTATAAATACTACTGGACTAGATGTGCCCAGGCATCATCTCTGATGAAGATGGCAGAGTTTGTCATTGAAACGTCGGTTAAAATCAAAACCTGCACCCGGCTGGAAGCTCGGGAAGAGTTTATTTGTCATAGATGTTGGGAGAACACTGGATCTTTTTTGCAACTAAATAATATTCACCAACTCGCCTTTTTCTAATCTGCTTGTTACCTTTTCAAAGAACTCTGACAGATATATCAAGCAGGATCACTGTTAACAAAACCATGCTGACTTTATTCAATTTTATTATGTTCTTCCAAGTACTCCAAAATTTCAACCTTATTTTACCTAAAGTTTTGCCCCCACCATCTTTTCCCCCTTCTCCAGCTGTATTACAATTGTGCTTTTACAGTCCCCTGGGACCCTCCTTGAAAGATCACGACGAATGACTCTACAATATCTTGAGCTACCTTTTTCAAACTTCTGGGGTGTAGTCCATTTGATCCAGGTGACTTACCCACTTTCAGCTCCTTCTCCCTTGCAATGGCCACTACACCTACCTCCGCCGACTGACTCTCTTAAATTTCTTGTCCTGTTACTGGTGTCTTCCATTGTGAAGATTAATGCAACATACTTATTTAGCTTCTCTACCATTTCCCTCTTCCCCATTACTACTCTAGCATCATTTTCAAGCAGCCCAATGTCCACTTTTGCTTCTCTCTTACCCTTTATGTATCTTAAAAAAAAACTTTTGGAATCTTCTTCTTCTTGAAATTTGAAATCTAAGGCAGCAACACTTCCATTAGTTGAACACTCTAAGCTGAATGATATAATTATCTACCTTCTCCACCTACTTCTGGTACACATAAGTGCTCAGACACTAATCCAAAATGACATCTGTGTGTTTCATGTCAGAAATGTTCACATGAGATCATTTAAAGGGTGCTTTTGAACCTCAGAAACCAAGTACAGCCAAGCCATGTTTTTCATCCTTAAAATCATACAGCCAACTAGTATTGTGAAAAACTATCAGATTTATCCAGTTCCCCCTCTCTTGCACCTCTGCTCTACAGTATTTAAATTTTTAAATTTATATCCAGTTACATTTAGAAAGTTTTCTTTCTACTTCTACCGTCATTTAAAGAAGTGTATTCCCGTTTAAGTCAACTTGCTGCTTCAAAAGTACTCACCTCATTTTTTTGTTTCTTTTGCAAAATCTTCTTTGGCAGTCAAATTGGATCCCTTTCACAGCTCCCACCACCCTTCCACTTTTGAGGGTTTTGAGGAGGCTGATGAGTCATCGTGAGAAATGCAGACATTTCCAGCAACGTGATAGGTGGTGCCTGCCGGGGCAGGTGTTTGGTTTTTGAGGTGGTGTGCTCCTGTCGCCATTTACGCTGGCCCTCTTTGTGCTCCTAGTTCATGAATTTATGATCCTCGATATGATCCAAACGGTCCTTATTTACTTTCAGCAGTCATGGGTCAGAGGTTCCCGGGAATCAGTGGTGGTAAAAAGTCAGAAAGTCATAGAGCACAGTAACAGGCTGTTCGGCCCAACAGGTCCATGCTGACCCATTTGAGACAGGAGAAGTCATTTACATTTTTCACGGTTTTGCTATTAACTAATTGTTAGTGGGCATTATTGTGGGCAGGTTGGTAAAGGACTTTGCCTTGTGGATATTACTGTTTTGGGATATGGCTTTTTTTCAACTTCATGGTCAGGAATGGCAGCAGGGCTGGACGGAAAAGGTAGCTGGGGGATGAAGTGAAGGGCAGTGTATTTGTATTATAGACAATGAGAAAATAAAATGTGCGTATGATCACCTGAATGTAGTCTCTACACCCAACATCTGGTCGGTTTTCTACTGGAACTTCAGCTCCAGGTTTTAAGTTTGAGGAATTGCTCCGTTTCCTTTGAGGAATGGTGGAACTTCAAACCAGGAAGGCCAGAGGTGAAGAGGAGTATTGCATTCATAATCGAGCTATTCTGACAACTCTGTGACCTCCACTGCAGAATTAGTGAATGTCTTAGTACCCATTGTCCTAAACCGGCATGGTATAGTAATACACCACAACTCTGGAAGTCCTGGCTAAGGCCAAAAATGCTTCTGTTCCACCCCTGAGAAAATCCCAGTCTGCACCTCAGACAGAGACAAACTGACAGCCCGTGTGTGAGAAGACTCAAGACAGGAGTCGGGAGAGCTAACTCCAGTGGGAGACTTCTGACAAAGTACTTGGAGCACTTTGTCTTGACATTGTAAAATCCGCCAATTTACCATAAGGGCAAGTACAAGACCTCTTGGCCACACTCCCAATCTAAACACTGCTGCTAGTTGGAATATTTCATCACCCAGTAAAAACTCCCGAAGACTGTCCACTTCACTTGTGCCACAGTGGAGGCCTATGGCAGAGAGGCTGACTGTAGCAAATCTGCTCTGTTATTTCTTTCAACTTGCTGTTAGAAAACACTCATTTATTACAATAAGATTCTGACCCAGTCAATATGTTTGAGAAAATGGTTTCGTAATTAGTAACAAGTTTGCTTTATTTATCAATTCTCTTAACCCTACTGAAAGTAGATACCCATTGTGACAGAAAATTAAGGATCATCTATAGACCTTAATGCCATTTGTGACCATAGTTCAAAAAGGAAGTCCACTTAATTGATCCAAAAAACAAACAGTTCTCAAGCAAAACTGTTCACACATTTCTTCTGGTGTTGTGAACTCCTGGTACTGTACCGTTATCTTCTGTTTAACTCTCTCGTCACCACTCACAATCTGAGTCCAAAGCAGAAGTCCTACATCAGAGGAAAATCTTCTTACACACACAGACGTGCACACATACACACATATGCTCCCACACATTCACGCACACACACACATACACTCACACGCACTCACACAAGCACACACACACGCACACACTCACACACTTTCACACACACACACACACACGCACACACACACACTTTCACACACAAACACACATGCACACACACACAAACACACATGCACACACACACATACACAACCAAATTAACTTTATGACATAAGCAGTTACGATAGCATGCAAGTTTTACAGTTGTTAGCATGGTAATAATTATCACACAAGTGATTTTTTTAACAGTAATTCACATACCAGAAAGGGTTGGAATGTATAATATCACTATTCTAAATCAAGGATAAGACCAAAGGTATAGGAGCAGAATTAGGCCATTCAGCCCATCAAGTCTGCTCCTCCATTCGATCATGGCTGATTCATTTTCCATCCAATTCTGCCTTCTTCCTATAACTTTTGACGCCCTTACTAATCAAGAACTAATCAATTTCTGCTTAAAATATACTCAATGACTTGGCCTCCACAGCCATCTGAGGTAATGAATTCTCAAGATTCTCCACCATTTAGCAAAAGAAATTCCTTCTTATCTCCGTTCTAAAGTGATGCCCTTCTATTCTGAGGCTGTGCCCATTGGCCCAAGACTCTCCCACTATTGGAAACAACTTCTGTCCATCCACTCTACCTAGGCCTTTCAATATTCACTAAGTTTCAATGAGATCCCCCTTCATTCTTCTAAACTCCACAGAGTACAGGCCCAGGCCCATTAAACTCTGTACACATGTTAACCCTTTCATTCCTGGGATCATTCTTGTGAATCACCTCTGGACCATCTCCAATGGTAGCACACCCTTTCTTTGATAAAATGCCCAAAACTGCTCACAATACTTCAAATGTGGCCAGACCAATGCCTTATAAAGCCTCACCATGACATCCTTGCTTTATATTCTAGTCATCAGGAAGTGAACACCAGTGCACTTCCCATCTTTACTACTGACTCAGCCCGCAAGTTAACCTTTCAGGAACCGTGCAATAGGAGTCCCAATTTCATTTGCACTTTCTATTTTTGATTTCACTCTCTGTGTAGAAAATAGTTAATGCCTTTATTCCTTCTACCAAAGTGGATGACCATTTGCTTCCCAACACCGTATTCCATCTGCCACTTCTTTGCCCATTCTCCGAAGCTGTCTAAGTCCTTCTGCAGACTTCCAGCTTCCTTTACACTACCTGCCCCTCCGCCTATCTTTGTATCGTCTGCAGATATGGTCACAAAGCCATCAATTCCATCATCCAGATCATTAACATATAGCATGAGAAGTGATGGACCCCTGTGGAACAACACTACTCGCCAGCAGCCAATCAGAAAAGGCTTCCTTTATTCTCTTTCTTTGCCTTCTGTCAATCAGCCAATGATCTGCCCATTCTAGTATCTCCCCTGTAATATCTTGTTAAGCAGCCTCATGTGTGGCACCTTGTTAAAGGCCCTCTGAAAATCCAAGTAAACGTTGTCCACTGATTCTCTTTTGTTTATTCTGCCTGTTATTTCCTCAAAGAATTCCAACAGGTTTGTCAGCAAGATTTCCCCTGAAGGAAACCATGTTGACTTTGACCTATTTTATCATGTGCCTTGAAGTGTCCTGAAACCTTATCATTAATAATGGACTAAAGTTTTGCCAGCCACTGAGGACTGGCTTTGAACTTTCACAATGCAACTAGCAGCATTAACATCATTCAAGGTGTATATGATACAAAGCTGGTGGAGGGGCAGGTGGTTTTAAGGAAGCAGCAAGTCTGCAGAAGGACTTGGACAGGTCAGCAGAATGATTGAAGAAACGGCAGGTGGAAAACAGTGTTGGGAAGTTTATGATCATGCACTTCGGTAGAAGGAATAAAGGCATTGATGAGGAGAAAGTTCAGAAATCAGAGCTGCAAAGGGACTTGGAATCCTAGTGCGGGATTCCCTAAAGGTTAACTTGCAGATTGAGCCGCTGATGAGGTAGGCAAATACAATGTTAGTGTTAATTTCGAGCAGACTAGAAGATAAAAGCAAGGATGTAATGTTGAGGCTATGCAAGGCATTGGTCAAGCAATATTTGGAGTATTGTGAGTAATTTTGAGCCTCATAACTAAGAAAGAATGTGCTGGCTTTGGAATGGGTCCAGAGGAGGGTTACAAGAATTATCCTGGGAATGAAAGGGTTAACATATAAGGAGCAAATCACAAACAGAAGAGATTCTGCAGATGCTGGAAATCCAAAGCAGCACACACAAAATGCTGGAGGAACTCAGCAGGTCAGGCAGCATCTATGGAAATGAATAAACAGTCAACGTTTCGGGCCTGGAAAGGAAGAGGGAAGATTCCAGAATAGAAAGGTGGGGGAGGGGAAGAAGGATAGCTGGAAGGTGAAAGGTGAAGCCAAGTGGGTAGGAAAACATATAAGGAGCAATTAATAGCCCTGGGCCTGTACCCTCTGGAGTTTAGAAGGGTGAGGAGGGGATGGCATGAAACCTACAGAATGTTGAAAGGCCTAGATAGAGTGGACTTGGAAAGGAAGCTTCCAATAGTGGGAGAGTCTAGGACCAGAGGGACCAGCCTCAGAATAAAAGGATGTGTTTTTTGAACAGAGATGGGAAGGAATTTCTTGAGCCAGAGGGTGTTGACTCTGTGGAATTCATGACCATAAACGGCTGTGGAGTTTAAAGTGAAGTTGATAGGTTCTTGACTAGTGAGGGCATAAGAGGTTATGGGGAGAAGGCAGGAGAGTGGGGTTAAGAGGGATAATAAATCAGCCATGATGGAATATACAAGAGATTCTGCAGAAGCTGGAAATCCAGAACAAAACTCAAAACATTAGCGGCACAGTAGCCTAGTGGTTAGCACTACGCTTTACAGCACAAGTGATCCAGGTTCAGTTCCCGCCATTGCCTGTAAGGAGTTTGTACTTTCTCCCTGTGACCACCGGGTGTTCCAGTTTCTTCCCACAGTCCAACGACTTACCGGTTGGTAGGTTAATTGGTTATGCCGGGATTTAACTGGGGGATTAATGGGCTTTGTGGCTCAAAGGGCTGGAAAGGCCTACTCCATGCTGTATCTCAATAATAATGATTAAATGCATTCCAGAATTTAACCCCTGTCTATGTGATGCATTCCCTCTGTTCCTGTTACCTCTCATCATAAACCCTTCTGGTTTTAAACACTCCAACTATGGGAGAAAGATTCTTCCCATCTACCCTATCTACCCATTTCCTAATTTTGTAATAGCTCTGTCACGGCACCCCTCAGCTTCCACTGTTCCAGGTAAAACAGACCAGTCTATCCAGTCTCTCCTTATTACTGAAGCTCGCCAGTCCAGGCAACTTTCTGGTTAAATTTCTTAGCATCATCTTCAACGCAACAACATCCTTCCATAGTGCGGTGCCCGGAATTGCACTCACCCGTGTGTCCCAACCAATGTTTTAAAAAGTCATAATATGATATTTTGAATGCCTACATTCTCAGAGTCTGTCGGGTTCATTTACTGTATCTAATGCTCCCAGTGCAGTCTCCTCTAACCTGTTGTAGATTGGGGGGGGGGGGCCTGCTTACTTCAGCACATTCTCTCCATCAGCCACAAATGTAGGTTTTTCTGATGGCCATCCATTTCAATTCAACTTCCCATTCCCATTCCAACACGTCGGTCAATGGCCTCCTCTACTGTCACGATGAGACCACTCTCAGGTTGGAGGAGCAATGCCTCATATTCTGTCTGAGTAGCCTCTGACCCAATAGTATGAACATCAATTTATTTCACTCCTAGTAAAATTTCTCACCCCCTCTCCCTTCTCTCTTTTTCCATTCCCCATACTTGCTCCCTTCTCTTCTCCTTACCTGGCTATCACTTCCCTCTAGAGCCCCTCCTCATTCCCTTTCTCCCATAGTCCACTTTCCTTTCCAATTGGATTCCTTCTTCTCCAGCCCTTTATCTTTTCCAACTAGCACCTCCCAGCTTTTCACTTCATTCCACCCCCCCCCCCCCAGCACTGCTCCTTCTAAGCTGTGTGGGTGTGAAGTAACTGAAATGCCCCCACGCACGTAGCCTTTGTTGCCACTCATCTGGAATGGGGCGCAGCTAGAAGAAGTTTACAAAACGGGAAATATTGTCTTTGTTGTACTGCATTTTATTATACCCTTTAATTAATAAATAAAGTCAAAGTGTGGGATTTTTCAATTTTCTTTTCAAATATTTCTAGCATGTATACTACTAAAAAAAATATTTAAAGTTCTGCACGGTTTCCATGTCATGTGAAAGTTTCCTGCTTAGAGGAATGGTTGGTCCACACAACAGTAAAAAACTAGAGGGAATGTTGTTCCTCACCCACCTAACTTCCCCCTCACCTGTCTTTACCCATCACCTTTCAGCTTGTACTCCCTTCCCTCCCTCCACCTTCTTGTTCTTCCCCCTTCTTTCCCAGTCCTGATGAATGGTCTCGGCCTGAAACGTCGACTCTTTACTGCTCTCCATAAGTGCTGAGTTCCTCCAGCATTTTGCGTGCATTACTCTGGATTTCCAGCATCTGCAGAATGCCTTGCATTTAAAACAATTAACAATTTGAGCAAGATAGCAGCACTTAAAGAATTCTGTTTTAGGGTGTCTGAAATTTCTGAAGAAAACCAGGAAGGGCAAGGTGAGAGGATAGAAGTTACCACCTAGTTTGCAGAGAGATAGATTTATCTTCTCTCCTTTTCCACTCCCCATTCTGGCTTCCCTTTTACCCCTTTTCTTCTCCTCACCTGCCTGTGACCTCCCTCTGGTGATCTTCCTCCTTCCCTTTCTCTGATGATCCACAGTTCTGTCCTATCATTTTCCTTCTCAGCCCATAAACTCGGACTGTTCATGCTTCACCATAGATGCTGCCTGACTTGCTGAGTTCCTTCAGAATTTCACAAACATGAGGAAGTCCGCAGATGCTGGAAATCCAAAGCAACACACACAAAGTGCTGGAGGGACTCAGCAAGTCTGGCAGCATCTGTGGAAATGAATATTGATGTTTTGTGCCAAGACCCTTCATCAGGACTGGAAAGGAAGGGGGAAGATGCCAGAATAAAAAGCTGGAGGAGGGGAAGGAGGATAGCTGGAAGGTGATAGGTGAAGTCAAGTGGGTTGGGAAGGTAAAGGGTCGGAGAAGAAGGAAACTGATAGGAGAGAAGAGTGGACCATAGAAGAGGACAGTGGACCATAGGAGAAAGGAAAGAAGGAGGGGACACAGGAGGAGGTGATAGGCAAGTAAGAAGAGGTAAAAGTCCTGAGTGGGGAATAGAAGAAGAGGGAAGTGGAAGGGGAAGGGATTTTTTTTACTGGAAGGAGAAATCGATATTCATGGGATCAGGGTGGAGGCTCCCTGGACAGAATATAAGGTGTTGCTCCTCCACCTTGGCACAAGAGGAGGCCATTGATTGACATGTTGGAACGGGAATGGGAATGGGAATGGGAATTAAAATGTTTAGCTACTAGGAAGTTTCTCTTTTAGAGGACGAAGTGGAGGAGCTCGATGAAGAGATCCCCCACTTTACGACGGGTCTGACAGAGGAGGAGGCTGCACTGGGAGCACCGGACTCAAGAGACAACCCCAGCAGATTTGCAGGTGAAGTGTTGCTTCAGCTGGAAGGATTGCTGGGGCCCTGAAGGGAGGTGAATGGGCAGGTGGGGCACTTTTGGCTGCTTGCAGGGATAAGTGCAGGATGGAGATTAGTGGGAAGGGACAAATGGACAAGGGAATCATAGAGGAGCAATCCCTGTGGAAAGCTGGGGGGTGGGGTAGTGGAGTTAAAGGTATATTTGGTGGTAGGATCCTTTTGGAAATGGTCGATGTTGCGAAGACTATGTTGGATGCAGAGGGTGATAGGGTGGTAAGTAAGGACAAGGGATCCCTGTTAAAGTCGTCAGGAAGATGAGGTCAGTGCACATGTTCAGGAAATGGAGGAGATGTGGTGAGGGCAGCTTCTATGGTAGAGGAAAGGAAACCTTATTGTTTGCAGAAGGAGGAAATCTCTGAAGTCCTGGAAGGGAAAGCATCATCCTGGGAACAGATGTGGTGGAGATGAAGGAACTGAGAAAAGAGAATAACATTTTTGCAGGGGACACGTTGGGAAGAAGTAGTTAACAAAGCCGTGAGAATCGGCAGGTTTATAAAAAATGCTGGCTGACAGTTTGTCTCCAGATATGGAGGCAGACAGATTGAGAAAAGAGAGGGAGGTGTCAGAATGGACCAAGTGAGTTTAAGGGCGAGTGGAAGTTAGAGACAAAGTTGATGAAATTGTTGAGCTCAGCATAGCTGCATGAAGCAGCACCAATGTAGTCATCAACATAGCAGAGGAAAAGCTGGGGAGAATTACTGGGGAAGGCTTGGAACATGGACTGTTCTATACAGCCGACAAAGTGGTAGCATAGCTGGGGCCCATGCAGGGGCCCGTGGCTACCCCTCGAGTCTAGAGAAAGTAGGAGGAGCTGAAGGAAAAATTGTTGAGGGTGAGGACCAATTCTGCCAGATGAAGGTGGAGGGGAACTAGTTGGTCCCTTTATTGAGAAAAAAATGGCAAGCTTTAGGGCTTTCTCGATGGGCAATAGAAGTGTATAAGGATTGGATATCCATGGTGAAAATAGATGTGGAATTCTTGCCAATGAAATGGGCTCGGAGATGGAGGTGATAGAAAAAGATCTCCGCATCATGGCGGGTGCAGAACTCACTGAGGTGTGGGTGAAAGAGGACAAAGGTAAGCCCCTTGCCTAGGACAGAATGTTCTGTCTCAGAGAGGGGAAGGTCAGAGGGATTCGTTAAGATATGCCAAGAATTAGAGCTGGGATCAGAGGGGGGAAGAGAGGTGGTGCCAGAGGGGAGAAGAGGGTTGAGGTGTTCAGGGAAGCTGGAGGTTCTAAGGACCAAGAGGTGACGGCGGAGCCTGAGAGACGTGGGGATGGAAAGTGGTGGTGGAGGAATTGGAGCCTGGGGGACCAGCGGCAGTGAGGAAAGTCTCAGCTTGAGGGAATTCTTTCAGAATTTTGTGTGCTGCCCTTATATTCTACCTGTACACCATGACTCAGAAAGGTAAACATCCCAAATATCTTCACCACCCTCTCTGCAAGCATTGACACTCAGAGATTTATGGACTTATACCCCTAGGAGATTTTGTTTGTCAGCTCTCCCAATGGTTCCTCCATGAGTATTTTCTACCTTGTTTATTATTCCAAGATGTATCACCTCAATGAGACGAAGTAGAGGTCTATTTTATTCAATGTGAGCCTTTTTTGGGAATGTGAGTCCAGTCTGTGCCTGGCCTGATTGAACTTGCTCTTGTCACATCCTGTTTCAGAGCGTTTCTGGATGAAAATCAGCCTTAACAATTTCTGAAGTATTTTTGGCCAATTTCATGATTTCAGAGTCTAATTGGGTATTAGTCATTCACGCAGGACAGGTTTGGAACACAAAGAAAGGCTGAAATGTGGCTTTTGGGCAAATTATTCTGGCATTTTCCCCCTTTTTCTCTCCTCTTGATGAAGGGTCTCAGCCTGAAAGGTTGATTGTTTACTCCTTTCCAGAGATGCTGCCTTACCTGCTGAGTGCCCCCAGCATTCTGTACATGTTGTTCTGGCTCAAAGATAATTCACTTTATTCACTTCTTTTATACACTTTTCCAGAATTCCGTCTTCTTATACCTTTCCAATGGAGAAATGTTCCATTGCTAACTCTGTGATTGGATTTCTTTTTTTAATGTCTTGAATTAAACTGTACCATGACTTAGAGGGTAATAAATCTGTGTCCAAGCAAATAATATGTTAACTACTGGCTTCCCAACTTTTGGAAATCTGGGCGATTGAACCAAAAAATACACCCAAGTAAACATATTCTAGCACAAAGTCAAGGAAAATCAGAACACCAGAAGCTGTGATATATTTTGGCAAAAAAAAGCCACAAATCTAGCATTAGACATAAACTTTTCTGCCCTGTATATTTCAGAAAAGTAACATAAACTCAAGAGATTTGAACTTTGTCACCTCGGTTAACCTTTTCTTTTCTTCTCAGTCTTTTCCCATGCCTTTTGTTTTCCTTGGCTACTAAGGACTTTTTTGGTTCCCATTTAATATTTTTTTCTTGTCTACAAGAACTATTGCCAATAGAATGAAGAAATGCCAAAACAGTTTAAGAGATGTTTTGCAGCCTTAAATGCTGTTGTAATTGAAACATTGAAAACCTGTACCAAAAACAGATTTCTCATAATGTTAGCGTACTGCTATAGATACTGTGGACAATACCCTTTGATAAATGAAAGCACTAAGATGATTCTGGTTATGGTAAATTCAATATTCAAGTTGTTTAGAAAAATATTTTATTAACTATACCTGTAAATTATTACTCATTAAGGTTTTTAAATCTTCTTTTAGTATGTTCCATTGAAAAAAAACTGTAATTTGTATCCAGAATATGAATACCGTACTACACTAGCAGATGTGTATATGCTACAGGGACTAGTTTCTCCAAAGATCTGACAGTGTGGCATTTGTATTCTGCAAGGGTATGCATAACTATGTCCAAAGATCTCAGCCAATACAAATATGGCCAGATCAGAGCAACATGCTAGAAAGAGGCTTTCTGTAGCTGTATAATGTAAGGGAATGTTAGAAAACTCAAGATGTTGAAGTTTTGCTGGTAGAAGGGGATGTCTGAGGATTAATTTCTGGAAAGACTTTTGACCAATTCTGGAAATGCTGCTTTTGATCTGTCTCTCTCTCTCTAAATAACACACACACACACACACACACACACACACACACACACTCACAAATACTGCATATACAGTACATCGTAAACACAAGAGATGTCAGAAATCCAGAGCAACACACACAAAATGCTGGAGGAACACAGCAGGTCAGGCAGCATCTATGGAGATGAATAAGAAGGCAATACTCTAGGCCGAGAGCCTTCATCAGGACTGGAAAAGAAAAGGGACGTCGCCTGAATAAAAAGGTGGGAGAGGGGAAGGAGGACGTGCTAGAAGGTAAAAGGTGAAACCAGGTGGGTGGAAGGATAAAGGTCTGGAGGAGAGAATACTGGACCATGGATGAAAGGGAAGAAGGAGGGCACTGGGGGAGCTGAGCACCCACGCTCTATGCACCAGAAGAAGCTGGATCTCCAGTGGCCACCCATTTTAATTTTTAATTCCACTTCTTATTCCCATTTCGATATGTCTATCCATGGGCTCCTCTACTGCCAAGATAAGGCCACACTCAGGGTGGAGGAACAACACCTTATATTCTGTCTGGGTAGCCTCCAACCTGATGGCATGAACATCGATTTCTCAAACTTCTGGTATTGCCCCCCACCGCTTCACCATTTCCCATCGCCTTTTTCCCCCTCTCACCTGATCTCCTTGTTTGCCCATTGCCTCCCTCTGGTGGTCCCCCTCTTCTTTCTTCCATGGTCTTCAGTTCTCTCCTTTTGGACTCCACCTTCTCCAGTCTGTATCTCTTTCACCAATCAAATTCCCAGCTGTTTACTTCATCCCTCTCTCTCCTGGTTTCACCCATCACCTTGTGTTTCTCTCTCCACTTTCCCACCTTTTAAATCTACTCCTGATCTCATTTTCTCCAGTCCTGTCGAAGGGTCTCGGCCCGAAATGTCAACTGTACTTTTTTCCATAGATGCTGCCTGGCCTGCTGAGTTCCTCCAGCATTTTGAGTGTGTTGCTTGGATCTCCAGCATCTGCAGAGTTTCTCTTGTTACTCATAGGCAAGTTAGGAAAACAGGTAAGAGGTTAGAGTGAGAAATAGAAACATGGAAACATAGAAACATAGAAAACCTACAGGACAATACAGGCCCTTTGGCCCACAATGCTGTGCTGAACATGTACTTACTTTAGAAATTACCTAGGGTTACCCATAGCCCTCCATTTTTCTAAGCTCCATGTACCTATCCAGGATTCTCTTAAAAGACCCTATCGTTTCCGCCTACATCACTGTTGCCGGCAGCCCATTCCACGCACTCACCACTCACTGCATAAAAAACTTACCCCTGACATCTCCTCTGTACCTACTTCCAAGCACCTTAAAACTGTGCCCTCTCGTGTTAGCCACTTCAGCCCTGGGTAAAAGCCTCTGACTATCCACATGATCAATGCCTCTCATCATCTTATACACCTCTATCAGTCACCTCTCATCCTCCGCCACTCCAAGGAGAAAAACCCGAGTTCACTCAGCCTATTCTCATAAGGCATGCCCCCCAATCCAGGCAAGATCCTTGTAAATCTCCCCTGCACCCTTTCTATAGTTTCCACATCCTTCCTGTAGTGAGGTGACCAGTACTCCAAGTGTGGTCTGACCAGGGTCCTATACAGGTGTAACATTACCTCTCGGCTCTTAAACTCAATCTTATGGTTGATGAAGCCCAATGCTCTGTATGCCTTCTTAACAATAGAGTCAACCTACGCAGCAGCTTTGAGTGTCCTATGGACTCGGACCCCAAGATCCCTCTGATCCTCCACACTGCCAAGAGTCTTACCATTAATACTATATTATGCCATCATATTTGACCTACCAAAATGAACCACCTCACACTTATCTGGGTTGAACTCCATCTCAGCCCAGTTTTGCATCCCATCGATGACCCACTGTAACCTTTGACAGCCCTCCACACTATCCACAACACCCCCAACCTTTGTGTCATCAGCAAATTTGCTAACCCATCCCTCCACTTCCTCATCCAGGTCAATTATGAAAATCATGAATAGAAGGGGTCCCAGAACAGATCCCTGAGACACACCACTGGTGACTGACCTCCATGCAGAATATGACCCGTCTACAACCACTCTTTGCCCTCTGTGAGCAAGCCAGTCTGGATCCACAAAGCAATGTCCCCTTGGATCCCATGCCTCCTTACTTTCTCAATAAGCCTTGCATGGGGTGCCTTATCAAATGCCTTGCTGAAATCTATATACACTACATCTACTGCTCTACCTTCATCAATGTGTTTAATTACATTCTCAAAAAATTTAATCAGGCTCATAAGGTACAACCTGCCTTTGACTATTCCTAATCATATTAAGCCTCTCCAAATGTTCATAAATCCTGCTTCTCAGGATTTTCTCCATCAACTTACCAACCACTGAAGTAAGACTCACTGGTCTATAATTTCCTGGGCTATCCCTACTCCCTTTCTTGAATAAGAGAACAACATCCGTAACCCTACAATCCTCCGGAACCTCTCCTGTTCCCATTGATGATGCAAAGATTAGATTAGATTATGAGGCCACTCAGTCCTCATTTATTTTCATTTAGTAATGCATGCATTAAGAAATGATACAATGTTCCTCCAGTATGATTTCACAGAAACACAAGACAGACCAAGATTAAGACTGACAAAAACCACATAATTATAACATATAGTTACAACAGTGCAAAGCAATACCATAATTTGATAAAGAGCAGACCATGGGCACGGTAAAAAACAAAGTCTCAAAATCCCGATAGTCCCATCATCTCAGGCAGACGGTAGAAGGAAGAAAAGCTCTCCCTGCCATGAACCTCCAACACCACAAACTTGCCGATGCCGCATCCTAGAAGCACCCGACCACAGCCGACTCTGAGTCCGTCCGAAAATTTCGAGTCTCCGACCAGCCCTCCGACACCAAGCACCGAGCACCGAGCACCATCTCTGCCGAGCACTTCGACCCCGGTCCTGGCTGCCAAGCAACAGGCAAAGCCTAGGAATCGGGGCCTTCCCCTCCAGAGATTCTGGATTGTACAGTAGCAGGGGCAGCGAAACAGGCATTTCAGAAGTTTCACTAGATATTCCTCCATGCTTCTCACATCCGTCTCCATCAAATCAGGATGTGCACAGCATCCTACTTAACAAATCATTGCCAGAAGCTCAGTAATTGCCTCCCTCACCTCCCACAGTAGCCAGGGTACATCTCATCTGGTCTCAGAGACTTATCCAACTTGATGCTTTCCAAAAGCTCCAGCACATCCTCTTCTTTAATGTCTATATGCTCAAGCTTTTCAATCTACTGTAAGTCATCCCTACAAACACCAAGGTCCTTTTCTGTAGTGAATATTGAAGCAAAGTATTCATTAAGTACCTCTGCTATCTCCTCCGGTTCCATACACACTTTTCCACTGTCACACTTGATTGGTCCTATTCTCTCACGTCTTATCCTCTTGATCTTCACATACTTGTAGAATGCCATGGTGTTTTCCTTAATTCTGCTCACCAAGGCCTTCTCATGGCCCCCTCTGGCTCTCCTAATTTCGTTCTTAAGCTCCTTCCTGCTAGCCTTATAATCCTCTAGATCTCTATCATTACCTGGTTTTTTGAACCTTTCATAAGCTTTTCTTTTGTTCTTGACTAGATTTTCAACAGCCTTTGTACACCATGGTCCCTGTACCCTACCATCCTTTCCCTATCTAATTGGAACGTACTTATGCAGAATTCCACGCAAATATCCCCTGAACATTTGCCACATTTCTTCCAGACATTTCCCTGAAAACATCTGTCCTCAATTTATGCTTCCAAGTTCCTGCCTGATAGCTTCATATTTCCCTTTACTCCAATTAAACACTTTCCAAACGTGTCTGTTCCTACCTCTCTCCAATGCTATTGTAAAGGAGATAGAATTGTGATTGCTATCTCCAAAATGCTCTCCCACTGAGAGATCTGACAACTGACCAGGTTCATTTCCCAATACCAGATCAAATACAGTCTCTCCTCTTGTAGGCTTATCGACATATTGTGTCAAGAAACCTTCTTGAACACACCTAACAAACTCTAACCCATCTAAACCCCTCACTCTAGGGAAATGCCAATCAATATTTGGGAAATTAAATTCTCCCAGCACAATAACCCTGTTATTAATACTCCTTTCCAGAATCTGTCTCCCTATCTGCTCCTTGATGTCCCTGTTACTATTGGGTGGTCTATAAAAAAAACACCCAGTAGAGTTATTGACCCCTTCCTATTCCTAACTTCCACCCACAGAGACTCTGTAGACAACCCCTCCATGACTTCCTCCTTTTCTGCAGCCGTGACACTATCTCTGATCAACAGTGCCATGCCCCCACCTCTTTTGCCTCCCTCCCTGTCCTTTCTGAAACATCTAAAGCCTGGCACTCTTAGTAACTATTCCTGCCCCTGAGCCATCCAATTCTCTGTAATGTCCACAACATCATAGCTCCAAGTACTGCTCTAAGCTCATCGGCTTTGTTCATGATGCTTCTTGCATTAAAATAGACACATCTCAAACCATCGGTCTGAGCGCATCCCTTTTCTATCACCTGCCTATCCTCTCTCTCACACCGTGTCCAAGCTTTTTCTATTTGTGAGCCAACAGCCCCTTCCTCTTTTTCTTCAGTTTGGTTCCCACCCCCCAGCAATTCTAGCTTAAACTCTCCCCAACAGCCTTAGCAAACCTCCCCACCAGGATATTGGTCCCCCTTAGTTTCAAGTGCAACTCGTCCTTTTTGTACAGGTCACACCTGCCCCAAAAGGAGTCCCAATGATCCAGAAATCTGAATCCCTGCTCCCTGCTCCAATCCCTCAACCATGCATTTATCCTCCACCTCACTCTATTCCTATACTCTCTGTTGCGTGGCACAGGCAGTATTCCTGAGATTAATACCTTCGAGGTCCTGCTACTCAACTCTCTTCCTAACTCCCTGTAGTCTGTTTTCAGGACCTCCTCCCTTTTCCTACCTATGTCGTTGGTACCAATATGTACCACAATCTCTGGCTGTTCACCTTCTGATGGTTTTCCATCAGACTGTAAGACTTTAATATGGGAGAGGCTGTAATTTTTCATTGATACTGAAGTACGAAGAAAAGGAAAGCGGAAAGGGAAAAGAAAAGAAAGAAATTACCAGAAGGAGAAATCGATGTTCATGCCATCAGGTTGGAGGCTACCTAGATGGAATATGAGGTGTTTCTCCTCCACCCTGAGGGTGGTCTCATCATGGCAGAAATGAAGATCATGCACCGACATGTCAGAGTGGGAATAGGGAATTATAATGGTTGGCCAGTGGGAAGTTCTGCTTTTGGCAGATGGAGTGGAGGTACTCGACGAAGCAGTCCCTCAATTTACTTCAGCCCTCTCCAACATCGAGGAGGCTGCATTGGGAGCCCTGAATACATTAGACAAACCGCAGCAGATTGGCAGATGAAATGTTGCCTCACCTGGAGGAACTGTTTGGGTCTCTGAATGGAGATGAGAGAGAAGATGAATGGGCAGGTGTAGGATTTCTCTCATTTGCAAGGATATGTTCCAGGAAGGAGCTCTCCCTTGCAGGGACATGTGCTAATTTTTGAAACTTTAGTATTGATGTTTTTCTATCAGACTGTAAGACTTTTATATAGGAGAGGCTGTAATTTTTCATTGATACGAAGTACGAAGGAATTGTATCAGCTGAAATTAAGGTCTATCAAGAAAGAATCATTTTTCAGTGAAACCAGACTGATGTGCTGTAGTATTATAAGACTATTACTGCTGTTGTTTTTATTGTTCATGTGATAACAGGGAAATGCAGAAATTCACCATTTTCTTTGCAAACATAAGAAAATCGAAGGAAAATTAACTCTTAAAATCCTTGAAGAAGGAAGGAATAACCAGAAAAGTTTTTTATTACCATTCCATGAAATAGTAATCACATTTTTAATTTAATGTTTTCTGCACCTTTTTAAGCTTTTCCACCCATTACTTTTCATGGTTTATCTGCACTACCCTGATACAATACTTTGCAGGGAGAGTTGGGCTGTTCATTCACTACTCTAGTACTGTGTTATGCAGGGAGAGTTTGCCCTGTTCATTGGAAGAGGACTGTGTGTTCCCTCAATTTCTTCTTCCTGTAGTCCACAATTAATTCCTTGGTCTTACTGACATTGAGCGATTGGTTGTTGTTGCAACACCAATCAACCAGCTGATCTATCTCACTCCTGTACGTCTCCTTGTCACCATCTGAGATTCTGCCAACAACAGTTGTGTTATCGACAAATTTATAGATGGCATTAGAGGTATGTGTAGCCACATAATCATGGGTGTAGAGAGAGTCGAGCAGTGGGATAAGCACACATCCCTGAGGTGTGCTGGTGTTGACTGTCAGTGAGGAGGAGATGTTGTTTCCAATTAACACAGACTGTGGTCTCCTTGTGAGGAAGTCAAAGATCCACTTACAGAGGGAGGTACAGTGGCCCAGGTTCTGAGACTTGTTGATTGGAACTGAGGGCATGATGATGTTGAATACTGAGCTTTAATCAATAAATGGCAGTCTGACATAGGTATTGCTATTGTCCAGGTGATTCAAGGCCGACTGGAAAGCCAATGAGACTGCATCTGCTATAGACCAATGGTGGCGATAGGCAAAATGCAGTGGGTCCAGGTCCTTGCTTAATCTGGATTTGATTCTGGCCATGACTAACCCCTCAAAGCACCTCATCACAGTAGATATGAGTGCAACTTGGCAATAACCATTGAGGCAGCTCACCCCGCTCTTATGATTGATGTCCTTTTGAAGTAGGTGGGACCCTCAGACTATAGCAGTGAGGGATTGAAGATGTCCTTGCACACTTCCACCATTTGGTTGGCAAAGGTTTTCAGTGGCCTGTCACCTTCAGAGGTTTACCAGCTCTTATTATTTCCTTATACCCCTTGGACTTGGTAGTCAAGGGAAGTTGCACTTGACAATGTTGATCATATATTAGCTTCAGAACTCCTGATGGTACAGTTCCAAAACCGTGTTGGTATAGAGCCCACCACCGGAGGATATTTAAATGCCAAAGCATTGCTGGGGTCTGGAGTCACCTATAAGCCAGAGCAGAAACAATGCTAGGTTTCAATATCTGTAGAACATTAGTGAATTATATGGTTTTTATAGCAATTCTAAAGTCATGTGGTCATCATTATAATGCTTATTTAAAAAAAAACAAATTATTCACTGAATTTAAATTTGTTAACAATCATTGGTGAAACTTGAACTTTGGTCTTTGAACTCTTTTTCCAGGCTCAGTAACTTTGTTGAGCAAATGACATCTTTCAATCTGAAATTCAGAAAGTGGTCAAATATTGCAATTTTCTTTCCTTGAATATTCAGGACAGAAAGTGAGTGGAATTATATCAATTGTCTGTCATTCACTGACTGTAAAGTTACTGAAATTGGCATTGATAAGTTTCACATCAAGAATTGTTATTCATATTGAAATTTCCAAACTTACATTACAAATAATTATCCAGCAATGTTGGTGACCTAATCGTTATGGACTGGTTACATTCACCTTTGTAATTAATGAAATCTAGTAATGTGTGGAATGAAAGGTATAAGATTTTATTTAAACTCAACTCGTTTAGTTGTGTCCCTTTAGACAGTTGCACCCCACTGGTTTTCATATTTTCAAAATGGTTATGACTTTAGTTAATGTCTGTTTTCCAGACTGCTGTATCATTTTTCCAAATTGTCTGGGTTTGTGTCTGAGTTGAGAGGCATCCTGTGTTGAGCAAACTGCATGAATCAGTGAACTAGTTTAACTCTCTTAAATTGTGAAACTTACTTTTAGCATAACCTGTGTAAACCAGAAATGCCACAGGTTCCTGGTTTCATAAATTGAACTGCTCAGGTGTAAAAGACTGAACTTTATGACATGTTTTCCCCCTTTGGATTTAAGTTGGGAACTGGTCAGATTGCTTGGCCTCTGGGTTTCTCGGAAATTCTTTCTGCCAATTTCTTTGAAAGGCAGTAATGTTTCATTCGCAGATGGCACTTCAGCAAAGGCAAACACAAGTTTAAAAGCTTACAGAAGTTTCTTTTAAGGGTGGGAGGGTATGAGTCACTTCACAAGTACACGCCACTTTCGGGTGCTTTTGGGCGCCACGGTGGTGTAGTGCTTAGCGTGACGCTATTACAGCAAAGGGTGTTCCAGAGTTTGGAGTTCGGTTCTGGTGCTGTTCTGTAAGGAGTCTGTATGTCGCCCCAGTGGAACGTGCGGGCTCTTCCTGGGTGCTCGGGCTTCCTCCACAGTCCCAAGCAGTAGCGGGTAGGTTAATTGGTCATTGTAAATTGTCCCGAGATTAGGTTAGGGTTAATCGGGTTTGACAAGGGTTGCTGAGGCGGTGTGGCTCAAAGGGCTGGAAGGGCCTACTATGCACTGTATCGCTAAATAATATTGAAAAATAAAAACACGGGAAGGGCAGAAGGAGAAAGCTGGAATGCATGACCAGAGAGAGGAGATGATGCAAATTGAAAAAGGAAAATAGCTGCATTCAGCAGAACAAAAATCTGGAAACACTACACATTATAGACAGATGGAGGAGGGTGGCATCAATACTTTTAATAAAAGAACAATAAAACCAAGACACTAATGTCAATTATAACATACCATGCAAACTGCTCACAATTGAATATTTGTCAAGTCAAATATACTCAGTTCCTTGAATTAAATATTTTATAATTCCAAAATGTTTCTCCCGTATGGTCCATATTATATCTTTGATAAGTGAAAGGATTGTTGCCCATGCGAAATGGAACTCTCTGAAACGCTGTACCTGCCATTTTCAAGTCAGAGTGTTGGAATCATTGATTTGCTGCTAGCCAAATGTTACAGACCTTCATACTTAGAATTGTTATTTAATAAGACCATAGGACATAGGAGCAGAATTAGGCCATTTGGTCCATCGGGTCTGCTGATCCTGATCCTCCTTAGCCCACTCCCCGGCCTTCTCCCCTTTGACACAATGTCCAATCAAGAAACTATCAAACTCTGCCTTAAATTCACACTATGACCTGGCCTCCACATCTGCCTGTGGTAATAAATTGCACAAATTCACCCACACTCTACATTTCTCTACATTTTTGATTTAAATGGACGCCCTTCTATCTTGAGCCTGTGTCCTCTTGTTCAAGACTCTCCCATCATGTGAAACACCCTTTCCACATCTACTCTGTCTAGGAGTTTCAACATTTAAAAGGTTTCAATGAGATCCCCCCTCATCCTTCTGAATTCCAGTGAATACAGGCCCAGAGCCATCAAACGTTCCTCATATGATAACCCTTTCATTCCCTGAGTCATCCTTGTGAACCTCCTCTGAACCCTCTCCAATGCCAGCACATCTTTTCTTAGATAAGGAACCCAAAACTGTTCACAATAAAGGTGAGGCCTCACCAGTGACTTATAAAGCCTCAGCATCACATCCCCTGCTCTTGTATTCTAGAGCTCTTGAAATGAATACTAACATTGCATTTGCCTTCCCCACCACCAACTTAACCTGAAAGTTATCATAAGTTACCACCAACTTAACCTGAAAGTGAATGACCATGCATTTTCCAGCATTGTATTTCATTTGCCACTTTCTTGCCCATTCTCCTAATCTGTCTAAATCCTTCTGCAGCCTTCCTGTTTCCTTAACACTACCCACCGCTCCGCCAATCTTTGTATCATCTGCAAACTTGGCAACAAAGCCATCTATTCATCACCTAAAGCATTGATATATAGCATAAAAAGAAGCTGTCACAACACCAATCCCTGTGGAACACCACTAGTCACTGGCAGGCAACCAGGAAAGGATCCTTTTATTCCCACTTCCTACCTCCTGCCAATCAGTCAACGCTCTAACCATGCCAGTAACTTTCCTGTAATATCATGGACCCTTAACTTGGTAAGCAGCCTCAAATGTGGCACCTTGTCAAAGGCCTTCTGAAAGTCCAAATGTACAACATCCACTGCATCTCCTCTAGCTATCCTACTTGTAATCTCCTCAAAGAATTCCAGTCAAGATTTTTCCTTAAGGAAATGATGCAGACTTTGTCCTACCTTGTCCTTTGTCTCCAAGTACTCCATAACCTCATCCTTAACAATGACTCCAACATCTTCCCAACCACTGAGGTCAGGCCTCCCTCCTTTAAAGAGTGGAGTGACATTTGCAATCTTCCAGTCCTCTGAAACCATGCCAGGTCCAATGATTTTTGAAAGATTATTTCTAATGCCTCCACAATCTCTAATGCTACCTTTTTCAGGACCATAGGGTGCCGTTCATCTGGTCCGGGTGACTTATGTACCTTTAGGTATTTCAGCTTTTTGAGCACCTTCTCCCTTGCAATAGTAACTGCACTCACTTCTCTTCCCTCACACCTTTCAACTCCTGGCATACTGCCAGTCTCTCCACAGTGAAGACTGATGCAAAATACTCATTTAATTCATCTGCTATCTCTTTGTTCCCCAGTACGGCCTCATTTTCCAGTGGTTCTGTATACACTCTCATTTCTTTTAAAGCTTTTTCTATCCACTTTAATAATGTTTGCTAGCTTGCTTTCGTATTTCATTCTTTTTGTTGCTTCAGTAGGTTTTTAAAATGTTCTTAATCCACTATCTTTCTGCTAATTTTTGCGTTGTTATATGCCCTCTCTTTTGCTTTTACATTAGCTTTGACTTCCCTTGTACTATTTTGCCATTTGACTATTTCTTTATTTTTGGAATACATCTATCCTGCACCGTCCTCATTTCTCCCAGAAACTCAAGCCATTGCTGCTCTGTTGCCATCCTTGTCAGCATCTACTTCCAGTTCCTCTCTCATACCACAAACACGAGGAATTCTGCAGATGCTGAAAATTCAAGCAACACACGTCAAAGTTGCTGGTGAATGCTGCAGGCCAGGCAGCATCTCTAGGAAGAGGTACAGTCGACGTTTCGGTCCTGACGAAGGGTCTCGGCCCGAAATGCCAACTGTACCTCTTCCTAGAGATGCTGCCTGGCCTGCTGTGTTCATCAGCAACTTTGATGTGTGTTCCTCTCTCATACCACTGTATTTCCTTTACTCCACTGAAATACTGCTATGTCAGACTTTACTTTCTCCCTATCAAATTTCAAGTTGAACTCAATCATATTCTGATCACTGTCTCCTAAGGGTTCTTTTACTTTAAGCTCCCTAACAGGCTCAATGACAAACTGTTCTAAAAAGCCATCTCGTGAGTATTCAACAAATGCTCTCTTGAGATCCATTACCAACCCAATTTTCCCAATCTACCTGCATGTTAAAATCTCCCATGACTATCATAACATTACCTTTTTGACACGCCTTTTCTATTTCCTGTTGTAATCTGTGGTCCACATCCCAGCTACTGTTAGGAGACCTGTATATAACTGCCATCAGGGTCCTTTTACCCTTGCAGTTTCTTAACTCAGCCTACAAAGATCCAATATCTTCTGATCCTCTGTCACATCTTTCTAACGATTTGATGCCCTTCTTTACCAGCAGAGCCACACCACCCCCTCTGCCGACCCTCCTATCCCTCAAATACAACGTGTAATGTTGGACATTCAGCTCTCAACTACAACCATCCTTCAGCCACGATTCAGTGATGGCCACAACATCATATCTGACAATCTGCAATAGTGCAACAAGATCATCCACCTTATTTATTACACTCCGTGCATTGAGATATAACACTTTGAGTACTGTATTTGCTACCCTGTTTTTATTCTGCATCCCTAATGCCCCGATATTCACCTTGCTGGCTGCAACTTTGTCCTTTTATATGCCTGCCCCTCCAGACAGTCTGAGTGCACACTACCTTTGCTTTTTGCCACCTATTCTATCCTGAGTCTCTTCACTCCAGTTCCCACCCCCTTGCTAAATTAGTTTAAACGTTCCTCAACAGTTCTAATAAACCTGCCTGTGAGAATATTGGTCCCCCTTGGGTTCAGGTGCAACCCATCCCTTTATACCTCTCAGAGAAGAGATCCCAATAATCCCCTGCACCAGCTTTTCAGCCACTCATTAATCTGCCAAATCTTCCTGTTTCTACCCTCACTGGCATGTGCACAGGCAGCAATCCAGAAATTACTACCATGGAGGTCCTGCTTCTCAGCTTTCTACCTAGCTCTCTAAATTCTCTTTTCAGGACCTCTTTGCTTTTCCTTCCTATGTGATTGGTACCAATATGTACCAAGACATCTGGCTGCTCTCCCTTCTCCTCCAAAATGCTGCAGAGGCAACCCAAGACATCCCTGATCCTGGCACCTGGAAGACAACATACCATCTGGGTGTCCCGTTCACATCCACAGAATCTCCTGTCTGTTCCCCTGACTATTCAGTCTCCTATTACTACCGCTCCCCTCTTCTCCCTCTTCCCCTTCTGCACCATGTACCTATGCTCAGTGCCAGTAAGCAGTCTCTGTGGCATTCCCCTGGGAAGTCATCCCCCACAACAGTATCCAAAATGGTATACTTATTATTGAGGGGGATGGCCACAGGGGTGCTCTGTGCTAACTGCCTATTCACCCGCCCCTTCCCTCACCTGACAGTCACCCAGCTACCCCACTCCTGCAGCCTAAGGGTGACCTCTTCCCTGTAACTCCAGCTGATGATCTCCTCACTCTCTCATGCAAGCCAAAGGTCATCAGGATGCTGCAGATCCCTAGCACAGTCTTCAAGGAGCACTGCAGTTGAATGCAGTTCATGCAGATCTACTTCCCTGGGAGACGCTGGGCCTCCCAGGACTCCAACATTTGGCATGAAGAACACTCAATGGCCATTTAAACTACACTAAGAGTCATTGACTTGTCGAGAGCAGAAATGGGCATGTCCATGCTGACCTTTCATACCGGTTCCATTTGCCAGTATTATGTCCATATCTTTTCATGCCTTGCCCGTCTAAATACCTCTTAAACGTAGTGATTGTATCCTGATTCCACCATCTGCTCTGGTAGCAAGTTCCAGATATCAAACACTCTCTATGTAAAAAATTGTACCTTCAAATACTCTTTAAAACTCCCTTCTCTCATTTTAAACCTGTGCCTCTTGTTTTTAATACCCCTACCATGGAAAATGAGTGGGACTATCTACCCTGTTTATATTCTTATAGTCCCTCATTATATCTATCAGGTCACCGCCCCCCCCCCCCCCACCACACGCTCTCCACTCCAGGGAAAACAAGCTCAGTCTATCCAATCACACCCCATAATTAAAGTCCTCCAAACCAGACAACAATCTGTTTTGAATTTGGCTTTGGCAAGCGGTATTGACTTGTGGAAGATTGGCAATAGGTAATTGTCAGTTATGGGTTGGAGGCAGTGTTTTCCCAAGCAGTAGTTTCACAATCCCGACTACAATCAGTGAGATGTCAGACTACGCTCAGGGATATTCTCACTTGAAGGCAAGATAGAAACAGATGACAAATGAGCCTGTTTGCATCATGCTCTTTAAAAGCTAAACCTCAATTTGCCTGAACACAGCGTCTGCAAAAATCAGTGAAAATAAACTTGTGAGCTTGGTAACAATAATATTCACTGCCCATAATTATATAAGAATAGTTAAAAACAAAGTCAAAGTCAAGTTTATTGTGACATGTATGAATACCTATATGTCCAGGCGCAATGAAAAACTTACCTGAAACAGGATCAGAGGTACATAGCACCATGTAAGCAACATTCACAAGAAAAACATAAATCGAACAACAATTATACTCAATTTTTACAAAAAGGACACAATTAGAACTAAACAAAGTCCATCTTGATGCAAAACGATCAGAGTGATCATGGAGATTGGGAGACTGTTTCGCTGAGCACCTATGCTGTGTCCACTAGTGGCCACCCATTTTAACTCCACTTCCCATTCCCATTCCGATATGTCAATCATGGCCTCCTCTACTGCTGTGATGAGGCCACCCTCAGGTTGGAGGAGCATTTCATCTGGGTAGCCTCCAACCTGATGGCATGAACATCGATTTCTCAAACTCCTGGTAATGCCCCACCTCTCTCTCCTTCCCCATTCCCTATCCCCTTTTCCCTCTCTCACCTTATCTCCTTGCCTGCCCATCATCTCCCTCTGGTGCTACTCCCCCCTTTTCTTTCTTTCATGGCCTTCAGTTCTCTCTTATCAGACTTTCCCTTCTCCAGCCCTGTATCCCTTACACCCATCAACTTCCCAGCTCTTTACCTCACCTCTCCCCCTCCCGATTTCACCCATCACCTTGTGTTTCTCCCTTCTCTCCCCCAACCTTTTAAATCTACTCCTCATCCTTTTTTTCTCCAGAACTGCCAAAGGACCTCAGCCTGAAACGTCGACTGTACTCTAGGTGTGGCCCGGCCTGCTGAGTTCCTCCAGCATTTTGTGTGCGTTGCTCAGAGTGATAACTGTACTGCTCAACCCTTAATGATTCGGGTTGTGCCGGCCGTTTCAAGAACTGAATGGTTGAAAGGGAAGTACTGTGGCTGTTCTTGAACCTGGTGGTGTGGGACGTCAGACTTCTGTACCTCTTCCTGATGGCAGCTGTGAGAAGGTGGCATGGTCCAGGTGGTGGATATTGCCACCTTGAGGTAAATCGGTTCAGATTGGCATTGAAATTGTCCCAAATTAGAACTATTAGAACCATTCTCACAAAATGAATTCTGGGAAGAAAGAAAGGTGCCAAGTCTAGAGGCAAATATTTGGAAATGTTACCTTATTTTCCAGCAAGATGCTCCAAAAGCACAATGATCCAGTGCTGAATAAGCTGGTGGATGGTGATGAAGGTACCCAGAGCGTAAAGCATCAGTGATAGTACTCACTTGCTGTTCAAGAGGAAACACAGTGAACTTTGTATTTGCATCCATCCTTAAAATGCAAACTGAAGCCTGTAAGGTTCTGGCTTAATAGCCAAAACTGAGCAACTTAATTCTCGTCCATAACACATTATGGCTTGTGTGATGGATATCCAAATAATGAAGTGATAAGTGAGGTCTCCTTAATCTCCAGGACAAGTTTTTAAAGTGTGAAAAACTGTGAAACCCTATTTACTGATTGCGAGTGTCAACAGCTCATGCTACTTCAAGCAAGAGTACAGCTATGGGAAATTTAATAGGCTAACAAAAAAGGGGAGTTTCTAGCCAGCAGGATCACTGTTTTTGGTAAATTCAGATATTCGGAGGCTGGGGAAAAGCCCAGTGCTAGCCTTCTCCTTCTCCAGCCCTACCTACAGATTGTGAAGCCGACCAATTACTGATAATGCATGGTTTCCCAGGGTTCACATTTACAGTCTTCAAATGTCGCACCGCGTTCATTTTGATATTTAGTTTGAGACAAAACCACTGTAGCATTTATAAAAGTTTCAAGGTACAATCAAGCTACAGGTTACAGAAAATAATTTCTTAAAGGTGAAATGTTTTAGAGATAAGGCTATAATATTTCTGTTCTGATGGTCTGATTCATGGTGCAAGCCAGTGGTGCTCTCCACTGGTGAAGGCATCTAGACTGCCAGCCAGATTCTCGGATCTCACAGCAGAGTACATTTGAGATCCTCAGGATAAATGTTTTCTCCTTAAAATTGCATCAAGCAGTTGAATACTTATGAAGTTGTTTTATAAGGGAGGTCCATTTCCAAAGCACACAGAGGTTACCTCTGACAAGAACCCTGAAGGTGCTTACAAAAATGGACATTTGCCAATCTTGGTTAAATATACTCTCAGAGGTTTTGTCACATGATGTGTTACTTTCAAAAATCCCATCACTGACCACCCAATACATTCACATGACATACTATGGTGGAGTTCAGAAGAATGAGAGGGGGGATCTCATTGAAATCTATTGAATATTGAAAGGCCTAGATAGAGTGAACATGGAGAGGTTGTTTCCTATAATAGGAGAGTCCAGGTGCAGAGGCCACAGCCTCAGAATACAAGGACATCCCTTTAGAACAGAGATAAGAAGGAATTTTTTTAGTCTGAGGGTGGTGAATCTGTGGAATTCATTGCTACAGATGGCTGTGCAGGACAAGTGATTGGGTATGCTGGAAGTGAGTTTGATAGTTTCTTGATTAGTCAGGGTGTCAAAGGTTACAGGGAGAAGACAAAAGAATGGGGTTGAGAGGGAGGATAAATCAGCCATGATGGGATAGCAGAGAAGACTCCATCCACCAAATGGCGTTATTTCTGTTGATATGTCTTATGGTCTTATGGTCTTATTGTCTTCTCACACCAGCTGAAAACCAACAGTTTTTTTTCAGACTGGAGCATGAACTAGTGGGTCCATAGAATGTATTTTCAGTCCCAGCCACATGACCATGTCACTTCCAGGTTTGCCAGCCAGTTTGTGATGATCCTGACACAGGAAACTGCAGATACTGGAACCTAGAGCGGTGCACAAGATGCTGGAGGAACTTACTGGGTTAGGCAGCATCTGTGGAGGGAAATGGACAATCAACATTTCAGGTGTGATGATGACTCAGTCTGGGATTTAAATGAATTCCACAAACATGCAACTTGCTGGCTATTTGATTTCAGAGCCTAGTGGAAAGAGTTTGCAGAATTCAGTACACTTGGGGTATACAGGCCAAAGAAATCTTTGATTTCCTAAACAATAGCATGGTATATTTATCTGCAAACCAACATGCATATTGCCTCAATCTCCTCATTTTTCTCTTCTCAACCTTGTTTTAACATACCACTCCTCATGTGACAGCCTGCAGGTGCACTCGTAACCCTCTAACTGTACACTTTCCAACGTCCCCATTGTCTCCATCCAGACATTCAACATGTTGTCATGGTGACATTATCCTCCTTGGGATCTTCTTTTTATTGGAATTTTCCAGAATACCTGGTGACGGAGTAGGCGGGATGGATGCTTGATAAGTTTGACAACGTGACAACGTAACATGACAAGATGGTGCTAGCGAACAGTATGACTAATGGCGATGTCTTGCTGATGGTTCACGAGACAACTTATTTTACTTCTTCTACTACTGAACTGTGTGTGATTGGAACCTGTGCTTTACATTTTGATGGTGTGTTTTGGGGCCGATTGAGCGATCTGGTGCTTTGCCGTCTCTGAGGGAGTTCAGTGAGACCTAGGGTGCAGATTGCGGCCTGCAGGCCTGGCAGCCCGGATTCTGGTGGCTGCTTCTTGTGCTGTCTTTGAGGGGTCTGACTGGGGGCGATTGGTGCAGGCCAGGGCGCTTTGGTGAAGAATAACCCTGTGGTCTGCAATCACCAGCATCGCAGCGTCAAACTGAATTAAACTGAATAATACTGGTTTGATGTTTGTTATTCTATGTGTTGCTCACTTGCTTTTTGCTGTTTGCGTAATTTGTTCTTTTTGTCGCACGTTGGGCGTTTGACGTTTACTTGAACGGGTTCCATGGTGTTTCTTTGTTTCGTGGCTGCCACGAATCTCAGAGTTGTACTCTGCATACATGCATACTTTGATAATAAATGTACTTTGAATCCTTTAA
Source organism: Mobula birostris (assembly GCF_030028105.1). NCBI lineage: Eukaryota > Metazoa > Chordata > Chondrichthyes > Myliobatiformes > Myliobatidae > Mobula > Mobula birostris. The sequence continues at coordinate 15,763,809 of NC_092387.1, read as the reverse complement.
TCTTTAATCATGATGCTTCAGACATTACAAGGATTAGCCAGACAATGAACCAGCTGTTCCCCTGTCCATGATTTATTGATGCTTGTTTGCAACTTGATTGTTCCTTAGAGCTGGCAAGATCCCATGAAACACTGCTGGGGCTTACTTAGGGTTGCCAACTGTCCTGTATTAGCCGTATATTGGGCTAAATTGGTTTGTCCCATATGGGACTGCCCTTGTTCCGTATTTCCCCCGATAAGGTAGAATGTTCCTATGAAACTGTTCGTAAGCTGAAATGGCGTAAAGCGCAGAAGCAATTACCATTAATTTATATGGGAAAAATTTTTGAGCGTTCCCAGACTCAAAAAATACCTTCCAAATCACACCAATAACACATAAAACCCAAAATAACACTAAGATATAGTAAAAGCAGGAATGATATGATCAATACACAGCCTATATAAAGTAGAAATAATGTATGTACAGTGTATCAGAATTGGGAAGATTAAGCCAAAATTGATTTGTAGAAAAAAATCAGCACGTTACGCATGCGCACACAGGTGCCCGTGCAAGGCTTCATGGTCATGGTAGTCTTTCTCAGGGTAAACACAAGTGTCCCGTATTTGACTGCTACTTTTGTCCCTTACTTGGGAGTGAGAAAGTTGGCATCCCTAGGCTTACTGCTCTCTAGCAACAGGGCCCAGTGCTTCAGGATCAACCTGAGAACAAGGGTTACATCTACAGTTTTTTCACCATCTTCATTAACAATGTGAGGACTCTGTGGTCTTCGTCATCAAGTTAAAACAGCTGTCAATGACAAAGTCTTTGAACATGAACTCTGTTTCATTTTCTATGCAAGCTGCCTGATCTGCAGAGTGTTTCCAGCAATTTCTGCTTTTTTATCTTCGGCTGTCTCGTCCTTACTTTTTTACCAAGCCGATTTTCCTAACCAATCCCCAAGCCCTGAGTCTGATTTCTTCTATGTATTTTTGCATCTGTTTTGTCCATTTTTCTCCATTCCTTGTTACATTAGGGCCCTCCTATTGTCTTTTGGCCTCCTTGCCAGCAAATATTAATATGGGTCTTGCTCCTTGCACAGGTTGAGTGCCTCTTATCCTAAAGTTCCAAAATCTGAAAACCTTTGAAATCGAAAACTCTTTTGAGGGCTGACATGATGCCACAAATGGAAAATTCCATAAGGCGCCGGGAAGGTTCCCAGACGATGCGCAGGTCTCTGTGCGTCACAGACAGTTTGGAGAAGTGACCTCATGTATGTGACGAAAAATAGAAAACCACTCATAAAGTGAAAAATGAAAATCTCAGTCGTGTATTAAAAAATTAATTCGTCGGTGTAGGAATGAACATATGCCGCTTAAAACTATGCTGATTGTGAAACAAGAAAAAATCTATCACAACAAAATGAAAATTGAAGAAGACAGAAGATTGGGGTTGAGAGGGAAATGGGATCAGCCAAGAGGAAATGGCAGAGCAGACTTGATGGGCTGAATGGCCTAATTCTGCTCCTATGTCTTATGATAATTGTGAATATTCAGCAGGCTGGTTGCAGAAATCTAAGAAAAGGCACGGCATTAAATATTTAAAGATTTAAAACATTTTGTCGATAAAGCATCTGCTGATCACGAAGCAACAGAGAAATTCATTAATGAGTTTGCAAAGAGCATCGCTAATGAAAATCTAACATCAGACTAACTCTACAATGCTGATTGTTTTTATACCTTACATAAAACTTTTAAAAAAGTACAATACAAATACAGTGTACTGTAACCTTTTAATCAAAAGTTGGCATTGTAGGGGGAGAGTGAAAGCCTGTCATTGCTTGTTGTTTAACAGCTGATTCAGGTATTCTCCTGATGCTGTAGTGCTGCTTTCGTTACCCTGTACACATCATATTTTCATCATATTGATGGTATGTAATAATTTTACTGATAAATACATTCAGTACGTGTGATGAACACGTGTAAGATAAACGTGAGAAAATCTGCAGATGCTGGAAATCTGAAGCGACGTAGATAAAACGCTGGAGGAGCTCAATGTTTTCTACCCTGGAGGAATGTGTAGATTCATTCAAATCACACACCACAGTGTGGCCACATTTATGGAAAAGAGTAATCAGTTGGTGTTTTGTGTTGAGACCTTTCATCAGGACTGGAAAGGGAGGGGAGAAGTCAGAGTAAGAAGGTGGGAGGAGGGGAGGAAGAAGTGCAAGGTGGCAGGTGATGGGTGACACTGGGAGAGTGGGGGGGTGAAGTGAAGAACTGGCCCAAGCACCTTCACTCCATCTGTCACAATGAATGGGATCCCCCAGTGGCCATCCATTTTAATTCCACTTACCATTCCCATTCAGACATGTCAGTCCATCACCTCTCCTACTGCCTCAATGGGGCCACACTCAGGTTGGAGGAGCAACACCTTATATTCCATCTGGGTAGCCTCCCACCTGCTGGCATGAACATTGATTTCTCCAACTTCTGGTAATTATCCCTCCTCCCTTCACCATTCCCCATTCCTGTTTTCCTCTCTCACTTTATCCCCTTACCTGCCCATCACCTCCCTCTGCAGCTTCTCCCCCTTCCCTTTCATCCATGGTCTACTGTTCTCTCCTGTCAGATTCCCCTTTCCCCAGTCCTTTATCTCTTTTACTAATCAACTTTACAACTCTTTACTTCACCCCCTCCCCCTCTTCCAGTTTCACCCATCTCCTACCACCTTGTACTTCTTCCACTCCTCCCCCCACCTTCTCTTGACTTCCTCCCATCCTTTCCACCCGATGAAGGGTCTCAGCCCAAATTGTCAACTGTTCATCTTTGCCATGGATGTTACCAGATTGCTGAGTTCATAGAAACATAGAAACATAGAAAATAGGTGCGGGAGTAGGCCACTCGGCCCTTCGAGCCTACACCGCCATTTATTATGATCATGGCTGATCATCCAACTCAGAACCCCGCCCCAGCCTTCCCTCCATACCCCCTGATCCCCGTAGCCACAAGGGCCATATCTAACTCTCTCTTAAATATAGCCAATGAACTGGCCTCAACTGTTTCCTGTGGCAGAGAATTCCACAGATTCACCACTCTCTGTGTGAAGAAGTTTTTCCTAATCTCGGTCCTAAAAGGCTTCCCCTTTATCCTCAAACTGTGACCCCTTGTTCTGGACTTCCCCAACATTGGGAACAATCTTCCTGCATCCAGCCTGTCCAATCCCTTTAGGATTTTTAAACGCAAACAACAGGAATTCTGCAGATGCTGGAAATTCAAGCAACACACATCAAAGTTGCTGGTGAACGCAGCAGGCCAGGCAGCACCTCTAGGAAGAGGTGCAGTTGACGTTTCAGGCCGAGACATCCTGACGAAGGGTCTCGGCCTGAAACGTCGACTGCACCTCTTCCTAGAGATGCTGCCTGGCCTGCTGCGTTCACCAACAACTTTGATGTGTGTCCCTTTAGGATTTTATACGTTTCAATCAGATCCCCCCTCAATCTTCTAAATTCCAACGAGTACAAGCCCAGTTCATCCAGTCTTTCTTCATATGAAAGTCCTGCCATCCCAGGAATCAATCTGGTGAACCTTCTTTGTACTCCCTGTATGGCAAGGATGTCTTTCCTCAGATTAGGGGACCAAAACTGCACACAATACTCCAGGTGTGGTCTCACCAAGGCCTTGTACAACTGCAGTAGTACCTCCCTGCTCCTGTACTCAAATTCTCTCGCTATAAATGCCAGCATACCATTCCCCTTTTTCACCGCCTGCTGTACTTGCGTGCCCACTTTCAATGACTGGTGTATAATGACACCCAGGTCTCGTTGCACCTCCCCTTTTCCTAATTGGCCACCATTCAGATAATAATCAGTTTTCCTATTTTTGCCACCAAAGTGGATAACTTCACATTTATCCACATTAAATTGCATCTGCCATGAATTTGCCCACTCACCCAACCTATCCAAGTCACCCTGCATCCTCTTAGCATCCTCCTCACAGCTAACACTGCCACCCAGCTTCGTGTCATCTGCAAACTTGGAGATGCTGCATTTAATTCCCTCATCCAAGTCATTAATATATATTGTAAACAACTGGGGTCCCAGCACTGAGCCTTGCGGTACCCCACTAGTCACCGCCTGCCATTCTGAAAAGGTCCCATTTATTCCCACTCTTTGCTTCCTGTCTGCTAACCAATTCTCCATCCACATCAATACCTTACCCCCAATACCGTGTGCTTTAAGTTTGCACACTAATCTCCTGTGTGGGACCTTGTCAAAAGCCTTTTGAAAATCCAAATATACCACATCTACTGGTTCTCCCCTGTCCACTCTAATAGTTACATCCTCAAAAAATTCTATGAGATTCGTCAGACATGATTTTCCTTTCACAAATCCATGCTGACTTTGTCCGATGATTTCACCGCTTTCCAAATGTGCTGTTATCACATCCTTGATAACTGTCTCCAGCAGTTTCCCCATCACCGCCGTTAGGCTAACCGGTCTATAATTCCCCGGTTTCTCTCTCCCTCCTTTTTTAAAAAGTGGGGTTACATTAGCCACCCTCCAATCCTCAGGAAATAGTCCAGAATCTAACGAGTTTTGAAAAATTATCACTAATGCATCCACTATTTCTTGGGCTACTTCCTTAAGCACTCTAGGATGCAGACCATCTGGCCCTGGGGATTTATCTGCCTTCAATCCCTTCAATTTGCCTAACACCACTTCCCTACTAACATGTATTTCGCTCAGTTTCTCCATCTCACTGGACCCTCTGTCCCCTACTATTTCTGGAAGATTATTTATGTCCTCCTTAGTGAAGACAGAACCAAAGTAATTATTCAATTGGTCTGCCATGTCCTTGCTCCCCATAATCAATTCACCTGTTTCTGTCTGTACCAGTCTTTTCCTTTTTACATATCTATAAAAGCTTTTACAGTCAGTTTTTATGTTCTCTGCCAGTTTTCTCTCATAATCTTTTTTCCCCTTCCTAATTAAGCCCTTTGTCCTCCTCTGCTGAACTCTGAATTCCTCCCAGTCCTCAGGTGAGCCACTTTCTCTGGCTAATTTGTATGCTTCTTCTTTGGAATTGATACTATCCCTAATTTCTCTTGTCAGCCATGGGTGCACTACCTTCCTTGATTTATTCTTTTGCCAAACTGGGATGAGCAATTGTTGTAGTTCATCCATGCAACCTTTAAATGCTTGCCATTGCATATCCACCGTCAATCCTTTAAGTGTCATTTGCCTGTCTATCTTAGCTAATTCACGTCTCATACCTTCAAAGTTACCCCTCTTTAAGTTCAGAACCTTTGTTTCTGAATTAACTATGTCACTCTTCATCTTAATGAAGAATTCCACCATATTATGGTCACTCTTACCCAAGGGGCCTCTCACGACAAGATTGCTAATTAACCCTTCCTCACTGCTCAAAACCCAGTCTAGAATAGCCTGCTCTCTAGTTGGTTCCTCGACATGTTGGTTCAAAAAACCATCCCGCATACATTCCAAGAAATCCTCTTCCTCAGCACCTTTACCAATTTGGTTCACCCAATCTACATGTAGATTGAAGTCACCCATTATAACTGCTGTTCCTTTATTGCACACATTTCTAATTTCCTGTTTAATACCATCTCCGACCTCACTACTACTGTTAGGTGGCCTGTACACAACTCCCACCAGCGTCTTCTGCCCCTTAGTGTTACGCAGCTCTACCCATATCGATTCCACATCTTCCCGGCTTATGTCCTTCCTTTCTATTGCGTTAATCTCTCTTTAACCAGCAACGCCACCCCGCTTCCCCTTCCTTCATGTCTATCCCTCCTGAATATTGAATATCCCTGAACGTTGAGCTCCCATCCTTGGTCACCCTGGAGCCATGTCTCTGTGATCCCAATTATATCATAATCATTAATAACAATCTGCACTTTCAATTCATCCACCTTATTACGAATGCTCCTTGCATTGACACACAAAGCCTTCAGGCGCTTTTTTACAACTCTCTTAGCCCTTATACAATTATGTTGAAAAGTGGCCCTTTTTAATGCTTGCCCTGGATTTGTCGGCCTGCCACTTTTACTTTTCTCCTTCGTACTTTTTGCTTCTACCCTCACTTTACACCTCTCTGTCTCTCTGCACTGGTTCCCATCCCCCTGTTGTGAACTAACCTCCTCACGCCTAGCCTCTTTAATTTGATTCCCACCCCCCAACCATTCTAGTTTAAAGTCACCTCAGTAGCCCTCGCTAATCTTCCTCCAGCATTTTGTGTGTGTTGCGTCGAAGTGTAAGGCAAGGTTTGTTTACTGATAGCACATAAATTTAGAGTCAAAAAGAATGGTGATCCCAACTGTCTTATTATATGTTCCAAACTCTGAGATCTGAAACATTTCCGACACCAAGCATTTCGGCTATGAGGTACTCAGCCTGTAATTTTAAAACCACCTCTGAAACAGTAAATAAAGTGACAAGAATGTGCTTTCTTACTGAAAACAATGCACAATTGCATGTTTAAATTATACATGTTAAAAACATTAAATATTTGAACAGAATTGGCAGAAGGAATTGGTGATGTGCTTCACTAATCATCAAGATTGTGCCTGATCTTCCTTCCACTTTAGCTCATTTTCCTACTCCATTCCCACATCCCTTGATTCCTTTAATAGCAAAGATCTCTTGATGCCTGTTTTGAATGAGCCTACACATTCCTCCAGGGTAGAAAATGCCCAAGATTTAGCACCATTTACATGAAAAACTTCCTCCTCATCTTGATCATAAGTGATGTACCCCTTATTCTACGACTGTGGTGGCTGGTTCTAGACTCCACAGCATCTTCCATGTATCCAGCCTGTCAAGCTCTGCAAAACTTTGTAGGATTCAGTGAGATTGCTTCTTATTCTTTGAAATTCAAGAGAATACAGTACTTACAGCAAACCCACTATTCCTGGAATAAATTTTATAAATCTTTTGCACTCCTTCTATGTTAATTATATTCTTTTACAGGTAAGGAGACTAAAATTTTACACAATACTTAAGGTAAATTTTCACCGCTTTGATGGTCTTTTTTTTGATGTGTTCTTTTTGGTTTCTTTGTTTTGTGGCTGCCTGTAAGGAGACGAATCTCAAGGGTCCATAATGTATAGATACTTTGAAAATAAATGTGCTTTGGACTTTGAACTAAAGCCCTTCTGTATTCAAGTTTTCTCACGAGAAAGGCCAATATACTATTTCTCCTCCTACTTGCTTCCTATTGCTGAATGTTAACTTTCTGTGACTTGTGTACAAGGTATCTGGATCATTTTGAAGATCGCTATTATCCAATCTCTCACTTTTGAAGAAATATTCTGTTTTGTGCACTGATGAGGATAGCTTTTCATTTTTCCATACTATTTTCCATCTGGCATTCTCTTGCCCATACACCAAGTCCATGAAGCCCTTACATCTTCCTCCTACTTTACAACCCCATCTCGTTTTGTATCACCAACAAAGCTGGACATGTTAGATATGGTGTCCTTGGCCAAATCATTGATACAGATCATGAATAGCTGGGACTTACACACCAACCCTTGTCTTTCACCACCAGCCGACTTGAGAAAGATCCACTGATCCCTATACTTTGCTTTATGTGCAATAACCTTTTCTCAATCCATGGCAGTGTGTTATCCCAAGCGGGTACGAAAATTGAGCTTTTTTATCTTTGTATGCATTCAAAATAGCATTAGAGGAAAATTGTACTCCAGAAGCAAATATCATGTAATTGCAGTTGATATTCTTTGAAATATTTGTCTATTTTCTGGGCCTCCAGAGGCCATGGCTCCAAGACTGCACAAGCATTCCAACAAGTCAAATACCAGACTGGATTTGCAAGTGGAAGGATTCAGGTGCAAAGCTGTGTCAGTGCCTGCTTGCCTAATTCTTCCACCACTCTTCCAAACCTTTACAGAAAATGTCCACGCTGCATGCAAGCGTTAATAAACGCACACAGTGCCACGTACAAACACACAGGCACATTTTCATTTGCATGCATTGGCTCAAGCATGCGTATGATTATTAAAACAACTGCACACATATGCACATAAACACTCACATGTTTCCACACACGCAGTTCTCAGTCAGATATGTTCCTGCTAACAGCATTTGGCATATCACCAGAATACGTGCAGTTACTTGGCACAGAGGATAAAGCACTTCCACTCCGTTAGGGCAGATGGGGAGGCCTGCGTCTAGTCTTGGTGAGGCACTAATAGGGGAAATTAGTCCAGAGGCTAGCAGCTTAGCCTTTAAATTACGAATTGTGAAGCAACAGCAAAATATCACAACAGCCATGGGTGGGGAGCACACTAAATGTGTTCAGAGATTGTCAGTCACATCAGCCACCTCTTCTCTCGTATGTTCTGCACTCCAGTAGCATTCAATCCTAAACAGTGTCAAGCTACACTCTGTGAGTTTAAATACACGCACACCTACCGGCAGAAAATCCTGGTAAAACTCTTTATAGAGCAACCTTGAACATTCTCAACTGAGAATAAATATCGGAGAGGCTGATATATCAGTAGTCTTGCAGCTGGATGGCAAATGAAGAACCTCGCGCAGTTCTCAGCTGCGGTATACACTTGCAAACAGCATCAACGGATTTGTGCAACCCTTGTCCATCACTGCATGGATGCCCTCACCATTGCTAACGCTACAACTGTGCACTACACCAGTTTGGCTCTGTTTCATAATCTTAGCTAGTAACTTATGATCATCCATTAAACTAAATGCAAAACGGATATTAATGCCCAATGCACTTATGCCATGGACCCCTACCATTAACTGAGGTGTCCGTGGACACAGTTTGGGGACCCTGGCACTAGACTGAATGTTCTTTAAGGATGAGTTGGGGAACTGAGCCAGTTACACTGCATCTCCAGACTTGTTTCTGACAACACTAGCAGCAAACTTTACAAAATTACTTCTTTTTATATGAAGATTCCATTTCGATTTTATGGCTTTCAAGATGGCTGATAAGGCCAATGTGGGAACTGCAGACTCTTCCATGTGTCAGGTAGTATTGAAAAGATGGGCAGACGTGTATCTGTGAGGTGGTCAACCCCTTCCACCTCTCATGCTACCGATGCTTGGACTCAGACGTGCCTCCTCCACCCTGAGCAACAGAAGGGCACAGATTTCCAGGGTCTGTCGAGTCCATGCAAGAGTACTGTGTTTCTTCAAGGAAACTTTGAGCAGATTGATGGATCTCTCCCCATTGAGAGGTCTGACCCGGGCATGAACATGGTATGAAGACATGACGCTGCTGGTGTTGGTCCAGTTTGTTGTGGTGCCAGCTATAGGTAACCCAAGTCTCAGAGGCATATAGGAAGGTGGTATCACTGCTGCCCAGTTGGTGAAGCTTTGTGCCGGGTTTAAGGTCTTGATCTTGAAATGCTCTTTAACTCAACAGTCCAGAGTCTGTGCTGGCATCCTGAAGGCCATGGCAAATTTCATTATCAATACAAAGCTGCACATGCTGAACATAACCACAGTTTTAAAGCTCAGCAGGGCAGCATGATGGCATGGTCGCATTGGCACTGCTACTGCACAGCTCCAGTCTTGTTGCCTGTGAGGATTGGAGGTTGCATTTTCCTACTGTGACTTTATGGCTGTCATCTAGAGGCTGTCATTTCCTCCCACAGGTCAAAGACGCGCTGGTTGCTAGGTCAGTTAGTAGTTGTAAATTACAACTAGCGAGGGGGCAAGGCAGGAAATTTGGGGCAGTGGATAGGCATGTGACAGAGCATCAGATACAGGGACATGCAGGGCAATGAGGGTGAGGGAAATGTTGTTATTTTTTTACTTAGAGATACAGCATAGTAACTGGCCCTTCCGGCCCAATTAGCCTCTGCTGCTCAAATACACCTACATGACAAATAAACCTACTAACTCGCATGTCTTTGGAACGTGGGAGGAAACTGGAACACCCAGAGGAAACCCAAGCAGTCACGGGAGAACGTAGAAACTCCTTACAAGCAGAGGTCACCGGTGGTACGATAGTGTTATACTGTCTGCTCCGATACCGTGCTGGCCCATAGAGATTAGCTTCATTTGTCACATGTGTATCAAAAGATTAGATTAGATTAGATTATGAGGACACTCGGTCCTCGTTTATTGTCGATTAGAAATGCATGCATTAGGAAATGATACAATGTTCCTCCAGTATGATATCACAGAAACACAGGACAGACCAAGACTAAAATTGACAGAAACCACATAATTATAACATATAGTTACAACAGTGCAAAGCCCCGCAAAGATACAGTGAAATGTGCCATTTGTGCCAGTGATCAACACAGTCCGAGGGGGAAGCCTGCAGACGTCGCCACACTTCCGGTGCCAGATAGCACGCCCACAATGCACTAACCCTAACCTATACGTCTTCGGAATATGGGAGGAAACTGGAGCACACGGAGGAAACCCATACCGTCAAAGGGGGAATATTCAGACTCCTTATGGACAGAAGTGGGAACCGAACCCTGATCATCTGCACTGTGAAGTGTTACACTAGCTGCTATGCCAGTCGTTCCCAGTGTGGGTGATATCACCCCCTGGGAGTTGTGGCTGTTTCTAAGGAGGCAATAAAGATACAGGGGCAATGGTGTACAGCTTGGTAACAGGGAGGCAGCTGGGGGGCTTACAGTCTTAATTTAAGAAATGAATGACTTATTAGAAGCGCTCGATCCTCATTGCCTCATAATTGATTACAATCATCTCCTGCTAAGTCTCTAAGATGTTGCTTGACACACATTATAGTTGCTGAAAAACAATGTGACACTTCTGTATCTGGCATATCATCAGAAACCTGGACTGAAGAAATTTTGTTATTTTTGGGCCCGACCAGTGCATTATGGGTCCATTCACTACTGTAGTACTATTCCCATACTCTAATCATGCAGTGACACAGTTCCTATGAGTTAGGGTATTATATTCAAAGGGGTAAAGTTCAAAAGCTTTTGAATGGTCTTGACCATATACCTCTAACTCACGGCCCAACCGAGATATCACCACCCCACTTTATGTACCTTTAGGTAGATCCAAGTTTTGCCTGAGCTAGAATGATGTCATAACTTTCCCCTTTATTGATCACAGCACTTGAAGTTGGACTTAAACAATAGCCGATTGACCGTGGTCATTAATCCCTAATGAAAACGCCAGAAGCAGTCCAAACGGAAAGGACATGTGTGGAGTGTGGAGTATCTGAAATATGGATTTATACCAGTAGCAAGCAACCAACAGCAGCCAATATGTCTGTTGCATGAAAAAGATTTTTTTTTTCAAATGAGGCAATGAAACCATCCAGGCTCCTTGAAAATTTGAACAGAATAGATTCTGATAAAGCAAACAAAAACTTGGCTTATTTATAGTCACTTCATGAAAACTTTCAGAAATGGCAAACACTTGAAAACATACTTGCCAGCACTTCACAGCAAAACAATGTTGGTTTGCATGCTTCGTACAAAAATACATTGCTCATTGTTAAATCTGGAAAGCTCCATACAGTTGGAGAAGAGCTGATTCTGCCAGCAGTAACGGAGGTTCTGAGTGTGGCATTACATAAGCCACAGGACCAAATAATTAAAACAATTACGCCTAGTGATACCTCTGTTCACAGATGAATAGATGAAATATTTGTGAATGTGGAAGACACATTGTGGAACATGCTTAAGACAACAGAATTTGCTCTGCAGTTAGATGAGTCAACTTTGCCAGGCAACAAACCTTTGCTTCTTGGTAACGTTCATTTCATAAAAGACGGAAGCCTGGCTCAAGAGCTGTTATTTGCAAGGGGACTAGAAACAAATACGAAGGGGGAGTCAATATTTTGGGTTACTGAACAATTTTTCAAAGAGAAGGACATTTCATTCATGAATATTCTTGCTTGTGCAACAGACAGGGCACCATCAAAGACAGGACACGCTTTGGGGTTATTATTTTTGGAAAAAAAAGCTGGACCTAATATATTTACCATTCACAGAGTAACTCACAGACAAAATCTTGTCATGAGAAAAAAAATAAAGTGATCGGCTGCATATATCATTAAGTACTTTTATTACAGCAGTAATAACAAAATTTTCATTCCCTTGCTCTCAATTCTTGACTATTCCGAGAGCTTTGTATTGAGCATGATGAACAGTTTGAGCGCCTGCTGTTGCGCACAGAAGTCAGGTGGTTCTCAAAAGGAAACTGCCTGCTACACATTTGTGCACGTTTTGAAACTGTGATAAATTTTTTTGAAGACTCGAATGCTTTATTAAGTAACCAACTCAAGAATATTAGGCATGACATTGCTTATTTGTCAGAATCACTCACAAAGTTTAATGAGATCCATCTTCAATTGTAAGTAAATGATGTGATTCTTATCAAAGTCCAATCAGTCATCTCCACATTTCTGTCCAAATTAACCCTATTTAAGTGCAATATTGGCCACTGTGACCTTTTCCAATTTCAGAGCCTCTCTGAGTTGGGAGAGAAAGAAAGAATACCAGATGATGATCTTCAAGTATACTGCGTCCACTAGGTGAGCTGCATAAAGACATGTCAGAAATTTCAGAACCTCCTCTTGATCAAAATTCCAGATTGTGTAATAAGTCCATTCCTGAACACTTGGAATGAGGAATTAACAAGAAGAATGGAGGAAAACTGATCTTGCTATAAAATAACTGAGTTGAAGCCGAGATTCCATAAATCATATCAAGACTTTTGGTTGCAGAAAAACTCTGAATGCTATCCTGTACTGTGGAAAAAGGTCAAGATGTTCTTTACTACCTTTCCAGCATTATACTTAGTGGAGTGCGGTTTCAGTGCAGTCACCCACTTTCCTTCAAAGCAATGAAACAGAAGGTATGGAAGTCATGGAGACTTGGCTGTGTGAATTCAGAATTGGCTTGCCCACGGGTGGTTGTAGATGGAGTGTATTCTGCCTGGAGGTCAGTGGCCAGTGGTGTTCTGCAGGGATTTGTCCTGGACCCCTGCTCTTTGTGATTTTTATAAATGACCTAGATGAGGAAGTGGAAGGTTGGGTTAGTAAGTTTGCAAAAATGACATGAAAGTCGGTGATTTTTTAGGTATTGTAGAAGGTTGTCGTAGGTTATAATCGGACATTGAAAAGAGGCAAAGCCGGGCTGAGAATTAATTTAATGTAATAAACTTATTTAAAGATACAACATTGAATAGGATCTTCTGGATGTATGAGCCATGCCACCCAGAACCCCCGATTTGATCCTAGCCTAATTACAGGACAATTTACAATGACCAAATAACCATGGGAGGAAACAGGAGCACCTGGAGAAAACCCATGCATTCCATGGGGAGGATGCAAAACTCCTTACGGGGGCGCCGGAAATGAACTCCAAACTCTGACGCCCCAAGCGGTACTAGCCTTGTGCTAACTGCTACGCTACCGTGGCACTCTAAATGACATGTGGAGTTCAATCTGGAAACTAGGAATTGATACACTTTGGAATGTCGACCTTGAAGGCAGAGTAGAGGGATAGTGGCATGATTCTTAGCACTGTGGATGAACAGAGGGACCTGGGGACCCACATCCACAGATCCGGCAAAGTTGCTGTGAAGTTGATAGGGTAGATGAGAAGGCAGAGAGCATGTTGCCCTTCTTTCATCTGTGTGTTAAAGGCGAGAGCCATGATGTAATGCTACAGCTTTATAAAGCTCTGATTAGATCACATTTGGAGTATTGTGTTCCATTCTGGCCACCTCAGATGATGTGGAAGCTTTAGAGATTTAACAGGATGCTGTCTGGGTGTGAGATCATGATTTATGAGGAAGGTTAACTGAGGTTCGGTGTTTCAGTCTGGAGTGAAGGAGGATGAGTGGTGACTTGATAGGGGTGTATAACAAGAGAAGCCAAAGCCAACGTAAAAAACAAAGAGAGGGCATATAACAAAGCAAAGATTAGTGGGAAGTTAGGGGATTGAGAAGCTTTTACAAACCAACAAAAGGCCACTAAAAAGTTATTAAGAAGGTAAAGATGGAATACAAAAGTAAGCTAGCCTATAATATTAAAGAAGATACCAAATGTTTCTTCAGAGACATAAATTGTGAAAGAGAGGCAAGAGTGGATATCGAACCAGTGGGAAACAATGCTAGAGAGGTAGTAATGGGGACAAGGAAATGGCGGACGAACTGAATAAGTATTTTGCATCAGTCTTCACTGTGGAAGACACTAGCAGCATGGTGAAAGTTCCAGGGTGTCAGGGGATCACAGTGTGTGAAGCTACTATTTTGGGGAGAAGGTTCTTGGAAAACTGGAGCAGATGGTGTACACCCCAGAGTTCGGAAAGAGGTGGTTGAAGAGATTGTGGAGGCATTAGTAATGATCTTTCAAGAATCACTAGATTCTGGAATGGTTCCGGAAGACTGGAAAATTGCAAATGTCACTCCACTGTTCAAGAAGGGAGAGAGGCAGAAGAAAGGAAATTATAGGCCAGTTATTCTGACCTCAGTGGTTGGGAAAACATTGGAGTTGATTGTTAAGGATGTGGGTTTGGGGTACTTGGAGGCACATGATAAAATAGTCTGTGGTCAGCATGGTTTCCTCAAGGGAAAATTTTGCCTGACAAATCTGTTGGAAATTCTTTGAAGAAATAACAAGCAGGATAAACAAAAGAGAATCAGTTGATGTTGTGTACTTGGATCCTAGCATGGATAGAGCACTTACTGATTGTCAGAAGGCAAAGAGTGGGAATAAAGAGAGTCTTTTCTAGTTGGCTGCCGGTGACTAGTGGTGTTTCACGGGGATCTGTGTTGGAACTGATTTTTTTTACGCTATATGTCAATGATTTGGATGATGGAATCGATGGCTTTGCTGCAAAGTTTGCAGAAGATATGAAAGTAGGTGGAGAGGCAGGTAGTTTTGAGGAAGTAGAGAGGCTCTACAGAAGGACTTAGATTAGGAGAGTGGGCAATGAAGTGGCAGATGGAATACAGAGTGGGGAACTGTGTAGTCGTGCACTTTGGTAAAAGAAATGAAAGGGTTAAATATTTTCTAAATGGAGAGAAAATACAGAAAGTTGAGGTGCAAAGGGATTTGGGAGTCCTTGTGTAGGATTCCCTGGAGGTTAATTTACAGGTTGAATCTGTGTTGAGGAAGGAAAATGTGATGTTAGCATTCATTTCAAGAGGACTAGAATATAAAAGCAAGGATGTAATGTTGAGACTTTATAAAGCACTGGTGAGGCCTTACTTGGAGTATTTTGAACAGTTTTGGGCCCCTTATCTTAGATAGGATGTGCTGAAATTGGAGAAGGTTCAAAGGAGATTCACAGAAATGATTCCAGGATTGAATGGCTAGCTATATGAAGAAGGTTTGATGGCTCTGGGCCTGTATTCACTAGAATTCAGAAGAATGAGGCGTGACCTAATTGAATCCTATCAAATGGTGAAAGGCCTTGATAGAGTGGATGTGGAGAGGATGTTTCCTATGGTGGCAGAGTCTAAGACTCGAGGGCACAGCTTCAGAAAAGGGGGCATCCTTCTAGAATGGAGATGAGGAGGAAGTTCTTTAGTCTGAGAGTGATGAATCTGTGCATTGCACAGGCAGCTGTGGAAGCCAAGTCTTTATGTATATTTAAGGCAATGGTTGATAGATTCTTGATTTGTCACAGCATGGAGGGATACAGGGAGAAGGCAGGAGACTGGGGCAACAAGAGAAAATGGATCAGCCTTTGCTGCTATTTTGCTCCTATATCTTATGGTCTTATGGTCTAAGATGATAAGAGGCATAGGGATAGCCAGAGACTTTTTCCCCAGGTGGAAATGGCTAATACAAGGGGACATAATTTTAAGGTGATTGCAGGTAAGGATAAGGGGATGTCACGGGTAGTTTTTTCACACAGAGAAAAATGGGTGCATGGAGCGTGATGCCAGGGGTGGTGAAAGAGACAGAAATATTAGTGACATTTAAGAATCTCTTAGATGAAAGAAAAATGGAGGAATAGGTGAGTGGAGGAAAAGGTTAGACTGATCTAACCTTTAAAAGGTTAAAAGGCTGGCACAATATCATAGGCCAAAAGGTCTGTACTGTGCTGTAGTGTTCTATGTTGTACATCAAAATAAACAGCGTCTATAGAGAGAAAAGCAAATGTTAATCCCGTTTGATGGTCTTGAACCTAAATGTTCTTAGTGTAAGCATGATCAAATAGGTAGATTTTAAGTGAAAGCTCTCATCGGCGCTGTACAGTACTAGAATCTGATCCCTTGCTGGACCTCTTGGGCTCGTTAGAACGTAGGAGGTGACTGTGCTGTCGATAATCCATAACCATTTGAAGAATGCCTCAAACCAAAACAGTTTAACGATTCATTATTGTTGCACTCCCTTGTCATTGTGTTTTAAATCCCAAAAGCATACACAGCTTGATGGGCCAGCGTTTCACAATCATGTTGAACATGATGGTTGTATCATTGCTAAGAAAGTGAAGCAGGTATGAAACTGCGGGAAACTGGTTTAGAGTGTGAAATTAAAACCGGCCTGCTGATGCCTGAGTTCCTGTAAAAATACTCAGAGGCTTTAAATGAAAAGATTGTCCACGGACTGATTCACAGAGAAGCAGTCACTGAAGATTTTGTTTATGTTTAAAAGTAATTTCTTGAATATGTGTAATACATAATTCTAGTCTGACACTGAACGCATGTAGTTTTGTGCCAATCCCAAATAACTGAAATTTCAACAACTTTTATGTGATTTTGTTTGCTGCAAGCTTTACAGAGAATACTATATTTTTAAGAAATAGTAACCTTTTAAAAATCTCTCCCAGCTAAGAAAATGCCACTTAATATCACTAATCTTAAGATAACAGGGTAATTATTTCTTGTCCCACTGGTTGTCCATAAGCGGAGTTAAACAATAAATATTATGTTGAGTTAAGTACAAAAAAGGTTGAAGATCTCTCTTTTTAAAAACGACTGGCACCTGAATTTTCAGTGCCTACACTTTGCACTTGGCTGCGGACCATATGGTTATGAAGACTGCTCTATAAATTCCTTCTGAACTTTTTACTGTTTAAGTTCAGAGTTGAGTTCAATGGTTTTAAAGGTAGAAGAGAGAATAGGTTATACGTTAGCATTGTTAGTCACACTTTTTTTGGACAATTGCCACACTGTCACCTGTACTAAATGGAACAAGGCCACCCTCCACACCATATCCCTGATTCTGCTTTGTTAACTCCAGCAGTGTAAACATTGAGATGTGGGGAGAGAAAGTTGGGAAGCAGGAATTCTGTATAATGTTGGTGAAGTTAGATTTCATACTTGTAAGGTTCTGTGAATGTTAGTTGCTCCCGACCTAGTTTCAGGCCTGGAACCAATATGAAGGCAGTTCTATTTCACTTCAGTTTTGAAAGTCGGGATTCTAGATTGACATATAAACAAATATTGCATCTAACAAAGAGAATATATAACAAGTTTGCATAGGAAAAGTTGTCACATAAGTAGCTTTGACAAGAAAAGAAAAGTTATGTCAAATCGTGTAATTTCAAGTGTAATATATTGTAGTGATTACATATTGTATGTCAATAAGCCAGGCTACAGACTCTGCTGTGTATAGTTCCAGGTGACTCTTTATGATTAGATTAGATTAGATTAGATTATGTGGACACACAGTCCTCTTTTATTGTCATTTAGTAATGCATGCATTAAGAAATGATACAATTTGTTCCTCCAGAATGATATCACAGAAACACAAAACAAACCAAGACTAAAAAAACTGACAAAAAACCACATAATTATAGCATATAGTTACAACAGTGCAAGTAATAACATAATTTGACAAGAACAGACCATGGGCACGGTAAAAAGTCTCAAAGTCTCTCGAAAGTCCCATCATCTCATGCAGATGGTGAACCTCCAGCACCGCAAACTTGCCGTTGCAGCATTCTAGAAGCATCCTGACCATAGACCGATTCCGAGTCCGTCCGAAAACTTCGAGCCTCCGACCAGTTCTCTGACACCAAGCACCACCTCTGCCGAGCGCTTCGACCCCAGCCTCGGCAACAGGCAATAGGCAAAGCCAAGGATTTGGGGCCTTCCCCTCCGGAGATTCTTGATCACATAGTCGCAGCAGCAGCGAAGCGGGCATTTCAGAAGTTTCTCCAGATGTTCCTCCATGCTTCTCACGTCTGTCTCCATCAAATCAGAATTGTGCACGGCATCCTAGTTCACAAATACGATATCAATTCAGAGCGGCCGCGCACGCTGCGCCGCGCTGCCATCTTCTCCTCTCCCCTCTGAATTCTCCATTCATTCACTTCTTTCTTTGTTCCTTTTTCACTTGTATCCATTCTCCATTTCCAGCAAGCACTACCCACTATTCTCCTTCCATGTCCTTTTCCCTCCCTCACCTTTAAGACAGGGAGGAGGGTGTCTGCACGCCACACCAGAATAGAGAAGTAAAGGACTGTAAGTGGCAAATATCATGTAATCATACACCTCTTTTCTTACAACATAGAAAGGTGAATAGCATTCAGTCCATCACGTTCATACATTCCCCTGAATCTCATCTACCACTGACTATTTCCCATTAACTTTCTCTCTCTTTCATGTTTCCTTTACCTTAATCCTGATTACCTCACTGGAGGAATTTACAGTAGCCAATTAACTGACCAACCAGCATGTCTTTGAATTGTGGGAGGGAATGTTGTCCCTGTGACTCACACAGTCACAGGAAGAACATGTGAACTCCACAGACACAGCACCCTGGAGGTCAGGACTGAACCCAGGTTTCAGAACACACAACTGCACAACTCCTGTGCCCCATACATCACTCCTGTGATCCAGATACCACTCCAGGTCTCTAGATACCACCCCTGTGCTCTAGACACCTGTCCTGTGCTCCAGATAACACTCCTGGTCTCCAGATACCACCCCTGTGCTCTAGACACCTGCCCTGTGCTCCAGATACCACTCCTGTGCTCCGGACACCACTCCTGTGCTCAAGACAACTGTCCTGTGCTCTAGATACCATTCCTGTGCTCCAGATACCAGTCCTGTGCTCCAGACACCACTCCTGGTCTCCAGATACCACCCCTGTGCTCTAGACACCTGTCCTGCGCTCCAGATACCACTCCTGTGCTCCAGGTACCACTCCTGGTCTCCAGATAACATTCCTGTGTTCTAGACACCTGCCCTGTGCTCCAGATACCTCTACTGTGCTCTAGATACCACTCCTGTGCTCTAGACACCAGCCCTGTGCTCCAGATACCTCTACTGTACTCTAGTTATCACTCCTGTGCTCCAGATACCACTCCTATGCTCCAGATACCACTCCTGCGCTCCAGACACCAGTCCTGGTCTCTAGATACCACCCCGGTGCTCTAGACACCTTTCCTGTGATCCAGATAACACTCCTGGTCTCCAGATACCACCCCTGTGCTCTAGACACCTGTCCTGTGCTCCAGATAACCCTCCTGTGCTCCAGATACCACTCCTGTGCTCTAGATACCTGTCCTATGCTCCAGATGCCACTCCTGTGCTCCAGATACCACTCCTGTGCTCCAGGTATCACTCCTGGTCTCCAGATACCACTCCTGTGCTCTAGACACCTGCCCTGTGCTCCAGATACCTCTCCTGTGCTCCAGATACCACCCCTGTGCTCTAGACACTACTCCTGCTCTCCAGATACCACACCTATGCTCTAGACACCTGTCCTGTGCTCCAGATATCACTACTGTGCTCTAGATACCTGTCCTATGCTCCAGATTCAAATCTCCTGTGCTCCAGATACCACTCCTGTCTTCTAGATACCACTCCTGTGCTCCAGACACTACTCCTGGTCTCCAGATACCACCCCTGTGCTCTAGACACCTGTCCTGTGCTCCAGATACCACTCCTGTGCTCTAGATACCTGTCCTATGCTCCAGATTCAAATCTCCTGTGCTCCAGATACCACCCCTGTGCTCTAGATACCTGTCCTATGCTCTAGATTCAAATATCCTGTGCTCCAGATACCACTCCTGTGCTCTAGATACCACTCCTGTGCTCCAGATACCACCCCTGTGCTCTAGATACCTGTCCTGTGCTCCAGACACTACTCCTGGTCTCCAGATACCACCCCCGTACTCTAGATACCTGTCCTGTGCTCTAGACACCTGTCCTGTGCTCCAGACACCACTCCTGTGATCTAGATACCACTCCTGTGCTCTAGATACAACTCCTGTGCACCAGACACTACTCCTGGTCTCCAGATACCACCCCAGTGCTCTAGACACCTGTCCTGTGCTCCAGATAACACTCCTGGTCTCCAGATAACACCCCTGTGCTCTAGACACCTGTCCTGTGCTCCAGATGCCACTCCAGTGCTCCAGATACCACTCCTGTGCTCTAGATACCACTCCTGTGCTCCAGATACGACTCCTGTGCTCTAGATACCAGTCCTATGCTCCAGATTCAAATCTCCTGTGCTCCAGACACTACTCCTGGTCTCCAGATACCACCCCTGTGCTCCAAATAACACTCCTGTGCTCCAGATACCACTCCTGTGCTCTAGATACATGTCCTATGCACCAGATTCAAATCTCCTGTGCTCCACATACCACTCCTGTGCTCTAGATACCACTCCTGTGCTCCAGACACTACTCCTGGTCTCGAGATACCACCCCTGTGCTCTAGACACCTGTCCTGTGCTCCAGATAACACTCCTGTGCTCCAGATATCACCCCTGCACTCTAGATACCTGTCCTGTGCTCTAGACACCTGTCCTGAGCTCCAGATTCAAATCTCTTGTGCTCCAGATACCACCCCTGTGCTCTAGATACCTGTCCTATGCTCCAGATTCAAATCTCCTGTGCTCCAGATACCACTCCTGTGCTCTAGATACCACTCCTGTGCTCCAGACACTACTCCTGGTCTCCAGATACCACCCCTGTGCTCTAGACACCTGTCCTGTGCTCCAAATAACACTCCTGTGCTCCAGATACCACCCCTATACTCTAGGTACCTGTCCTATGCTCTAGACACCTGTCCTGTGCTCCTTGTGCTCCAGGTACCACCCCTGTGCTCTAGATACCTGTCCTATGCTCCAGATTCAAATCTCCTGTGCTCCAGATACCACTCCTGTGCTCTAGATACCACTCCTGTGCTCCAGACACTACTCCTGGTCTCCAGATGCCACCCCTGTGCTCTAGACACCTGTCCTGTGCTCCAAATAACACTCCTGTGCTCCAGATACCACCCCTGTACTCTAGGTACCTGTCCTGTGCTCTAGACACCTGTCCTGTGCTCTAGACACATGTCCTGTGCTCGAGATTCAAATCTCTTGTGCTCCAGATACCACCCTGTGCTCTAGATACCACTCCTGTGCTCCAGATAACACTCCTGTGCTCCAGATACCTCTCCTGCGCTCCAGATGCCTGTCCTATGCTCCAGATTCAAATCTCCTGTGCTCCAGATACCACTCCTGTGCTCTAGACACTACTCCTGGTCTCCAGATACCACCCCTGTGCTCTAGACACCTGTCCTGTGCTCCAGATAACACGCCTGTGCTCCAGATACCACCCCTGTACTCTAGATACCTGTCCTGTGCTTTAGACACCTGCCTGTGCTCTAGACAACTGTCCTGTGCTCCAGATTCAAATCTCTTGTGCTCCAGATACCACTCCTGTGCTGTAGATACCACTCATGTGCTCCAGATACCACCCCTGTGCTCTAGATACCTGTCCTATGCTCCAGATTCAAATCTCCTGTGCCCCAGACACTACTCCTGGTCTCCAGATACCACCCCTGTGCTCTAGACACCTGTCCTGTGCTCCAGATAACACTCCTGTGCTCCAGATACCACCCCTGTACTCTAGATACCTGTCCTGTGCTCTAGACACCTGTCCTGTGCTCCAGATTCAAATCTCTTGTGCTCCAGATACGACCCCTGTGCTCTAGATACCTGTCCTATGCTTCAGATTCAAATCTCCTGTGCTCCACACACTACTCCTGGTCTCCAGATACCACCCCTGTGTTCTAGACACCTGTCCTGTGCTCCAGATAACACTCCTGTGCTCCAGGTACCACTCCTGTGCTCTAGATACCTGTCCTATGCTCCAGATTCAAATCTCCTGTGCTCCAGATACCACACCTGTGCTCTAGATACGACTCCTGTGCTCCAGACACTACTCCTGGTCTCCAGATACCACCCCTGTGCTCTAGACACCTGTCCTGTGCTCCAGATAACACTCCTGTGCTCCAGATACCACTCCTGTGCTCTAGATACCTCTCCTATGCTCCAGATGCCACTCCAGTGCTCTAGATACCACTCTTCTGCTCTAGATACCACTCCTGTTCTCCAGACACTACTCCTGGTCTCCAGATAACACCCCTGGGCTCTAGACACCTGTCCTGTGCTCCAGATACCACCCCTGTACTCTAGGTACCTGCCCTGTGCTCTAGACACCTGTCCTGTGCTCCAGATTCAAATCTCTTGTGCTCCAGATACGACCCCTGTGCTCTAGATACCTGTCCTATGCTCCAGATTCAAATCTCCTGTGCTCCAGACACTGCTCCTGGTCTCCAGATACCACCCCTGAGTTCCAGACACCTGTCCTGTGCTCCAGATAACACTCCTGTGCTCCAGGTACCACTCCTGTGCTCTAGATACCTGTCCTATGCTCCAGATTCAAATCGCCTGTGCTCCAGATACCACACCTGTGCTCTAGATGCGACTCCTGTGCTCCAGACACTACTCCTGGTCTCCAGATACCACCCCTGTGCTCTAGACACCTGTCCTGTGCTCCAGATAACACTCCTGTGCTCTAGATACCTGTCCTATGCTCTAGATTCAAATATCCTGTGCTCCAGATACCACTCCTGTGCTCTAGATACCACTCCTGTGCTCCAGATACCACCCCTGTGCTCTAGATACCTGTCCTGTGCTCCAGACACTACTCCTGGTCTCCAGATACCACCCCCGTACTCTAGATACCTGTCCTGTGCTCTAGACACCTGTCCTGTGCTCCAGACACCACTCCTGTGATCTAGATACCACTCCTGTGCTCTAGATACAACTCCTGTGCACCAGACACTACTCCTGGTCTCCAGATACCACCCCAGTGCTCTAGACACCTGTCCTGTGCTCCAGATAACACTCCTGGTCTCCAGATAACACCCCTGTGCTCTAGACACCTGTCCTGTGCTCCAGATGCCACTCCAGTGCTCCAGATACCACTCCTGTGCTCTAGATACCACTCCTGTGCTCCAGATACGACTCCTGTGCTCTAGATACCAGTCCTATGCTCCAGATTCAAATCTCCTGTGCTCCAGACACTACTCCTGGTCTCCAGATACCACCCCTGTGCTCCAAATAACACTCCTGTGCTCCAGATACCACTCCTGTGCTCTAGATACATGTCCTATGCACCAGATTCAAATCTCCTGTGCTCCACATACCACTCCTGTGCTCTAGATACCACTCCTGTGCTCCAGACACTACTCCTGGTCTCGAGATACCACCCCTGTGCTCTAGACACCTGTCCTGTGCTCCAGATAACACTCCTGTGCTCCAGATATCACCCCTGCACTCTAGATACCTGTCCTGTGCTCTAGACACCTGTCCTGAGCTCCAGATTCAAATCTCTTGTGCTCCAGATACCACCCCTGTGCTCTAGATACCTGTCCTATGCTCCAGATTCAAATCTCCTG
The DNA here is from genome assembly GCF_030028105.1 of Mobula birostris. Classification (NCBI taxonomy): domain Eukaryota; kingdom Metazoa; phylum Chordata; class Chondrichthyes; order Myliobatiformes; family Myliobatidae; genus Mobula; species Mobula birostris. Next base: position 15,740,171 of record NC_092387.1, on the reverse strand, counting down.
TGCTCCAGATACCACTCCTGTGCTCTAGATACCACTCCTGTGCTCCAGACACTACTCCTGGTCTCCAGATACCACCCCTGTGCTCTAGACACCTGTCCTGTGCTCCAAATAACACTCCTGTGCTCCAGATACCACCCCTATACTCTAGGTACCTGTCCTATGCTCTAGACACCTGTCCTGTGCTCCTTGTGCTCCAGGTACCACCCCTGTGCTCTAGATACCTGTCCTATGCTCCAGATTCAAATCTCCTGTGCTCCAGATACCACTCCTGTGCTCTAGATACCACTCCTGTGCTCCAGACACTACTCCTGGTCTCCAGATGCCACCCCTGTGCTCTAGACACCTGTCCTGTGCTCCAAATAACACTCCTGTGCTCCAGATACCACCCCTGTACTCTAGGTACCTGTCCTGTGCTCTAGACACCTGTCCTGTGCTCTAGACACATGTCCTGTGCTCGAGATTCAAATCTCTTGTGCTCCAGATACCACCCTGTGCTCTAGATACCACTCCTGTGCTCCAGATAACACTCCTGTGCTCCAGATACCTCTCCTGCGCTCCAGATGCCTGTCCTATGCTCCAGATTCAAATCTCCTGTGCTCCAGATACCACTCCTGTGCTCTAGACACTACTCCTGGTCTCCAGATACCACCCCTGTGCTCTAGACACCTGTCCTGTGCTCCAGATAACACGCCTGTGCTCCAGATACCACCCCTGTACTCTAGATACCTGTCCTGTGCTTTAGACACCTGCCTGTGCTCTAGACAACTGTCCTGTGCTCCAGATTCAAATCTCTTGTGCTCCAGATACCACTCCTGTGCTGTAGATACCACTCATGTGCTCCAGATACCACCCCTGTGCTCTAGATACCTGTCCTATGCTCCAGATTCAAATCTCCTGTGCCCCAGACACTACTCCTGGTCTCCAGATACCACCCCTGTGCTCTAGACACCTGTCCTGTGCTCCAGATAACACTCCTGTGCTCCAGATACCACCCCTGTACTCTAGATACCTGTCCTGTGCTCTAGACACCTGTCCTGTGCTCCAGATTCAAATCTCTTGTGCTCCAGATACGACCCCTGTGCTCTAGATACCTGTCCTATGCTTCAGATTCAAATCTCCTGTGCTCCACACACTACTCCTGGTCTCCAGATACCACCCCTGTGTTCTAGACACCTGTCCTGTGCTCCAGATAACACTCCTGTGCTCCAGGTACCACTCCTGTGCTCTAGATACCTGTCCTATGCTCCAGATTCAAATCTCCTGTGCTCCAGATACCACACCTGTGCTCTAGATACGACTCCTGTGCTCCAGACACTACTCCTGGTCTCCAGATACCACCCCTGTGCTCTAGACACCTGTCCTGTGCTCCAGATAACACTCCTGTGCTCCAGATACCACTCCTGTGCTCTAGATACCTCTCCTATGCTCCAGATGCCACTCCAGTGCTCTAGATACCACTCTTCTGCTCTAGATACCACTCCTGTTCTCCAGACACTACTCCTGGTCTCCAGATAACACCCCTGGGCTCTAGACACCTGTCCTGTGCTCCAGATACCACCCCTGTACTCTAGGTACCTGCCCTGTGCTCTAGACACCTGTCCTGTGCTCCAGATTCAAATCTCTTGTGCTCCAGATACGACCCCTGTGCTCTAGATACCTGTCCTATGCTCCAGATTCAAATCTCCTGTGCTCCAGACACTGCTCCTGGTCTCCAGATACCACCCCTGAGTTCCAGACACCTGTCCTGTGCTCCAGATAACACTCCTGTGCTCCAGGTACCACTCCTGTGCTCTAGATACCTGTCCTATGCTCCAGATTCAAATCGCCTGTGCTCCAGATACCACACCTGTGCTCTAGATGCGACTCCTGTGCTCCAGACACTACTCCTGGTCTCCAGATACCACCCCTGTGCTCTAGACACCTGTCCTGTGCTCCAGATAACACTCCTGTGCTCTAGATACCTCTCCTATGCTCCAGATGCCACTCCAGTGCTCTAGATACCACTCTTCTGCTCTAGATACCACTCCTGTTCTCCAGATGCAACTCCTGTGCTCCAGATACCACTCCTGTGCTCTAGATACCACTCCTGTGCTCCAGATTCAAATCTCCTGTGCTCCAGACACTACTCCTGGTCTCCAGATACCACCCCTGTGATCTAGACACCTGTCCTGTGCTCCAGATACCACTCCTGTGCTCTAGATACCTGTCCTATGCTGCAGATTCAAATCTCTTGTTCTCCAGAAACCACTCCTGTCCTCTAGATACCACTCCTGTGCTCCAGACACTACTCCTGGTCTCCAGATACCACCCCTGTGCTCTAGACACCTATCCTGTGCTCCAGATAACACTCCTGTTCTCCAGATACCACTCCTGTGCTCCAGATACCATTCCTGTGCTCCAGGTACCACTTCTGGTCTCCAGAACAACTCCTGTGATCTAGATACCTGTCCTGTGCTCCAGATACCACTCCTGTGCTCTAGATACCTGTCCAATGCTGCAGATTCAAATCTCTTGTGCTCCAGAAACTACTCCTGTCCTCTAGATACCACTCCTGTGCTCCAGACACTACACCTGGTCTTCAGATACCACCCCTGTGCTCTGGACACCTATCCTGTGCTCCAGATAACACTCCTGTTCTCTAGATACCACTCCTGTGCTCCAGATACCATTCCTGTGCTCCAGGTACCACTTCTGGTCTCCAGAACAACTCCTGTGCTCTAGATACCTGTCCTGTGCTCCAGATACCACTCCTGTGCTCCGGACACCACTCCTGTGCTCTAGATACCATTCCTGTGCTCCAGGTACCACTCCTGGTCTCCAGATACCACCCCTGGGCTCTAGACACCTGTCCTGTGCTCCAGATACCACCCCTGTACTCTAGGTACCTGTCCTGTGCTCTAGACACCTGTCCTGTGCTCCAGATTCAAATCTCTTGTGCTCTAGATACGACCCCTGTGCTCTAGATACCTGTCCTATGCTCCAGATTCAAATCTCCTGTGCTCCAGACACTGCTCCTGGTCTCCAGATACCACCCCTGTGTTCCAGACACCTGTCCTGTGCTCCAGATAACACTCCTGTGCTCCAGGTACCACTCCTGTGCTCTAAATACCTGTCCTATGCTCCAGATTCAAATCTCCTGTGCTCCAGATACCACACCTGAGCTCTAGATACGACTCCTGTGCTCCAGACACTACTCCTGGTCTCCAGATACCACCCCTGTGCTCTAGACACCTGTCCTGTGCTCCAGATAACACTCCTGTGCTCTAGATACCTCTCCTATGCTCCAGATGCCACTCCAGTGCTCTAGATACCACTCTTCTGCTCTAGATACCACTCCTGTTCTCCAGATGCAACTCCTGTGCTCCAGATACCTCTCCTGTGCTCTAGATACCACTCCTGTGCTCCAGATTCAAATCTCCTGTGCTCCAGACACTACTCCTGGTCTCCAGATACCACCCCTGTGATCTAGACACCTGTCCTGTGCTCCAGATACCACTCCTGTGCTCTAGATACCTGTCCTATGCTGCAGATTCAAATCTCTTGTTCTCCAGAAACCACTCCTGTCCTCTAGATACCACTCCTGTGCTCCAGACACTACTCCTGGTCTCCAGATACCACCCCTGTGCTCTAGACACCTATCCTGTGCTCCAGATAACACTCCTGTTCTCCAGATACCACTCCTGTGCTCCAGATACCATTCCTGTGCTCCAGGTACCACTTCTGGTCTCCAGAACAACTCCTGTGATCTAGATACCTGTCCTGTGCTCCAGATACCACTCCTGTGCTCTAGATACCTGTCCTATGCTGCAGATTCAAATCTCTTGTGCTCCAGAAACTACTCCTGTCCTCTAGATACCACCCCTGTGCTCCAGACACTACACCTGGTCTTCAGATACCACCCCTGTGCTCTGGACAACTATCCTGTGCTCCAGATAACACTCCTGTTCTCTAGATACCACTCCTGTGCTCCAGATACCATTCCTGTGCTCCAGGTACCACTTCTGGTCTCCAGAACAACTCCTGTGCTCTAGATACCTGTCCTGTGCTCCAGATACCACTCCTGTGCTCCGGACACCACCCCTGTGCTCTAGATACCTGTCCTATGCTCCAGATTCAAATCTCCTGTGCTCCAGATACCACTCCTGTCTTCTATATACCACTCCTGTGCTCCAGACACTACTCCTGGTCTCCAGATACCACCCCTGGGCTCTAGACACCTGTCCTGTGCTCCAGATACCACCCCTGTACTCTAGGTACCTGTCCTGTGCTCTAGACACCTGTCCTGTGCTCTAGACACATGTCCTGTGCTCCAGATTCAAATCTCTTGTGCTACAGATACCACCCTGTGCTCCAGATAACACACCTGTGCTCCAGATACCACTCCTGCGCTCCAGATACCTGTCCTATGCTCCAGATTCAAATCTCCTGTGCTCCAGATACCACTCCTGTGCTCTAGATACCACTCCTGTGCTCCAGATACCACACCTGTGCTCTAGATACCTGTCCTATGCTCCAGATTCAAATCTCCAGTGCTCCAGATACCACTCCTGTGCTCCAGACACTAGTCCTGGTCTCCAGATACCACACCTGTGCTCTAGACACCTGTCCTGTGCTCCAGATAACACTTCTGTGCTCCAGATAACACCCCTGTACTCTAGATACCTGTCCTGTGCTTTAGACACCTGCCTGTGCTCAAGAGACCTGTCCTGTGCTCCAGATTCAAATATCTTGTGCTCTAGATACCACTCCTGTGCTCTAGATACCACCCCTGTGCTCCAGATACCACCCCTGTGCTCTAGATACCTGTCCTATGCTCCAGATTCCAATCTCCTGTGCCCCAGGCACTACTCCTGGTCTCCAGATACCACTCCTGTGCTCTAGGCACCTGTCCTGTGCTCCAGATAACACTCTTGTTCTCCAGATACCACCCCTGTACTCTAGATACCTGTCCTATGCTCCAGATGCCAATCCAGTGCTCTAGACACCTGTCCTGTGCTCCAGATTCAAATCTCTGGTGCTCCAGATACCACTCCTGTGCTCTATATACCACTCCTGTGCTCCAGATACCACTCCTGTGCTCTAGATACCACTCCTGTGATCCAGATACCACTTCTGTGCTCTAGATACCTGTCCTGTGCTCCAGATACTACACCTGTGCTCTAGATACCATTCCTGTGCTCCAGACACTACTCCTGGTCTCCAGATACCGCTCCTGTGCTCTAGACACCTGCCCTGTGCTACAGATACCTCTCCTGTGCTCCAGATACCACCCCTGTGCTCTAGATAACTGTCCTATGCTTCAGATTCAAATCTCCTGTGCTCCAGATACCACTCCTGTCTTCTAGATACCACTCCTGTGCTCCAGACACTACTCCTGGTCTCCAGATATCACCCCTGGGCTCTAGACACCTGTCCTATGCTCCAGATTCAAATCTCCTGTGCTCCAGATACCACTCCTGTGCTCTAGATACCACTCCTGTGCTCCAGATACCACCCCTGTGTTCTAGATACCTGTCCTGTGCTCCAGACACCACTCCTGTGATCTAGATACCACTCCTGTGCTCTAGATACCACTCCTGTGCTCCAGACACTACTCCTGGTCTCCAGATACCACCCCTGTGCTCTAGACACCTGTCCTGTGCTCCGAATAACACTCCTGGTCTCCAGATACCACCCCTGTGCTCTAGACACCTGTCCTGTGCTCCAGATTCAAATCTCTTGTGCTCCAGATACCACTCCTGTGCTCTAGATACCTGTCCTATGCTCCAGATTCAAATCTCCTGTGCTCCAGATACCACTCCTGTGCTCCAGATACCACCCCTGTGCTCCAGATTCAAATCTCCTGTGCTCCAGATACCACTCCTGTGCTCTAGAGATACCACTCCTGTGCTGCAGATACCACCCCTGTGCTCTAGATATCTGTCCTGTGCTCCAGACACCACTCCTGTGATATAGATACCACTCCTGTGCTCTGGATACCACTCCTGTGCTCCAGACACTACTCCTGGTCTCCAGATACCACCCCAGTGCTCTAGACACCTGTCCTGTGTTCCAGATAACACTCCTGGTCTCCAGATACCACCCCCGTGCTCTAGACACCTGTCCTGTGCTCCAGATTCAAATCACTTGTGCTCCAGATACCTCTCTTGTGCTCTAGATACCACTCCTGTGCTCCAGATGCCACTCCTGTGCTCCAGATACCACTCCTGTGCTCCAGACACTACTCCTGGTCTCCAGATACCACCCAGGTGTTCTAGACACCTGTCCTGTACTCCAGATACCACCCCTGTGCTCTAGACACCTGTCCTGTGCTGCAGATTCAAATCTCTTGTGCTCCAGATACCACTCCTGTGCTCTAGACACCTGTCCTGTGCTCCAGATTCAAATCTCTTGTGCTCCAGATACCACTCCTGTGCTCTAGATACCACTCCTTTGCTCCAGATACCACTCCTGTGCTCTAGATACCACTCCTGTGCTCCAGATACCACTCCTGTGCTCCAGACACTACTCCTGGTCTCCAGATACCACCCCTGTGCTCTAGACACCTGTCCTGTGCTCCAAATAACACTCCTGTGCTCCAGATACCACCCCTGTACTCTAGGTACCTGTCCTATGCTCTAGACACCTGTCCTGTGCTCCTTGTGCTCCAGGTACCACCCCTGTGCTCTAGATACCTGTCCTATGCTCCAGATTCAAATCTCCTGTGCTCCAGATACCACTCCTGTGCTCTAGATACCACTCCTGTGCTCCAGACACTACTCCTGGTCTCCAGATACCACCCCTGTGCTCTAGACACCTGTCCTGTGCTCCAAATAACACTCCTGTGCTCCAGATACCACCCCTGTACTCTAGGTACCTGTCCTGTGCTCTAGACACCTGTCCTGTGCTCTAGACACATGTCCTGTGCTCGAGATTCAAATCTCTTGTGGTCCAGATACCACCCTGTGCTCTAGATACCACTCCTGTGCTCCAGATAACACTCCTGTGCTCCAGATACCTCTCCTGCGCTCCAGATGCCTGTCCTATGCTCCAGATTCAAATCTCCTGTGCTCCAGATACCACTCCTGTGCTCCAGACACTACTCCTGGTCTCCAGATACCACCCCTGTGCTCTAGACACCTGTCCTGTGCTCCAGATAACACGCCTGTGCTCCAGATACCACCCCTGTACTCTAGATACCTGTCCTGTGCTTTAGACACCTGCCTGTGCTCTAGACAACTGTCCTGTGCTCCAGATTCAAATCTCTTGTGCTCCAGATACCACTCCTGTGCTCTAGATACCACTCATGTGCTCCAGATACCACCCCTGTGCTCTAGATACCTGTCCTATGCTCCAGATTCAAATCTCCTGTGCCCCAGACACTACTCCTGGTCTCCAGATACCACCCCTGTGCTCTAGACACCTGTCCTGTGCTCCAGATAACACTCCTGTGCTCCAGATACCACCCCTGTACTCTAGATACCTGTCCTGTGCTCTAGACACCTGTCCTGTGCTCCAGATTCAAATCTCTTGTGCTCCAGATACGACCCCTGTGCTCTAGATACCTGTCCTATGCTTCAGATTCAAATCTCCTGTGCTCCACACACTACTCCTGGTCTCCAGATACAACCCCTGTGTTCTAGACACCTGTCCTGTGCTCCAGATAACACTCCTGTGCTCCAGGTACCACTCCTGTGCTCTAGATACCTGTCCTGTGCTCCAGATACCACACCTGTGCTCTAGATACCATTCCTGTGCTCCAGACACTACTCCTGGTCTCCAGATACCACCCCTGTGTTCTAGACACCTGTCCTGTGCTCCAGGTAACACTCCTGGTCTCCAGATACCACCCCTGTGCTCTAGACACCTGTCCTCTGCTCCAGATTCAAATCTCTAGTGCTCCAGATACCACTCCTGTGCTCTAGATACCTGTCCTATGCTCCAGATTCAATTCTCCTGTGCTCCAGATACCACCCCAGTGCTCCAGATTCAAATCTCCTGTGCTCCAGATACCACTCTTGTGCTCTAGATACCACTCCTGTGCTCCTTATACCACCCCTGTGCTCTAGATATCTGTCCTGTGCTCCAGACACAACTCCTGTGATCTAGATACCACTCCTGTGCTCTGCATACCACTCCTGTGCTCCAGACACTACTCCTGGTCTCCAGATACCACCCATGTGCTCTAGACACCTGTCCTGTGCTCCCGATTCAAATCTTTTGTGCTCCAGATACCACTCCTGTGCTCTAGATACCTGTCCTATGCTCCAGATTCAAATCTCCTGTGCTCCAGATACCACTCTTGTGCTCTAGATACCACTCCTGTGCTCCAGATACCACCCCTGTGCTCTAGATATCTGTCCCGTGCTCCAGACACCACTGCTGTGATCTAGATACCACTCCTGTGCTCTGGATACCACTCCTGTGCTCCAGACACTACTCCTGGTCTCCAGATACCACCCCTGTGCTCTAGACACCTGTCCTGTGCTCCAGATAACACTCCTGGTCTCCAGATACCACCCCTGTGCTCTAGACACCTGTCCTGTGCTGCAGATTCAAATCTCTTGTGCTCCAGATACCACTCCTGTGCTCTAGACACCTGTCCTGTGCTCCAGATTCAAATCACTAGTGCTCCAGATACCACTCCTGTGCTCTAGATACCACTGCTGTGCTCCAGATACCACTCCTGTGCTCTAGATACCACTCCTGTGCTCCAGATACCACCCCTGTGCTCCAGATAACACTCCTGTTCTCTAGATACCACTCCTGTGCTCCAGATACCATTCCTGTGCTCCAGGTACCACTTCTGGTCTCCAGAACAACTCCTGTGCTCTAGATACCTGTCCTGTGCTCCAGATACCACTCCTGTGCTCCGGACACCACTCCTGTGCTCTAGATACCATTCCTGTGCTCCAGGTACCACTCCTGGTCTCCAGATACCACCCCTGGGCTCTAGACACCTGTCCTGTGCTCCAGATACCACCCCTGTACTCTAGGTACCTGTCCTGTGCTCTAGACACCTGTCCTGTGCTCCAGATTCAAATCTCTTGTGCTCTAGATACGACCCCTGTGCTCTAGATACCTGTCCTATGCTCCAGATTCAAATCTCCTGTGCTCCAGACACTGCTCCTGGTCTCCAGATACCACCCCTGTGTTCCAGACACCTGTCCTGTGCTCCAGATAACACTCCTGTGCTCCAGGTACCACTCCTGTGCTCTAAATACCTGTCCTATGCTCCAGATTCAAATCTCCTGTGCTCCAGATACCACACCTGAGCTCTAGATACGACTCCTGTGCTCCAGACACTACTCCTGGTCTCCAGATACCACCCCTGTGCTCTAGACACCTGTCCTGTGCTCCAGATAACACTCCTGTGCTCTAGATACCTCTCCTATGCTCCAGATGCCACTCCAGTGCTCTAGATACCACTCTTCTGCTCTAGATACCACTCCTGTTCTCCAGATGCAACTCCTGTGCTCCAGATACCTCTCCTGTGCTCTAGATACCACTCCTGTGCTCCAGATTCAAATCTCCTGTGCTCCAGACACTACTCCTGGTCTCCAGATACCACCCCTGTGATCTAGACACCTGTCCTGTGCTCCAGATACCACTCCTGTGCTCTAGATACCTGTCCTATGCTGCAGATTCAAATCTCTTGTTCTCCAGAAACCACTCCTGTCCTCTAGATACCACTCCTGTGCTCCAGACACTACTCCTGGTCTCCAGATACCACCCCTGTGCTCTAGACACCTATCCTGTGCTCCAGATAACACTCCTGTTCTCCAGATACCACTCCTGTGCTCCAGATACCATTCCTGTGCTCCAGGTACCACTTCTGGTCTCCAGAACAACTCCTGTGATCTAGATACCTGTCCTGTGCTCCAGATACCACTCCTGTGCTCTAGATACCTGTCCTATGCTGCAGATTCAAATCTCTTGTGCTCCAGAAACTACTCCTGTCCTCTAGATACCACCCCTGTGCTCCAGACACTACACCTGGTCTTCAGATACCACCCCTGTGCTCTGGACAACTATCCTGTGCTCCAGATAACACTCCTGTTCTCTAGATACCACTCCTGTGCTCCAGATACCATTCCTGTGCTCCAGGTACCACTTCTGGTCTCCAGAACAACTCCTGTGCTCTAGATACCTGTCCTGTGCTCCAGATACCACTCCTGTGCTCCGGACACCACCCCTGTGCTCTAGATACCTGTCCTATGCTCCAGATTCAAATCTCCTGTGCTCCAGATACCACTCCTGTCTTCTATATACCACTCCTGTGCTCCAGACACTACTCCTGGTCTCCAGATACCACCCCTGGGCTCTAGACACCTGTCCTGTGCTCCAGATACCACCCCTGTACTCTAGGTACCTGTCCTGTGCTCTAGACACCTGTCCTGTGCTCTAGACACATGTCCTGTGCTCCAGATTCAAATCTCTTGTGCTACAGATACCACCCTGTGCTCCAGATAACACACCTGTGCTCCAGATACCACTCCTGCGCTCCAGATACCTGTCCTATGCTCCAGATTCAAATCTCCTGTGCTCCAGATACCACTCCTGTGCTCTAGATACCACTCCTGTGCTCCAGATACCACACCTGTGCTCTAGATACCTGTCCTATGCTCCAGATTCAAATCTCCAGTGCTCCAGATACCACTCCTGTGCTCCAGACACTAGTCCTGGTCTCCAGATACCACACCTGTGCTCTAGACACCTGTCCTGTGCTCCAGATAACACTTCTGTGCTCCAGATAACACCCCTGTACTCTAGATACCTGTCCTGTGCTTTAGACACCTGCCTGTGCTCAAGAGACCTGTCCTGTGCTCCAGATTCAAATATCTTGTGCTCTAGATACCACTCCTGTGCTCTAGATACCACCCCTGTGCTCCAGATACCACCCCTGTGCTCTAGATACCTGTCCTATGCTCCAGATTCCAATCTCCTGTGCCCCAGGCACTACTCCTGGTCTCCAGATACCACTCCTGTGCTCTAGGCACCTGTCCTGTGCTCCAGATAACACTCTTGTTCTCCAGATACCACCCCTGTACTCTAGATACCTGTCCTATGCTCCAGATGCCAATCCAGTGCTCTAGACACCTGTCCTGTGCTCCAGATTCAAATCTCTGGTGCTCCAGATACCACTCCTGTGCTCTATATACCACTCCTGTGCTCCAGATACCACTCCTGTGCTCTAGATACCACTCCTGTGATCCAGATACCACTTCTGTGCTCTAGATACCTGTCCTGTGCTCCAGATACTACACCTGTGCTCTAGATACCATTCCTGTGCTCCAGACACTACTCCTGGTCTCCAGATACCGCTCCTGTGCTCTAGACACCTGCCCTGTGCTACAGATACCTCTCCTGTGCTCCACATACCACCCCTGTGCTCTAGATAACTGTCCTATGCTTCAGATTCAAATCTCCTGTGCTCCAGATACCACTCCTGTCTTCTAGATACCACTCCTGTGCTCCAGACACTACTCCTGGTCTCCAGATATCACCCCTGGGCTCTAGACACCTGTCCTATGCTCCAGATTCAAATCTCCTGTGCTCCAGATACCACTCCTGTGCTCTAGATACCACTCCTGTGCTCCAGATACCACCCCTGTGTTCTAGATACCTGTCCTGTGCTCCAGACACCACTCCTGTGATCTAGATACCACTCCTGTGCTCTAGATACCACTCCTGTGCTCCAGACACTACTCCTGGTCTCCAGATACCACCCCTGTGCTCTAGACACCTGTCCTGTGCTCCGAATAACACTCCTGGTCTCCAGATACCACCCCTGTGCTCTAGACACCTGTCCTGTGCTCCAGATTCAAATCTCTTGTGCTCCAGATACCACTCCTGTGCTCTAGATACCTGTCCTATGCTCCAGATTCAAATCTCCTGTGCTCCAGATACCACTCCTGTGCTCCAGATACCACCCCTGTGCTCCAGATTCAAATCTCCTGTGCTCCAGATACCACTCCTGTGCTCTAGAGATACCACTCCTGTGCTGCAGATACCACCCCTGTGCTCTAGATATCTGTCCTGTGCTCCAGACACCACTCCTGTGATATAGATACCACTCCTGTGCTCTGGATACCACTCCTGTGCTCCAGACACTACTCCTGGTCTCCAGATACCACCCCAGTGCTCTAGACACCTGTCCTGTGTTCCAGATAACACTCCTGGTCTCCAGATACCACCCCCGTGCTCTAGACACCTGTCCTGTGCTCCAGATTCAAATCACTTGTGCTCCAGATACCTCTCTTGTGCTCTAGATACCACTCCTGTGCTCCAGATGCCACTCCTGTGCTCCAGATACCACTCCTGTGCTCCAGACACTACTCCTGGTCTCCAGATACCACCCAGGTGTTCTAGACACCTGTCCTGTACTCCAGATACCACCCCTGTGCTCTAGACACCTGTCCTGTGCTGCAGATTCAAATCTCTTGTGCTCCAGATACCACTCCTGTGCTCTAGACACCTGTCCTGTGCTCCAGATTCAAATCTCTTGTGCTCCAGATACCACTCCTGTGCTCTAGATACCACTCCTTTGCTCCAGATACCACTCCTGTGCTCTAGATACCACTCCTGTGCTCCAGATACCACTCCTGTGCTCCAGACACTACTCCTGGTCTCCAGATACCACCCCTGTGCTCTAGACACCTGTCCTGTGCTCCAAATAACACTCCTGTGCTCCAGATACCACCCCTGTACTCTAGGTACCTGTCCTATGCTCTAGACACCTGTCCTGTGCTCCTTGTGCTCCAGGTACCACCCCTGTGCTCTAGATACCTGTCCTATGCTCCAGATTCAAATCTCCTGTGCTCCAGATACCACTCCTGTGCTCTAGATACCACTCCTGTGCTCCAGACACTACTCCTGGTCTCCAGATACCACCCCTGTGCTCTAGACACCTGTCCTGTGCTCCAAATAACACTCCTGTGCTCCAGATACCACCCCTGTACTCTAGGTACCTGTCCTGTGCTCTAGACACCTGTCCTGTGCTCTAGACACATGTCCTGTGCTCGAGATTCAAATCTCTTGTGGTCCAGATACCACCCTGTGCTCTAGATACCACTCCTGTGCTCCAGATAACACTCCTGTGCTCCAGATACCTCTCCTGCGCTCCAGATGCCTGTCCTATGCTCCAGATTCAAATCTCCTGTGCTCCAGATACCACTCCTGTGCTCCAGACACTACTCCTGGTCTCCAGATACCACCCCTGTGCTCTAGACACCTGTCCTGTGCTCCAGATAACACGCCTGTGCTCCAGATACCACCCCTGTACTCTAGATACCTGTCCTGTGCTTTAGACACCTGCCTGTGCTCTAGACAACTGTCCTGTGCTCCAGATTCAAATCTCTTGTGCTCCAGATACCACTCCTGTGCTCTAGATACCACTCATGTGCTCCAGATACCACCCCTGTGCTCTAGATACCTGTCCTATGCTCCAGATTCAAATCTCCTGTGCCCCAGACACTACTCCTGGTCTCCAGATACCACCCCTGTGCTCTAGACACCTGTCCTGTGCTCCAGATAACACTCCTGTGCTCCAGATACCACCCCTGTACTCTAGATACCTGTCCTGTGCTCTAGACACCTGTCCTGTGCTCCAGATTCAAATCTCTTGTGCTCCAGATACGACCCCTGTGCTCTAGATACCTGTCCTATGCTTCAGATTCAAATCTCCTGTGCTCCACACACTACTCCTGGTCTCCAGATACAACCCCTGTGTTCTAGACACCTGTCCTGTGCTCCAGATAACACTCCTGTGCTCCAGGTACCACTCCTGTGCTCTAGATACCTGTCCTGTGCTCCAGATACCACACCTGTGCTCTAGATACCATTCCTGTGCTCCAGACACTACTCCTGGTCTCCAGATACCACCCCTGTGTTCTAGACACCTGTCCTGTGCTCCAGGTAACACTCCTGGTCTCCAGATACCACCCCTGTGCTCTAGACACCTGTCCTCTGCTCCAGATTCAAATCTCTAGTGCTCCAGATACCACTCCTGTGCTCTAGATACCTGTCCTATGCTCCAGATTCAATTCTCCTGTGCTCCAGATACCACCCCAGTGCTCCAGATTCAAATCTCCTGTGCTCCAGATACCACTCTTGTGCTCTAGATACCACTCCTGTGCTCCTTATACCACCCCTGTGCTCTAGATATCTGTCCTGTGCTCCAGACACAACTCCTGTGATCTAGATACCACTCCTGTGCTCTGCATACCACTCCTGTGCTCCAGACACTACTCCTGGTCTCCAGATACCACCCATGTGCTCTAGACACCTGTCCTGTGCTCCCGATTCAAATCTTTTGTGCTCCAGATACCACTCCTGTGCTCTAGATACCTGTCCTATGCTCCAGATTCAAATCTCCTGTGCTCCAGATACCACTCTTGTGCTCTAGATACCACTCCTGTGCTCCAGATACCACCCCTGTGCTCTAGATATCTGTCCCGTGCTCCAGACACCACTGCTGTGATCTAGATACCACTCCTGTGCTCTGGATACCACTCCTGTGCTCCAGACACTACTCCTGGTCTCCAGATACCACCCCTGTGCTCTAGACACCTGTCCTGTGCTCCAGATAACACTCCTGGTCTCCAGATACCACCCCTGTGCTCTAGACACCTGTCCTGTGCTGCAGATTCAAATCTCTTGTGCTCCAGATACCACTCCTGTGCTCTAGACACCTGTCCTGTGCTCCAGATTCAAATCACTAGTGCTCCAGATACCACTCCTGTGCTCTAGATACCACTGCTGTGCTCCAGATACCACTCCTGTGCTCTAGATACCACTCCTGTGCTCCAGATACCACCCCTGTGCTCTAGATATCAGTCCTGTGCTCCAGACACCACTCCTGTGATCTAGATACCACTCCTGTGCTCTGGATACCACTCCTGTTCTCCAGATGCAACTCCTGTGCTCCAGATACCACTCCTGTGCTCTAGATACCACTCCTGTGCTCCAGATTCAAATCTCCTGTGCTCCAGACACTACTCCTGGTCTCCAGATACCACCCCTGTGATCTAGACACCTGTCCTGTGCTCCAGATACCACTCCTGTGCTCTAGATACCTGTCCTATGCTGCAGATTCAAATCTCTTGTGCTCCAGAAAATACTCCTGTCCTCTAGATACCACTCCTGTGCTCCAGACACTACACCTGGTCTTCAGATACCACCCCTGTGCTCTGGACACCTATCCTGTGCTCCAGATAACACTCCTGTTCTCTAGATACCACTCCTGTGCTCCAGATACCATTCCTGTGCTCCAGGTACCACTTCTGGTCTCCAGAACAACTCCTCTGCTCTAGATACCTGTCCTGTGCTCCAGATACCACTCCTGTGCTCCGGACACCACTCCTGTGCTCTAGATACCATTCCTGTGCTCCAGGTACCACTCCTGGTCTCCAGATACCACTCCTGTGCTCTAGACACCTGCCCTGTGCTCCAGATACCTCTCCTGTGCTCCAGATACCACCCCTGTGCTCTAGATACCTGTCCTATGCTCCAGATTCAAATCTCCTGTGCTCCAGATACCACTCCTGTCTTCTATATACCACTCCTGTGCTCCAGACACTACTCCTGGTCTCCAGATACCACCCCTGGGCTCTAGACACCTGTCCTGTGCTCCAGATACCACCCCTGTACTCTAGGTACCTGTCCTGTGCTCTAGACACCTGTCCTGTGCTCTAGACACATGTCCTGTGCTCCAGATTCAAATCTCTTGTGCTACAGATACCACCCTGTGCTCCAGATAACACACCTGTGCTCCAGATACCACTCCTGCGCTCCAGATACCTGTCCTATGCTCCAGATTCAAATCTCCTGTGCTCCAGATACCACTCCTGTGCTCTAGATACCACTCCTGTGCTCCAGATACCACACCTGTGCTCTAGATAACTGTCCTATGCTCCAGATTCAAATCTCCAGTGTTCCAGATACCACTCCTGTGCTCCAGACACTAGTCCTGGTCTCCAGATACCACACCTGTGCTCTAGACACCTGTCCTGTGCTCCAGATAACACTCCTGTGCTCCAGATAACACCCCTGTACTCTAGATACCTGTCCTGTGCTTTAGACACCTGCCTGTGCTCTAGACACCTGTCCTGTGCTCCAGATAACACTCCTGTGCTCCAGATACCACCCCTGTACTCTAGATACCTGTCCTGTGCTCTAGACACCTGTCCTGTGCTGCAGATTCAAATCTCTTGTGCTCCAGATACGACCCCTGTGCTCTAGATACCTGTCCTATGCTCCAGATTCAAATCTCCTGTGCTCCACACACTACTCCTGGTCTCCAGATACCACCCCTGTGTTCTAGACACCTTTCCTGTGCTCCAGATAACACTCCTGTGCTCCAGGTACCACTCCTGTGCTCTAGATACCTGTCCTATGCTCCAGATTCAAATCTCCTGTGCTCCAGATACCACACCTGTGCTCTAGATACGACTCCTGTGCTCCAGACACTACTCCTGGTCTCCAGATACCACCCCTGTGCTCTAGACACCTGTCCTGTGCTCCAGATAACACTCCTGTGCTCCAGATACCACTCCTGTGCTCTAGATACCTCTCCTATGCTCCAGATGCCACTCCAGTGCTCTAGATACCACTCTTCTGCTCTAGATACCACTACCGTTCTCCAGACACTACTCCTGGTCTCCAGATACCACCCCTGGGCTCTAGGCACCTGTCCTGTGCTCCAGATAACACTCTTGTTCTCCAGATACCACCCCTGTACTCTAGATACCTGTCCTATGCTCCAGATGCCAATCCAGTGCTCTAGACACCTGTCCTGTGCTCCAGATTCAAATCTCTTGTGCTCCAGATACCACTCCTGTGCTCTATATACCACTCCTGTGCTCCAGATACCACTCCTGTGCTCTAGATACCACTCCTGTGATCCAGATACCACTTCTGTGCTCTAGATACCTGTCCTGTGCTCCAGATACTACACCTGTGCTCTAGATACCATTCCTGTGCTCCAGACACTACTCCTGGTCTCCAGATACCGCTCCTGTGCTCTAGACACCTGCCCTGTGCTACAGATACCTCTCCTGTGCTCCACATACCACCCCTGTGCTCTAGATAACTGTCCTATGCTTCAGATTCAAATCTCCTGTGCTCCAGATACCACTCCTGTCTTCTAGATACCACTCCTGTGCTCCAGACACTACTCCTGGTCTCCAGATATCACCCCTGGGCTCTAGACACCTGTCCTATGCTCCAGATTCAAATCTCCTGTGCTCCAGATACCACTCCTGTGCTCTAGATACCACTCCTGTGCTCCAGATACCACCCCTGTGTTCTAGATACCTGTCCTGTGCTCCAGACACCACTCCTGTGATCTAGATACCACTCCTGTGCTCTAGATACCACTCCTGTGCTCCAGACACTACTCCTGGTCTCCAGATACCACCCCTGTGCTCTAGACACCTGTCCTGTGCTCCGAATAACACTCCTGGTCTCCAGATACCACCCCTGTGCTCTAGACACCTGTCCTGTGCTCCAGATTCAAATCTCTTGTGCTCCAGATACCACTCCTGTGCTCTAGATACCTGTCCTATGCTCCAGATTCAAATCTCCTGTGCTCCAGATACCACTCCTGTGCTCCAGATACCACCCCTGTGCTCCAGATTCAAATCTCCTGTGCTCCAGATACCACTCCTGTGCTCTAGAGATACCACTCCTGTGCTGCAGATACCACCCCTGTGCTCTAGATATCTGTCCTGTGCTCCAGACACCACTCCTGTGATCTAGATACCACTCCTGTGCTCTGGATACCACTACTGTGCTCCAGACACTACTCCTGGTCTCCAGATACCACCCCTGTGCTCTAGACACCTGTCCTGTGTTCCAGATAACACTCCTGGTCTCCAGATACCACCCCTGTGCTCTAGACACCTGTCCTGTGCTCCAGATTCAAATCTCTTGTGCTCCAGATACCACTCTTGTGCTCTAGATACCACTCCTGTGCTCCAGATGCCACTCCTGTGCTCCAGATACCACTCCTGTGCTCTAGATACCTGTCCTATGCTGCAGATTCAAATCTCTTTTTCTCCAGAAACCACTCCTGTCCTCTAGATACCACTCCTTTGCTCCAGACACTACTCCTGGTCTCCAGATACCACCCCTGTGCTCTAGACACCTATCCTGTGCTCCAGATAACACTCCTGTTCTCCAGATACCACTCCTGTGCTCCAGATACCATTCCTGTGCTCCAGGTACCACTTCTGGTCTCCAGAACAACTCCTGTGATCTAGATACCTGTCCTGTGCTCCAGATACCACTCCTGTGCTCTAGATACCTGTCCTATGCTGCAGATTCAAATCTCTTGTGCTCCAGAAACTACTCCTGTCCTCTAGATATCACTCCTGTGCTCCAGACACTACACCTGGTCTTCAGATACCACCCCTGTGCTCTGGACAACTATCCTGTGCTCCAGATAACACTCCTGTTCTCTAGATACCACTCCTGTGCTCCAGATACCATTCCTGTGCTCCAGGTACCACTTCTGGTCTCCAGAACAACTCCTGTGCTCTAGATACCTGTCCTGTGCTCCAGATACCACTCCTGTGCTCCGGACACCACTCCTGTGCTCTAGATACCATTCCTGTGCTCCAGGTACCACTCCTGGTCTCCAGATACCACTCCTGTGCTCTAGACACCTGCCCTGTGCTCCAGATACCTCTCCTGTGCTCCAGATACCACCCCTGTGCTCTAGATACCTGTCCTATGCTCCAGATTCAAATCTCCTGTGCTCCAGATACCACTCCTGTCTTCTATATACCACTCCTGTGCTCCAGACACTACTCCTGGTCTCCAGATACCACCCCTGGGCTCTAGACACCTGTCCTGTGCTCCAGATACCACCCCTGTACTCTAGGTACCTGTCCTGTGCTCTAGACACCTGTCCTGTGCTCTAGACACATGTCCTGTGCTCCAGATTCAAATCTCTTGTGCTACAGATACCACCCTGTGCTCCAGATAACACACCTGTGCTCCAGATACCACTCCTGCGCTCCAGATACCTGTCCTATGCTCCAGATTCAAATCTCCTGTGCTCCAGATACCACTCCTGTGCTCTAGATACCACTCCTGTGCTCCAGATACCACACCTGTGCTCTAGATACCTGTCCTATGCTCCAGATTCAAATCTCCAGTGCTCCAGATACCACTCCTGTGCTCCAGACACTAGTCCTGGTCTCCAGATACCACACCTGTGCTCTAGACACCTGTCCTGTGCTCCAGATAACACTTCTGTGCTCCAGATAACACCCCTGTACTCTAGATACCTGTCCTGTGCTTTAGACACCTGCCTGTGCTCAAGAGACCTGTCCTGTGCTCCAGATTCAAATATCTTGTGCTCCAGATACCACTCCTGTGCTCTAGATACCACCCCTGTGCTCCAGATACCACCCCTGTGCTCTAGATACCTGTCCTATGCTCCAGATTCCAATCTCCTGTGCCCCAGGCACTACTCCTGGTCTCCAGATACCACTCCTGTGCTCTAGGCACCTGTCCTGTGCTCCAGATAACACTCTTGTTCTCCAGATACCACCCCTGTACTCTAGATACCTGTCCTATGCTCCAGATGCCAATCCAGTGCTCTAGACACCTGTCCTGTGCTCCAGATTCAAATCTCTTGTGCTCCAGATACCACTCCTGTGCTCTATATACCACTCCTGTGCTCCAGATACCACTCCTGTGCTCTAGATACCACTCCTGTGATCCACATACCACTTCTGTGCTCTAGATACCTGTCCTGTGCTCCAGATACTACACCTGTGCTCTGGATACCATTCCTGTGCTCCAGACACTACTCCTGGTCTCCAGATACCGCTCCTGTGCTCTAGACACCTGCCCTGTGCTACAGATACCTCTCCTGTGCTCCAGATACCACCCCTGTGCTCTAGATAACTGTCCTATGCTTCAGATTCAAATCTCCTGTGCTCCAGATACCACTCCTGTCTTCTAGATACCACTCCTGTGCTCCAGACACTACTCCTGGTCTCCAGATATCACTCCTGGGCTCTAGACACCTGTCCTATGCTCCAGATTCAAATCTCCTGTGCTCCAGATACCACTCCTGTGCTCTAGATACCACTCCTGTGCTCCAGATACCACCCCTGTGTTCTAGATACCTGTCCTGTGCTCCAGACACCACTCCTGTGATCTAGATACCACTCCTGTGCTCTAGATACCACTCCTGTGCTCCAGACACTACTCCTGGTCTCCAGATACCACCCCTGTGCTCTAGACACCTGTCCTGTGCTCCGAATAACACTCCTGGTCTCCAGATACCACCCCTGTGCTCTAGACACCTGTCCTGTGCTCCAGATTCAAATCTCTTGTGCTCCAGATACCACTCCTGTGCTCTAGATACCTGTCCTATGCTCCAGATTCAAATCTCCTGTGCTCCAGATACCACTCCTGTGCTCCAGATAACACCCCTGTGCTCCAGATTCAAATCTCCTGTGCTCCAGATACCACTCCTGTGCTCTAGAGATACCACTCCTGTGCTGCAGATACCACCCCTGTGCTCTAGATATCTGTCCTGTGCTCCAGACACCACTCCTGTGATCTAGATACCACTCCTGTGCTCTGGATACCACTCCTGTGCTCCAGACACTACTCCTGGTCTCCAGATACCACCCCTGTGCTCTAGACACCTGTCCTGTGTTCCAGATAACACTCCTGGTCACCAGATACCACCCCTGTGCTCTAGACACCTGTCCTGTGCTCCAGATTCAAATCTCTTGTGCTCCAGATACCACTCTTGTGCTCTAGATACCACTCCTGTGCTCCAGATGCCACTCCTGTGCTCCAGATACCACTCTTGTGCTCTAGATAACTCTCCTGTACTCCAGATACCACTCCTGTGCTCTAGATACCACTCCTGTGCTCCAGACACTACTCCTGGTCTCCAGATACCACCCAGGTGTTCTAGACACCTGTCCTGTGCTCCAGATACCACCCCTGTGCTCTAGATATCACTCCTGTGCTCCAGATACCACCCCTGTGCTCTAGATATCTGTCCTGTGCTCCAGACACCACTCCTGTGATCTAGATACCACTCCTGTGCTCTGGATACCACTCCTGTGCTCCAGACACTACTTCTGGTCTCCAGATACCACCCCTGTGCTCTAGACACCTGTCCTGTTCTCCAGATAACACTCCTGGTCTCCAGATACCAGCCTTGTGCTCTAGACACCTGTCCTGTGCTCCAGATTCAAATCTCTTGTGCTCCAGATACCACTCCTGTGCTCTAGACACCTGTCCTGTGCTCCACATTCAAATCTCTTGTGCTCCAGATACCACTCCTGTGCTCCAGATACCACCCCTGTGCTCTAGATTCCTGTCCTATACTCCAGATTCAAATCTCCTGAGCTCCAGACACTACTCCTCGTCTCCAGATACCACCCTTGTGCTCTAGACACCTGTCCTGTGCTCCAGAAAACACTCCTGTGCTGCAGATACCACTCCTGTGCTCCAGATACCACTCCTGTGTTCTAGATACCACTCCTGTGCTCCAGACACTACTCCTGCTCTCCAGATACCACCCCTGTGCTCTAGACACCTGTCCTGTGCTCCAGAAAACACTCCTGTGCTGCAGATACCACTCCTGTGCTCTAGGTACCACTCCTGTGCTCCACATACCACTTCTGTGCTCTAGATACCTGTCCTGTGCTCCAGATTCCACACCTGTGCTCTAGATACCATTCCTGTGCTCCAGATAACACTCCTGGTCTCCAGATACCACCCCTGTGCTCTAGACACCTGTCCTGTGCTCCACATTCAAATCTCTTGTGCTCCAGATACCACTCCTGTGCTCCAGATACCACCCCTGTGCTCTAGATTCCTGTCCTATACTCCAGATTCAAATCTCCTGAGCTCCAGACACTACTCCTCGTCTCCAGATACCACCCTTGTGCTCTAGACACCTGTCCTGTGCTCCAGAAAACACTCCTGTGCTGCAGATACCACTCCTGTGCTCCAGATACCACTCCTGTGTTCTAGATACCACTCCTGTGCTCCAGACACTACTCCTGCTCTCCAGATACCACCCCTGTGCTCTAGACACCTGTCCTGTGCTCCAGAAAACACTCCTGTGCTGCAGATACCACTCCTGTGCTCTAGGTACCACTCCTGTGCTCCACATACCACTTCTGTGCTCTAGATACCTGTCCTGTGCTCCAGATTCCACACCTGTGCTCTAGATACCATTCCTGTGCTCCAGATAACACTCCTGGTCTCCAGATACCACCCCTGTGCTCTAGACGCCTGTCCTCTGCTCCAGATTCAAATCTCTTGTGCTCCAGATACCACTCCTGTGCTCTAGATACCTGTCCTATGCTCCAGATTCAAATCTCCTGTGCTCCAGATGCCACTCCTGTGCTCCAGATACCACCCCAGTGCTCCAGATTCAAATCTCCTGTGCTCCAGATATCACTCCTGTGCTCTAGATACCACTCCTGTGCTCCAGATACCACCCTTGTGCTCTAAATATCTGTCTTGTGCTCCAGACACAACTCCTGTGATCTAGATACCACTCCTGTGCTCTGGATACCACTCCTGTGCTCCAGACACTATTCCTGGTCTCCAGATACCACCCCTGTGCTCTAGACACCTGTCCTGTGCTCCAGATAACACTCCTGGTCTCCAGATACCACCCCTGTGCTCTAGACACCTGTCCTGTGCTCCAGATTCAAATCTCTTGTGCTCCAGATACCACTCTTGTGCTCTAGATACCACTCCTGTGCTCCAGATGCCACTCCTGTGCTCCAGATACCACTCTTGTGCTCTAGATACCTCTCCTGTGCTCCAGATACCACTCCTGTGCTCTAGATACCACTCCTGTGCTCCAGACACTACTCCTGGTCTCCAGATACCACCCCTGTGCTCTATACACCTGTCCTGTGCTCCAGATAACACTCCTGTGCTCCAGATACCACTCCTGTGCCGTAGACACCTGTCCTATGCTCCAGATGCCACTCCAGTGCTCCAGATACCACTCCTGTGCTCTAGATACCACTCCTGTGCTCCAGACACTACTCCTGCCTTCGAAATACCACACCTGTGCTCTAAACACCTGGCCTGTGCTCCAGATACCACTCCTGTGCTCTAGATACCTGTCCTACGCTGCAGATTCAAATCTCTTGTGCTCCAGAAACCACTCCTGTCCTCTAGATACCACTCCTGTGCTCCAGACACTACTCCTGGTCTCCAGATACCACCCCTGGGCTCTAGACACCTGTCCTATGCTCCAGATTCAAATCTCCTGTGCTCCAGATACCACTCCTGTGCTCTAGATACCACTCCTGTGCTCCAGATACCACCCCTGTGCTCTAGATACCTTTCCTGTGCTCCAGACACCACTCCTGTGATCTAGATACCACTCCTGTGCTCCAGATACAACTCCTGTTCTCCGGACACCACTCCTGTGCTCTAGATACCATTCCTGTGCTCCAGGTACCACTCCTGGTCTCCAGATACCACTCCTGTGCTCTAGACACCTGCCCTGTGCTCTAGATACCTGTCCTATGCTCCAGATTCATATCTCCTGTGCTCCAGATACCACTCCTGTCTTCTATATACATCTCCTGTGCTCCAGATTCAAATCTCTTGTGCTCCAGATGCGACTCCAGTGCTCCAGATACCACTCTTATGCTCTAGATACCACTCCTGTGCTCCAGATACCACTCTTGTGCTCTAGATACCTCTCCTGTGCTCCAGATACCACTCCTGTGCTCTAGATACCGCTCCTGTGCTCCAGACACTACTCCTGGTTTCCAGATACCACCCCTGTGCTCTAGACACCTGTCCTGTGCTCCAGATACCACTACTGTGCTCTAGACACCTGTCCTATGCTCCAGATGCCGCTCCAGTGCTCCAGATACCACTCTTGTGCTCTAGATACCACTCCTGTACTCCAGTTGCCACTCCTGTGCTCCACATACCACTTCTGTGCTCTAGATACCACTCCTGTTCTCCAGATAACACTCCATGTGCTCTAGATACCACTCCTGTGCTCCAGACACTACTCCTGGTCTCCAGATACCAACCCTGTGCTCTAGACACCTGTCCTGTGCTCCAGATACCACTCCTGTGCTCTAGACACCTGTCCTGTGCTCCAGATTCAAATCTCTTGTGCTCCAGATACCACTCCTGTGCTCTAGATACCTGTCCTATGCTCCAGTTTCAAATCCCCTGTGCTCCAGATACCACTCCTGTCTTCTATGTACCACTCCTGTGCTCCAGACACTACTCCTGGTCTCCAGATACCACCCCTGGGCTCTAGAAACCTGTCCTGTGCTCCAGATACCACTCCTGTGCTCTAGGTACCTGTCCTACGCTCCAGATTCAAATCTCCTGTGCTCCAGATACCACTCCTGTGCTCCAGATACCACCCCTGTGCTCTAGATACCTGTCCTATGCTCCAGATTCAAATCTCCTGTGCTCCAGATTCAAATCTCTTGTGCTCCAGATACCACTCCTGTGCTCTAGATACCTGTCCTATGCTCTAGATTCAAATCTCCTGTGCTCCCGATACCACTCCTGTGCTCCAGATACCACCCCTGTGCTCCATATTCAAATCTCCTGTGCTCCAGATACCACTCCTGTGCTCTAGGCACCTGTCCTGTGCTCCAGACACCACTGCTGTGATCTAGATACCACTCCTGTGCTCTGGATAACACTCCTGTGCTCCAGACACTACTCCTGGTCTCCAGATACCACCCCTGTGCTCTAGACACCTGTCCTGTGCTCCAGATAACACTCCTGGTCTCCAGATACCACCCCTGTGCTCTAGAGACCTGTCCTGTGCTGCAGATTCAAATCTCTTGTGCTCCAGATACCACCCCTGTGCTCTAGAGACCTGTCCTGTGCTCCAGATTCAAATCTCTTGTGCTCCAGATACCACTCCTGTGCTCTAGATACCACTCCTGTGCTCCAGATACCACTACTGTGCTCTAGATATCACTCCTGTGCTCCAGATACCACCCCTGTGCTCTAGATATCTGTCCTGTGCTCTAGACACCACTCCTGTGATCTAGATACCACTCCTGTGCTCTGGATACCACTCCTGTGCTCCAGACACTACTTCTGGTCTCCAGATACCACCCCTGTGCTCTAGACACCTGTCCTGTTCTCCAGATAACACTCCTGGTCTCCAGATACCAGCCTTGTGCTCTAGACACCTGTCCTGTGCTCCAGATTCAAATCTCTTGTGCTCCAGATACCACTCCTGTGCTCTAGACACCTGTCCTGTGCTCCACATTCAAATCTCTTGTGCTCCAGATACCACTCCTGTGCTCCAGATACCACCCCTGTGCTCTAGATTCCTGTCCTATACTCCAGATTCAAATCTCCTGAGCTCCAGACACTACTCCTCGTCTCCAGATACCACCCTTGTGCTCTAGACACCTGTCCTGTGCTCCAGAAAACACTCCTGTGCTGCAGATACCACTGCTGTGCTCCAGATACCACTCCTGTGTTCTAGATACCACTCCTGTGCTCCAGACACTACTCCTGCTCTCCAGATACCAGCCCTGTGCTCTGGACACCTGTCCTGTGCTCCAGAAAACACTCCTGTGCTGCAGATACCACTCCTGTGCTCCAGATACCACTCCTGTGTTCTAGATACCACTCCTGTGCTCCAGACACTACTCCTGCTCTCCAGATACCACCCCTGTGCTCTAGACACCTGTCCTGTGCTCCAGATAACACTCCTGGTCTCCAGATACCACCCCTGTGCTCTAGACACCTGTCCTGTGCTCCAGATTCAAATCTCTTATGCTCCAGATAACAATCCTGTGCTCTAGACACCTGTCCTGTGCTCCAGATTCAAATCTCTTGTGCTCCAGATACCACTCCTGTGCTCTAGATACCACTCCTGTGCTCCACATACCACTTCTGTGCTCTAGATACCTGTCCTGTGCTCCAGATTCCACACCTGTGCCCTAGATACCATTCCTGTGCTCCAGACACTACTCCTGGTCTCCAGATACCACCCCTGTGCTCTAGACACCTGTCCTGTGCTCCAGATAACACTCCTGGTCTCCAGATACCACCCCTGTGCTCTAGACGCCTGTCCTCTGCTCCAGATTCAAATCTCTTGTGCTCCAGATACCACTCCTGTGCTCTAGATACCTGTCCTATGCTCCAGATTCAAATCTCCTGTGCTCCAGATGCCACTCCTGTGCTCCAGATACCACCCCAGTGCTCCAGATTCAAATCTCCTGTGCTCCAGATACCACTCCTGTGCTCTAGATACCACTCCTGTGCTCCAGATATCACCCCTGTGCTCTAGGTATCTGTCTTGTGCTCCAGACACAACTCCTGTGATCTAGATACCACTCCTGTGCTCTGGATACCACTCCTGTGCTCCAGACACTACTCCTGGTCTCCAGATACCACCCCTGTGCTCTAGACATCTGTCCTGTGCTCCAGATAACACTCCTGGTCTCCAGATACCACCCCTGTGCTCTAGACACCTGTCCTGTTCTCCAGATTCAAATCTCTTGTGCTCCAGATACCACTCTTGTGCTCTAGATACCACTCCTGTGCTCCAGATGCCACTCCTGTGCTGCAGATACCACTCTTGTGCTCTAGATACCTCTCCTGTGCTCCACATACCACTCCTGTGCTCTAGATACCACTCTTGTGCTCCAGACACTACTCCTGGTCTCCAGATACCACCCCTGTGCTCTATACACCTGTCCTGTGCTCCAGATAACACTCCTGTGCTCCAGATACCACTCCTGTGCTGTAGACACCTGTCCTATGCTCCAGATGCCACTCCAGTGCTCCAGATACCACTCCTGTGCTCTAGATACCACTCCTGGGCTCCAGACACTACTCCTGCTCTCCAAATACCACACCTGTGCTCTAGACACCTGGCCTGTGCTCCAGATACCACTCCTGTGCTCTAGATACCTGTCCTATGCTCCAGATTCAAATCTCTTGTGCTCCAGAAACCACTCCTGTCCTCTAGATACCCCTCCTGTGCTCCAGACACTACTCCTCGTCTCCAGATACCACCCCTGTGCTCTAGATACCTATCCTGTGCTCCAGATACCACTCCTGCGCTCCAGATACCATTCCTGTGCTCCAGGTACCACTTCTGGTCTCGAGAACAACTCCTGTGCTCTAGATACCTGTCCTGTGCTCCAGATACCACTCCTGTGCTCCGGACACCACTCCTGTGCTCTAGATACCATTCCTGTGCTCCAGGTACCAATCCTGGTCTCCAGATACCACTCCTGTGCTCTAGACACCTGCCCTGTGCTCCAGATACCACTCCTGTGCTCTAGATACCTGTCCTATGCTGCAGATTCAAATCTCTTGTGCTCCAGAAACCACTCCTGTCCTCTAGATACCACTCCTGTGCTCCAGACACTACTCCTGGTCTCCAGATACCACCCCTGGGCTCTAGACACCTGTCCTATGCTCCAGATTCAAATCTCCTGTGCTCCAGATACCACTCCTGTCCTCTAGATACCACTCCTGTGCTCCAGATACCACCCCTGTGCTCTAGATACCTTTCCTGTGCTCCAGACACCACTCCTGTGATCTAGATACCACTCCTGTGCTCCAGATACAACTCCTGTTCTCCGGACACCACTCCTGTGCTCTAGATACCATTCCTGTGCTCCAGGTACCACTCCTGGTCTCCAGATACCACTCCTGTGCTCTAGACACCTGCCCTGTGCTCTAGATACCTGTCCTATGCTCCAGATTCATATCTCCTGTGCTCCAGATACCACTCCTGTCTTCTATATACATCTCCTGTGCTCCAGATTCAAATCTCTTGTGCTCCAGATACCACTCCTGTGCTCTAGATACCTGTCCTATGCTCCAGATTCAAATCTCCTGTGCTCCAGATACCACTCCTGTGCTCCAGATACCACCCCTGTGCTCCATATTCAAATCTCCTGTGCTCCAGATACCACTCCTGTGCTCTAGGCACCTGTCCTGTGCTCCAGATAACACTCCTGGTCTCCAGATACCATCCCTGTGCTCTAGACACCTGTCCTGTGCTCCAGATTCAAATCTCTTGTGCTCCAGATACCACTCCTGTGCTCTAGATACCTGTCCTATGCTCCAGATTCAAATCTCCTGTGCTCCAGATACCACCCCTGTGTTCTAGATATCTGTCCTGTGCTCCAGACACCACTGCTGTGATCTAGATACCACTCCTGTGCTCTGGATAACACTCCTGTGCTCCAGACACTACTCCTGGTCTCCAGATACCGCCCCTGTGCTCTAGACACCTGTCCTGTGCTCCAGATAACACTCCTGGTCTCCAGATACCACCCCTGTGCTCTAGACACCTGTCCTGTGCTGCAGATTCAAATCTCTTGTGCTCCAGATACCACTCCTGTGCTCCAGATACCACCTCTATGCTCTAGATATCTGTCCTGTGCTGCAGACACCACTCCTGTGATCTACATACCACTCCTGTGCTCTGGATGCCACTCCTGTGCTCCAGACACTACTTCTGGTTTCCAGATACCACCCCTGTGCTCTAGACACCTCTCCTGTTCTCCAGATAACACTCCTGGTCTCCAGATACCACCCCTGTGCTGTAGACACCTGTCCTGTGCTCCAGATTCAAATCTCTTGTGCTCCAGATACCACTCCTGTGCTCTAGACACCTGTCCTGTGCTCCAGATTCAAATCTCTTGTGCTCCAGATACCACTCCTGTGCTCTAGATACCACTCCTGTGCTCCAGATACCACCCCTGTGCTCTAGATTCCTGCCCTATACTCCAGATTCAAATCTCCTGTGCTCCAGACACTACTCCTGGTCTCCAGATACCACCCCTGTGCTCTAGACACCTGTCCTGTGCTCCAGATAACACTCCTCTGCTGCAGATACCACTCCTGTGCTCTAGATACCTGTCCTGTGCTCCAGATACCACTCCTGTGTTCTAGATACCACTCCTGTGCTCCAGACACTACTCCTGCTCTCCAGATACCACCCCTGTGCTCTAGACACCTGTCCTGTGCACCAGATAACACACCTGTGCTCCAGATACCACCACTGTGCTCTAGATACCTGTCCTGTGCTCCAGATTCAAATCTCTTATGCTCCAGATAACACTCCTGTGCTCCAGATACCACTACTGTGCTCTAGATACCTGTCCTATGCTCCAGATGCCACTCCAGTGCTCCAGATACCACTCTTATGCTCTAGATACCACTCCTGTGCTCCAGATACCACTCTTGTGCTCTAGATACCTCTCCTGTGCTCCAGATACCACTCCTGTGCTCTAGATACCGCTCCTGTGCTCCAGACGCTACTCCTGGTTTCCAGATACCACCCCTGTGCTCTAGACACCTGTCCTGTGCTCCAGATACCTCTCCTGTGCTCTAGATACCACTCCTGTGCTCCAGATACCACCCCTGTGCTCTAGATACCTTTCCTGTGCTCCAGACACCACTCCTGTGATCTAGATACCACTCCTGTGCTCCAGATACAACTCCTGTTTTCCGGACACCACTCCTGTGCTCTAGATACCATTCCTGTGCTCCAGGTACCACTCCTGGTCTCCAGATACCACTCCTGTGCTCTAGACACCTGCCCTGTGCTCTAGATACCTGTCCTATGCTCCAGATTCATATCTCCTGTGCTCCAGATACCACTCCTGTCTTCTATATACATCTCCTGTGCTCCAGATTCAAATCTCTTGTGCTCCAGATACCACTCCTGTGCTCTAGATACCTGTCCTATGCTCCAGATTCAAATCTCCTGTGCTCCAGATACCACTCCTGTGCTCCAGATACCACCCCTGTGCTCGATATTCAAATCTCCTGTGCTCCAGATACCACTCCTGTGCTCTAGGCACCTGTCCTGTGCTCCAGATAACACTCCTGGTCTCCAGATACCACCCCTGTGCTCTAGACACCTGTCCTGTGCTCCAGATTCAAATCTCTTGTGCTCCAGATACCACTCCTGTGCTCTAGATACCTGTCCTATGCTCCAGATTCAAATCTCCTGTGCTCCAGATACCACCCCTGTGTTCTAGATATCTGTCCTGTGCTCCAGACACCACTGCTGTGATCTAGATACCACTCCTGTGCTCTGGATAACACTCCTGTGCTCCAGACACTACTCCTGGTCTCCAGATACCGCCCCTGTGCTCTAGACACCTGTCCTGTGCTCCAGATAACACTCCTGGTCTCCAGATACCACCCCTGTGCTCTAGACACCTGTCCTGTGCTGCAGATTCAAATCTCTTGTGCTCCAGATACCACTCCTGTGCTCCAGATACCACCTCTATGCTCTAGATATCTGTCCTGTGCTGCAGACACCACTCCTGTGATCTACATACCACTCCTGTGCTCTGGATGCCACTCCTGTGCTCCAGACACTACTTCTGGTTTCCAGATACCACCCCTGTGCTCTAGACACCTCTCCTGTTCTCCAGATAACACTCCTGGTCTCCAGATACCACCCCTGTGCTGTAGACACCTGTCCTGTGCTCCAGATTCAAATCTCTTGTGCTCCAGATACCACTCCTGTGCTCTAGACACCTGTCCTGTGCTCCAGATTCAAATCTCTTGTGCTCCAGATACCACTCCTGTGCTCTAGATACCACTCCTGTGCTCCAGATACCACCCCTGTGCTCTAGATTCCTGCCCTATACTCCAGATTCAAATCTCCTGTGCTCCAGACACTACTCCTGGTCTCCAGATACCACCCCTGTGCTCTAGACACCTGTCCTGTGCTCCAGATAACACTCCTCTGCTGCAGATACCACTCCTGTGCTCTAGATACCTGTCCTGTGCTCCAGATACCACTCCTGTGTTCTAGATACCACTCCTGTGCTCCAGACACTACTCCTGCTCTCCAGATACCACCCCTGTGCTCTAGACACCTGTCCTGTGCACCAGATACCACTCCTGTGCTCCAGACACTACTCCTGCTCTCCAGATACCACCCCTGTGCTCTAGACACCTGTCCTGTGCACCAGATAACACACCTGTGCTCCAGATACCACCCCTGTGCTCTAGATACCTGTCCTGTGCTCCAGATTCAAATCTCTTATGCTCCAGATAACACTCCTGTGCTCCAGATACCACTACTGTGCTCTAGATACCTGTCCTATGCTCCAGATGCCACTCCAGTGCTCCAGATACCACTCTTATGCTCTAGATACCACTCCTGTGCTCCAGATACCACTCTTGTGCTCTAGATACCTCTCCTGTGCTCCAGATACCACTCCTGTGCTCTAGATACCGCTCCTGTGCTCCAGACGCTACTCCTGGTTTCCAGATACCACCCCTGTGCTCTAGACACCTGTCCTGTGCTCCAGATACCTTTCCTGTGCTCTAGACACCTGTCCTATGCTCCAGATGCCACTCCAGTGCTCCAGATACCACTCTTGTGCTCTGGATACCACTCCTGTGCTCCAGTTGCCACTCCTGTGCTCCACATACCACTCCTGTGCTCTAGATACCACTCCTGTCCTCCAGATACTACTCCTGTGCTCTAGATACCACTCCTGTGCTCCAGACACTACTCCTGGTCTCCAGATACCACCCCTGTGCTCTAGACACCTGTCCTGTGCTCCAGATACCACTCCTGTGCTCTAGACACCTCTCCTGTGCTCCAGATACCACTCCCGTGCTCTAGACACCTGTCCTGTGCTCCAGATTCAACTCTCCTGTGCTCCAGATACCACTCCTGTGCTCCAGATACCACCCCTGTGCTCCAGATTCAAATCTCCTGTGCTCCAGATACCACTCCTGTGCTCTAGATACCTGTCCTGTGCTCCAGATACCACTCCTGTGCTCCGGACACCACTCCTATGCTCCAGATACCATTCCTGTGCTCCAGGTACCACTCCTGGTCTCCAGATACCGCTCCTGTGCTCTAGACACCTGCCCTGTGCTCGAGATACCGCTCCTGTGCTCCAGATAACACCCCTGTGCTCTAGATACCTGTCCTATGCTCCAGATTCAAATCTCCTGTGCACCAGATACCTCTCTTGTCTTCTAGATACCACTCCTGTGCTCCAGACACTACTCCTGGTCTCCAGATACCACCCCTGGGCTCTAGACAACTGTCCTATGCTCCAGATTCAAATCTCCTGTGCTCCAGATACCACTCCTGTGCTCTAGATACCACTCCTGTGCTCCAGATACCACCCCTGTGCTCTAGACTCCTGTCCTGTGCTCCAGATTCAAATCTCTTGTGCTCCAGATACCACTCCTGTGCTCTAGATACCACTCCTGTGCTCCAGATACCACCCCTGTGCTCTAGATTCCTGCCCTATACTCCAGATTCAAATCTCCTGTGCTCCAGACACTGCTCCTGGTCTCCAGATACCACCCCTGTGCTCTAGACACCTGTCCTGTGCTCCAGATAACACTCCTCTGCTGCAGATACCACTCCTGTGCTCTAGATACCTGTCCTGTGCTCCAGATACCACTCCTGTGTTCTAGATACCACTCCTGTGCTCCAGACACTACTCCTGCTCTCCAGATACCACCCCTGTGCTCTAGACACCTGTCCTGTGCACCAGATACCACTCCTGTGCTCCAGACACTAATCCTGCTCTCCAGATACCACCCCTGTGCTCTAGACACCTGTCCTGTGCACCAGATAACACACCTGTGCTCCAGATACCACCCCTGTGCTCTAGATACCTGTCCTGTGCTCCAGATTCAAATCTCTTATGCTCCAGATAACACTCCTGTGCTCCAGATACCACTACTGTGCTCTAGATACCTGTCCTATGCTCCAGATGCCACTCCAGTGCTCCAGATACCACTCTTATGCTCTAGATACCACTCCTGTGCTCCAGATACCACTCTTGTGCTCTAGATACCTCTCCTGTGCTCCAGATACCACTCCTGTGCTCTAGATACCGCTCCTGTGCTCCAGACGCTACTCCTGGTTTCCAGATACCACCCCTGTGCTCTAGACACCTGTCCTGTGCTCCAGATACCTCTCCTGTGCTCTAGACACCTGTCCTATGCTCCAGATGCCACTCCAGTGCTCCAGATACCACTCTTGTGCTCTGGATACCACTCCTGTGCTCCAGTTGCCACTCCTGTGCTCCACATACCACTCCTGTGCTCTAGATACCACTCCTGTCCTCCAGATACTACTCCTGTGCTCTAGATACCACTCCTGTGCTCCAGACACTACTCCTGGTCTCCAGATACCACCCCTGTGCTCTAGACACCTGTCCTGTGCTCCAGATACCACTCCCGTGCTCTAGACACCTGTCCTGTGCTCCAGATTCAACTCTCCTGTGCTCCAGATACCACTCCTGTGCTCCAGATACCACCCCTGTGCTCCAGATTCAAATCTCCTGTGCTCCAGATACCACTCCTGTGCTCTAGATACCTGTCCTGTGCTCCAGATACCACTCCTGTGCTCCGGACACCACTCCTATGCTCCAGATACCATTCCTGTGCTCCAGGTACCACTCCTGGTCTCCAGATACCGCTCCTGTGCTCTAGACACCTGCCCTGTGCTCGAGATACCGCTCCTGTGCTGCAGATAACACCCCTGTGCTCTAGATACCTGTCCTATGCTCCAGATTCAAATCTCCTGTGCTCCAGATACCTCTCTTGTCTTCTAGATACCACTCCTGTGCTCCAGACACTACTCCTGGTCTCCAGATACCACCCCTGGGCTCTAGACAACTGTCCTATGCTCCAGATTCAAATCTCCTGTGCTCCAGATACCACTCCTGTGCTCTAGATACCACTCCTGTGCTCCAGAAACCACCCCTGTGCTCTAGACACCTGTCCTGTGTTCCAGATAACACTCCTGTGCTCCAGCTATCACCCCTGCACTCTAGATACCTGTCCTGTGCTCTAGACACCTGTCCTGAGCTCCAGATTCAAATCTCTTGTGCTCCAGATACCACCCCTGTGCTCTAGATACCTGTCCTATGCTCCAGATTCAAATCTCCTGTGCTCCAGATAGCACTCCTGTGCTCTAGATACAACTCCTGTGCTCCAGACCCTACCCCTGTTCTCCAGATACCACCCCTGTGCTCTAGACACCTCTCCTGTGCCCCAGATAACACTCCTGTGCTCCAGGTACCACTCCTGTGCTCTTGGTACCTGTCCTATGCTCTAGACACCTGTCCTGTGCTCCTTGTGCTCCAGGTACCACCCCTGTGCTCTAGATACCTGTCCTATGCTCCAGATTCAAATCTCCTGTGCTCCAGATACCACTCCTGTGCTCTAGATACCACTCCTGTGCTCCAGACACTACTCCTGGTCTCCAGATACCACCCCTGTGCTCTAGACACCTGTCCTGTGCTCCAGATAACACTCCTGTGCTCCAGATACCACCAATGTACTCTAGGTACCTGTCCTGTGCTCTAGACACCTGTCCTGTGCTCTAGACACATGTCCTGTGCTCCAGATTCAAATCTCTTGTGCTCCAGATACCACCCTGTGCTCTAGATACCACTCCTGTGCTCCAGATAACACTCCTGTGCTCCAGATACCTCTCCTGCGCTCCAGATGCCTGTCCTATGCTCCAGATTCAAATCTCCTGTGCTCCAGATACCACTCCTGTGCTCCAGACACTACTCCTGGTCTCCAGATACCACCCCTGTGCTCTAGACACCTGTCCTGTGCTCCAGATAACACGCCTGTGCTCCAGATACCACCCCTGTACTCTAGATACCTGTCCTGTGCTTTAGACACCTGCCTGTGCTCTAGACAACTGTCCTGTGCTCCAGATTCAAATCTCTTGTGCTCCAGATACCACTCCTGTGCTCTAGATACCACTCATGTGCTCCAGATACCACCCCTGTGCTCTAGATACCTGTCCTATGCTCCAGATTCAAATCTCCTGTGCCCCAGACACTACTCCTGGTCTCCAGATACCACCCCTGTGCTCTAGACACCTGTCCTGTGCTCCAGATAACACTCCTGTGCTCCAGATACTACCCCTGTACTCTAGATACCTGTCCTGTGCTCTAGACACCTGTCCTGTGCTCCAGATTCAAATCTCTTGTGCTCCAGATACGACCCCTGTGCTCTAGATACCTGTCCTATGCTCCAGATTCAAATCTCCTGTGCTCCACACACTACTCCTGGTCTCCAGATACCACCCCTGTGTTCTAGACACCTGTCCTGTGCTCCAGATAACACTCCTGTGCTCCAGGTACCACTCCTGTGCTCTAGATACCTGTCCTATGCTCCAGATTCAAATCTCCTGTGCTCCAGATACCACCCCTGTGTTCTAGATATCTGTCCTGTGCTCCAGACACCACTGCTGTGATCTAGATACCACTCCTGTGCTCTGGATAACACTCCTGTGCTCCAGACACTACTCCTGGTCTCCAGATACCACCCCTGTGCTCTAGACACCTGTCCTGTGCTCCAGATAACACTCCTGGTCTCCAGATACCACCCCTGTGCTCTAGACACCTGTCCTGTGCTGCAGATTCAAATCTCTTGTGCTCCAGATACCACTCCTGTGCTCCAGATACCACCTCTGTGCTCTAGATATCTGTCCTGTGCTGCAGACACCACTCCTGTGATCTACATACCACTCCTGTGCTCTGGATGCCACTCCTGTGCTCCAGACACTACTTCTGGTTTCCAGATACCACCCCTGTGCTCTAGACACCTCTCCTGTGCTCCAGATAACACTCCTGGTCTCCAGATACCACCCCTGTGCTGTAGACACCTGTCCTGTGCTCCAGATTCAAATCTCTTGTGCTCCAGATACCACTCCTGTGCTCTAGACACCTGTCCTGTGCTCCAGATTCAAATCTCTTGTGCTCCAGATACCACTCCTGTGCTCTAGACACCTGTCCTGTGCTCCAGATTCAAATCTCTTGTGCTCCAGATACCACTCCTGTGCTCTAGATACCACTCCTGTGCTCCAGATACCACCCCTGTGCTCTAGATTGCTGCCCTATACTCCAGATTCAAATCTCCTGTGCTCCAGACACTACTCCTGGTCTCCAGATACCACCCCTGTGCTCTAGACACCTGTCCTGTGCTCCAGATAACACTCCTCTGCTGCAGATACCACTCCTGTGCTCTAGATACCTGTCCTGTGCTCCAGATACCACTCCTGTGTTCTAGATACCACTCCTGTGCTCCAGACACGACTCCTGCTCTCCAGATACCACCCCTGTGCTCTAGACACCTGTCCTTTGCACCAGATAACACACCTGTGCTCCAGATACCACCCCTGTGCTCTAGATACCTGTCCTGTGCTCCAGATTCAAATCTCTTATGCTCCAGATAACACTCCTGTGCTCCAGATACCACTACTGTGCTCTAGATACCTGTCCTATGCTCCAGATGCCACTCCAGTGCTCCAGATACCACTCTTATGCTCTAGATACCACTCCTGTGCTCCAGATACCACTCTTGTGCTCTAGATACCTCTCCTGTGCTCCAGATACCACTCCTGTGCTCTAGATACCGCTCCTGTGCTCCAGACACTACTCCTGGTTTCCAGATACCACCCCTGTGCTCTAGACACCTGTCCTGTGCTCCAGATACCACTCCTGTGCTCTAGACACCTGTCCTATGCTCCAGATGCCACTCCAGTGCTCCAGATACCACTCTTGTGCTCCAGTTGCCACTCCTGTGCTCCACATACCACTCCTGTGCTCTAGACACCTGTCCTGGTCTCCAGATACCACCCCTGTGCTCTAGACGCCTGTCCTCTGCTCCAGATTCAAATCTCTTGTGCTCCAGATACCACACCTGTGCTTTAGATACCTGTCCTATGCTCCAGATTCAAATCTCCTGTGCTCCAGATGCCACTCCTGTGCTCCAGATACCACCCCAGTGCTCCAGATTCAAATCTCCTGTGCTCCAGATACCACTCCTGTGCTCTAGATACCACTCCTGTGCTCCAGATATCACCCCTGTGCTCTAGGTATCTGTCTTGTGCTCCAGACACAACTCCTGTGATCTAGATACCACTCCTGTGCTCTGGATACCACTCCTGTGCTCCAGACACTACTCCTGGTCTCCAGATACCACCCCTGTGCTCTAGACATCTGTCCTGTGCTCCAGATAACACTCCTGGTCTCCAGATACCACCCCTGTGCTCTAGACACCTGTCCTGTTCTCCAGATTCAAATCTCTTGTGCTCCAGATACCACTCTTGTGCTCTAGATACCACTCCTGTGCTCCAGATGCCACTCCTGTGCTGCAGATACCACTCTTGTGCTCTAGATACCTCTCCTGTGCTCCAGATACCACTCCTGTGCTCTAGATACCACTCCTGTGCTCCAGACACTACTCCTGGTCTCCAGATACCACCCCTGTGCTCTATACACCTGTCCTGTGCTCCAGATAACACTCCTGTGCTCCAGATACCACTCCTGTGCCGTAGACACCTGTCCTATGCTCCAGATGCCACTCCAGTGCTCCAGATACCACTCCTGTGCTCTAGATACCACTCCTGGGCTCCAGACACTACTCCTGCTCTCCAAATACCACACCTGTGCTCTAGACACCTGGCCTGTGCTCCAGATACCACTCCTGTGCTCTAGATACCTGTCCTATGCTCCAGATTCAAATCTCTTGTGCTCCAGAAACCACTCCTGTCCTCTAGATACCCCTCCTGTGCTCCAGACACTACTCCTCGTCTCCAGATACCACCCCTGTGCTCTAGATACCTATCCTGTGCTCCAGATACCACTCCTGCGCTCCAGATACCATTCCTGTGCTCCAGGTACCACTTCTGGTCTCGAGAACAACTCCTGTGCTCTAGATACCTGTCCTGTGCTCCAGATACCACTCCTGTGCTCCGGACACCACTCCTGTGCTCTAGATACCATTCCTGTGCTCCAGGTACCAATCCTGGTCTCCAGATACCACTCCTGTGCTCTAGACACCTGCCCTGTGCTCCAGATACCACTCCTGTGCTCTAGATACCTGTCCTATGCTGCAGATTCAAATCTCTTGTGCTCCAGAAACCACTCCTGTCCTCTAGATACCACTCCTGTGCTCCAGACACTACTCCTGGTCTCTAGATACCACCCCTGGGCTCTAGACACCTGTCCTGTGCTCCAGATACCACTCTTGTGCTCTAGATACCTCTCCTGTGCTCCAGATACCACTCCTGTGCTCTAGATACCGCTCCTGTGCTCCAGACACTACTCCTGGTTTCCAGATACCACCCCTGTGCTCTAGACACCTGTCCTGTGCTCCAGATACCACTCCTGTGCTCTAGACACCTGTCCTATGCTCCAGATGCCACTCCAGTGCTCCAGATACCACTCTTGTGCTCTAGATACCACTCTTGTGCTCCAGTTGCCACTCCTGTGCTCCACATACCACTCCTGTGCTCTAGACACCTGTCCTGGTCTCCAGATACCACCCCTGTGCTCTAGACGCCTGTCCTCTGCTCCAGATTCAAATCTCTTGTGCTCCAGATACCACACCTGTGCTTTAGATACCTGTCCTATGCTCCAGATTCAAATCTCCTGTGCTCCAGATGCCACTCCTGTGCTCCAGATACCACCCCAGTGCTCCAGATTCAAATCTCCTGTGCTCCAGATACCACTCCTGTGCTCTAGATACCACTCCTGTGCTCCAGATATCACCCCTGTGCTCTAGGTATCTGTCTTGTGCTCCAGACACAACTCCTGTGATCTAGATACCACTCCTGTGCTCTGGATACCACTCCTGTGCTCCAGACACTACTCCTGGTCTCCAGATACCACCCCTGTGCTCTAGACATCTGTCCTGTGCTCCAGATAACACTCCTGGTCTCCAGATACCACCCCTGTGCTCTAGACACCTGTCCTGTTCTCCAGATTCAAATCTCTTGTGCTCCAGATACCACTCTTGTGCTCTAGATACCACTCCTGTGCTCCAGATGCCACTCCTGTGCTGCAGATACCACTCTTGTGCTCTAGATACCTCTCCTGTGCTCCAGATACCACTCCTGTGCTCTAGATACCACTCCTGTGCTCCAGACACTACTCCTGGTCTCCAGATACCACCCCTGTGCTCTATACACCTGTCCTGTGCTCCAGATAACACTCCTGTGCTCCAGATACCACTCCTGTGCCGTAGACACCTGTCCTATGCTCCAGATGCCACTCCAGTGCTCCAGATACCACTCCTGTGCTCTAGATACCACTCCTGGGCTCCAGACACTACTCCTGCTCTCCAAATACCACACCTGTGCTCTAGACACCTGGCCTGTGCTCCAGATACCACTCCTGTGCTCTAGATACCTGTCCTATGCTCCAGATTCAAATCTCTTGTGCTCCAGAAACCACTCCTGTCCTCTAGATACCCCTCCTGTGCTCCAGACACTACTCCTCGTCTCCAGATACCACCCCTGTGCTCTAGATACCTATCCTGTGCTCCAGATACCACTCCTGCGCTCCAGATACCATTCCTGTGCTCCAGGTACCACTTCTGGTCTCGAGAACAACTCCTGTGCTCTAGATACCTGTCCTGTGCTCCAGATACCACTCCTGTGCTCCGGACACCACTCCTGTGCTCTAGATACCATTCCTGTGCTCCAGGTACCAATCCTGGTCTCCAGATACCACTCCTGTGCTCTAGACACCTGCCCTGTGCTCCAGATACCACTCCTGTGCTCTAGATACCTGTCCTATGCTGCAGATTCAAATCTCTTGTGCTCCA
This sequence comes from Mobula birostris, assembly GCF_030028105.1. Lineage (NCBI taxonomy): Eukaryota > Metazoa > Chordata > Chondrichthyes > Myliobatiformes > Myliobatidae > Mobula > Mobula birostris. The sequence continues at coordinate 15,700,568 of NC_092387.1, read as the reverse complement.
GAAACCACTCCTGTCCTCTAGATACCACTCCTGTGCTCCAGACACTACTCCTGGTCTCTAGATACCACCCCTGGGCTCTAGACACCTGTCCTATGCTCCAGATTCAAATCTCCTGTGCTCCAGATACCACTCCTGTCCTCTAGATACCACTCCTGTGCTCCAGATACCACCCCTGTGCTCTAGATACCTTTCCTGTGCTCCAGACACCACTCCTGTGATCTAGATACCACTCCTGTGCTCCAGATACAACTCCTGTTCTCCGGACACCACTCCTGTGCTCTAGATACCATTCCTGTGCTCCAGGTACCACTCCTGGTCTCCAGATACCACTCCTGTGCTCTAGACACCTGCCCTGTGCTCTAGATACCTGTCCTATGCTCCAGATTCATATCTCCTGTGCTCCAGATACCACTCCTGTCTTCTATATACATCTCCTGTGCTCCAGATTCAAATCTCTTGTGCTCCAGATACCACTCCTGTGCTCTAGATACCTGTCCTATGCTCCAGATTCAAATCTCCTGTGCTCCAGTTACCACTCCTGTGCTCCAGATACCACCCCTGTGCTCGATATTCAAATCTCCTGTGCTCCAGATACCACTCCTGTGCTCTAGGCACCTGTCCTGTGCTCCAGATAACACTCCTGGTCTCCAGATACCACCCCTGTGCTCTAGACACCTGTCCTGTGCTCCAGATTCAAATCTCTTGTGCTCCAGATACCACTCCTGTGCTCTAGATACCTGTCCTATGCTCCAGATTCAAATCTCCTGTGCTCCAGATACCACCCCTGTGTTCTAGATATCTGTCCTGTGCTCCAGACACCACTGCTGTGATCTAGATACCACTCCTGTGCTCTGGATAACACTCCTGTGCTCCAGACACTACTCCTGGTCTCCAGATACCGCCCCTGTGCTCTAGACACCTGTCCTGTGCTCCAGATAACACTCCTGGTCTCCAGATACCACCCCTGTGCTCTAGACACCTGTCCTGTGCTGCAGATTCAAATCTCTTGTGCTCCAGATACCACTCCTGTGCTCCAGATACCACCTCTATGCTCTAGATATCTGTCCTGTGCTGCAGACACCACTCCTGTGATCTACATACCACTCCTGTGCTCTGGATGCCACTCCTGTGCTCCAGACACTACTTCTGGTTTCCAGATACCACCCCTGTGCTCTAGACACCTCTCCTGTTCTCCAGATAACACTCCTGGTCTCCAGATACCACCCCTGTGCTGTAGACACCTGTCCTGTGCTCCAGATTCAAATCTCTTGTGCTCCAGATACCACTCCTGTGCTCTAGACACCTGTCCTGTGCTCCAGATTCAAATCTCTTGTGCTCCAGATACCACTCCTGTGCTCTAGATACCACTCCTGTGCTCCAGATACCACCCCTGTGCTCTAGATTCCTGCCCTATACTCCAGATTCAAATCTCCTGTGCTCCAGACACTACTCCTGGTCTCCAGATACCACCCCTGTGCTCTAGACACCTGTCCTGTGCTCCAGATAACACTCCTCTGCTGCAGATACCACTCCTGTGCTCTAGATACCTGTCCTGTGCTCCAGATACCACTCCTGTGTTCTAGATACCACTCCTGTGCTCCAGACACTACTCCTGCTCTCCAGATACCACCCCTGTGCTCTAGACACCTGTCCTGTGCACCAGATACCACTCCTGTGCTCCAGACACTACTCCTGCTCTCCAGATACCACCCCTGTGCTCTAGACACCTGTCCTGTGCACCAGATAACACACCTGTGCTCCAGATACCACCCCGTGCTCTAGATACCTGTCCTGTGCTCCAGATTCAAATCTGTTATGCTCCAGATAACACTCCTGTGCTCCAGATACCACTACTGTGCTCTAGATACCTGTCCTATGCTCCAGATGCCACTCCAGTGCTCCAGATACCACTCTTATGCTCTAGATACCACTCCTGTGCTCCAGATACCACTCTTGTGCTCTAGATAACTCTCCTGTGCTCCAGATACCACTCCTGTGCTCTAGATACCGCTCCTGTGCTCCAGACGCTACTCCTGGTTTCCAGATACCACCCCTGTGCTCTAGACACCTGTCCTGTGCTCCAGATACCTTTCCTGTGCTCTAGACACCTGTCCTATGCTCCAGATGCCACTCCAGTGCTCCAGATACCACTCTTGTGCTCTGGATACCACTCCTGTGCTCCAGTTGCCACTCCTGTGCTCCACATACCACTCCTGTGCTCTAGATACCACTCCTGTCCTCCAGATACTACTCCTGTGCTCTAGATACCACTCCTGTGCTCCAGACACTACTCCTGGTCTCCAGATACCACCCCTGTGCTCTAGACACCTGTCCTGTGCTCCAGATACCACTCCTGTGCTCTAGACACCTCTCCTGTGCTCCAGATACCACTCCCGTGCTCTAGACACCTGTCCTGTGCTCCAGATTCAACTCTCCTGTGCTCCAGATACCACTCCTGTGCTCCAGATACCACCCCTGTGCTCCAGATTCAAATCTCCGGTGCTCCAGATACCACTCCTGTGCTCTAGATACCTGTCCTGTGCTCCAGATACCACTCCTGTGCTCCGGACACCACTCCTATGCTCCAGATACCATTCCTGTGCTCCAGGTACCACTCCTGGTCTCCAGATACCGCTCCTGTGCTCTAGACACCTGCCCTGTGCTCGAGATACCGCTCCTGTGCTCCAGATAACACCCCTGTGCTCTAGATACCTGTCCTATGCTCCAGATTCAAATCTCCTGTGCACCAGATACCTCTCTTGTCTTCTAGATACCACTCCTGTGCTCCAGACACTACTCCTGGTCTCCAGATACCACCCCTGGGCTCTAGACAACTGTCCTATGCTCCAGATTCAAATCTCCTGTGCTCCAGATACCACTCCTGTGCTCTAGATACCACTCCTGTGCTCCAGATACCACCCCTGTGCTCTAGACTCCTGTCCTGTGCTCCAGATTCAAATCTCTTGTGCTCCAGATACCACTCCTGTGCTCTAGATACCACTCCTGTGCTCCAGATACCACCCCTGTGCTCTAGATTCCTGCCCTATACTCCAGATTCAAATCTCCTGTGCTCCAGACACTGCTCCTGGTCTCCAGATACCACCCCTGTGCTCTAGACACCTGTCCTGTGCTCCAGATAACACTCCTCTGCTGCAGATACCACTCCTGTGCTCTAGATACCTGTCCTGTGCTCCAGATACCACTCCTGTGTTCTAGATACCACTCCTGTGCTCCAGACACTACTCCTGCTCTCCAGATACCACCCCTGTGCTCTAGACACCTGTCCTGTGCACCAGATACCACTCCTGTGCTCCAGACACTACTCCTGCTCTCCAGATACCACCCCTGTGCTCTAGACACCTGTCCTGTGCACCAGATAACACACCTGTGCTCCAGATACCACCCCTGTGCTCTAGATACCTGTCCTGTGCTCCAGATTCAAATCTCTTATGCTCCAGATAACACTCCTGTGCTCCAGATACCACTACTGTGCTCTAGATACCTGTCCTATGCTCCAGATGCCACTCCAGTGCTCCAGATACCACTCTTATGCTCTAGATACCACTCCTGTGCTCCAGATACCACTCTTGTGCTCTAGATACCTCTCCTGTGCTCCAGATACCACTCCTGTGCTCTAGATACCGCTCCTGTGCTCCAGACGCTACTCCTGGTTTCCAGATACCACCCCTGTGCTCTAGACACCTGTCCTGTGCTCCAGATACCTCTCCTGTGCTCTAGACACCTGTCCTATGCTCCAGATGCCACTCCAGTGCTCCAGATACCACTCTTGTGCTCTGGATACCACTCCTGTGCTCCAGTTGCCACTCCTGTGCTCCACATACCACTCCTGTGCTCTAGATACCACTCCTGTCCTCCAGATACTACTCCTGTGCTCTAGATACCACTCCTGTGCTCCAGACACTACTCCTGGTCTCCAGATACCACCCCTGTGCTCTAGACACCTGTCCTGTGCTCCAGATACCACTCCCGTGCTCTAGACACCTGTCCTGTGCTCCAGATTCAACTCTCCTGTGCTCCAGATACCACTCCTGTGCTCCAGATACCACCCCTGTGCTCCAGATTCAAATCTCCTGTGCTCCAGATACCACTCCTGTGCTCTAGATACCTGTCCTGTGCTCCAGATACCACTCCTGTGCTCCGGACACCACTCCTATGCTCCAGATACCATTCCTGTGCTCCAGGTACCACTCCTGGTCTCCAGATACCGCTCCTGTGCTCTAGACACCTGCCCTGTGCTCGAGATACCGCTCCTGTGCTCCAGATAACACCCCTGTGCTCTAGATACCTGTCCTATGCTCCAGATTCAAATCTCCTGTGCTCCAGATACCTCTCTTGTCTTCTAGATACCACTCCTGTGCTCCAGACACTACTCCTGGTCTCCAGATACCACCCCTGGGCTCTAGACAACTGTCCTATGCTCCAGATTCAAATCTCCTGTGCTCCAGATACCACTCCTGTGCTCTAGATACCACTCCTGTGCTCCAGATACCACCCCTGTGCTCTAGACACCTGTCCTGTGTTCCAGATAACACTCCTGTGCTCCAGCTATCACCCCTGCACTCTAGATACCTGTCCTGTGCTCTAGACACCTGTCCTGAGCTCCAGATTCAAATCTCTTGTGCTCCAGATACCACCCCTGTGCTCTAGATACCTGTCCTATGCTCCAGATTCAAATCTCCTGTGCTCCAGATACCACTCCTGTGCTCTAGATACAACTCCTGTGCTCCAGACCCTACCCCTGTTCTCCAGATACCACCCCTGTGCTCTAGACACCTCTCCTGTGCCCCAGATAACACTCCTGTGCTCCAGGTACCACTCCTGTGCTCTTGGTACCTGTCCTATGCTCTAGACACCTGTCCTGTGCTCCTTGTGCTCCAGGTACCACACCTGTGCTCTAGATACCTGTCCTATGCTCCAGATTCAAATCTCCTGTGCTCCAGATACCACTCCTGTGCTCTAGATACCACTCCTGTGCTCCAGACACTACTCCTGGTCTCCAGATACCACCCCTGTGCTCTAGACACCTGTCCTGTGCTCCAGATAACACTCCTGTGCTCCAGATACCACCAATGTACTCTAGGTACCTGTCCTGTGCTCTAGACACCTGTCCTGTGCTCTAGACACATGTCCTGTGCTCCAGATTCAAATCTCTTGTGCTCCAGATACCACCCTGTGCTCTAGATACCACTCCTGTGCTCCAGATAACACTCCTGTGCTCCAGATACCTCTCCTGCGCTCCAGATGCCTGTCCTATGCTCCAGATTCAAATCTCCTGTGCTCCAGATACCACTCCTGTGCTCCAGACACTACTCCTGGTCTCCAGATACCACCCCTGTGCTCTAGACACCTGTCCTGCGCTCCAGATAACACGCCCGTGCTCCAGATACCACCCCTGTACTCTAGATACCTGTCCTGTGCTTTAGACACCTGCCTGTGCTCTAGACAACTGTCCTGTGCTCCAGATTCAAATCTCTTGTGCTCCAGATACCACTCCTGTGCTCTAGATACCACTCATGTGCTCCAGATACCACCCCTGTGCTCTAGATACCACTCATGTGCTCCAGATACCACCCCTGTGCTCTAGATACCTGTCCTATGCTCCAGATTCAAATCTCCTGTGCCCCAGACACTACTCCTGGTCTCCAGATACCACCCCTGTGCTCTAGACACCTGTCCTGTGCTCCAGATAACACTCCTGTGCTCCAGATACTACCCCTGTACTCTAGATACCTGTCCTGTGCTCTAGACACCTGTCCTGTGCTCCAGATTCAAATCTCTTGTGCTCCAGATACGACCCCTGTGCTCTAGATACCTGTCCTATGCTCCAGATTCAAATCTCCTGTGCTCCACACACTACTCCTGGTCTCCAGATACCACCCCTGTGTTCTAGACACCTGTCCTGTGCTCCAGATAACACTCCTGTGCTCCAGGTACCACTCCTGTGCTCTAGATACCTGTCCTATGCTCCAGATTCAAATCTCCTGTGCTCCAGATACCACCCCTGTGTTCTAGATATCTGTCCTGTGCTCCAGACACCACTGCTGTGATCTAGATACCACTCCTGTGCTCTGGATAACACTCCTGTGCTCCAGACACTACTCCTGGTCTCCAGATACCACCCCTGTGCTCTAGACACCTGTCCTGTGCTCCAGATAACACTCCTGGTCTCCAGATACCACCCCTGTGCTCTAGACACCTGTCCTGTGCTGCAGATTCAAATCTCTTGTGCTCCAGATACCACTCCTGTGCTCCAGATACCACCTCTGTGCTCTAGATATCTGTCCTGTGCTGCAGACACCACTCCTGTGATCTACATACCACTCCTGTGCTCTGGATGCCACTCCTGTGCTCCAGACACTACTTCTGGTTTCCAGATACCACCCCTGTGCTCTAGACACCTCTCCTGTGCTCCAGATAACACTCCTGGTCTCCAGATACCACCCCTGTGTTCTAGACACCTGTCCTGTGCTCCAGATAACACTCCTGTGCTCCAGGTACCACTCCTGTGCTCTAGATACCTGTCCTATGCTCCAGATTCAAATCTCCTGTGCTCCAGATACCACCCCTGTGTTCTAGATATCTGTCCTGTGCTCCAGACACCACTGCTGTGATCTAGATACCACTCCTGTGCTCTGGATAACACTCCTGTGCTCCATACACTACTCCTGGTCTCCAGATACCACCCCTGTGCTCTAGACACCTGTCCTGTGCTCCAGATAACACTCCTGGTCTCCAGATACCACCCCTGTGCTCTAGACACCTGTCCTGTGCTGCAGATTCAAATCTCTTGTGCTCCAGATACCACTCCTGTGCTCCAGATACCACCTCTGTGCTCTAGATATCTGTCCTGTGCTGCAGACACCACTCCTGTGATCTACATAGCACTCCTGTGCTCTGGATGCCACTCCTGTGCTCCAGACACTACTTCTGGTTTCCAGATACCACCCCTGTGCTCTAGACACCTCTCCTGTGCTCCAGATAACACTCCTGGTCTCCAGATACCACCCCTGTGCTGTAGACACCTGTCCTGTGCTCCAGATTCAAATCTCTTGTGCTCCAGATACCACTCCTGTGCTCTAGACACCTGTCCTGTGCTCCAGATTCAAATCTCTTGTGCTCCAGATACCACTCCTGTGCTCTAGACACCTGTCCTGTGCTCCAGATTCAAATCTCTTGTGCTCCAGATACCACTCCTGTGCTCTAGATACCACTCCTGTGCTCCAGATACCACCCCTGTGCTCTAGATTGCTGCCCTATACTCCAGATTCAAATCTCCTGTGCTCCAGACACTACTCCTGGTCTCCAGATACCACCCCTGTGCTCTAGACACCTGTCCTGTGCTCCAGATAACACTCCTCTGCTGCAGATACAACTCCTGTGCTCTAGATACCTGTCCTGTGCTCCAGATACCACTCCTGTGTTCTAGATACCACTCCTGTGCTCCAGACACGACTCCTGCTCTCCAGATACCACCCCTGTGCTCTAGACACCTGTCCTGTGCACCAGATAACACACCTGTGCTCCAGATACCACCCCTGTGCTCTAGATACCTGTCCTGTGCTCCAGATTCAAATCTCTTATGCTCCAGATAACACTCCTGTGCTCCAGATACCACTACTGTGCTCTAGATACCTGTCCTATGCTCCAGATGCCACTCCAGTGCTCCAGATACCACTCTTATGCTCTAGATACCACTCCTGTGCTCCAGATACCACTCTTGTGCTCTAGATACCTCTCCTGTGCTCCAGATACCACTCCTGTGCTCTAGATACCGCTCCTGTGCTCCAGACACTACTCCTGGTTTCCAGATACCACCCCTGTGCTCTAGACACCTGTCCTGTGCTCCAGATACCACTCCTGTGCTCTAGACACCTGTCCTATGCTCCAGATGCCACTCCAGTGCTCCAGATACCACTCTTGTGCTCTAGATACCACTCTTGTGCTCCAGTTGCCACTCCTGTGCTCCACATACCACTCCTGTGCTCTAGACACCTGTCCTGTGCTCCAGATACCACTCCTGTGCTCTAGACACCTGTCCTGTGCTCCAGATTCAAATCTCTTGTGCTCCAGATACCACACCTGTGCTTTAGATACCTGTCCTATGCTCCAGATTCAAATCTCCTGTGCTCCAGATACCACTCCTGTGCTCCAGATACCACCCCTGTGCTCCAGATTCAAATCTCCTGTGCTCCAGATACCACTCCTGTGCTCTAGATACCTGTCCTGTGCTCCAGATACCACTCCTGTGCTCCGGACACCACTCCTATGCTCCAGATACCATTCCTGTGCTCCAGGTACCACTCCTGGTCTCCAGATACCGCTCCTGTGCTCTAGACACCTGCCCTGTGCTCCAGATACCGCTCCTGTGCTCCAGATAACAGCCCTGTGCTCTAGATACCTGTCCTATGCTCCAGATTCAAATCTCCTGTTCTCCAGATACCACTCTTGTCTTCTAGATACCACTCCTGTGCTCCAGACACTACTCCTGGTCTCCAGATACCACCCCTGGGCTCTAGACAACTGTCCTATGCTCCAGATTCAAATCTCCTGTGCTCCAGATACCACTCCTGTGCTCTAGATACCACTCCTGTGCTCCAGATACCACCCCTGTGCTCTAGATATCTGTCCTGTGCTCCAGACACCACTCCTGTGATCTAGATACCACTCCTGTGCTCTAGATACCACCCCTGTGCTCTAGACACCTGTCCTGTGCTCCAGATTCAAATCTCCTGTGGTCCACATACCACTCCTGTGCTCTAGATACCACTCCTGCGCTCCAGACACTACTCCTGGTCTCGAGATACCACCCCTGTGCTCTAGACACCTGTCCTGTGCTCCAGATAACACTCCTGTGCTCCAGATATTACCCCTGCACTCTAGATACCTGTCCTGTGCTGTAGACACCTGTCCTGACCTCCAGATTCAAATCTCTTGTGCTCCAGATACCACCCCTGTGCTCTAGATACCTGTCCTATGCTCCAGATTCAAATCTCCTGTGCTCCAGATACCACTCCTGTGCTCTAGATACAACTCTTGTGCTCCAGACCCTACCCCTGGTCTCCAGATACCACCCCTGTGCTCTAGACACCTCTCCTGTGCCCCAGATAACACTCCTGTGCTCCAGGTACCACTCCTGTTCTCTTGGTACCTGTCCTATGCTCTAGACACCTGTCCTGTGCTCCTTGTGCTCCAGGTACCACCCCTGTGCTCTAGATACCAATCCTATGCTCCAGATTCAAATCTCCTGTGCTCCAGATACCCCTCCTGTGCTCTAGATACCACTCCTGTGCTCCAGACACTACTCCTGGTCTCCAGAAACCACCCCTGTGCTCTAGACACCTGTCCTGTGCTCCAGATAACACTCCTGTGCTCCAGATACCACCGCTGTACTCTAGGTACCTGTCCTGTGCTCTAGACACCTGTCCTGTGCTCTAGACACATGCCCTGTGCTCCAGATTCAAATCTCTTGTGCTCCAGATACCACTCCTGTGCTCTAGATACCACTCATGTGCTCCAGATACGACCCCTGTGCTCTAGATACCTGTCCTATGCTCCAGATTCAAATCTCCTGTGCTCCACACACTACTCCTGGTCTCCAGATACCAACCCTGTGTTCTAGACACCTGTCCTGTGCTCCAGATAACACTCCTGTGCTCCAGGTACCACTCCTGTGCTCTAGATACCTGTCCTATGCTCCAGATTCAAATCTCCTGTGCTCCAGATACCACACCTGTGCTGTAGATACGACTCCTGTGCTCCAGACACTACTCCTGGTCTCCAGATACGACCCCTGTGCTCTAGACACCTGTCCTGTGCTCCAGATAACACTCCTGTGCTCCAGATACCACTCCTGTGCTCTAGATACCTCTCCTATGCTCCAGATGCCACTCCAGTGCTCTAGATACCACTCTTCTGCTCTAGATACCACTCCTGTTCTCCAGACTCTACTCCTGGTCTCCAGATACCACCCCTGGGCTCTAGACACCTGTCCTGTGCTCCAGATACCACCCCTGTACTCTAGGTACCTGTCCTGTGCTCTAGACACCTGTCCTGTGCTCCAGATTCAAATCTCTTGTGCTCCAGATACGACCCCTGTGCTCTAGATACCTGTCCTATGCTCCAGATTCAAATCTCCTGTGCTCCAGACACTACTCCTGGTCTCCAGATACCACCCCTGTGTTCCAGACACCTGTCCTGTGCTCCAGATAACACTCCTGTGCTCCAGGTACCACTCCTGTGCTCTAGATACCTGTCCTATGCTCCAGATTCAAATCTCCTGTGCTCCAGATACCACACCTGTGCTCTAGATACGACTCCTGTGCTCCAGACACTACTCCTGGTCTCCAGATACCACCCCTGTGCTCTAGACACCTGTCCTGTGCTCCAGATAACACTCCTGTGCTCTAGATACCTCTCCTATGCTCCAGATGCCACTCCAGTGCTCTAGATACCACTCTTCTGCTCTAGATACCTCTCCTGTTCTCCAGATGCAACTCCTGTGCTCCAGATACCACTCCTGTGCTCTAGATACCACTCCTGTGCTCCAGATTCAAATCTCCTGTGCTCCAGACACTACTCCTGGTCTCCAGATACCACCCCTGTGATCTAGACACCTGTCCTGTGCTCCAGATACCACTCCTGTGCTCTAGATACCTGTCCTATGCTGCAGATTCAAATCTCTTGTTCTCCAGAAACCACTCCTGTCCTCTAGATACCACTCCTGTGCTCCAGACATTACTCCTGGTCTCCAGATACCACCCCTGTGCTCTAGACACCTATCCTGTGCTCCAGATAGCACTCCTGTTCTCCAGATACCACTCCTGTGCTCCAGATACCATTCCTGTGCTCCAGGTACCACATCTGGTCTCCAGAACAACTCCTGTGATCTAGATACCTGTCCTGTGCTCCAGATACCACTCCTGTGCTCTAGATACCTGTCCTATGCTGCAGATTCAAATCTCTTGTGCTCTAGAAACTACTCCTGTCCTCTAGATACCACTCCTGTGCTCCAGACACTACACCTGGTCTCCAGATACCACCCCTGTGCTCTAGACACCTATCCTGTGCTCCAGATAACACTCCTGTTCTCTAGATACCACTCCTGTGCTCCAGATACCATTCCTGTGCTCCAGGTACCACTTCTGGTCTCCAGAAAAACTCCTGTGCTCTAGATACCTGTCCTGTGCTCCAGATACCACTCCTGTGCTCCGGACACCACTCCTGTGCTCTAGATACCATTCCTGTGCTCCAGGTACCACTCCTGGTCTCCAGATACCACTCCTGTGCTCTAGACACCTGCCCTGTGCTCCAGATACCTCTCCTGTGCTCCAGATACCACCCCTGTGCTCTAGATACCTGTCCTATGCTCCAGATTCAAATCTCCTGTGCTCCAGATACCACTCCTGTCTTCTAGATACCACTCCTGTGCTCCAGACACTACTCCTGGTCTCCAGATACCACCCCTGGGCTCTAGACACCTGTCCTGTGCTCCAGATACCACCCCTGTACTCTAGGTACCTGTCCTGTACTCTAGACACCTGTCCTGTGCTCTAGACACATGTCTTGTGCTCCAGATTCAAATCTCTTGTGCTACAGATACCACCCTGTGCTCCAGATAACACACCTGTGCTCCAGATACCACTCCTGCGCTCCAGATACCTGTCCTATGCTCCAGATTCAAATCTCCTGTGCTCCAGATACCAGTCCTGTGCTCTAGATACCACTCCTGTGCTCCAGATACCACACCTGTGCTCTAGATACCTGTCCTATGCTCCAGATTCAAATCTCCAGTGCTCCAGATACCACTCCTGTGCTCCAGACACTAGTCCTGGTCTCCAGATACCACACCTGTGCTCTAGACACCTGTCCTGTGCTCCAGATAACACTCCTGTGCTCCAGATAACACCCCTGTACTCTAGATACCTGTCCTGTGCTTTAGACACCTGCCTGTGCTCAAGACACCTGTCCTGTGCTCCAGATTCAAATATCTTGTGCTCCAGATACCACTCCTGTGCTCTAGATACCACCCCTGTGCTCCAGATACCACCCCTGTGCTCTAGATATCTGTCCTGTGCTGCAGACACCACTCCTGTGATCTACATACCACTCCTGTGCTCTGGATGCCACTCCTGTGCTCCAGACACTACTTCTGGTTTCCAGATACCACCCCTGTGCTCTGGACACCTCTCCTGTGCTCCAGATAACACTCCTGGTCTCCAGATACCACCCCTGTGCTGTAGACACCTGTCCTGTGCTCCAGATTCAAATCTCTTGTGCTCCAGATACCACTCCTGTGCTCTAGACACCTGCCCTGTGCTCCAGATTCAAATCTCTTGTGCTCCAGATACCACTCCTGTGCTCTAGACACCTGTCCTGTGCTCCAGTTTCAAATCTCTTGTGCTCCAGATACCACTCCTGTGCTCTAGATACCACTCCTGTGCTCCAGATACCACCCCTGTGCTCTAGATTCCTGCCCTATACTCCAGATTCAAATCTCCTGTGCTCCAGACACTACTCCTGGTCTCCAGATACTACCCCTGTGCTCTAGACACCTGTCCTGTGCTCCAGATAACACTCCTCTGCTGCAGATACCACTCCTGTGCTCTAGATACCTTTCCTGTGCTCCAGATACCACTCCTGTGTTCTAGATACCACTCCTGTGCTCCAGACACGACTCCTGCTCTCCAGATACCACCCCTGTGCTCTAGACACCTGTCCTGTGCACCAGATAACACACCTGTGCTCCAGATACCACCCCTGTGCTCTAGATACCTGTCCTATGCTCCAGATTCAAATCTCCAGTGCTCCAGATACCACTCCTGTGCTCCAGACACTAGTCCTGGTCTCCAGATACCACACCTGTGCTCTAGACACCTGTCCTGTGCTCCAGATAACACTCCTGTGCTCCAGATAACACCCCTGTACTCTAGATACCTGTCCTGTGCTTTAGACACCTGCCTGTGCTCAAGACACCTGTCCTGTGCTCCAGATTCAAATATCTTGTGCTCCAGATACCACTCCTGTGCTCTAGATACCACCCCTGTGCTCCAGATACCACCCCTGTGCTCTAGATATCTGTCCTGTGCTGCAGACACCACTCCTGTGATCTACATACCACTCCTGCGCTCTGGATGCCACTCCTGTGCTCCAGACACTACTTCTGGTTTCCAGATACCACCCCTGTGCTCTAGACACCTCTCCTGTGCTCCAGATAACACTCCTGGTCTCCAGATACCACCCCTGTGCTGTAGACACCTGTCCTGTGCTCCAGATTCAAATCTCTTGTGCTCCAGATACCACTCCTGTGCTCTAGACACCTGTCCTGTGCTCCAGATTCAAATCTCTTGTGCTCCAGATACCACTCCTGTGCTCTAGACACCTGTCCTGTGCTCCAGTTTCAAATCTCTTGTGCTCCAGATACCACTCCTGTGCTCTAGATACCACTCCTGTGCTCCAGATACCACCCCTGTGCTCTAGATTCCTGCCCTATACTCCAGATTCAAATCTCCTGTGCTCCAGACACTACTCCTGGTCTCCAGATACTACCCCTGTGCTCTAGACACCTGTCCTGTGCTCCAGATAACACTCCTCTGCTGCAGATACCACTCCTGTGCTCTAGATACCTTTCCAGTGCTCCAGATACCACTCCTGTGTTCTAGATACCACTCCTGTGCTCCAGACACGACTCCTGCTCTCCAGATACCACCCCTGTGCTCTAGACACCTGTCCTGTGCACCAGATAACACACCTGTGCTCCAGATACCACCCCTGTGCTCTAGATACCTGTCCTGTGCTCCAGATTCAAATCTCTTATGCTCCAGATAACACTCCTGTGCTCCAGATACCACTGCTGTGCTCTAGATACCTGTCCTATGCTCCAGATGCCACTCCAGTGCTCCAAATACCACTCTTATGCTCTAGATACCACTCCTGTGCTCCAGATACCACTCTTGTGCTCTAGATACCTCTCCTGTGCTCCAGATACCACTCCTGTGCTCTAGATACTGCTCCTGTGCTCCAGACACTACTCCTGGTTTCCAGATACCACCCCTGTGCTCTAGACACCTGTCCTGTGCTCCAGATACCACTCCTGTGCTCTAGACACCTGTCCTATGCTCCAGATGCCACTCCAGTGCTCCAGATACCACTCTTGTGCTCTAGATACCACTCCTGTGCTCCAGTTGCCACTCCTGTGCTCCACATACCACTCCTGTGCTCTAGATACCACTCCTGTCCTCCAGATACCACTCCTGTGCTCTAGATACCACTCCTGTGCTCCAGATACCACTACTGTGCTCTAGATACCTGTCCTATGCTCCAGATGCCACTCCAGTGCTCCAGATACCACTCTTATGCTCTAGATACCACTCCTGTGCTCCAGATACCACTCTTGTGCTCTAGACACCTCTCCTGTGCTCCAGATACCACTCCTGTGCTCTAGATACTGCTCCTGTGCTCCAGACACTACTCCTGGTTTCCAGATACCACCCCTGTGCTCTAGACACCTGTCCTGTGCTCCAGATACCACTCCTGTGCTCTAGACACCTGTCCTATGCTCCAGATGCCACTCCAGTGCTCCAGATACCACTCTTGTGCTCTAGATACCACTCCTGTGCTCCAGTTGCCACTCCTGTGCTCCACATACCACTCCTGTGCTCTAGATACCACTCCTGTCCTCCAGATACCACTCCTGTGCTCTAGATACCACTCCTTTGCTCCAGACACTACTCCTGGTCTCCAGATACCACCCCTGTGCTCTAGACACCTGTCCTGTGCTCCAGATACCACTCCTGTGCTCTAGACACCTGTCCTGTGCTCCAGATTCAAATCTCTTGTGCTCCAGATACCACACCTGTGCTTTAGATACCTGTCCTATGCTCCAGATTCAAATCTCCTGTGCTCCAGATACCACTCCTGTGCTCCAGATACCACCCCTGTGCTCCAGATTCAAATCTCCTGTGCTCCAGATACCACTCCTGTGCTCTAGATACCTGTCCTGTGCTCCAGATACCACTCCTGTGCTCCGGACACCACTCCTATGCTCTAGATACCATTCCTGTGCTCCAGGTACCACTCCTGGTCTCCAGATACCGCTCCTGTGCTCTAGACACCTGCCCTGTGCTCCAGATACCGCTCCTGTGCTCCAGATAACACCCCTGTGCTCTAGATACTTGTCCTATGCTCCAGATTCAAATCTCCTGTGCTCCAGATACCACCCCTGCACTCCAGATACCTGTCCTGTGCTCTAGACACCTGTCCTGAGCTCCAGATTGAAATCTCTTGTGCTCCAGATACCACCCCTGTGCTCTAGATACCTGTCCTATGCTCCAGATTCAAATCTCCTGTGCTCCAGATACCACTCCTGTGCTCTAGATACAACTCCTGTGCTCCAGACCCTACCCCTGGTCTCCAGATACCACCCCTGTGCTCTAGACACCTCTCCTGTGCCCCAGATAACACTCCTGTGCTCCAGGTACCACTCCTGTGCTCTTGGTACCTGTCCTATGCTCTAGACACCTGTCCTGTGCTCCTTGTGCTCCAGGTACCACCCCTGTGCTCTAGATACCAATCCTATGCTCCAGATTCAAATCTCCTGTGCTCCAGATACCCCTCCTGTGCTCTAGATACCACTCCTGTGCTCCAGACACTACTCCTGGTCTCCAGAAACCACCCCTGTGCTCTAGACACCTGTCCTGTGCTCCAGATAACACTCCTGTGCTCCAGATACCACCCCTGTACTCTAGGTACCTGTCCTGTGCTCTAGACACCTGTCCTGTGCTCTAGACACATGCCCTGTGCTCCAGATTCAAATCTCTTGTGCTCCAGATACCACCCTGTGCTCTAGATACCACTCCTGTGCTCCAGATAACACTCCTGTGCTCCAGATACCACCCCTGTGCTCTAGACACCTGTCCTGTGCTCCAGATAACACTCCTGTGCTCTAGATACCTCTCCTATGCTCCAGATGCCACTCCAGTGCTCTAGATACCACTCTTCTGCTCTAGATACCACTCCTGTTCTCCAGATGCAACTCCTGTGCTCCAGATACCACTCCTGTTCTCTAGATACCACTCCTGTGCTCCAGATTCAAATCTCCTGTTCTCCAGACACTACTCCTGGTCTCCAGATACCACCCCTGTGATCTAGACACCTGTCCTGTGCTCCAGATACCACTCCTGTGCTCTAGATACCTGTCCTATGCTGCAGATTCAAATCTCTTGTTCTCCAGAAACCACTCCTGTCCTCTAGATACCACTCCTGTGCTCCAGACACTACTCCTGGTCTCCAGATACCACCCCTGTGCTCTAGACACCTATCCTGTGCTCCAGATAACACTCCTGTTCTCCAGATACCACTCCTGTGCTCCAGATACCATTCCTGTGCTCCAGGTACCACTTCTGGTCTCCAGAACAACTCCTGTGATCTAGATACCTGTCCTGTGCTCCAGATACCACTCCTGTGCTCTAGATACCTGTCCTATGCTGCAGATTCAAATCTCTTGTGCTCCAGAAACTACTCCTGTCCTCTAGATACCACTCCTGTGCTCCAGACATTACACCTGGTCTCCAGATACCACCCCTGTGCTCTAGACAACTATCCTGTGCTCCAGACACCTATCCTGTGCTCCAGATAACACTCCTGTTCTCTAGATACCACTCCTGTGCTCCAGATACCATTCCTGTGCTCCAGGTACCACTTCTGGTCTCCAGAACAACTCCTGTGCTCTAGATACCTGTCCTGTGCTCCAGATACCACTCCTATACTCTAGATACCTGTCCTGTGCTTTAGACACCTGCCTGTGCTCAAGACACCTGTCCTGTGCTCCAGATTCAAATATCTTGTGCTCCAGATACCACTCCTGTGCTCTAGATACCACCCCTGTGCTCCAGATACCACCCCTGTGCTCTAGATATCTGTCCTGTGCTGCAGACACCACTCCTGTGATCTACATACCACTCCTGTCCTCTGGATGCCACTCCTGTGCTCCAGACACTACTTCTGGTTTCCAGATACCACCCCTGTGCTCTAGACACCTCTCCTGTGCTCCAGATAACACTCCTGGTCTCCAGATACCACCCCTGTGCTGTAGACACCTGTCCTGTGCTCCAGATTCAAATCTCTTGTGCTCCAGATACCACTCCTGTGCTCTAGACACCTGTCCTGTGCTCCAGATTCAAATCTCTTGTGCTCCAGATACCACTCCTGTGCTCTAGACACCTGTCCTGTGCTCCAGTTTCAAATCTCTTGTGCTCCAGATACCACTCCTGTGCTCTAGATACCACTCCTGTGCTCCAGATACCACCCCTGTGCTCTAGATTCCTGCCCTATACTCCAGATTCAAATCTCCTGTGCTCCAGACACTACTCCTGGTCTCCAGATACTACCCCTGTGCTCTAGACACCTGTCCTGTGCTCCAGATAACACTCCTCTGCTGCAGATACCACTCCTGTGCTCTAGATACCTTTCCTGTGCTCCAGATACCACTCCTGTGTTCTAGATACCACTCCTGTGCTCCAGACACGACTCCTGCTCTCCAGATACCACCCCTGTGCTCTAGACACCTGTCCTGTGCACCAGATAACACACCTGTGCTCCAGATACCACCCCTGTGCTCTAGATACCTGTCCTGTGCTCCAGATTCAAATCTCTTATGCTCCAGATAACACTCCTGTGCTCCAGATACCACTACTGTGCTCTAGATACCTGTCCTATGCTCCAGATGCCACTCCAGTGCTCCAGATACCACTCTTATGCTCTAGATACCACTCCTGTGCTCCAGATACCACTCTTGTGCTCTAGATACCTCTCCTGTGCTCCAGATACAACTCCTGTGCTCTAGATACCACTCCTGTGCTCCAGACACTACTCCTGGTTTCCAGATACCACCCCTGTGCTCTAGACACCTGTCCTGTGCTCCAGATACCACTCCTGTGCTCTAGACACCTGTCCTATGCTCCAGATGCCACTCCAGTGCTCCAGATACCACTCTTGTGCTCTAGATACCACTCCTGTGCTCCAGTTGCCACTCCTCTGCTCCACATACCACTCCTGTGCTCTAGATACCACTCCTGTCCTCCAGATACCACTCCTGTGCTCTAGATACCACTCCTGTCCTCCAGATACCACTCCTGTGCTCTAGATACCACTCCTGTGCTCCAGATACCACTACTGTGCTCTAGATACCTGTCCTATGCTCCAGATGCCACTCCAGTGCTCCAGATACCACTCTTATGCTCTAGATACCACTCCTGTGCTCCAGATACCACTCTTGTGCTCTAGACACCTCTCCTGTGCTCCAGATACCACTCCTGTGCTCTAGATACTGCTCCTGTGCTCCAGACACTACTCCTGGTTTCCAGATACCACCCCTGTGCTCTAGACACCTGTCCTGTGCTCCAGATACCACTCCTGTGCTCTAGACACCTGTCCTATGCTCCAGATGCCACTCCAGTGCTCCAGATACCACTCTTGTGCTCTAGATACCACTCCTGTGCTCCAGTTGCCACTCCTGTGCTCCACATACCACTCCTGTGCTCTAGATACCACTCCTGTCCTCCAGATACCACTCCTGTGCTCTAGATACCACTCCTTTGCTCCAGACACTACTCCTGGTCTCCAGATACCACCCCTGTGCTCTAGACACCTGTCCTGTGCTCCAGATACCACTCCTGTCCTCTAGACACCTGTCCTGTGCTCCAGATTCAAATCTCTTGTGCTCCAGATACCACACCTGTGCTTTAGATACCTGTCCTATGCTCCAGATTCAAATCTCCTGTGCTCCAGATACCACTCCTGTGCTCCAGATACCACCCCTGTGCTCTAGATACCTGTCCTGTGCTCCAGATACCACTCCTGTGCTCCGGACACCACTCCTATGCTCTAGATACCATTCCTGTGCTCCAGGTACCACTCCTGGTCTCCAGATACCGCTCCTGTGCTCTAGACACCTTCCCTGTGCTCCAGATACCGCTCCTGTGCTCCAGATAACACCCCTGTGCTCTAGATACTTGTCCTATGCTCCAGATTCAAATCTCCTGTGCTCCAGATACCACTCTTGTCTTCTAGATACCACTCCTGTGCTCCAGACACTACTCCTGGTCTCCAGATACCACCCCTGGGCTCTAGACAACTGTCCCTATGCTCCAGATTCAAATCTCCTGTGCTCCAGATACCACTCCTGTGCTCTAGATACCACTCCTGTGCTCCAGATACCACCCCTGTGCTCTAGATATCTGTCCTGTGCTCCAGACACCACTCCTGTGATCTAGATACCACTCCTGTGCTCTAGATACCACCCCTGTGCTCTAGACACCTGTCCTGTGCTCCAGATAACACTCCTGTGCTCCAGATATCACCCCTGCACTCTAGATACCTGTCCTGTGCTCTAGACACCTGTCCTGAGCTCCAGATTGAAATCTCTTGTGCTCCAGATACCACCCCTGTGCTCTAGATACCTGTCCTATGCTCCAGATTCAAATCTCCTGTGCTCCAGATACCACCCCTGTGCTCTAGATACCTGTCCTATGCTCCAGATTCAAATCTCCTGTGCTCCAGATACCACTCCTGTGCTCTAGACACCTCTCCTGTGCCCCAGATAACACTCCTGTGCTCCAGGTACCACTCCTGTGCTCTTGGTACCTGTCCTATGCTCTAGACACCTGTCCTGTGCTCCTTGTGCTCCAGGTACCACCCCTGTGCTCTAGATACCAATCCTATGCTCCAGATTCAAATCTCCTGTGCTCCAGATACCCCTCCTGTGCTCTAGATACCACTCCTGTGCTCCAGACACTACTCCTGGTCTCCAGAAACCACCCCTGTGCTCTAGACACCTGTCCTGTGCTCCAGATAACACTCCTGTGCTCCAGATACCACCCCTGTACTCTAGGTACCTGTCCTGTGCTCTAGACACCTGTCCTGTGCTCTAGACACATGCCCTGTGCTCCAGATTCAAATCTCTTGTGCTCCAGATACCACCCTGTGCTCTAGATACCACTCCTGTGCTCCAGATAACACTCCTGTGCTCCAGATACCACCCCTGTGCTCTAGACACCTGTCTTGTGCTCCAGATAACACTCCTGTGCTCTAGATACCTCTCCTATGCTCCAGATGCCACTCCAGTGCTCTAGATACCACTCTTCTGCTCTAGATACCACTCCTGTTCTCCAGATGCAACTCCTGTGCTCCAGATACCACTCCTGTGCTCTAGATACCACTCCTGTGCTCCAGATTCAAATCTCCTGTTCTCCAGACACTACTCCTGGTCTCCAGATACCACCCCTGTGATCTAGACACCTGTCCTGTGCTCCAGATACCACTCCTGTGCTCTAGATACCTGTCCTATGCTGCAGATTCAAATCTCTTGTTCTCCAGAAACCACCCCTGTCCTCTAGGTACCACTCCTGTGCTCCAGACACTACTCCTGGTCTCCAGATACCACCCCTGTGCTCTAGACACGTATCCTGTGCTCCAGATAACACTCCTGTTCTCCAGATACCACTCCTGTGCTCCAGATACCATTCCTGTGCTCCAGGTACCACTTCTGGTCTCCAGAACAACTCCTGTGATCTAGATACCTGTCCTGTGCTCCAGATACCACTCCTGTGCTCTAGATACCTGTCCTATGCTGCAGATTCAAATCTCTTGTGCTCCAGAAACTACTCCTGTCCTCTAGATACCACTCCTGTGCTCCAGACATTACACCTGGTCTCCAGATACCACCCCTGTGCTCTAGACAACTATCCTGTGCTCCAGACACCTATCCTGTGCTCCAGATAACACTCCTGTTCTCTAGATACCACTCCTGTGCTCCAGATACCATTCCTGTGCTCCAGGTACCACTTCTGGTCTCCAGAACAACTCCTGTGCTCTAGATACCTGTCCTGTGCTCCAGATACCACTCCTGTACTCTAGATACCTGTCCTGTGCTTTAGACACCTGCCTGTGCTCAAGACACCTGTCCTGTGCTCCAGATTCAAATATCTTGTGCTCCAGATACCACTCCTGTGCTCTAGATACCACCCCTGTGCTCCAGATACCACCCCTGTGCTCTAGATATCTGTCCTGTGCTGCAGACACCACTCCTGTGATCTACATACCACTCCTGTGCTCTGGATGCCACTCCTGTGCTCCAGACACTACTTCTGGTTTCCAGATACCACCCCTGTGCTCTAGACACCTCTCCTGTGCTCCAGATAACACTCCTGGTCTCCAGATACCACCCCTGTGCTGTAGACACCTGTCCTGTGCTCCAGATTCAAATCTCTTGTGCTCCAGATACCACTCCTGTGCTCTAGACACCTGTCCTGTGCTCCAGATTCAAATCTCTTGTGCTCCAGATACCACTCCTGTGCTCTAGACACCTGTCCTGTGCTCCAGTTTCAAATCTCTTGTGCTCCAGATACCACTCCTGTGCTCTAGATACCACTCCTGTGCTCCAGATACCACCCCTGTGCTCTAGATTCCTGCCCTATACTCCAGATTCAAATCTCCTGTGCTCCAGACACTACTCCTGGTCTCCAGATACTACCCCTGTGCTCTAGACACCTGTCCTGTGCTCCAGATAGCACTCCTCTGCTGCAGATACCACTCCTGTGCTCTAGATACCTTTCCTGTGCTCCAGATACCACTCCTGTGTTCTAGATACCACTCCTGTGCTCCAGACACGACTCCTGCTCTCCAGATACTACCCCTGTGCTCTAGACACCTGTCCTGTGCACCAGATAACACACCTGTGCTCCAGATACCACCCCTGTGCTCTAGATACCTGTCCTGTGCTCCAGATTCAAATCTCTAATGCTCCAGATAACACTCCTGTGCTCCAGATACCACTACTGTGCTCTAGATACCTGTCCTATGCTCCAGATGCCACTCCAGTGCTCCAGATACCACTCTTATGCTCTAGATACCACTCCTGTGCTCCAGATACCACTCTTGTGCTCTAGATACCTCTCCTGTGCTCCAGATACCACTCCTGTGCTCTAGATACCACTCCTGTGCTCCAGACACTACTCCTGGTTTCCAGATACCACCCCTGTGCTCTAGACACCTGTCCTGTGCTCCAGATACCACTCCTGTGCTCTAGACACCTGTCCTATGCTCCAGATGCCACTCCAGTGCTCCAGATACCACTCCTGTGCTCTAGATACCACTCCTGTCCTCCAGATACCACTCCTGTGCTCTACATACCACTCCTGTGCTCCAGATACCACTACTGTGCTCTAGATACCTGTCCTATGCTCCAGATGCCACTCCAGTGCTCCAGATACCACTCTTATGCTCTAGATACCACTCCTGTGCTCCAGATACCACTCTTGTGCTCTAGACACCTCTCCTGTGCTCCAGATACCACTCCTGTGCTCTAGATACTGCTCCTGTGCTCCAGACACTACTCCTGGTTTCCAGATACCACCCCTGTGCTCTAGACACCTGTCCTGTGCTCCAGATACCACTCCTGTGCTCTAGACACCTGTCCTATGCTCCAGATGCCACTCCAGTGCTCCAGATACCACTCTTGTGCTCTAGATACCACTCCTGTGCTCCAGTTGCCACTCCTGTGCTCCACATACCACTCCTGTGCTCTAGATACCACTCCTGTCCTCCAGATACTACTCCTGTGCTCTAGATACCACTCCTTTGCTCCAGACACTACTCCTGGTCTCCAGATACCACCCCTGTGCTCTAGAAACCTGTCCTGTGCTCCAGATACCACTCCTGTGCTCTAGACACCTGTCCTGTGCTCCAGATTCAAATCTCTTGTGCTCCAGATACCACACCTGTGCTTTAGATACCTGTCCTATGCTCCAGATTCAAATCTCCTGTGCTCCAGATACCACTCCTGTGCTCCAGATACCACCCCTGTGCTCTAGATACCTGTCCTGTGCTCCAGATACCACTCCTGTGCTCCGGACACCACTCCTATGCTCTAGATACCATTCCTGTGCTCCAGGTACCACTCCTGGTCTCCAGATACCGCTCCTGTGCTCTAGACACCTGCCCTGTGCTCCAGATACCGCTCCTGTGCTCCAGATAACACCCCTGTGCTCTAGATACTTGTCCTATGCTCCAGATTCAAATCTCCTGTGCTCCAGATACCACTCTTGTCTTCTAGATACCACTTCTGTGCTCCAGACACTACTCCTGGTCTCCAGATACCACCCCTGGGCTCTAGACAACTGTCCTATGCTCCAGATTCAAATCTCCTGTGCTCCAGATACCACTCCTGTGCTCTAGATACCACTCCTGTGCTCCAGATACCACCCCTGTGCTCTAGATATCTGTCCTGTGCTCCAGACACCACTCCTGTGATCTAGATACCACTCCTGTGCTCTAGATACCACCCCTGTGCTCTAGACACCTGTCCTGTGCTCCAGATAACACTCCTGTGCTCCAGATATCACCCCTGCACTCTAGATACCTGTCCTGTGCTCTAGACACCTGTCCTGAGCTCCAGATTGAAATCTCTTGTGCTCCAGATACCACCCCTGTGCTCTAGATACCTGTCCTATGCTCCAGATTCAAATCTCCTGTGCTCCAGATACCACTCCTGTGCTCTAGATACAACTCCTGTGCTCCAGACCCTACCCCTGGTCTCCAGATACCACCCCTGTGCTCTAGACACCTCTCCTGTGCCCCAGATAACACTCCTGTGCTCCAGGTACCACTCCTGTGCTCTTGGTACCTGTCCTATGCTCTAGACACCTGTCCTGTGCTCCTTGTGCTCCAGGTACCACCCCTGTGCTCTAGATACCAATCCTATGCTCCAGATTCAAATCTCCTGTGCTCCAGATACCGCTCCTGTGCTCTAGATACCACTCCTGTGCTCCAGACACTACTCCTGGTCTCCAGAAACCACCCCTGTGCTCTAGACACCTGTCCTGTGCTCCAGATAACACTCCTGTGCTCCAGATACCACCCCTGTACTCTAGGTACCTGTCCTGTGCTCTAGACACCTGTCCTGTGCTCTAGACACATGCCCTGTGCTCCAGATTCAAATCTCTTGTGCTCCAGATACCACCCTGTGCTCTAGATACCACTCCTGTGCTCCAGATAACACTCCTGTGCTCCAGATACCACCCCTGTGCTCTAGACACCTGTCTTGTGCTCCAGATAACACTCCTGTGCTCTAGATACCTCTCCTATGCTCCAGATGCCACTCCAGTGCTCTAGATACCACTCTTCTGCTCTAGATACCACTCCTGTTCTCCAGATGCAACTCCTGTGCTCCAGATACCACTCCTGTGCTCTAGATACCACTCCTGTGCTCCAGATTCAAATCTCCTGTTCTCCAGACACTACTCCTGGTCTCCAGATACCACCCCTGTGATCTAGACACCTGTCCTGTGCTCCAGATACCACTCCTGTGCTCTAGATACCTGTCCTATGCTGCAGATTCAAATCTCTTGTTCTCCAGAAACCACCCCTGTCCTCTAGGTACCACTCCTGTGCTCCAGACACTACTCCTGGTCTCCAGATACCACCCCTGTGCTCTAGACACCTATCCTGTGCTCCAGATAACACTCCTGTTCTCCAGATACCACTCCTGTGCTCCAGATACCATTCCTGTGCTCCAGGTACCACTTCTGGTCTCCAGAACAACTCCTGTGATCTAGATACCTGTCCTGTGCTCCAGATACCACCCCTGTGCTCTAGATACCTGTCCTATGCTGCAGATTCAAATCTCTTGTGCTCCAGAAACTACTCCTGTCCTCTAGATACCACTCCTGTGCTCCAGACATTACACCTGGTCTCCAGATACCACCCCTGTGCTCTAGACAACTATCCTGTGCTCCAGACACCTATCCTGTGCTCCAGATAACACTCCTGTTCTCTAGATACCACTCCTGTGCTCCAGATACCATTCCTGTGCTCCAGGTACCACTTCTGGTCTCCAGAACAACTCCTGTGCTCTAGATACCTGTCCTGTGCTCCAGATACCACTCCTGTGCTCCGGACACCACTCCTGTGCTCTAGATACCATTCCTGTGCTCCAGGTACCACTCCTGGTCTCCACATACCACTCCTGTGCTCTAGACACCTGCCCTGTGCTCCAGATACCTCTCCTGTGCTCCAGATACCACCCCTGTGCTCTAGATACCTGTCCTATGCTCCAGATTCAAATCTCCTGTGCTCCAGATACCACTCCTGTCTTCTATATACCACTCCTGTGCTCCAGACACTACTCCTGGTCTCCAGATACCACCCCTGGGCTCTAGACAGCTGTCCTGTGCTCCAGATACCACCCCTGTACTCTAGGTACCTGTCCTGTACTCTAGACACCTGTCCTGTGCTCTAGACACATGTCCTGTGCTCCAGATTCAAATCTCTTGTGCTACAGATACCACCCTGTGCTCCAGATAACACACCTGTGCTCCAGATACCACTCCTGCGCTCCAGATACCTGTCCTATGCTCCAGATTCAAATCTCCTGTGCTCCAGATACCACCCCTGTGCTCTAGATACCACTACTGTGCTCCAGATACCACACCTGTGCTCTAGATACCTGTCCTATGCTCCAGATTCAAAGCTGCAGTGCTCCAGATACCACTCCTGTGCTCCAGACACTAGTCGTGGTCTCCAGATACCACACCTGTGCTCTAGACACCTGTCCTGTGCTCCAGATAACACTCCTGTGCTCCAGATAACACCCCTGTACTCTAGATACCTGTCCTGTGCTTTAGACACCTGCCTGTGCTCAAGACACCTGTCCTGTGCTCCAGATTCAAATATCTTGTGCTCCAGATACCACTCCTGTGCTCTAGATACCACCCCTGTGCTCCAGATACCACCCCTGTGCTCTAGATACCTGTCCTATGCTCCAGATTCCAATCTCCTGTGCCCCAGGCACTACTCCTGGTCTCCAGATACCACTCCTGTGCTCTAGGCACCTGTCCTGTGCTCCAGATAACACTCTTGTTCTCCAGATACCACCCCTGTACTCTAGATACCTGTCCTATGCTCCAGATGCCAATCCAGTGCTCTAGACACCTGTCCTGTGCTCCAGATTCAAATCTCTTGTGCTCCAGATACCACTCCTGTGCTCTATATACCACTCCTGTGCTCCAGATACCACTCCTGTGCTCTAGATACCACTCCTGTGATCCAGATACCACTTCCGTGCTCTAGATACCTGTCCTGTGCTCCAGATACCACACCTGTGCTCTGGATACCATTCCTGTGCTCCAGACACTACTCCTGGTCTCCAGATACCGCTCCTGTGCTCTAGACACCTGCCCTGTGCTACAGATACCTCTCCTGTGCTCCAGATACCACCCCTGTGCTCTAGATAACTGTCCTATGCTTCAGATTCAAATCTCCTGTGCTCCAGATACCACTCCTGTCTTCTAGATACCACTCCTGTGCTCCAGACACAACTCCTGGTCTCCAGATACCACCCCTGGACTCTAGACACCTGTCCTATGCTCCAGATTCAAATCTCCTGTGCTCCAGATACCACTCCTGTGCTCTAGATACCACTCCTGTTCTCCAGATACCACCCCTGTGTTCTAGATACCTGTCCTGTGCTCCAGACACCACTCCTGTGATCTAGATACCACTCCTGTGCTCTAGATACCACTCCTGTGCTCCAGACACTACTCCTGGTCTCCAGATACCACCCCTGTGCTCTAGACACCTGTCCTGTGCTCTGAATAACACTCCTGGTCTCCAGATACCACCCCTGTGCTCTAGACACCTGTCCTGTGCTCCAGATTCAAATCTCTTGTGCTCCAGATACCACTCCTGTGCTCTAGATACCTGTCCTATGCTCCAGATTCAAATCTCCTGTGCTCCAGATACCACTCCTGTGCTCCAGATACCACCCCTGTGCTCTAGATTCAAATCTCCTGTGCTCCAGATACCACTCCTGTGCTCTAGAGATACCAGTCCTGTGCTGCAGATACCACCCCTGTGCTCTAGATATCTGTCCTGTGCTCCAGACACAACTCCTGTGATCTAGATACCACTCCTGTGCTCTGGATACCACTCCTGTGCTCCAGACACTACTCCTGGTCTCCAGATACCACCCCTGTGCTCTAGACACCTGTCCTGTGTTCCAGATAACACTCCTGGTCTGCAGATACCACCCCTGTGCTCTAGACACCTGTCCTGTGCTCCAGATTCAAATCTCTTGTGCTCCAGATACCACTCTTGTGCTCTAGATACCACTCCTGTGCTCCAGATGCCACTCCTGTGCTCCAGATACCACTCTTGTGCTCTAGATAACTCTCCTGTGCTCCAGATACCACTCCTGTGCTCTAGATACCACTCCTGTGCTCCAGACACTACTCCTGGTCTCCAGATACCACCCAGGTGTTCTAGACACCTGTCCTGTGCTCCACATAACACTCCTGTGCTCCAGATACCACTCCTGTGCTCTAGACACCTGTCCTATTCTCCAGATGCCACTCCAGTGCTCCAGATACGATTCCTGTGCTCTAGATACCACTCCTGTGCTCCAGACACCACTCCTGTGCTCCAGACACCACTCCTGGTCTCCAGATACCACACCTGTGCTCTAGACACCTGGCCTGTGCTCCAGATACCACTCCTGTGCTCTAGATACCTGTCCTATGCTCCAGATTCAAATCTCTTGTGCTCCAGAAACCACTCCTGTCCTCAAGATACCCTTCCTGTGCTCCAGACACTACTCCTCGTCTCCAGATACCACCCCTGTGCTCTAGACACCTATCCTGTGCTCCAGATACCACTCCTGCGCTCCAGATACCATCCCTGTGCTCCAGGTACCACTTCTGGTCTCCAGAACAACTCCTGTGCTCTAGATACCTGTCCTGTGCTCCAGATACCTCTCCTGTGCTCCAGATACCACCCCTGTGCTCTAGATACCTGTCCTATGCTCCAGATTCAAATCTCCTGTGCTCCAGATACCACTCCTGTCTTGTAGATACCTCTCCTGTGCTCCAGACACTACTCCTGGGCCCAGATACCAACCCTGGGCTCTAGACACCTGTCCTATGCTCCAGATTCAAATCTCCTGTGCTCCAGATACCACTCCTGTGCTCTAGATACCACTCCTGTGCTCCAGATACCACCCCTGTGCTCTAGATACCTGTCCTGTGCTCCAGACACCACTCCTGTGATCTAGATACCACACCTGTGCTCTAGATACCACTCCTGTGCTCCAGATACCACTCCTGTGCTCTAGATACCTGTCCTATGCTGCAGATTCAAATCTCTTGTGCTCCAGAAACCACTCCTGTCCTCTAGATACCACTCCTGTTCTCCAGACACTACTCCTGGTCTCCAGATACCACCCCTGTGCTCTAGACACCTATCCTGTGCTCCAGATAACACTCCTGTTCTCTAGATACCAGTCCTGTGCTCCAGATACCATTCCTGTGCTCCAGGTACCACTTCTGGTCTCCAGAACAACTCCTGTGCTCTAGCTACCTGACCTGTGCTCCAGATACCGCTCCTCTGCTCCGGACACCACTCCTGTGCTCCAGATACCATTCCTGTGCTCCAGGTACCACCCTTGTGCTCTAAATATCTGTCTTGTGCTCCAGACACAACTCCTGTGATCTAGATACCACTCCTGTGCTCTGGATACCACTCCTGTGCTCCAGACACTATTCCTGGTCTCCAGATACCACCCCTGTGCTCTAGACACCTGTCCTGTGCTCCAGATAACACTCCTGGTCTCCAGATACCACCCCTGTGCTCTAGACACCTGTCCTGTGCTCCAGATTCAAATCTCTTGTGCTCCAGATACCACTCTTGTGCTCTAGATACCACTCCTGTGCTCCAGATGCCACTCCTGTGCTCCAGATACCACTCTTGTGCTCTAGATACCTCTCCTGTGCTCCAGATACCACTCCTGTGCTCTAGATACCACTCCTGTGCTCCAGACACTACTCCTGGTCTCCAGATACCACCCCTGTGCTCTATACACCTGTCCTGTGCTCCAGATAACACTCCTGTGCTCCAGATACCACTCCTGTGCCGTAGACACCTGTCCTATGCTCCAGATGCCACTCCAGTGCTCCAGATACCACTCCTGTGCTCTAGATACCACTCCTGTGCTCCAGACACTACTCCTGCCTTCGAAATACCACACCTGTGCTCTAAACACCTGGCCTGTGCTCCAGATACCACTCCTGTGCTCTAGATACCTGTCCTACGCTGCAGATTCAAATCTCTTGTGCTCCAGAAACCACTCCTGTCCTCTAGATACCACTCCTGTGCTCCAGACACTACTCCTGGTCTCCAGATACCACCCCTGGGCTCTAGACACCTGTCCTATGCTCCAGATTCAAATCTCCTGTGCTCCAGATACCACTCCTGTGCTCTAGATACCACTCCTGTGCTCCAGATACCACCCCTGTGCTCTAGATACCTTTCCTGTGCTCCAGACACCACTCCTGTGATCTAGATACCACTCCTGTGCTCCAGATACAACTCCTGTTCTCCGGACACCACTCCTGTGCTCTAGATACCATTCCTGTGCTCCAGGTACCACTCCTGGTCTCCAGATACCACTCCTGTGCTCTAGACACCTGCCCTGTGCTCTAGATACCTGTCCTATGCTCCAGATTCATATCTCCTGTGCTCCAGATACCACTCCTGTCTTCTATATACATCTCCTGTGCTCCAGATTCAAATCTCTTGTGCTCCAGATGCGACTCCAGTGCTCCAGATACCACTCTTATGCTCTAGATACCACTCCTGTGCTCCAGATACCACTCTTGTGCTCTAGATACCTCTCCTGTGCTCCAGATACCACTCCTGTGCTCTAGATACCGCTCCTGTGCTCCAGACACTACTCCTGGTTTCCAGATACCACCCCTGTGCTCTAGACACCTGTCCTGTGCTCCAGATACCACTACTGTGCTCTAGACACCTGTCCTATGCTCCAGATGCCGCTCCAGTGCTCCAGATACCACTCTTGTGCTCTAGATACCACTCCTGTACTCCAGTTGCCACTCCTGTGCTCCACATACCACTTCTGTGCTCTAGATACCACTCCTGTTCTCCAGATAACACTCCATGTGCTCTAGATACCACTCCTGTGCTCCAGACACTACTCCTGGTCTCCAGATACCAACCCTGTGCTCTAGACACCTGTCCTGTGCTCCAGATACCACTCCTGTGCTCTAGACACCTGTCCTGTGCTCCAGATTCAAATCTCTTGTGCTCCAGATACCACTCCTGTGCTCTAGATACCTGTCCTATGCTCCAGTTTCAAATCCCCTGTGCTCCAGATACCACTCCTGTCTTCTATGTACCACTCCTGTGCTCCAGACACTACTCCTGGTCTCCAGATACCACCCCTGGGCTCTAGAAACCTGTCCTGTGCTCCAGATACCACTCCTGTGCTCTAGGTACCTGTCCTACGCTCCAGATTCAAATCTCCTGTGCTCCAGATACCACTCCTGTGCTCCAGATACCACCCCTGTGCTCTAGATACCTGTCCTATGCTCCAGATTCAAATCTCCTGTGCTCCAGATTCAAATCTCTTGTGCTCCAGATACCACTCCTGTGCTCTAGATACCTGTCCTATGCTCTAGATTCAAATCTCCTGTGCTCCCGATACCACTCCTGTGCTCCAGATACCACCCCTGTGCTCCATATTCAAATCTCCTGTGCTCCAGATACCACTCCTGTGCTCTAGGCACCTGTCCTGTGCTCCAGACACCACTGCTGTGATCTAGATACCACTCCTGTGCTCTGGATAACACTCCTGTGCTCCAGACACTACTCCTGGTCTCCAGATACCACCCCTGTGCTCTAGACACCTGTCCTGTGCTCCAGATAACACTCCTGGTCTCCAGATACCACCCCTGTGCTCTAGAGACCTGTCCTGTGCTGCAGATTCAAATCTCTTGTGCTCCAGATACCACCCCTGTGCTCTAGAGACCTGTCCTGTGCTCCAGATTCAAATCTCTTGTGCTCCAGATACCACTCCTGTGCTCTAGATACCACTCCTGTGCTCCAGATACCACTACTGTGCTCTAGATATCACTCCTGTGCTCCAGATACCACCCCTGTGCTCTAGATATCTGTCCTGTGCTCTAGACACCACTCCTGTGATCTAGATACCACTCCTGTGCTCTGGATACCACTCCTGTGCTCCAGACACTACTTCTGGTCTCCAGATACCACCCCTGTGCTCTAGACACCTGTCCTGTTCTCCAGATAACACTCCTGGTCTCCAGATACCAGCCTTGTGCTCTAGACACCTGTCCTGTGCTCCAGATTCAAATCTCTTGTGCTCCAGATACCACTCCTGTGCTCTAGACACCTGTCCTGTGCTCCACATTCAAATCTCTTGTGCTCCAGATACCACTCCTGTGCTCCAGATACCACCCCTGTGCTCTAGATTCCTGTCCTATACTCCAGATTCAAATCTCCTGAGCTCCAGACACTACTCCTCGTCTCCAGATACCACCCTTGTGCTCTAGACACCTGTCCTGTGCTCCAGAAAACACTCCTGTGCTGCAGATACCACTGCTGTGCTCCAGATACCACTCCTGTGTTCTAGATACCACTCCTGTGCTCCAGACACTACTCCTGCTCTCCAGATACCAGCCCTGTGCTCTGGACACCTGTCCTGTGCTCCAGAAAACACTCCTGTGCTGCAGATACCACTCCTGTGCTCCAGATACCACTCCTGTGTTCTAGATACCACTCCTGTGCTCCAGACACTACTCCTGCTCTCCAGATACCACCCCTGTGCTCTAGACACCTGTCCTGTGCTCCAGATAACACTCCTGGTCTCCAGATACCACCCCTGTGCTCTAGACACCTGTCCTGTGCTCCAGATTCAAATCTCTTATGCTCCAGATAACAATCCTGTGCTCTAGACACCTGTCCTGTGCTCCAGATTCAAATCTCTTGTGCTCCAGATACCACTCCTGTGCTCTAGATACCACTCCTGTGCTCCACATACCACTTCTGTGCTCTAGATACCTGTCCTGTGCTCCAGATTCCACACCTGTGCCCTAGATACCATTCCTGTGCTCCAGACACTACTCCTGGTCTCCAGATACCACCCCTGTGCTCTAGACACCTGTCCTGTGCTCCAGATAACACTCCTGGTCTCCAGATACCACCCCTGTGCTCTAGACGCCTGTCCTCTGCTCCAGATTCAAATCTCTTGTGCTCCAGATACCACTCCTGTGCTCTAGATACCTGTCCTATGCTCCAGATTCAAATCTCCTGTGCTCCAGATGCCACTCCTGTGCTCCAGATACCACCCCAGTGCTCCAGATTCAAATCTCCTGTGCTCCAGATACCACTCCTGTGCTCTAGATACCACTCCTGTGCTCCAGATATCACCCCTGTGCTCTAGGTATCTGTCTTGTGCTCCAGACACAACTCCTGTGATCTAGATACCACTCCTGTGCTCTGGATACCACTCCTGTGCTCCAGACACTACTCCTGGTCTCCAGATACCACCCCTGTGCTCTAGACATCTGTCCTGTGCTCCAGATAACACTCCTGGTCTCCAGATACCACCCCTGTGCTCTAGACACCTGTCCTGTTCTCCAGATTCAAATCTCTTGTGCTCCAGATACCACTCTTGTGCTCTAGATACCACTCCTGTGCTCCAGATGCCACTCCTGTGCTGCAGATACCACTCTTGTGCTCTAGATACCTCTCCTGTGCTCCAGATACCACTCCTGTGCTCTAGATACCACTCTTGTGCTCCAGACACTACTCCTGGTCTCCAGATACCACCCCTGTGCTCTATACACCTGTCCTGTGCTCCAGATAACACTCCTGTGCTCCAGATACCACTCCTGTGCCGTAGACACCTGTCCTATGCTCCAGATGCCACTCCAGTGCTCCAGATACCACTCCTGTGCTCTAGATACCACTCCTGGGCTCCAGACACTACTCCTGCTCTCCAAATACCACACCTGTGCTCTAGACACCTGGCCTGTGCTCCAGATACCACTCCTGTGCTCTAGATACCTGTCCTATGCTCCAGATTCAAATCTCTTGTGCTCCAGAAACCACTCCTGTCCTCTAGATACCCCTCCTGTGCTCCAGACACTACTCCTCGTCTCCAGATACCACCCCTGTGCTCTAGATACCTATCCTGTGCTCCAGATACCACTCCTGCGCTCCAGATACCATTCCTGTGCTCCAGGTACCACTTCTGGTCTCGAGAACAACTCCTGTGCTCTAGATACCTGTCCTGTGCTCCAGATACCACTCCTGTGCTCCGGACACCACTCCTGTGCTCTAGATACCATTCCTGTGTTCCAGGTACCAATCCTGGTCTCCAGATACCACTCCTGTGCTCTAGACACCTGCCCTGTGCTCCAGATACCACTCCTGTGCTCTAGATACCTGTCCTATGCTGCAGATTCAAATCTCTTGTGCTCCAGAAACCACTCCTGTCCTCTAGATACCACTCCTGTGCTCCAGACACTACTCCTGGTCTCCAGATACCACCCCTGGGCTCTAGACACCTGTCCTATGCTCCAGATTCAAATCTCCTGTGCTCCAGATACCACTCCTGTCCTCTAGATACCACTCCTGTGCTCCAGATACCACCCCTGTGCTCTAGATACCTTTCCTGTGCTCCAGACACCACTCCTGTGATCTAGATACCACTCCTGTGCTCCAGATACAACTCCTGTTCTCCGGACACCACTCCTGTGCTCTAGATACCATTCCTGTGCTCCAGGTACCACTCCTGGTCTCCAGATACCACTCCTGTGCTCTAGACACCTGCCCTGTGCTCTAGATACCTGTCCTATGCTCCAGATTCATATCTCCTGTGCTCCAGATACCACTCCTGTCTTCTATATACATCTCCTGTGCTCCAGATTCAAATCTCTTGTGCTCCAGATACCACTCCTGTGCTCTAGATACCTGTCCTATGCTCCAGATTCAAATCTCCTGTGCTCCAGATACCACTCCTGTGCTCCAGATACCACCCCTGTGCTCCATATTCAAATCTCCTGTGCTCCAGATACCACTCCTGTGCTCTAGGCACCTGTCCTGTGCTCCAGATAACACTCCTGGTCTCCAGATACCATCCCTGTGCTCTAGACACCTGTCCTGTGCTCCAGATTCAAATCTCTTGTGCTCCAGATACCACTCCTGTGCTCTAGATACCTGTCCTATGCTCCAGATTCAAATCTCCTGTGCTCCAGATACCACCCCTGTGTTCTAGATATCTGTCCTGTGCTCCAGACACCACTGCTGTGATCTAGATACCACTCCTGTGCTCTGGATAACACTCCTGTGCTCCAGACACTACTCCTGGTCTCCAGATACCGCCCCTGTGCTCTAGACACCTGTCCTGTGCTCCAGATAACACTCCTGGTCTCCAGATACCACCCCTGTGCTCTAGACACCTGTCCTGTGCTGCAGATTCAAATCTCTTGTGCTCCAGATACCACTCCTGTGCTCCAGATACCACCTCTATGCTCTAGATATCTGTCCTGTGCTGCAGACACCACTCCTGTGATCTACATACCACTCCTGTGCTCTGGATGCCACTCCTGTGCTCCAGACACTACTTCTGGTTTCCAGATACCACCCCTGTGCTCTAGACACCTCTCCTGTTCTCCAGATAACACTCCTGGTCTCCAGATACCACCCCTGTGCTGTAGACACCTGTCCTGTGCTCCAGATTCAAATCTCTTGTGCTCCAGATACCACTCCTGTGCTCTAGACACCTGTCCTGTGCTCCAGATTCAAATCTCTTGTGCTCCAGATACCACTCCTGTGCTCTAGATACCACTCCTGTGCTCCAGATACCACCCCTGTGCTCTAGATTCCTGCCCTATACTCCAGATTCAAATCTCCTGTGCTCCAGACACTACTCCTGGTCTCCAGATACCACCCCTGTGCTCTAGACACCTGTCCTGTGCTCCAGATAACACTCCTCTGCTGCAGATACCACTCCTGTGCTCTAGATACCTGTCCTGTGCTCCAGATACCACTCCTGTGTTCTAGATACCACTCCTGTGCTCCAGACACTACTCCTGCTCTCCAGATACCACCCCTGTGCTCTAGACACCTGTCCTGTGCACCAGATAACACACCTGTGCTCCAGATACCACCCCTGTGCTCTAGATACCTGTCCTGTGCTCCAGATTCAAATCTCTTATGCTCCAGATAACACTCCTGTGCTCCAGATACCACTACTGTGCTCTAGATACCTGTCCTATGCTCCAGATGCCACTCCAGTGCTCCAGATACCACTCTTATGCTCTAGATACCACTCCTGTGCTCCAGATACCACTCTTGTGCTCTAGATACCTCTCCTGTGCTCCAGATACCACTCCTGTGCTCTAGATACCGCTCCTGTGCTCCAGACGCTACTCCTGGTTTCCAGATACCACCCCTGTGCTCTAGACACCTGTCCTGTGCTCCAGATACCTCTCCTGTGCTCTAGATACCACTCCTGTGCTCCAGATACCACCCCTGTGCTCTAGATACCTTTCCTGTGCTCCAGACACCACTCCTGTGATCTAGATACCACTCCTGTGCTCCAGATACAACTCCTGTTTTCCGGACACCACTCCTGTGCTCTAGATACCATTCCTGTGCTCCAGGTACCACTCCTGGTCTCCAGATACCACTCCTGTGCTCTAGACACCTGCCCTGTGCTCTAGATACCTGTCCTATGCTCCAGATTCATATCTCCTGTGCTCCAGATACCACTCCTGTCTTCTATATACATCTCCTGTGCTCCAGATTCAAATCTCTTG
This sequence comes from Mobula birostris, assembly GCF_030028105.1. NCBI lineage: Eukaryota > Metazoa > Chordata > Chondrichthyes > Myliobatiformes > Myliobatidae > Mobula > Mobula birostris. The sequence goes on along the minus strand of NC_092387.1, from coordinate 15,664,857 downwards.
TGCTCCAGATACCACTCCTGTGCTCTAGATACCTGTCCTATGCTCCAGATTCAAATCTCCTGTGCTCCAGATACCACTCCTGTGCTCCAGATACCACCCCTGTGCTCGATATTCAAATCTCCTGTGCTCCAGATACCACTCCTGTGCTCTAGGCACCTGTCCTGTGCTCCAGATAACACTCCTGGTCTCCAGATACCACCCCTGTGCTCTAGACACCTGTCCTGTGCTCCAGATTCAAATCTCTTGTGCTCCAGATACCACTCCTGTGCTCTAGATACCTGTCCTATGCTCCAGATTCAAATCTCCTGTGCTCCAGATACCACCCCTGTGTTCTAGATATCTGTCCTGTGCTCCAGACACCACTGCTGTGATCTAGATACCACTCCTGTGCTCTGGATAACACTCCTGTGCTCCAGACACTACTCCTGGTCTCCAGATACCGCCCCTGTGCTCTAGACACCTGTCCTGTGCTCCAGATAACACTCCTGGTCTCCAGATACCACCCCTGTGCTCTAGACACCTGTCCTGTGCTGCAGATTCAAATCTCTTGTGCTCCAGATACCACTCCTGTGCTCCAGATACCACCTCTATGCTCTAGATATCTGTCCTGTGCTGCAGACACCACTCCTGTGATCTACATACCACTCCTGTGCTCTGGATGCCACTCCTGTGCTCCAGACACTACTTCTGGTTTCCAGATACCACCCCTGTGCTCTAGACACCTCTCCTGTTCTCCAGATAACACTCCTGGTCTCCAGATACCACCCCTGTGCTGTAGACACCTGTCCTGTGCTCCAGATTCAAATCTCTTGTGCTCCAGATACCACTCCTGTGCTCTAGACACCTGTCCTGTGCTCCAGATTCAAATCTCTTGTGCTCCAGATACCACTCCTGTGCTCTAGATACCACTCCTGTGCTCCAGATACCACCCCTGTGCTCTAGATTCCTGCCCTATACTCCAGATTCAAATCTCCTGTGCTCCAGACACTACTCCTGGTCTCCAGATACCACCCCTGTGCTCTAGACACCTGTCCTGTGCTCCAGATAACACTCCTCTGCTGCAGATACCACTCCTGTGCTCTAGATACCTGTCCTGTGCTCCAGATACCACTCCTGTGTTCTAGATACCACTCCTGTGCTCCAGACACTACTCCTGCTCTCCAGATACCACCCCTGTGCTCTAGACACCTGTCCTGTGCACCAGATACCACTCCTGTGCTCCAGACACTACTCCTGCTCTCCAGATACCACCCCTGTGCTCTAGACACCTGTCCTGTGCACCAGATAACACACCTGTGCTCCAGATACCACCCCTGTGCTCTAGATACCTGTCCTGTGCTCCAGATTCAAATCTCTTATGCTCCAGATAACACTCCTGTGCTCCAGATACCACTACTGTGCTCTAGATACCTGTCCTATGCTCCAGATGCCACTCCAGTGCTCCAGATACCACTCTTATGCTCTAGATACCACTCCTGTGCTCCAGATACCACTCTTGTGCTCTAGATACCTCTCCTGTGCTCCAGATACCACTCCTGTGCTCTAGATACCGCTCCTGTGCTCCAGACGCTACTCCTGGTTTCCAGATACCACCCCTGTGCTCTAGACACCTGTCCTGTGCTCCAGATACCTTTCCTGTGCTCTAGACACCTGTCCTATGCTCCAGATGCCACTCCAGTGCTCCAGATACCACTCTTGTGCTCTGGATACCACTCCTGTGCTCCAGTTGCCACTCCTGTGCTCCACATACCACTCCTGTGCTCTAGATACCACTCCTGTCCTCCAGATACTACTCCTGTGCTCTAGATACCACTCCTGTGCTCCAGACACTACTCCTGGTCTCCAGATACCACCCCTGTGCTCTAGACACCTGTCCTGTGCTCCAGATACCACTCCTGTGCTCTAGACACCTCTCCTGTGCTCCAGATACCACTCCCGTGCTCTAGACACCTGTCCTGTGCTCCAGATTCAACTCTCCTGTGCTCCAGATACCACTCCTGTGCTCCAGATACCACCCCTGTGCTCCAGATTCAAATCTCCTGTGCTCCAGATACCACTCCTGTGCTCTAGATACCTGTCCTGTGCTCCAGATACCACTCCTGTGCTCCGGACACCACTCCTATGCTCCAGATACCATTCCTGTGCTCCAGGTACCACTCCTGGTCTCCAGATACCGCTCCTGTGCTCTAGACACCTGCCCTGTGCTCGAGATACCGCTCCTGTGCTCCAGATAACACCCCTGTGCTCTAGATACCTGTCCTATGCTCCAGATTCAAATCTCCTGTGCACCAGATACCTCTCTTGTCTTCTAGATACCACTCCTGTGCTCCAGACACTACTCCTGGTCTCCAGATACCACCCCTGGGCTCTAGACAACTGTCCTATGCTCCAGATTCAAATCTCCTGTGCTCCAGATACCACTCCTGTGCTCTAGATACCACTCCTGTGCTCCAGATACCACCCCTGTGCTCTAGACTCCTGTCCTGTGCTCCAGATTCAAATCTCTTGTGCTCCAGATACCACTCCTGTGCTCTAGATACCACTCCTGTGCTCCAGATACCACCCCTGTGCTCTAGATTCCTGCCCTATACTCCAGATTCAAATCTCCTGTGCTCCAGACACTGCTCCTGGTCTCCAGATACCACCCCTGTGCTCTAGACACCTGTCCTGTGCTCCAGATAACACTCCTCTGCTGCAGATACCACTCCTGTGCTCTAGATACCTGTCCTGTGCTCCAGATACCACTCCTGTGTTCTAGATACCACTCCTGTGCTCCAGACACTACTCCTGCTCTCCAGATACCACCCCTGTGCTCTAGACACCTGTCCTGTGCACCAGATACCACTCCTGTGCTCCAGACACTAATCCTGCTCTCCAGATACCACCCCTGTGCTCTAGACACCTGTCCTGTGCACCAGATAACACACCTGTGCTCCAGATACCACCCCTGTGCTCTAGATACCTGTCCTGTGCTCCAGATTCAAATCTCTTATGCTCCAGATAACACTCCTGTGCTCCAGATACCACTACTGTGCTCTAGATACCTGTCCTATGCTCCAGATGCCACTCCAGTGCTCCAGATACCACTCTTATGCTCTAGATACCACTCCTGTGCTCCAGATACCACTCTTGTGCTCTAGATACCTCTCCTGTGCTCCAGATACCACTCCTGTGCTCTAGATACCGCTCCTGTGCTCCAGACGCTACTCCTGGTTTCCAGATACCACCCCTGTGCTCTAGACACCTGTCCTGTGCTCCAGATACCTCTCCTGTGCTCTAGACACCTGTCCTATGCTCCAGATGCCACTCCAGTGCTCCAGATACCACTCTTGTGCTCTGGATACCACTCCTGTGCTCCAGTTGCCACTCCTGTGCTCCACATACCACTCCTGTGCTCTAGATACCACTCCTGTCCTCCAGATACTACTCCTGTGCTCTAGATACCACTCCTGTGCTCCAGACACTACTCCTGGTCTCCAGATACCACCCCTGTGCTCTAGACACCTGTCCTGTGCTCCAGATACCACTCCCGTGCTCTAGACACCTGTCCTGTGCTCCAGATTCAACTCTCCTGTGCTCCAGATACCACTCCTGTGCTCCAGATACCACCCCTGTGCTCCAGATTCAAATCTCCTGTGCTCCAGATACCACTCCTGTGCTCTAGATACCTGTCCTGTGCTCCAGATACCACTCCTGTGCTCCGGACACCACTCCTATGCTCCAGATACCATTCCTGTGCTCCAGGTACCACTCCTGGTCTCCAGATACCGCTCCTGTGCTCTAGACACCTGCCCTGTGCTCGAGATACCGCTCCTGTGCTGCAGATAACACCCCTGTGCTCTAGATACCTGTCCTATGCTCCAGATTCAAATCTCCTGTGCTCCAGATACCTCTCTTGTCTTCTAGATACCACTCCTGTGCTCCAGACACTACTCCTGGTCTCCAGATACCACCCCTGGGCTCTAGACAACTGTCCTATGCTCCAGATTCAAATCTCCTGTGCTCCAGATACCACTCCTGTGCTCTAGATACCACTCCTGTGCTCCAGAAACCACCCCTGTGCTCTAGACACCTGTCCTGTGTTCCAGATAACACTCCTGTGCTCCAGCTATCACCCCTGCACTCTAGATACCTGTCCTGTGCTCTAGACACCTGTCCTGAGCTCCAGATTCAAATCTCTTGTGCTCCAGATACCACCCCTGTGCTCTAGATACCTGTCCTATGCTCCAGATTCAAATCTCCTGTGCTCCAGATAGCACTCCTGTGCTCTAGATACAACTCCTGTGCTCCAGACCCTACCCCTGTTCTCCAGATACCACCCCTGTGCTCTAGACACCTCTCCTGTGCCCCAGATAACACTCCTGTGCTCCAGGTACCACTCCTGTGCTCTTGGTACCTGTCCTATGCTCTAGACACCTGTCCTGTGCTCCTTGTGCTCCAGGTACCACCCCTGTGCTCTAGATACCTGTCCTATGCTCCAGATTCAAATCTCCTGTGCTCCAGATACCACTCCTGTGCTCTAGATACCACTCCTGTGCTCCAGACACTACTCCTGGTCTCCAGATACCACCCCTGTGCTCTAGACACCTGTCCTGTGCTCCAGATAACACTCCTGTGCTCCAGATACCACCAATGTACTCTAGGTACCTGTCCTGTGCTCTAGACACCTGTCCTGTGCTCTAGACACATGTCCTGTGCTCCAGATTCAAATCTCTTGTGCTCCAGATACCACCCTGTGCTCTAGATACCACTCCTGTGCTCCAGATAACACTCCTGTGCTCCAGATACCTCTCCTGCGCTCCAGATGCCTGTCCTATGCTCCAGATTCAAATCTCCTGTGCTCCAGATACCACTCCTGTGCTCCAGACACTACTCCTGGTCTCCAGATACCACCCCTGTGCTCTAGACACCTGTCCTGTGCTCCAGATAACACGCCTGTGCTCCAGATACCACCCCTGTACTCTAGATACCTGTCCTGTGCTTTAGACACCTGCCTGTGCTCTAGACAACTGTCCTGTGCTCCAGATTCAAATCTCTTGTGCTCCAGATACCACTCCTGTGCTCTAGATACCACTCATGTGCTCCAGATACCACCCCTGTGCTCTAGATACCTGTCCTATGCTCCAGATTCAAATCTCCTGTGCCCCAGACACTACTCCTGGTCTCCAGATACCACCCCTGTGCTCTAGACACCTGTCCTGTGCTCCAGATAACACTCCTGTGCTCCAGATACTACCCCTGTACTCTAGATACCTGTCCTGTGCTCTAGACACCTGTCCTGTGCTCCAGATTCAAATCTCTTGTGCTCCAGATACGACCCCTGTGCTCTAGATACCTGTCCTATGCTCCAGATTCAAATCTCCTGTGCTCCACACACTACTCCTGGTCTCCAGATACCACCCCTGTGTTCTAGACACCTGTCCTGTGCTCCAGATAACACTCCTGTGCTCCAGGTACCACTCCTGTGCTCTAGATACCTGTCCTATGCTCCAGATTCAAATCTCCTGTGCTCCAGATACCACCCCTGTGTTCTAGATATCTGTCCTGTGCTCCAGACACCACTGCTGTGATCTAGATACCACTCCTGTGCTCTGGATAACACTCCTGTGCTCCAGACACTACTCCTGGTCTCCAGATACCACCCCTGTGCTCTAGACACCTGTCCTGTGCTCCAGATAACACTCCTGGTCTCCAGATACCACCCCTGTGCTCTAGACACCTGTCCTGTGCTGCAGATTCAAATCTCTTGTGCTCCAGATACCACTCCTGTGCTCCAGATACCACCTCTGTGCTCTAGATATCTGTCCTGTGCTGCAGACACCACTCCTGTGATCTACATACCACTCCTGTGCTCTGGATGCCACTCCTGTGCTCCAGACACTACTTCTGGTTTCCAGATACCACCCCTGTGCTCTAGACACCTCTCCTGTGCTCCAGATAACACTCCTGGTCTCCAGATACCACCCCTGTGCTGTAGACACCTGTCCTGTGCTCCAGATTCAAATCTCTTGTGCTCCAGATACCACTCCTGTGCTCTAGACACCTGTCCTGTGCTCCAGATTCAAATCTCTTGTGCTCCAGATACCACTCCTGTGCTCTAGACACCTGTCCTGTGCTCCAGATTCAAATCTCTTGTGCTCCAGATACCACTCCTGTGCTCTAGATACCACTCCTGTGCTCCAGATACCACCCCTGTGCTCTAGATTGCTGCCCTATACTCCAGATTCAAATCTCCTGTGCTCCAGACACTACTCCTGGTCTCCAGATACCACCCCTGTGCTCTAGACACCTGTCCTGTGCTCCAGATAACACTCCTCTGCTGCAGATACCACTCCTGTGCTCTAGATACCTGTCCTGTGCTCCAGATACCACTCCTGTGTTCTAGATACCACTCCTGTGCTCCAGACACGACTCCTGCTCTCCAGATACCACCCCTGTGCTCTAGACACCTGTCCTTTGCACCAGATAACACACCTGTGCTCCAGATACCACCCCTGTGCTCTAGATACCTGTCCTGTGCTCCAGATTCAAATCTCTTATGCTCCAGATAACACTCCTGTGCTCCAGATACCACTACTGTGCTCTAGATACCTGTCCTATGCTCCAGATGCCACTCCAGTGCTCCAGATACCACTCTTATGCTCTAGATACCACTCCTGTGCTCCAGATACCACTCTTGTGCTCTAGATACCTCTCCTGTGCTCCAGATACCACTCCTGTGCTCTAGATACCGCTCCTGTGCTCCAGACACTACTCCTGGTTTCCAGATACCACCCCTGTGCTCTAGACACCTGTCCTGTGCTCCAGATACCACTCCTGTGCTCTAGACACCTGTCCTATGCTCCAGATGCCACTCCAGTGCTCCAGATACCACTCTTGTGCTCCAGTTGCCACTCCTGTGCTCCACATACCACTCCTGTGCTCTAGACACCTGTCCTGGTCTCCAGATACCACCCCTGTGCTCTAGACGCCTGTCCTCTGCTCCAGATTCAAATCTCTTGTGCTCCAGATACCACACCTGTGCTTTAGATACCTGTCCTATGCTCCAGATTCAAATCTCCTGTGCTCCAGATGCCACTCCTGTGCTCCAGATACCACCCCAGTGCTCCAGATTCAAATCTCCTGTGCTCCAGATACCACTCCTGTGCTCTAGATACCACTCCTGTGCTCCAGATATCACCCCTGTGCTCTAGGTATCTGTCTTGTGCTCCAGACACAACTCCTGTGATCTAGATACCACTCCTGTGCTCTGGATACCACTCCTGTGCTCCAGACACTACTCCTGGTCTCCAGATACCACCCCTGTGCTCTAGACATCTGTCCTGTGCTCCAGATAACACTCCTGGTCTCCAGATACCACCCCTGTGCTCTAGACACCTGTCCTGTTCTCCAGATTCAAATCTCTTGTGCTCCAGATACCACTCTTGTGCTCTAGATACCACTCCTGTGCTCCAGATGCCACTCCTGTGCTGCAGATACCACTCTTGTGCTCTAGATACCTCTCCTGTGCTCCAGATACCACTCCTGTGCTCTAGATACCACTCCTGTGCTCCAGACACTACTCCTGGTCTCCAGATACCACCCCTGTGCTCTATACACCTGTCCTGTGCTCCAGATAACACTCCTGTGCTCCAGATACCACTCCTGTGCCGTAGACACCTGTCCTATGCTCCAGATGCCACTCCAGTGCTCCAGATACCACTCCTGTGCTCTAGATACCACTCCTGGGCTCCAGACACTACTCCTGCTCTCCAAATACCACACCTGTGCTCTAGACACCTGGCCTGTGCTCCAGATACCACTCCTGTGCTCTAGATACCTGTCCTATGCTCCAGATTCAAATCTCTTGTGCTCCAGAAACCACTCCTGTCCTCTAGATACCCCTCCTGTGCTCCAGACACTACTCCTCGTCTCCAGATACCACCCCTGTGCTCTAGATACCTATCCTGTGCTCCAGATACCACTCCTGCGCTCCAGATACCATTCCTGTGCTCCAGGTACCACTTCTGGTCTCGAGAACAACTCCTGTGCTCTAGATACCTGTCCTGTGCTCCAGATACCACTCCTGTGCTCCGGACACCACTCCTGTGCTCTAGATACCATTCCTGTGCTCCAGGTACCAATCCTGGTCTCCAGATACCACTCCTGTGCTCTAGACACCTGCCCTGTGCTCCAGATACCACTCCTGTGCTCTAGATACCTGTCCTATGCTGCAGATTCAAATCTCTTGTGCTCCAGAAACCACTCCTGTCCTCTAGATACCACTCCTGTGCTCCAGACACTACTCCTGGTCTCTAGATACCACCCCTGGGCTCTAGACACCTGTCCTGTGCTCCAGATACCACTCTTGTGCTCTAGATACCTCTCCTGTGCTCCAGATACCACTCCTGTGCTCTAGATACCGCTCCTGTGCTCCAGACACTACTCCTGGTTTCCAGATACCACCCCTGTGCTCTAGACACCTGTCCTGTGCTCCAGATACCACTCCTGTGCTCTAGACACCTGTCCTATGCTCCAGATGCCACTCCAGTGCTCCAGATACCACTCTTGTGCTCTAGATACCACTCTTGTGCTCCAGTTGCCACTCCTGTGCTCCACATACCACTCCTGTGCTCTAGACACCTGTCCTGGTCTCCAGATACCACCCCTGTGCTCTAGACGCCTGTCCTCTGCTCCAGATTCAAATCTCTTGTGCTCCAGATACCACACCTGTGCTTTAGATACCTGTCCTATGCTCCAGATTCAAATCTCCTGTGCTCCAGATGCCACTCCTGTGCTCCAGATACCACCCCAGTGCTCCAGATTCAAATCTCCTGTGCTCCAGATACCACTCCTGTGCTCTAGATACCACTCCTGTGCTCCAGATATCACCCCTGTGCTCTAGGTATCTGTCTTGTGCTCCAGACACAACTCCTGTGATCTAGATACCACTCCTGTGCTCTGGATACCACTCCTGTGCTCCAGACACTACTCCTGGTCTCCAGATACCACCCCTGTGCTCTAGACATCTGTCCTGTGCTCCAGATAACACTCCTGGTCTCCAGATACCACCCCTGTGCTCTAGACACCTGTCCTGTTCTCCAGATTCAAATCTCTTGTGCTCCAGATACCACTCTTGTGCTCTAGATACCACTCCTGTGCTCCAGATGCCACTCCTGTGCTGCAGATACCACTCTTGTGCTCTAGATACCTCTCCTGTGCTCCAGATACCACTCCTGTGCTCTAGATACCACTCCTGTGCTCCAGACACTACTCCTGGTCTCCAGATACCACCCCTGTGCTCTATACACCTGTCCTGTGCTCCAGATAACACTCCTGTGCTCCAGATACCACTCCTGTGCCGTAGACACCTGTCCTATGCTCCAGATGCCACTCCAGTGCTCCAGATACCACTCCTGTGCTCTAGATACCACTCCTGGGCTCCAGACACTACTCCTGCTCTCCAAATACCACACCTGTGCTCTAGACACCTGGCCTGTGCTCCAGATACCACTCCTGTGCTCTAGATACCTGTCCTATGCTCCAGATTCAAATCTCTTGTGCTCCAGAAACCACTCCTGTCCTCTAGATACCCCTCCTGTGCTCCAGACACTACTCCTCGTCTCCAGATACCACCCCTGTGCTCTAGATACCTATCCTGTGCTCCAGATACCACTCCTGCGCTCCAGATACCATTCCTGTGCTCCAGGTACCACTTCTGGTCTCGAGAACAACTCCTGTGCTCTAGATACCTGTCCTGTGCTCCAGATACCACTCCTGTGCTCCGGACACCACTCCTGTGCTCTAGATACCATTCCTGTGCTCCAGGTACCAATCCTGGTCTCCAGATACCACTCCTGTGCTCTAGACACCTGCCCTGTGCTCCAGATACCACTCCTGTGCTCTAGATACCTGTCCTATGCTGCAGATTCAAATCTCTTGTGCTCCAGAAACCACTCCTGTCCTCTAGATACCACTCCTGTGCTCCAGACACTACTCCTGGTCTCTAGATACCACCCCTGGGCTCTAGACACCTGTCCTATGCTCCAGATTCAAATCTCCTGTGCTCCAGATACCACTCCTGTCCTCTAGATACCACTCCTGTGCTCCAGATACCACCCCTGTGCTCTAGATACCTTTCCTGTGCTCCAGACACCACTCCTGTGATCTAGATACCACTCCTGTGCTCCAGATACAACTCCTGTTCTCCGGACACCACTCCTGTGCTCTAGATACCATTCCTGTGCTCCAGGTACCACTCCTGGTCTCCAGATACCACTCCTGTGCTCTAGACACCTGCCCTGTGCTCTAGATACCTGTCCTATGCTCCAGATTCATATCTCCTGTGCTCCAGATACCACTCCTGTCTTCTATATACATCTCCTGTGCTCCAGATTCAAATCTCTTGTGCTCCAGATACCACTCCTGTGCTCTAGATACCTGTCCTATGCTCCAGATTCAAATCTCCTGTGCTCCAGTTACCACTCCTGTGCTCCAGATACCACCCCTGTGCTCGATATTCAAATCTCCTGTGCTCCAGATACCACTCCTGTGCTCTAGGCACCTGTCCTGTGCTCCAGATAACACTCCTGGTCTCCAGATACCACCCCTGTGCTCTAGACACCTGTCCTGTGCTCCAGATTCAAATCTCTTGTGCTCCAGATACCACTCCTGTGCTCTAGATACCTGTCCTATGCTCCAGATTCAAATCTCCTGTGCTCCAGATACCACCCCTGTGTTCTAGATATCTGTCCTGTGCTCCAGACACCACTGCTGTGATCTAGATACCACTCCTGTGCTCTGGATAACACTCCTGTGCTCCAGACACTACTCCTGGTCTCCAGATACCGCCCCTGTGCTCTAGACACCTGTCCTGTGCTCCAGATAACACTCCTGGTCTCCAGATACCACCCCTGTGCTCTAGACACCTGTCCTGTGCTGCAGATTCAAATCTCTTGTGCTCCAGATACCACTCCTGTGCTCCAGATACCACCTCTATGCTCTAGATATCTGTCCTGTGCTGCAGACACCACTCCTGTGATCTACATACCACTCCTGTGCTCTGGATGCCACTCCTGTGCTCCAGACACTACTTCTGGTTTCCAGATACCACCCCTGTGCTCTAGACACCTCTCCTGTTCTCCAGATAACACTCCTGGTCTCCAGATACCACCCCTGTGCTGTAGACACCTGTCCTGTGCTCCAGATTCAAATCTCTTGTGCTCCAGATACCACTCCTGTGCTCTAGACACCTGTCCTGTGCTCCAGATTCAAATCTCTTGTGCTCCAGATACCACTCCTGTGCTCTAGATACCACTCCTGTGCTCCAGATACCACCCCTGTGCTCTAGATTCCTGCCCTATACTCCAGATTCAAATCTCCTGTGCTCCAGACACTACTCCTGGTCTCCAGATACCACCCCTGTGCTCTAGACACCTGTCCTGTGCTCCAGATAACACTCCTCTGCTGCAGATACCACTCCTGTGCTCTAGATACCTGTCCTGTGCTCCAGATACCACTCCTGTGTTCTAGATACCACTCCTGTGCTCCAGACACTACTCCTGCTCTCCAGATACCACCCCTGTGCTCTAGACACCTGTCCTGTGCACCAGATACCACTCCTGTGCTCCAGACACTACTCCTGCTCTCCAGATACCACCCCTGTGCTCTAGACACCTGTCCTGTGCACCAGATAACACACCTGTGCTCCAGATACCACCCCGTGCTCTAGATACCTGTCCTGTGCTCCAGATTCAAATCTGTTATGCTCCAGATAACACTCCTGTGCTCCAGATACCACTACTGTGCTCTAGATACCTGTCCTATGCTCCAGATGCCACTCCAGTGCTCCAGATACCACTCTTATGCTCTAGATACCACTCCTGTGCTCCAGATACCACTCTTGTGCTCTAGATAACTCTCCTGTGCTCCAGATACCACTCCTGTGCTCTAGATACCGCTCCTGTGCTCCAGACGCTACTCCTGGTTTCCAGATACCACCCCTGTGCTCTAGACACCTGTCCTGTGCTCCAGATACCTTTCCTGTGCTCTAGACACCTGTCCTATGCTCCAGATGCCACTCCAGTGCTCCAGATACCACTCTTGTGCTCTGGATACCACTCCTGTGCTCCAGTTGCCACTCCTGTGCTCCACATACCACTCCTGTGCTCTAGATACCACTCCTGTCCTCCAGATACTACTCCTGTGCTCTAGATACCACTCCTGTGCTCCAGACACTACTCCTGGTCTCCAGATACCACCCCTGTGCTCTAGACACCTGTCCTGTGCTCCAGATACCACTCCTGTGCTCTAGACACCTCTCCTGTGCTCCAGATACCACTCCCGTGCTCTAGACACCTGTCCTGTGCTCCAGATTCAACTCTCCTGTGCTCCAGATACCACTCCTGTGCTCCAGATACCACCCCTGTGCTCCAGATTCAAATCTCCGGTGCTCCAGATACCACTCCTGTGCTCTAGATACCTGTCCTGTGCTCCAGATACCACTCCTGTGCTCCGGACACCACTCCTATGCTCCAGATACCATTCCTGTGCTCCAGGTACCACTCCTGGTCTCCAGATACCGCTCCTGTGCTCTAGACACCTGCCCTGTGCTCGAGATACCGCTCCTGTGCTCCAGATAACACCCCTGTGCTCTAGATACCTGTCCTATGCTCCAGATTCAAATCTCCTGTGCACCAGATACCTCTCTTGTCTTCTAGATACCACTCCTGTGCTCCAGACACTACTCCTGGTCTCCAGATACCACCCCTGGGCTCTAGACAACTGTCCTATGCTCCAGATTCAAATCTCCTGTGCTCCAGATACCACTCCTGTGCTCTAGATACCACTCCTGTGCTCCAGATACCACCCCTGTGCTCTAGACTCCTGTCCTGTGCTCCAGATTCAAATCTCTTGTGCTCCAGATACCACTCCTGTGCTCTAGATACCACTCCTGTGCTCCAGATACCACCCCTGTGCTCTAGATTCCTGCCCTATACTCCAGATTCAAATCTCCTGTGCTCCAGACACTGCTCCTGGTCTCCAGATACCACCCCTGTGCTCTAGACACCTGTCCTGTGCTCCAGATAACACTCCTCTGCTGCAGATACCACTCCTGTGCTCTAGATACCTGTCCTGTGCTCCAGATACCACTCCTGTGTTCTAGATACCACTCCTGTGCTCCAGACACTACTCCTGCTCTCCAGATACCACCCCTGTGCTCTAGACACCTGTCCTGTGCACCAGATACCACTCCTGTGCTCCAGACACTACTCCTGCTCTCCAGATACCACCCCTGTGCTCTAGACACCTGTCCTGTGCACCAGATAACACACCTGTGCTCCAGATACCACCCCTGTGCTCTAGATACCTGTCCTGTGCTCCAGATTCAAATCTCTTATGCTCCAGATAACACTCCTGTGCTCCAGATACCACTACTGTGCTCTAGATACCTGTCCTATGCTCCAGATGCCACTCCAGTGCTCCAGATACCACTCTTATGCTCTAGATACCACTCCTGTGCTCCAGATACCACTCTTGTGCTCTAGATACCTCTCCTGTGCTCCAGATACCACTCCTGTGCTCTAGATACCGCTCCTGTGCTCCAGACGCTACTCCTGGTTTCCAGATACCACCCCTGTGCTCTAGACACCTGTCCTGTGCTCCAGATACCTCTCCTGTGCTCTAGACACCTGTCCTATGCTCCAGATGCCACTCCAGTGCTCCAGATACCACTCTTGTGCTCTGGATACCACTCCTGTGCTCCAGTTGCCACTCCTGTGCTCCACATACCACTCCTGTGCTCTAGATACCACTCCTGTCCTCCAGATACTACTCCTGTGCTCTAGATACCACTCCTGTGCTCCAGACACTACTCCTGGTCTCCAGATACCACCCCTGTGCTCTAGACACCTGTCCTGTGCTCCAGATACCACTCCCGTGCTCTAGACACCTGTCCTGTGCTCCAGATTCAACTCTCCTGTGCTCCAGATACCACTCCTGTGCTCCAGATACCACCCCTGTGCTCCAGATTCAAATCTCCTGTGCTCCAGATACCACTCCTGTGCTCTAGATACCTGTCCTGTGCTCCAGATACCACTCCTGTGCTCCGGACACCACTCCTATGCTCCAGATACCATTCCTGTGCTCCAGGTACCACTCCTGGTCTCCAGATACCGCTCCTGTGCTCTAGACACCTGCCCTGTGCTCGAGATACCGCTCCTGTGCTCCAGATAACACCCCTGTGCTCTAGATACCTGTCCTATGCTCCAGATTCAAATCTCCTGTGCTCCAGATACCTCTCTTGTCTTCTAGATACCACTCCTGTGCTCCAGACACTACTCCTGGTCTCCAGATACCACCCCTGGGCTCTAGACAACTGTCCTATGCTCCAGATTCAAATCTCCTGTGCTCCAGATACCACTCCTGTGCTCTAGATACCACTCCTGTGCTCCAGATACCACCCCTGTGCTCTAGACACCTGTCCTGTGTTCCAGATAACACTCCTGTGCTCCAGCTATCACCCCTGCACTCTAGATACCTGTCCTGTGCTCTAGACACCTGTCCTGAGCTCCAGATTCAAATCTCTTGTGCTCCAGATACCACCCCTGTGCTCTAGATACCTGTCCTATGCTCCAGATTCAAATCTCCTGTGCTCCAGATACCACTCCTGTGCTCTAGATACAACTCCTGTGCTCCAGACCCTACCCCTGTTCTCCAGATACCACCCCTGTGCTCTAGACACCTCTCCTGTGCCCCAGATAACACTCCTGTGCTCCAGGTACCACTCCTGTGCTCTTGGTACCTGTCCTATGCTCTAGACACCTGTCCTGTGCTCCTTGTGCTCCAGGTACCACACCTGTGCTCTAGATACCTGTCCTATGCTCCAGATTCAAATCTCCTGTGCTCCAGATACCACTCCTGTGCTCTAGATACCACTCCTGTGCTCCAGACACTACTCCTGGTCTCCAGATACCACCCCTGTGCTCTAGACACCTGTCCTGTGCTCCAGATAACACTCCTGTGCTCCAGATACCACCAATGTACTCTAGGTACCTGTCCTGTGCTCTAGACACCTGTCCTGTGCTCTAGACACATGTCCTGTGCTCCAGATTCAAATCTCTTGTGCTCCAGATACCACCCTGTGCTCTAGATACCACTCCTGTGCTCCAGATAACACTCCTGTGCTCCAGATACCTCTCCTGCGCTCCAGATGCCTGTCCTATGCTCCAGATTCAAATCTCCTGTGCTCCAGATACCACTCCTGTGCTCCAGACACTACTCCTGGTCTCCAGATACCACCCCTGTGCTCTAGACACCTGTCCTGCGCTCCAGATAACACGCCCGTGCTCCAGATACCACCCCTGTACTCTAGATACCTGTCCTGTGCTTTAGACACCTGCCTGTGCTCTAGACAACTGTCCTGTGCTCCAGATTCAAATCTCTTGTGCTCCAGATACCACTCCTGTGCTCTAGATACCACTCATGTGCTCCAGATACCACCCCTGTGCTCTAGATACCACTCATGTGCTCCAGATACCACCCCTGTGCTCTAGATACCTGTCCTATGCTCCAGATTCAAATCTCCTGTGCCCCAGACACTACTCCTGGTCTCCAGATACCACCCCTGTGCTCTAGACACCTGTCCTGTGCTCCAGATAACACTCCTGTGCTCCAGATACTACCCCTGTACTCTAGATACCTGTCCTGTGCTCTAGACACCTGTCCTGTGCTCCAGATTCAAATCTCTTGTGCTCCAGATACGACCCCTGTGCTCTAGATACCTGTCCTATGCTCCAGATTCAAATCTCCTGTGCTCCACACACTACTCCTGGTCTCCAGATACCACCCCTGTGTTCTAGACACCTGTCCTGTGCTCCAGATAACACTCCTGTGCTCCAGGTACCACTCCTGTGCTCTAGATACCTGTCCTATGCTCCAGATTCAAATCTCCTGTGCTCCAGATACCACCCCTGTGTTCTAGATATCTGTCCTGTGCTCCAGACACCACTGCTGTGATCTAGATACCACTCCTGTGCTCTGGATAACACTCCTGTGCTCCAGACACTACTCCTGGTCTCCAGATACCACCCCTGTGCTCTAGACACCTGTCCTGTGCTCCAGATAACACTCCTGGTCTCCAGATACCACCCCTGTGCTCTAGACACCTGTCCTGTGCTGCAGATTCAAATCTCTTGTGCTCCAGATACCACTCCTGTGCTCCAGATACCACCTCTGTGCTCTAGATATCTGTCCTGTGCTGCAGACACCACTCCTGTGATCTACATACCACTCCTGTGCTCTGGATGCCACTCCTGTGCTCCAGACACTACTTCTGGTTTCCAGATACCACCCCTGTGCTCTAGACACCTCTCCTGTGCTCCAGATAACACTCCTGGTCTCCAGATACCACCCCTGTGTTCTAGACACCTGTCCTGTGCTCCAGATAACACTCCTGTGCTCCAGGTACCACTCCTGTGCTCTAGATACCTGTCCTATGCTCCAGATTCAAATCTCCTGTGCTCCAGATACCACCCCTGTGTTCTAGATATCTGTCCTGTGCTCCAGACACCACTGCTGTGATCTAGATACCACTCCTGTGCTCTGGATAACACTCCTGTGCTCCATACACTACTCCTGGTCTCCAGATACCACCCCTGTGCTCTAGACACCTGTCCTGTGCTCCAGATAACACTCCTGGTCTCCAGATACCACCCCTGTGCTCTAGACACCTGTCCTGTGCTGCAGATTCAAATCTCTTGTGCTCCAGATACCACTCCTGTGCTCCAGATACCACCTCTGTGCTCTAGATATCTGTCCTGTGCTGCAGACACCACTCCTGTGATCTACATAGCACTCCTGTGCTCTGGATGCCACTCCTGTGCTCCAGACACTACTTCTGGTTTCCAGATACCACCCCTGTGCTCTAGACACCTCTCCTGTGCTCCAGATAACACTCCTGGTCTCCAGATACCACCCCTGTGCTGTAGACACCTGTCCTGTGCTCCAGATTCAAATCTCTTGTGCTCCAGATACCACTCCTGTGCTCTAGACACCTGTCCTGTGCTCCAGATTCAAATCTCTTGTGCTCCAGATACCACTCCTGTGCTCTAGACACCTGTCCTGTGCTCCAGATTCAAATCTCTTGTGCTCCAGATACCACTCCTGTGCTCTAGATACCACTCCTGTGCTCCAGATACCACCCCTGTGCTCTAGATTGCTGCCCTATACTCCAGATTCAAATCTCCTGTGCTCCAGACACTACTCCTGGTCTCCAGATACCACCCCTGTGCTCTAGACACCTGTCCTGTGCTCCAGATAACACTCCTCTGCTGCAGATACAACTCCTGTGCTCTAGATACCTGTCCTGTGCTCCAGATACCACTCCTGTGTTCTAGATACCACTCCTGTGCTCCAGACACGACTCCTGCTCTCCAGATACCACCCCTGTGCTCTAGACACCTGTCCTGTGCACCAGATAACACACCTGTGCTCCAGATACCACCCCTGTGCTCTAGATACCTGTCCTGTGCTCCAGATTCAAATCTCTTATGCTCCAGATAACACTCCTGTGCTCCAGATACCACTACTGTGCTCTAGATACCTGTCCTATGCTCCAGATGCCACTCCAGTGCTCCAGATACCACTCTTATGCTCTAGATACCACTCCTGTGCTCCAGATACCACTCTTGTGCTCTAGATACCTCTCCTGTGCTCCAGATACCACTCCTGTGCTCTAGATACCGCTCCTGTGCTCCAGACACTACTCCTGGTTTCCAGATACCACCCCTGTGCTCTAGACACCTGTCCTGTGCTCCAGATACCACTCCTGTGCTCTAGACACCTGTCCTATGCTCCAGATGCCACTCCAGTGCTCCAGATACCACTCTTGTGCTCTAGATACCACTCTTGTGCTCCAGTTGCCACTCCTGTGCTCCACATACCACTCCTGTGCTCTAGACACCTGTCCTGTGCTCCAGATACCACTCCTGTGCTCTAGACACCTGTCCTGTGCTCCAGATTCAAATCTCTTGTGCTCCAGATACCACACCTGTGCTTTAGATACCTGTCCTATGCTCCAGATTCAAATCTCCTGTGCTCCAGATACCACTCCTGTGCTCCAGATACCACCCCTGTGCTCCAGATTCAAATCTCCTGTGCTCCAGATACCACTCCTGTGCTCTAGATACCTGTCCTGTGCTCCAGATACCACTCCTGTGCTCCGGACACCACTCCTATGCTCCAGATACCATTCCTGTGCTCCAGGTACCACTCCTGGTCTCCAGATACCGCTCCTGTGCTCTAGACACCTGCCCTGTGCTCCAGATACCGCTCCTGTGCTCCAGATAACAGCCCTGTGCTCTAGATACCTGTCCTATGCTCCAGATTCAAATCTCCTGTTCTCCAGATACCACTCTTGTCTTCTAGATACCACTCCTGTGCTCCAGACACTACTCCTGGTCTCCAGATACCACCCCTGGGCTCTAGACAACTGTCCTATGCTCCAGATTCAAATCTCCTGTGCTCCAGATACCACTCCTGTGCTCTAGATACCACTCCTGTGCTCCAGATACCACCCCTGTGCTCTAGATATCTGTCCTGTGCTCCAGACACCACTCCTGTGATCTAGATACCACTCCTGTGCTCTAGATACCACCCCTGTGCTCTAGACACCTGTCCTGTGCTCCAGATTCAAATCTCCTGTGGTCCACATACCACTCCTGTGCTCTAGATACCACTCCTGCGCTCCAGACACTACTCCTGGTCTCGAGATACCACCCCTGTGCTCTAGACACCTGTCCTGTGCTCCAGATAACACTCCTGTGCTCCAGATATTACCCCTGCACTCTAGATACCTGTCCTGTGCTGTAGACACCTGTCCTGACCTCCAGATTCAAATCTCTTGTGCTCCAGATACCACCCCTGTGCTCTAGATACCTGTCCTATGCTCCAGATTCAAATCTCCTGTGCTCCAGATACCACTCCTGTGCTCTAGATACAACTCTTGTGCTCCAGACCCTACCCCTGGTCTCCAGATACCACCCCTGTGCTCTAGACACCTCTCCTGTGCCCCAGATAACACTCCTGTGCTCCAGGTACCACTCCTGTTCTCTTGGTACCTGTCCTATGCTCTAGACACCTGTCCTGTGCTCCTTGTGCTCCAGGTACCACCCCTGTGCTCTAGATACCAATCCTATGCTCCAGATTCAAATCTCCTGTGCTCCAGATACCCCTCCTGTGCTCTAGATACCACTCCTGTGCTCCAGACACTACTCCTGGTCTCCAGAAACCACCCCTGTGCTCTAGACACCTGTCCTGTGCTCCAGATAACACTCCTGTGCTCCAGATACCACCGCTGTACTCTAGGTACCTGTCCTGTGCTCTAGACACCTGTCCTGTGCTCTAGACACATGCCCTGTGCTCCAGATTCAAATCTCTTGTGCTCCAGATACCACTCCTGTGCTCTAGATACCACTCATGTGCTCCAGATACGACCCCTGTGCTCTAGATACCTGTCCTATGCTCCAGATTCAAATCTCCTGTGCTCCACACACTACTCCTGGTCTCCAGATACCAACCCTGTGTTCTAGACACCTGTCCTGTGCTCCAGATAACACTCCTGTGCTCCAGGTACCACTCCTGTGCTCTAGATACCTGTCCTATGCTCCAGATTCAAATCTCCTGTGCTCCAGATACCACACCTGTGCTGTAGATACGACTCCTGTGCTCCAGACACTACTCCTGGTCTCCAGATACGACCCCTGTGCTCTAGACACCTGTCCTGTGCTCCAGATAACACTCCTGTGCTCCAGATACCACTCCTGTGCTCTAGATACCTCTCCTATGCTCCAGATGCCACTCCAGTGCTCTAGATACCACTCTTCTGCTCTAGATACCACTCCTGTTCTCCAGACTCTACTCCTGGTCTCCAGATACCACCCCTGGGCTCTAGACACCTGTCCTGTGCTCCAGATACCACCCCTGTACTCTAGGTACCTGTCCTGTGCTCTAGACACCTGTCCTGTGCTCCAGATTCAAATCTCTTGTGCTCCAGATACGACCCCTGTGCTCTAGATACCTGTCCTATGCTCCAGATTCAAATCTCCTGTGCTCCAGACACTACTCCTGGTCTCCAGATACCACCCCTGTGTTCCAGACACCTGTCCTGTGCTCCAGATAACACTCCTGTGCTCCAGGTACCACTCCTGTGCTCTAGATACCTGTCCTATGCTCCAGATTCAAATCTCCTGTGCTCCAGATACCACACCTGTGCTCTAGATACGACTCCTGTGCTCCAGACACTACTCCTGGTCTCCAGATACCACCCCTGTGCTCTAGACACCTGTCCTGTGCTCCAGATAACACTCCTGTGCTCTAGATACCTCTCCTATGCTCCAGATGCCACTCCAGTGCTCTAGATACCACTCTTCTGCTCTAGATACCTCTCCTGTTCTCCAGATGCAACTCCTGTGCTCCAGATACCACTCCTGTGCTCTAGATACCACTCCTGTGCTCCAGATTCAAATCTCCTGTGCTCCAGACACTACTCCTGGTCTCCAGATACCACCCCTGTGATCTAGACACCTGTCCTGTGCTCCAGATACCACTCCTGTGCTCTAGATACCTGTCCTATGCTGCAGATTCAAATCTCTTGTTCTCCAGAAACCACTCCTGTCCTCTAGATACCACTCCTGTGCTCCAGACATTACTCCTGGTCTCCAGATACCACCCCTGTGCTCTAGACACCTATCCTGTGCTCCAGATAGCACTCCTGTTCTCCAGATACCACTCCTGTGCTCCAGATACCATTCCTGTGCTCCAGGTACCACATCTGGTCTCCAGAACAACTCCTGTGATCTAGATACCTGTCCTGTGCTCCAGATACCACTCCTGTGCTCTAGATACCTGTCCTATGCTGCAGATTCAAATCTCTTGTGCTCTAGAAACTACTCCTGTCCTCTAGATACCACTCCTGTGCTCCAGACACTACACCTGGTCTCCAGATACCACCCCTGTGCTCTAGACACCTATCCTGTGCTCCAGATAACACTCCTGTTCTCTAGATACCACTCCTGTGCTCCAGATACCATTCCTGTGCTCCAGGTACCACTTCTGGTCTCCAGAAAAACTCCTGTGCTCTAGATACCTGTCCTGTGCTCCAGATACCACTCCTGTGCTCCGGACACCACTCCTGTGCTCTAGATACCATTCCTGTGCTCCAGGTACCACTCCTGGTCTCCAGATACCACTCCTGTGCTCTAGACACCTGCCCTGTGCTCCAGATACCTCTCCTGTGCTCCAGATACCACCCCTGTGCTCTAGATACCTGTCCTATGCTCCAGATTCAAATCTCCTGTGCTCCAGATACCACTCCTGTCTTCTAGATACCACTCCTGTGCTCCAGACACTACTCCTGGTCTCCAGATACCACCCCTGGGCTCTAGACACCTGTCCTGTGCTCCAGATACCACCCCTGTACTCTAGGTACCTGTCCTGTACTCTAGACACCTGTCCTGTGCTCTAGACACATGTCTTGTGCTCCAGATTCAAATCTCTTGTGCTACAGATACCACCCTGTGCTCCAGATAACACACCTGTGCTCCAGATACCACTCCTGCGCTCCAGATACCTGTCCTATGCTCCAGATTCAAATCTCCTGTGCTCCAGATACCAGTCCTGTGCTCTAGATACCACTCCTGTGCTCCAGATACCACACCTGTGCTCTAGATACCTGTCCTATGCTCCAGATTCAAATCTCCAGTGCTCCAGATACCACTCCTGTGCTCCAGACACTAGTCCTGGTCTCCAGATACCACACCTGTGCTCTAGACACCTGTCCTGTGCTCCAGATAACACTCCTGTGCTCCAGATAACACCCCTGTACTCTAGATACCTGTCCTGTGCTTTAGACACCTGCCTGTGCTCAAGACACCTGTCCTGTGCTCCAGATTCAAATATCTTGTGCTCCAGATACCACTCCTGTGCTCTAGATACCACCCCTGTGCTCCAGATACCACCCCTGTGCTCTAGATATCTGTCCTGTGCTGCAGACACCACTCCTGTGATCTACATACCACTCCTGTGCTCTGGATGCCACTCCTGTGCTCCAGACACTACTTCTGGTTTCCAGATACCACCCCTGTGCTCTGGACACCTCTCCTGTGCTCCAGATAACACTCCTGGTCTCCAGATACCACCCCTGTGCTGTAGACACCTGTCCTGTGCTCCAGATTCAAATCTCTTGTGCTCCAGATACCACTCCTGTGCTCTAGACACCTGCCCTGTGCTCCAGATTCAAATCTCTTGTGCTCCAGATACCACTCCTGTGCTCTAGACACCTGTCCTGTGCTCCAGTTTCAAATCTCTTGTGCTCCAGATACCACTCCTGTGCTCTAGATACCACTCCTGTGCTCCAGATACCACCCCTGTGCTCTAGATTCCTGCCCTATACTCCAGATTCAAATCTCCTGTGCTCCAGACACTACTCCTGGTCTCCAGATACTACCCCTGTGCTCTAGACACCTGTCCTGTGCTCCAGATAACACTCCTCTGCTGCAGATACCACTCCTGTGCTCTAGATACCTTTCCTGTGCTCCAGATACCACTCCTGTGTTCTAGATACCACTCCTGTGCTCCAGACACGACTCCTGCTCTCCAGATACCACCCCTGTGCTCTAGACACCTGTCCTGTGCACCAGATAACACACCTGTGCTCCAGATACCACCCCTGTGCTCTAGATACCTGTCCTATGCTCCAGATTCAAATCTCCAGTGCTCCAGATACCACTCCTGTGCTCCAGACACTAGTCCTGGTCTCCAGATACCACACCTGTGCTCTAGACACCTGTCCTGTGCTCCAGATAACACTCCTGTGCTCCAGATAACACCCCTGTACTCTAGATACCTGTCCTGTGCTTTAGACACCTGCCTGTGCTCAAGACACCTGTCCTGTGCTCCAGATTCAAATATCTTGTGCTCCAGATACCACTCCTGTGCTCTAGATACCACCCCTGTGCTCCAGATACCACCCCTGTGCTCTAGATATCTGTCCTGTGCTGCAGACACCACTCCTGTGATCTACATACCACTCCTGCGCTCTGGATGCCACTCCTGTGCTCCAGACACTACTTCTGGTTTCCAGATACCACCCCTGTGCTCTAGACACCTCTCCTGTGCTCCAGATAACACTCCTGGTCTCCAGATACCACCCCTGTGCTGTAGACACCTGTCCTGTGCTCCAGATTCAAATCTCTTGTGCTCCAGATACCACTCCTGTGCTCTAGACACCTGTCCTGTGCTCCAGATTCAAATCTCTTGTGCTCCAGATACCACTCCTGTGCTCTAGACACCTGTCCTGTGCTCCAGTTTCAAATCTCTTGTGCTCCAGATACCACTCCTGTGCTCTAGATACCACTCCTGTGCTCCAGATACCACCCCTGTGCTCTAGATTCCTGCCCTATACTCCAGATTCAAATCTCCTGTGCTCCAGACACTACTCCTGGTCTCCAGATACTACCCCTGTGCTCTAGACACCTGTCCTGTGCTCCAGATAACACTCCTCTGCTGCAGATACCACTCCTGTGCTCTAGATACCTTTCCTGTGCTCCAGATACCACTCCTGTGTTCTAGATACCACTCCTGTGCTCCAGACACGACTCCTGCTCTCCAGATACCACCCCTGTGCTCTAGACACCTGTCCTGTGCACCAGATAACACACCTGTGCTCCAGATACCACCCCTGTGCTCTAGATACCTGTCCTGTGCTCCAGATTCAAATCTCTTATGCTCCAGATAACACTCCTGTGCTCCAGATACCACTGCTGTGCTCTAGATACCTGTCCTATGCTCCAGATGCCACTCCAGTGCTCCAAATACCACTCTTATGCTCTAGATACCACTCCTGTGCTCCAGATACCACTCTTGTGCTCTAGATACCTCTCCTGTGCTCCAGATACCACTCCTGTGCTCTAGATACTGCTCCTGTGCTCCAGACACTACTCCTGGTTTCCAGATACCACCCCTGTGCTCTAGACACCTGTCCTGTGCTCCAGATACCACTCCTGTGCTCTAGACACCTGTCCTATGCTCCAGATGCCACTCCAGTGCTCCAGATACCACTCTTGTGCTCTAGATACCACTCCTGTGCTCCAGTTGCCACTCCTGTGCTCCACATACCACTCCTGTGCTCTAGATACCACTCCTGTCCTCCAGATACCACTCCTGTGCTCTAGATACCACTCCTGTGCTCCAGATACCACTACTGTGCTCTAGATACCTGTCCTATGCTCCAGATGCCACTCCAGTGCTCCAGATACCACTCTTATGCTCTAGATACCACTCCTGTGCTCCAGATACCACTCTTGTGCTCTAGACACCTCTCCTGTGCTCCAGATACCACTCCTGTGCTCTAGATACTGCTCCTGTGCTCCAGACACTACTCCTGGTTTCCAGATACCACCCCTGTGCTCTAGACACCTGTCCTGTGCTCCAGATACCACTCCTGTGCTCTAGACACCTGTCCTATGCTCCAGATGCCACTCCAGTGCTCCAGATACCACTCTTGTGCTCTAGATACCACTCCTGTGCTCCAGTTGCCACTCCTGTGCTCCACATACCACTCCTGTGCTCTAGATACCACTCCTGTCCTCCAGATACCACTCCTGTGCTCTAGATACCACTCCTTTGCTCCAGACACTACTCCTGGTCTCCAGATACCACCCCTGTGCTCTAGACACCTGTCCTGTGCTCCAGATACCACTCCTGTGCTCTAGACACCTGTCCTGTGCTCCAGATTCAAATCTCTTGTGCTCCAGATACCACACCTGTGCTTTAGATACCTGTCCTATGCTCCAGATTCAAATCTCCTGTGCTCCAGATACCACTCCTGTGCTCCAGATACCACCCCTGTGCTCCAGATTCAAATCTCCTGTGCTCCAGATACCACTCCTGTGCTCTAGATACCTGTCCTGTGCTCCAGATACCACTCCTGTGCTCCGGACACCACTCCTATGCTCTAGATACCATTCCTGTGCTCCAGGTACCACTCCTGGTCTCCAGATACCGCTCCTGTGCTCTAGACACCTGCCCTGTGCTCCAGATACCGCTCCTGTGCTCCAGATAACACCCCTGTGCTCTAGATACTTGTCCTATGCTCCAGATTCAAATCTCCTGTGCTCCAGATACCACTCTTGTCTTCTAGATACCACTCCTGTGCTCCAGACACTACTCCTGGTCTCCAGATACCACCCCTGGGCTCTAGACAACTGTCCTATGCTCCAGATTCAAATCTCCTGTGCTCCAGATACCACTCCTGTGCTCTAGATACCACTCCTGTGCTCCAGATACCACCCCTGTGCTCTAGATATCTGTCCTGTGCTCCAGACACCACTCCTGTGATCTAGATACCACTCCTGTGCTCTAGATACCACCCCTGTGCTCTAGACACCTGTCCTGTGCTCCAGATAACACTCCTGTGCTCCAGATATCACCCCTGCACTCTAGATACCTGTCCTGTGCTCTAGACACCTGTCCTGAGCTCCAGATTGAAATCTCTTGTGCTCCAGATACCACCCCTGTGCTCTAGATACCTGTCCTATGCTCCAGATTCAAATCTCCTGTGCTCCAGATACCACTCCTGTGCTCTAGATACAACTCCTGTGCTCCAGACCCTACCCCTGGTCTCCAGATACCACCCCTGTGCTCTAGACACCTCTCCTGTGCCCCAGATAACACTCCTGTGCTCCAGGTACCACTCCTGTGCTCTTGGTACCTGTCCTATGCTCTAGACACCTGTCCTGTGCTCCTTGTGCTCCAGGTACCACCCCTGTGCTCTAGATACCAATCCTATGCTCCAGATTCAAATCTCCTGTGCTCCAGATACCCCTCCTGTGCTCTAGATACCACTCCTGTGCTCCAGACACTACTCCTGGTCTCCAGAAACCACCCCTGTGCTCTAGACACCTGTCCTGTGCTCCAGATAACACTCCTGTGCTCCAGATACCACCCCTGTACTCTAGGTACCTGTCCTGTGCTCTAGACACCTGTCCTGTGCTCTAGACACATGCCCTGTGCTCCAGATTCAAATCTCTTGTGCTCCAGATACCACCCTGTGCTCTAGATACCACTCCTGTGCTCCAGATAACACTCCTGTGCTCCAGATAACACTCCTGTGCTCTAGATACCTCTCCTATGCTCCAGATGCCACTCCAGTGCTCTAGATACCACTCTTCTGCTCTAGATACCACTCCTGTTCTCCAGATGCAACTCCTGTGCTCCAGATACCACTCCTGTTCTCTAGATACCACTCCTGTGCTCCAGATTCAAATCTCCTGTTCTCCAGACACTACTCCTGGTCTCCAGATACCACCCCTGTGATCTAGACACCTGTCCTGTGCTCCAGATACCACTCCTGTGCTCTAGATACCTGTCCTATGCTGCAGATTCATATCTCTTGTTCTCCAGAAACCACTCCTGTCCTCTAGATACCACTCCTGTGCTCCAGACACTACTCCTGGTCTCCAGATACCACCCCTGTGCTCTAGACACCTATCCTGTGCTCCAGATAACACTCCTGTTCTCCAGATACCACTCCTGTGCTCCAGATACCATTCCTGTGCTCCAGGTACCACTTCTGGTCTCCAGAACAACTCCTGTGATCTAGATACCTGTCCTGTGCTCCAGATACCACTCCTGTGCTCTAGATACCTGTCCTATGCTGCAGATTCAAATCTCTTGTGCTCCAGAAACTACTCCTGTCCTCTAGATACCACTCCTGTGCTCCAGACATTACACCTGGTCTCCAGATACCACCCCTGTGCTCTAGACAACTATCCTGTGCTCCAGACACCTATCCTGTGCTCCAGATAACACTCCTGTTCTCTAGATACCACTCCTGTGCTCCAGATACCATTCCTGTGCTCCAGGTACCACTTCTGGTCTCCAGAACAACTCCTGTGCTCTAGATACCTGTCCTGTGCTCCAGATACCACTCCTATACTCTAGATACCTGTCCTGTGCTTTAGACACCTGCCTGTGCTCAAGACACCTGTCCTGTGCTCCAGATTCAAATATCTTGTGCTCCAGATACCACTCCTGTGCTCTAGATACCACCCCTGTGCTCCAGATACCACCCCTGTGCTCTAGATATCTGTCCTGTGCTGCAGACACCACTCCTGTGATCTACATACCACTCCTGTGCTCTGGATGCCACTCCTGTGCTCCAGACACTACTTCTGGTTTCCAGATACCACCCCTGTGCTCTAGACACCTCTCCTGTGCTCCAGATAACACTCCTGGTCTCCAGATACCACCCCTGTGCTGTAGACACCTGTCCTGTGCTCCAGATTCAAATCTCTTGTGCTCCAGATACCACTCCTGTGCTCTAGACACCTGTCCTGTGCTCCAGATTCAAATCTCTTGTGCTCCAGATACCACTCCTGTGCTCTAGACACCTGTCCTGTGCTCCAGTTTCAAATCTCTTGTGCTCCAGATACCACTCCTGTGCTCTAGATACCACTCCTGTGCTCCAGATACCACCCCTGTGCTCTAGATTCCTGCCCTATACTCCAGATTCAAATCTCCTGTGCTCCAGACACTACTCCTGGTCTCCAGATACTACCCCTGTGCTCTAGACACCTGTCCTGTGCTCCAGATAACACTCCTCTGCTGCAGATACCACTCCTGTGCTCTAGATACCTTTCCTGTGCTCCAGATACCACTCCTGTGTTCTAGATACCACTCCTGTGCTCCAGACACGACTCCTGCTCTCCAGATACCACCCCTGTGCTCTAGACACCTGTCCTGTGCACCAGATAACACACCTGTGCTCCAGATACCACCCCTGTGCTCTAGATACCTGTCCTGTGCTCCAGATTCAAATCTCTTATGCTCCAGATAACACTCCTGTGCTCCAGATACCACTACTGTGCTCTAGATACCTGTCCTATGCTCCAGATGCCACTCCAGTGCTCCAGATACCACTCTTATGCTCTAGATACCACTCCTGTGCTCCAGATACCACTCTTGTGCTCTAGATACCTCTCCTGTGCTCCAGATACAACTCCTGTGCTCTAGATACCACTCCTGTGCTCCAGACACTACTCCTGGTTTCCAGATACCACCCCTGTGCTCTAGACACCTGTCCTGTGCTCCAGATACCACTCCTGTGCTCTAGACACCTGTCCTATGCTCCAGATGCCACTCCAGTGCTCCAGATACCACTCTTGTGCTCTAGATACCACTCCTGTGCTCCAGTTGCCACTCCTGTGCTCCACATACCACTCCTGTGCTCTAGATACCACTCCTGTCCTCCAGATACCACTCCTGTGCTCTAGATACCACTCCTGTCCTCCAGATACCACTCCTGTGCTCTAGATACCACTCCTGTGCTCCAGATACCACTACTGTGCTCTAGATACCTGTCCTATGCTCCAGATGCCACTCCAGTGCTCCAGATACCACTCTTATGCTCTAGATACCACTCCTGTGCTCCAGATACCACTCTTGTGCTCTAGACACCTCTCCTGTGCTCCAGATACCACTCCTGTGCTCTAGATACTGCTCCTGTGCTCCAGACACTACTCCTGGTTTCCAGATACCACCCCTGTGCTCTAGACACCTGTCCTGTGCTCCAGATACCACTCCTGTGCTCTAGACACCTGTCCTATGCTCCAGATGCCACTCCAGTGCTCCAGATACCACTCTTGTGCTCTAGATACCACTCCTGTGCTCCAGTTGCCACTCCTGTGCTCCACATACCACTCCTGTGCTCTAGATACCACTCCTGTCCTCCAGATACCACTCCTGTGCTCTAGATACCACTCCTTTGCTCCAGACACTACTCCTGGTCTCCAGATACCACCCCTGTGCTCTAGACACCTGTCCTGTGCTCCAGATACCACTCCTGTCCTCTAGACACCTGTCCTGTGCTCCAGATTCAAATCTCTTGTGCTCCAGATACCCCTCCTGTGCTCTAGATACCACTCCTGTGCTCCAGACACTACTCCTGGTCTCCAGATACCACCCCTGTGCTCTAGATACCTGTCCTGTGCTCCAGATTCAAATCTCTAATGCTCCAGATAACACTCCTGTGCTCCAGATACCACTACTGTGCTCTAGATACCTGTCCTATGCTCCAGATGCCACTCCAGTGCTCCAGATACCACTCTTATGCTCTAGATACCACTCCTGTGCTCCAGATACCACTCTTGTGCTCTAGATACCTCTCCTGTGCTCCAGATACCACTCCTGTGCTCTAGATACCACTCCTGTGCTCCAGACACTACTCCTGGTTTCCAGATACCACCCCTGTGCTCTAGACACCTGTCCTGTGCTCCAGATACCACTCCTGTGCTCTAGACACCTGTCCTATGCTCCAGATGCCACTCCAGTGCTCCAGATACCACTCCTGTGCTCTAGATACCACTCCTGTCCTCCAGATACCACTCCTGTGCTCTACATACCACTCCTGTGCTCCAGATACCACTACTGTGCTCTAGATACCTGTCCTATGCTCCAGATGCCACTCCAGTGCTCCAGATACCACTCTTATGCTCTAGATACCACTCCTGTGCTCCAGATACCACTCTTGTGCTCTAGACACCTCTCCTGTGCTCCAGATACCACTCCTGTGCTCTAGATACTGCTCCTGTGCTCCAGACACTACTCCTGGTTTCCAGATACCACCCCAGTGCTCTAGACACCTGTCCTGTGCTCCAGATACCACTCCTGTGCTCTAGACACCTGTCCTATGCTCCAGATGCCACTCCAGTGCTCCAGATACCACTCTTGTGCTCTAGATACCACTCCTGTGCTCCAGTTGCCACTCCTGTGCTCCACATACCACTCCTGTGCTCTAGATACCACTCCTGTCCTCCAGATACTACTCCTGTGCTCTAGATACCACTCCTTTGCTCCAGACACTACTCCTGGTCTCCAGATACCACCCCTGTGCTCTAGAAACCTGTCCTGTGCTCCAGATACCACTCCTGTGCTCTAGACACCTGTCCTGTGCTCCAGATTCAAATCTCTTGTGCTCCAGATACCACACCTGTGCTTTAGATACCTGTCCTATGCTCCAGATTCAAATCTCCTGTGCTCCAGATACCACTCCTGTGCTCCAGATACCACCCCTGTGCTCTAGATACCTGTCCTGTGCTCCAGATACCACTCCTGTGCTCCGGACACCACTCCTATGCTCTAGATACCATTCCTGTGCTCCAGGAACCACTCCTGGTCTCCAGATACCGCTCCTGTGCTCTAGACACCTGCCCTGTGCTCCAGATACCGCTCCTGTGCTCCAGATAACACCCCTGTGCTCTAGATACTTGTCCTATGCTCCAGATTCAAATCTCCTGTGCTCCAGATACCACTCTTGTCTTCTAGATACCACTTCTGTGCTCCAGACACTACTCCTGGTCTCCAGATACCACCCCTGGGCTCTAGACAACTGTCCTATGCTCCAGATTCAAATCTCCTGTGCTCCAGATACCACTCCTGTGCTCTAGATACCACTCCTGTGCTCCAGATACCACCCCTGTGCTCTAGATATCTGTCCTGTGCTCCAGACACCACTCCTGTGATCTAGATACCACTCCTGTGCTCTAGATACCACCCCTGTGCTCTAGACACCTGTCCTGTGCTCCAGATAACACTCCTGTGCTCCAGATATCACCCCTGCACTCTAGATACCTGTCCTGTGCTCTAGACACCTGTCCTGAGCTCCAGATTGAAATCTCTTGTGCTCCAGATACCACCCCTGTGCTCTAGATACCTGTCCTATGCTCCAGATTCAAATCTCCTGTGCTCCAGATACCACTCCTGTGCTCTAGATACAACTCCTGTGCTCCAGACCCTACCCCTGGTCTCCAGATACCACCCCTGTGCTCTAGACACCTCTCCTGTGCCCCAGATAACACTCCTGTGCTCCAGGTACCACTCCTGTGCTCTTGGTACCTGTCCTATGCTCTAGACACCTGTCCTGTGCTCCTTGTGCTCCAGGTACCACCCCTGTGCTCTAGATACCAATCCTATGCTCCAGATTCAAATCTCCTGTGCTCCAGATACCGCTCCTGTGCTCTAGATACCACTCCTGTGCTCCAGACACTACTCCTGGTCTCCAGAAACCACCCCTGTGCTCTAGACACCTGTCCTGTGCTCCAGATAACACTCCTGTGCTCCAGATACCACCCCTGTACTCTAGGTACCTGTCCTGTGCTCTAGACACCTGTCCTGTGCTCTAGACACATGCCCTGTGCTCCAGATTCAAATCTCTTGTGCTCCAGATACCACCCTGTGCTCTAGATACCACTCCTGTGCTCCAGATAACACTCCTGTGCTCCAGATACCACCCCTGTGCTCTAGACACCTGTCTTGTGCTCCAGATAACACTCCTGTGCTCTAGATACCTCTCCTATGCTCCAGATGCCACTCCAGTGCTCTAGATACCACTCTTCTGCTCTAGATACCACTCCTGTTCTCCAGATGCAACTCCTGTGCTCCAGATACCACTCCTGTGCTCTAGATACCACTCCTGTGCTCCAGATTCAAATCTCCTGTTCTCCAGACACTACTCCTGGTCTCCAGATACCACCCCTGTGATCTAGACACCTGTCCTGTGCTCCAGATACCACTCCTGTGCTCTAGATACCTGTCCTATGCTGCAGATTCAAATCTCTTGTTCTCCAGAAACCACCCCTGTCCTCTAGGTACCACTCCTGTGCTCCAGACACTACTCCTGGTCTCCAGATACCACCCCTGTGCTCTAGACACCTATCCTGTGCTCCAGATAACACTCCTGTTCTCCAGATACCACTCCTGTGCTCCAGATACCATTCCTGTGCTCCAGGTACCACTTCTGGTCTCCAGAACAACTCCTGTGATCTAGATACCTGTCCTGTGCTCCAGATACCACTCCTGTGCTCTAGATACCTGTCCTATGCTGCAGATTCAAATCTCTTGTGCTCCAGAAACTACTCCTGTCCTCTAGATACCACTCCTGTGCTCCAGACATTACACCTGGTCTCCAGATACCACCCCTGTGCTCTAGACAACTATCCTGTGCTCCAGACACCTATCCTGTGCTCCAGATAACACTCCTGTTCTCTAGATACCACTCCTGTGCTCCAGATACCATTCCTGTGCTCCAGGTACCACTTCTGGTCTCCAGAACAACTCCTGTGCTCTAGATACCTGTCCTGTGCTCCAGATACCACTCCTGTGCTCCGGAAACCACTCCTGTGCTCTAGATACCATTCCTGTGCTCCAGGTACCACTCCTGGTCTCCACATACCACTCCTGTGCTCTAGACACCTGCCCTGTGCTCCAGATACCTCTCCTGTGCTCCAGATACCACCCCTGTGCTCTAGATACCTGTCCTATGCTCCAGATTCAAATCTCCTGTGCTCCAGATACCACTCCTGTCTTCTATATACCACTCCTGTGCTCCAGACACTACTCCTGGTCTCCAGATACCACCCCTGGGCTCTAGACAGCTGTCCTGTGCTCCAGATACCACCCCTGTACTCTAGGTACCTGTCCTGTACTCTAGACACCTGTCCTGTGCTCTAGACACATGTCCTGTGCTCCAGATTCAAATCTCTTGTGCTACAGATACCACCCTGTGCTCCAGATAACACACCTGTGCTCCAGATACCACTCCTGCGCTCCAGATACCTGTCCTATGCTCCAGATTCAAATCTCCTGTGCTCCAGATACCACCCCTGTGCTCTAGATACCACTACTGTGCTCCAGATACCACACCTGTGCTCTAGATACCTGTCCTATGCTCCAGATTCAAAGCTGCAGTGCTCCAGATACCACTCCTGTGCTCCAGACACTAGTCGTGGTCTCCAGATACCACACCTGTGCTCTAGACACCTGTCCTGTGCTCCAGATAACACTCCTGTGCTCCAGATAACACCCCTGTACTCTAGATACCTGTCCTGTGCTTTAGACACCTGCCTGTGCTCAAGACACCTGTCCTGTGCTCCAGATTCAAATATCTTGTGCTCCAGATACCACTCCTGTGCTCTAGATACCACCCCTGTGCTCCAGATACCACCCCTGTGCTCTAGATACCTGTCCTATGCTCCAGATTCCAATCTCCTGTGCCCCAGGCACTACTCCTGGTCTCCAGATACCACTCCTGTGCTCTAGGCACCTGTCCTGTGCTCCAGATAACACTCTTGTTCTCCAGATACCACCCCTGTACTCTAGATACCTGTCCTATGCTCCAGATGCCAATCCAGTGCTCTAGACACCTGTCCTGTGCTCCAGATTCAAATCTCTTGTGCTCCAGATACCACTCCTGTGCTCTATATACCACTCCTGTGCTCCAGATACCACTCCTGTGCTCTAGATACCACTCCTGTGATCCAGATACCACTTCCGTGCTCTAGATACCTGTCCTGTGCTCCAGATACCACACCTGTGCTCTGGATACCATTCCTGTGCTCCAGACACTACTCCTGGTCTCCAGATACCGCTCCTGTGCTCTAGACACCTGCCCTGTGCTACAGATACCTCTCCTGTGCTCCAGATACCACCCCTGTGCTCTAGATAACTGTCCTATGCTTCAGATTCAAATCTCCTGTGCTCCAGATACCACTCCTGTCTTCTAGATACCACTCCTGTGCTCCAGACACAACTCCTGGTCTCCAGATACCACCCCTGGACTCTAGACACCTGTCCTATGCTCCAGATTCAAATCTCCTGTGCTCCAGATACCACTCCTGTGCTCTAGATACCACTCCTGTTCTCCAGATACCACCCCTGTGTTCTAGATACCTGTCCTGTGCTCCAGACACCACTCCTGTGATCTAGATACCACTCCTGTGCTCTAGATACCACTCCTGTGCTCCAGACACTACTCCTGGTCTCCAGATACCACCCCTGTGCTCTAGACACCTGTCCTGTGCTCTGAATAACACTCCTGGTCTCCAGATACCACCCCTGTGCTCTAGACACCTGTCCTGTGCTCCAGATTCAAATCTCTTGTGCTCCAGATACCACTCCTGTGCTCTAGATACCTGTCCTATGCTCCAGATTCAAATCTCCTGTGCTCCAGATACCACTCCTGTGCTCCAGATACCACCCCTGTGCTCTAGATTCAAATCTCCTGTGCTCCAGATACCACTCCTGTGCTCTAGAGATACCAGTCCTGTGCTGCAGATACCACCCCTGTGCTCTAGATATCTGTCCTGTGCTCCAGACACAACTCCTGTGATCTAGATACCACTCCTGTGCTCTGGATACCACTCCTGTGCTCCAGACACTACTCCTGGTCTCCAGATACCACCCCTGTGCTCTAGACACCTGTCCTGTGTTCCAGATAACACTCCTGGTCTGCAGATACCACCCCTGTGCTCTAGACACCTGTCCTGTGCTCCAGATTCAAATCTCTTGTGCTCCAGATACCACTCTTGTGCTCTAGATACCACTCCTGTGCTCCAGATGCCACTCCTGTGCTCCAGATACCACTCTTGTGCTCTAGATAACTCTCCTGTGCTCCAGATACCACTCCTGTGCTCTAGATACCACTCCTGTGCTCCAGACACTACTCCTGGTCTCCAGATACCACCCAGGTGTTCTAGACACCTGTCCTGTGCTCCACATAACACTCCTGTGCTCCAGATACCACTCCTGTGCTCTAGACACCTGTCCTATTCTCCAGATGCCACTCCAGTGCTCCAGATACGATTCCTGTGCTCTAGATACCACTCCTGTGCTCCAGACACCACTCCTGTGCTCCAGACACCACTCCTGGTCTCCAGATACCACACCTGTGCTCTAGACACCTGGCCTGTGCTCCAGATACCACTCCTGTGCTCTAGATACCTGTCCTATGCTCCAGATTCAAATCTCTTGTGCTCCAGAAACCACTCCTGTCCTCAAGATACCCTTCCTGTGCTCCAGACACTACTCCTCGTCTCCAGATACCACCCCTGTGCTCTAGACACCTATCCTGTGCTCCAGATACCACTCCTGCGCTCCAGATACCATCCCTGTGCTCCAGGTACCACTTCTGGTCTCCAGAACAACTCCTGTGCTCTAGATACCTGTCCTGTGCTCCAGATACCTCTCCTGTGCTCCAGATACCACCCCTGTGCTCTAGATACCTGTCCTATGCTCCAGATTCAAATCTCCTGTGCTCCAGATACCACTCCTGTCTTGTAGATACCTCTCCTGTGCTCCAGACACTACTCCTGGGCCCAGATACCAACCCTGGGCTCTAGACACCTGTCCTATGCTCCAGATTCAAATCTCCTGTGCTCCAGATACCACTCCTGTGCTCTAGATACCACTCCTGTGCTCCAGATACCACCCCTGTGCTCTAGATACCTGTCCTGTGCTCCAGACACCACTCCTGTGATCTAGATACCACACCTGTGCTCTAGATACCACTCCTGTGCTCCAGATACCACTCCTGTGCTCTAGATACCTGTCCTATGCTGCAGATTCAAATCTCTTGTGCTCCAGAAACCACTCCTGTCCTCTAGATACCACTCCTGTTCTCCAGACACTACTCCTGGTCTCCAGATACCACCCCTGTGCTCTAGACACCTATCCTGTGCTCCAGATAACACTCCTGTTCTCTAGATACCAGTCCTGTGCTCCAGATACCATTCCTGTGCTCCAGGTACCACTTCTGGTCTCCAGAACAACTCCTGTGCTCTAGCTACCTGACCTGTGCTCCAGATACCGCTCCTCTGCTCCGGACACCACTCCTGTGCTCCAGATACCATTCCTGTGCTCCAGGTACCACTTCTGGTCTCCAGAACAACTCCTGTGCTCTAGATACCTGCCCTGTGCTCCAGATACCTCCCGGTGCTCCAGACACCACACCTGTCTTCTATATACCACTCCTGTGCTCCAGACACTACTCCTTGTCTCCAGATACCACCCCTGGGCTCTAGACACCTGTCCTGTGCTCCAGACACCACTCCTGTGCTCTAGATACCTGTCCTACGCTCCAGATTCAAATCTCCTGTGCTCCAGATTCAAATCTCCTGTGCTCCAGATACCACTCCTGTGCTCCAGATACCACCCCTGTGCTCTAGATACCTGTCCTATGCTACAGATTCAAATCTCCTGTGCTCCAGATTCAAATCTCTTGTGCTCCAGATACCACTCCTGTGCTCTAGATACCTGTCCTATGCTCCAGATTCAAATCTCCTGTGCTGCAGATACCACTCCTGTGCTCCAGATACCACCCCTGTGCTCTAGA
Source organism: Mobula birostris (assembly GCF_030028105.1). Lineage (NCBI taxonomy): Eukaryota > Metazoa > Chordata > Chondrichthyes > Myliobatiformes > Myliobatidae > Mobula > Mobula birostris. The sequence goes on along the minus strand of NC_092387.1, from coordinate 15,628,655 downwards.
TATCTGTCCCGTGCTCCAGACACCACTGCTGTGATCTAGATACCACTCCGGTGCTCTGGATAACATTCCTGTGCTCCAGACACTACTCCTGGTCTCCAGATACCACCCCTGTGCTCTAGACACCTGTCCTGTGCTCCAGATAACATTCCTGGTCTCCAGATACCACCCCTGTGCTCTAGACACCTGTCCTGTGCTGCAGATTCAAATCTCTTGTGCTCCAGATACCACTCCTGTGCTCTAGATACCACTCCTGTTCTCCAGATACCACCCCTGTGCTCTAGATATCTGTCCTGTGCTCCAGACACCACTCCTGTGATCTAGATACCACTCCTGTGCTCTGGATACCACTCCTGTGCTCCAGACACTACTTCTGGTCTCCAGATACCACCCCTGTGCTCTAGACACCTGTCCTGTTCTCCAGATAACACTCCTGGTCTCCAGATACCACCCTTGTGCTCTAGACACCTGTCCTGTGCTCCAGATTCAAATCTCTTGTGGTCCAGATACCACTCCTGTGCTCTAGACACCTGTCCTGTGCTCCAGATTCAAATCTCTTGTGCTCCAGATACCACTCCTGTGCTCTAGATACCACTCCTGTGCTCCAGATGCCACCACTGTGCTCTAGATTCCTGTCCTATACTCCAGATTCAAATCTCCTGTGTTCCAGACACTACTCCTGGGCTCCAGATACCACCCCTGTGCTCTAGACACCTGTTCTGTGCTCCAGATAACACTCCTGTGCTGCAGATACCACTTCTGTGCTCCAGATACCACTCCTGTGTTCTAGATACCACTCCTGTGCTCCAGACACTACTCCTGCTCTTCAGATACCACCCCTGTGCTCTAGACATCTTTCCTGTGCTCCAGATAACACTCCTGGTCTCCAGATACCACCCCTGTGCTCCAGACACCTGTCCTGTGCTCCAGATTCAAATCTCTTATGCTCCAGATAACACTCCTGTGCTCTAGACACCTGTCCTGTGCTCCAGATTCAAATCTCTTGTGCTCCAGATACCACTCCTGTGCTCCAGATACCACTCCTGTGCTCCACATACCACTTCTGTGCTCTAGATACCTGTCCTGTGCTCCAGATACCACACCTGTGCTCTAGATACCATTCCTGTGCTCCAGATACCACCCCAGTGCTCCAGATTCAAATCTCCTGTGCTCCAGATACCACTCTTGTGCTCTAGATACCACTGCTGTGCTCTGGATACCACTCCTGTACTCCAGACACTACTCCTGGTCTCCAGATACCACCCGTGTGCTCTGGACACCTGTCCTGTGCTCCCGATTCAAATCTTTTGTGCTCCAGATACCACTCCTGTGCTCTAGATACCTGTCCTATGCTCCAGATTCAAATCTCCTGTGCTCCAGATACCACTCTTGTGCTCTAGATACCACTCCTGTGCTCCAGATACCACCCCTGTGCTCTAGATATCTGTCCCGTGCTCCAGACACCACTGCTGTGATCTAGATACCACTCCTGTGCTCTGGATACCACTCTTGTGCTCCAGACACTACTCCTGGTCTCCAGATACCACCCCTGTGCTCTAGACACCTGTCCTGTGCTCCAGATAACACTCCTGGTCTCCAGATACCACCCCTGTGCTCCAGACACCTGTCCTGTGCTGCAGATTCAAATCTCTTGTGCTCCAGATACCACTCCTGTGCTCTAGACACCTGTCCTGTGCTCCAGATTCAAATCACTATTGCTCCAGATACCACTCCTGTGCCCTAGACACCTGTCCTGTGCTCCAGATTCAAATCTCTTGTGCTCCAGATACCACTCCTGTGCTCTAGATACCACTCCTGTGCTCCAGATACCACCACTGTGCTCTAGATTCCTGTCCTATACTCCAGATTCAAATCTCCTGTGCTCCAGACACTACTCCTGGTCTCCAGATACCACCCCTGTGCTCTAGACACCTGTCCTGTGCTCCAGATAACACTCCTGTGCTGCAGATACCACTTCTGTGCTCCAGATACCACTCCTGTGTTCTAGATACCACTCCTGTGCTCCAGACACTACTCCTGCTCTCCAGATACCACCCCTGTGCTCTAGAGACCTGTCCTGTGCTCCAGATAACACTCCTGGTCTCCAGATACCACCCCTGTGCTCTAGACACCTGTCCTGTGCTCCAGATTCAAATCTCTTATGCTCCAGATAACACTCCTGTGCTCGAGACACCTGTCCTGTGCTCCAGATTCAAATCTCTTGTGCTCCAGATACCACTCCTGTGCTCCAGTTACCACTCCTGTGCTCCACATACCACTTCTGTGCTCTAGATACCTGTCCTGTGCTCCAGATACCACACCTGTGCTCTAGATACCATTCCTGTGCTCCAGACACTACTCCTGGTCTCCAGATACCACCCCTGTGCTCTAGACACCTGTCCTGTGCTCCAGATAACACTCCTGGTCTCCAGATACCACCACTGTGCTCTAGACACCTGTCCTCTGCTCCAGATTCAAATCTCCTGGTCTCCAGATACCACACCTGTGCTCTAGACACCTGGCCTGTGCTCCAGATACCACTCCTGTGCTCTAGATACCTGTCCTATGCTCCAGATTCAAATCTCTTGTGCTCCAGAAACCACTCCTGTCCTCAAGATACCCTTCCTGTGCTCCAGACACTACTCCTCGTCTCCAGATACCACCCCTGTGCTCTAGACACCTATCCTGTGCTCCAGATACCACTCCTGCGCTCCAGATACCATCCCTGTGCTCCAGGTACCACTTCTGGTCTCCAGAACAACTCCTGTGCTCTAGATACCTGTCCTGTGCTCCAGATACCTCTCCTGTGCTCCAGATACCACCCCTGTGCTCTAGATACCTGTCCTATGCTCCAGATTCAAATCTCCTGTGCTCCAGATACCACTCCTGTCTTGTAGATACCTCTCCTGTGCTCCAGACACTACTCCTGGGCCCAGATACCAACCCTGGGCTCTAGACACCTGTCCTATGCTCCAGATTCAAATCTCCTGTGCTCCAGATACCACTCCTGTGCTCTAGATACCACTCCTGTGCTCCAGATACCACCCCTGTGCTCTAGATACCTGTCCTGTGCTCCAGACACCACTCCTGTGATCTAGATACCACACCTGTGCTCTAGATACCACTCCTGTGCTCCAGATACCACTCCTGTGCTCTAGATACCTGTCCTATGCTGCAGATTCAAATCTCTTGTGCTCCAGAAACCACTCCTGTCCTCTAGATACCACTCCTGTTCTCCAGACACTACTCCTGGTCTCCAGATACCACCCCTGTGCTCTAGACACCTATCCTGTGCTCCAGATAACACTCCTGTTCTCTAGATACCACTCCTGTGCTCCAGATACCATTCCTGTGCTCCAGGTACCACTTCTGGTCTCCAGAACAACTCCTGTGCTCTAGCTACCTGACCTGTGCTCCAGATACCGCTCCTCTGCTCCGGACACCACTCCTGTGCTCCAGATACCATTCCTGTGCTCCAGGTACCACTTCTGGTCTCCAGAACAACTCCTGTGCTCTAGATACCTGCCCTGTGCTCCAGATACCTCCCGGTGCTCCAGACACCACACCTGTCTTCTATATACCACTCCTGTGCTCCAGACACTACTCCTTGTCTCCAGATACCACCCCTGGGCTCTAGACACCTGTCCTGTGCTCCAGACACCACTCCTGTGCTCTAGATACCTGTCCTACGCTCCAGATTCAAATCTCCTGTGCTCCAGATACCACTCCTGTGCTCCAGATACCACCCCTGTGCTCTAGATACCTGTCCTATGCTCCAGATTCAAATTTCCTGTGCTCCAGATTCAAATCTCCTGTGCTCCAGATACCACTCCTGTGCTCCAGATACCACCCCTGTGCTCTAGATACCTGTCCTATGCTACAGATTCAAATCTCCTGTGCTCCAGATTCAAATCTCCTGTGCTGCAGATACCACTCCTGTGCTCCAGATACCACCCCTGTGCTCTAGATATCTGTCCCGTGCTCCAGACACCACTGCTGTGATCTAGATACCACTCCGGTGCTCTGGATAACATTCCTGTGCTCCAGACACTACTCCTGGTCTCCAGATACCACCCCTGTGCTCTAGACACCTGTCCTGTGCTCCAGATAACATTCCTGGTCTCCAGATACCACCCCTGTGCTCTAGACACCTGTCCTGTGCTGCAGATTCAAATCTCTTGTGCTCCAGATACCACTCCTGTGCTCTAGATACCACTCCTGTTCTCCAGATACCACCCCTGTGCTCTAGATATCTGTCCTGTGCTCCAGACACCACTCCTGTGATCTAGATACCACTCCTGTGCTCTGGATACCACTCCTGTGCTCCAGACACTACTTCTGGTCTCCAGATACCACCCCTGTGCTCTAGACACCTGTCCTGTTCTCCAGATAACACTCCTGGTCTCCAGATACCACCCTTGTGCTCTAGACACCTGTCCTGTGCTCCAGATTCAAATCTCTTGTGGTCCAGATACCACTCCTGTGCTCTAGACACCTGTCCTGTGCTCCAGATTCAAATCTCTTGTGCTCCAGATACCACTCCTGTGCTCTAGATACCACTCCTGTGCTCCAGATGCCACCACTGTGCTCTAGATTCCTGTCCTATACTCCAGATTCAAATCTCCTGTGTTCCAGACACTACTCCTGGGCTCCAGATACCACCCCTGTGCTCTAGACACCTGTTCTGTGCTCCAGATAACACTCCTGTGCTGCAGATACCACTTCTGTGCTCCAGATACCACTCCTGTGTTCTAGATACCACTCCTGTGCTCCAGACACTACTCCTGCTCTTCAGATACCACCCCTGTGCTCTAGACATCTTTCCTGTGCTCCAGATAACACTCCTGGTCTCCAGATACCACCCCTGTGCTCCAGACACCTGTCCTGTGCTCCAGATTCAAATCTCTTATGCTCCAGATAACACTCCTGTGCTCTAGACACCTGTCCTGTGCTCCAGATTCAAATCTCTTGTGCTCCAGATACCACTCCTGTGCTCCAGATACCACTCCTGTGCTCCACATACCACTTCTGTGCTCTAGATACCTGTCCTGTGCTCCAGATACCACACCTGTGCTCTAGATACCATTCCTGTGCTCCAGATACCACCCCAGTGCTCCAGATTCAAATCTCCTGTGCTCCAGATACCACTCTTGTGCTCTAGATACCACTCCTGTGCTCTGGATACCACTCCTGTACTCCAGACACTACTCCTGGTCTCCAGATACCACCCGTGTGCTCTGGACACCTGTCCTGTGCTCCCGATTCAAATCTTTTGTGCTCCAGATACCACTCTTGTGCTCTAGATACCACTCCTGTGCTCCAGAGACCACCCCTGTGCTCTAGATATCTGTCCCGTGCTCCAGACACCACTGCTGTGATCTAGATACCACTCCTGTGCTCTGGATACCACTCTTGTGCTCCAGACACTACTCCTGGTCTCCAGATACCACCCCTGTGCTCTAGACACCTGTCCTGTGCTCCAGATAACACTCCTGGTCTCCAGATACCACCCCTGTGCTCCAGACACCTGTCCTGTGCTGCAGATTCAAATCTCTTGTGCTCCAGATACCACTCCTGTGCTCTAGACACCTGTCCTGTGCTCCAGATTCAAATCACTAGTGCTCCAGATACCACTCCTGTGCCCTAGACACCTGTCCTGTGCTCCAGATTCAAATCTCTTGTGCTCCAGATACCACTCCTGTGCTCTAGATACCACTCCTGTGCTCCAGATACCACCACTGTGCTCTAGATTCCTGTCCTATACTCCAGATTCAAATCTCCTGTGCTCCAGACACTACTCCTGGTCTCCAGATACCACCCCTGTGCTCTAGACACCTGTCCTGTGCTCCAGATAACACTCCTGTGCTGCAGATACCACTTCTGTGCTCCAGATACCACTCCTGTGTTCTAGATACCACTCCTGTGCTCCAGACACTACTCCTGCTCTCCAGATACCACCCCTGTGCTCTAGAGACCTGTCCTGTGCTCCAGATAACACTCCTGGTCTCCAGATACCACCCCTGTGCTCTAGACACCTGTCCTGTGCTCCAGATTCAAATCTCTTATGCTCCAGATAACACTCCTGTGCTCGAGACACCTGTCCTGTGCTCCAGATTCAAATCTCTTGTGCTCCAGATACCACTCCTGTGCTCCAGTTACCACTCCTGTGCTCCACATACCACTTCTGTGCTCTAGATACCTGTCCTGTGCTCCAGATACCACACCTGTGCTCTAGATACCATTCCTGTGCTCCAGACACTACTCCTGGTCTCCAGATACCACCCCTGTGCTCTAGACACCTGTCCTGTTCTCCAGATAACACTCCTGGTCTCCAGATACCACCACTGTGCTCTAGACACCTGTCCTCTGCTCCAGATTCAAATCTCTTGTGCTCCAGATACCACTCCTGTGCTCTAGATACCTGTCCTATGCTCCAGATTCAAATCTCCTGTACTCCAGATACCACTCCTGTGCTCCAGATACCACCCCAGTGCTCCAGATTCAAATCTCCTGTGCTCCAGATACCACTCTTGTGCTCTAGATACCACTCCTGTGCTCCAGATACCACCCCTGTGCTCTAGATATCTGTCCTGTGCTCCAGACACAACTCCTGTGATCTAGATACCACTCCTGTGCTCTGGATACCACTCCTGTGCTCCAGACACTACTCCTGGTCTCCAGATACCACCCCTGTGCTCTAGACACCTGTCCTGTGCTCCAGATAACACTCCTGGTCTCCAGATACCACCCCTGTGCTCTAGACACCTGTCCTGGGCTCCAGATTCAAATCTCTTGTGCTCCAGATACCACTCTTGTGCTCTAGATACCACTCCTGTGCTCCAGATGCCACTCCTGTGCTCCAGATACCACTCTTGTGCTCTAGATACCTCTCCTGTGCTCCAGATACCACTCCTGTGCTCTAGATACCACTCCTGTGCTCCAGACACTACTCCTGGTCTCCAGATACCACCCATGTGCTCTAGACACCTGTCCTGTGCTCCAGATAACACTCCTGTGCTCCAGATACCACTCCTGTGCCGTAGGTACCTGTCCTATGCTCCAGAGGCCACTCCAGTGCTCCAGATACCACTCCTGTGCTCTAGATACCACTACTGTGCTCCAGACACTACTCCTGCTCTCCAAATACCAGACCTGTGCTCTAGACACCTGGTCTGTGCTCCAGATACCACTCCTGTGCTCTAGATACCTGTCCTATGCTCCAGATTCAAATCTCTTGTGCTCCGGAAACCGCTCCTGTCTTCTAGATACCCCTCCTGTGCTCCAGACACTACTCCTCGTCTCCAGATACCACCCCTGTGCTCTAGACACCTATCCTGTGCTCCAGATACCACTCCTGCGCTCCAGATACCATTCCTGTGCTCCAGGTACCACTTCTGGTCTCGAGAACAACTCCTGTGCTCTAGATACCTGTCCTGTGCTCCAGATACCACTCCTGTGCTCCGGACACCACTCCTGTGCTCTAGATACCATTCCTGTGCTCCAGGTACCACTCCTGGTCTCCAGATACCACTCCTGTGCTCTAGACACCTGCCCTGTTCTCCAGATACCTCTCCTGTGCTCCAGATACCACCCCTGTGCTCTAGATACCTGTCCTATGCTCCAGATTCAAATCTCCTGTGCTCCAGATACCACTCCTGGTCTCCAGATACCACTCCTGTGCTCCAGGCACCTGCCCTGTGCTCCAGATACCTCTCCTGTGCTCCAGATACTACCCTTGTGCTCTAGATACCTGTCCTATGCTGCAGATTCAATCTCTTGTGCTCCAGAAACCACTCCTGTCCTCTAGATACCACTCCTGTGCTCCAGACACTACTCCTGGTCACCAGATACCACCCCTGGGCTCTAGACACCTGTCCTATGCTCCAGATTCAAATCTCCTGTGCTCCAGATACCACTCCTGTGCTCTAGATACCACTCCTGTGCTCCAGATACCACCCCTGTGCTCTAGATACCTGTCCTGTGCTCCAGACAGCACTCCTGTGATCTGGATACCACTCCTGTGCTCCAGATACCACTCCTGTTCTGCGGACACCACTCCTGTGCTCTAGATAACATTCCTGTGCTCCAGGTACCACTCCTGGTCTCCAGATACCACTCCTGTGCTCTAGACACCTGCCCTGTGCTCCAGATACCTCTCCTGTGCTCCAGATACCACCCCTGTGCTCTAGATAACTGTCCTATGCTCCAGATTCATATCTCCTGTGCTCCAGATACCACCCCTGTCTTCTATATACCACTCCTGTGCTCCAGACACTACTCCTGGTCTCCAGATACCACCCCTGGGCTCTAGACACCTGTCCTTTGCTCCAGATACCACTCCTGTGCTCTAGATACCTGTACTATGCTCCAGATTCAAATCTCCTGTACTCCAGATACGACCCCTGTGCTCTAGATATCTGTCCTATGCTCCAGATTCAAATCTCCTGTGCTCCAGATTCAAATCTCTTGTGCTCCAGATACCACTGCTGTGCTCTAGATACCTGTCCTATGCTCCAGATTCAAATCTCCTGTGCTGCAGATACCACTCCTGTGCTCCAGATACCACCCCTGTGTTCTAGATATCTGTCCTGTGCTCCAGACACCACTGCTGTGATCTAGATACCACTCCTGTGCTCTGGATAACACTCCTGTGCTCCAGACACTACTCCTGATCTCCAGATACCACCCCAGTGCTCTAGACACCTGTCCTGTGCTCCAGATAACACTCCTGGTCTCCAGATACCACCCCTGTGCTCTAGACACCTGTCCTGTGCTGCAGATTCAAATCTCTTGTGCTCCAGATACCACTCCTGTGCTCTAGACACCTGTCCTGTGCTCCAGATTCAAATCTCTTGTGCTCCAGATACCACTCCTGTGCTCTAGATACCACTCCTGTGCTCCAGATACCACCCCTGTGCTCTAGATATCTGTCCTGTGCTGCAGACACCACTCCTGTGATCTACATACCACTCCTGTGCTCTGGATGCCACTCCTGTGCTCCAGACACTACTTCTGGTTTCCAGATACCACCCCTGTGCTCTAGACACCTCTCCTGTGCTCCAGATAACACTCCTGGTCTCCAGATACCACCCCTGTGCTCTAGACACCAGTCCTGTGCTCCAGATTCAAATCTCTTGTGCTCCAGATACCACTCCTGTGCTCTAGACACCTGTCCTGTGCTCTAGATTCAAATCTCTTGTGCTCCAGATACCACTCCTGTGCTCTGGATACCACTCCTGTGCTCCAGATACCACCCCTGTGCTCTAGATTCCTGTCCGAAACTCCAGATTCAAATCTCCTGTGCTCCAGACACTACTCCTGGTCTCCAGATACCACCCCTGTGCTCTAGACACCTGTCCTGTGCTCCAGATAACACTCCTCTGCTGCAGATACCACTCCTGTGCTCTAGATACCTGTCCTGTGCTCCAGATACTACTTCTGTGTTCTAGATACCACTCCTGTGCTCCAGACACTACTCCTGCTCTCCAGATACCACCCCTGTGTTCTAGACACCTGTCCTGTGCTCCAGATAATACTCCTGTGCTCCAGATACCACCCCTGTGCTCTAGATACCTGTCCTGTGCTCCAGATTCAAATCTCTTATGCTCCAGATAACACTCCTGTGCTCTAGACACCTGTCCTGTGCTCCAGATTCAAATCTCTTATGCTCCAGATAACACTCCTGTGATCCAGATACCACTCCTGTGCTCTAGATACCTGTCCTATGCTGCAGATGCGACTCCAGTGCTCCAGATACCACTCTTATGCTCTAGATACCACTCCTGTGCTCCAGATACCACTCTTGTGCTCTAGATACCTCTCCTGTGCTCCAGATACCACTCCTGTGCTCTAGATACCGCTCCTGTGCTCCAGACACTACTCCTGGTTTCCAGATACCACCCCTGTGCTCTGGACACCTGTCCTATGCTCCAGATGCCACTCCAGTGCTCCAGATACCACTCTTGTGCTCTAGATACCACTCCTGTGCTCCAGTTGCCACTCCTGTGCTCCACATACCACTTCTGTGCTCTAGATACCACTCCTGTCCTCCAGATAACACTCCTGTGCTCTAGATACCACTCCTGTGCTCCAGACACTACTCCTGGTCTCCAGATACCACCTCTGTGCTGTAGACACCTGTCCTGTGCTCCAGATACCACTCCTGTGCTCTAGACACCTGTCCTGTGCTCCAGATTCAAATCTCTTGTGCACCAGATACCACTCCTGTGCTCTAGATACCTGTCCTATGCTCCAGTTTCAAATCCCCTGTGCTCCAGATACCACTCCTGTCTTCTATATACCACTCCTGTGCTCCAGACACTACTCCTGGTCTCCAGATACCACCCCTGGGTTCTAGAAACCTGTCCTGTGCTCCAGATACCACTCCTGTGCTCTAGATACCTGTCCTACGCTCCAGATTCAAAGCTCCTGTGCTCCAGATACCACTCCTGTGCTCCAGATACCACCCCTGTGCTCTAGATTCCTGTCCTATGCTCCAGAGTCAAAATTCCTGTGCTCCAGATTCAAATCTCTTCTGCTCCAGATACCACTCCTGTGCTCTAGATACCTGTCCTATGCTCTAGATTCAAATCTCCTGTGCTCCCGATACCACTCCTGTGCTCCAGATACCACCCCTGTGCTCCATATTCAAATCTCCTGTGCTCCAGATACCACTCCTGTGCTCTAGGCACCTGTCCTGTGCTCCAGACACCACTGCTGTGATCTAGATACCACTCCTGTGCTCTGGATAACACTCCTGTGCTCCAGACACTACTCCTGGTCTCCAGATACCACCCCTGTGCTCTAGACACCTGTCCTGTGCTCCAGATAACACTCCTGGTCTCCAGATACCACCCCTGTGCTCTAGACACCTGTCCTGTGCTGCAGATTCAAATCTCTTGTGCTCCAGATACCACTCCTGTGCTCTAGACACCTGTCCTGTGCTCCAGATTCAAATCTCTTGTGCTCCAGATACCACTCCTGTGCTCTAGATACCACTCCTGTGCTCCAGATACCACTCCTGTGCTCTAGATATCACTCCTGTGCTCCAGATACCACCCCTGTGCTCTAGATATCTGTCCTGTGCTCCAGACACCACTCCTGTGATCTAGATACCACTCCTGTGCTCTGGATACCACTCCTGTGCTCCAGACACTACTTCTGGTCTCCAGATACCACCCCTGTGCTCTAGACACCTGTCCTGTTCTCCAGATAACACTCCTGGTCTCCAGATACCACCCCTGTGCTCTAGACACCTATCCTGTGCTCCAGATAACACTCCTGTGCTGCAGATACCACTCCTCTGCTCCAGATACCACTCCTGTGTTCTAGATACCACTCCTGTGCTCCAGACACTACTCCTGCTCTCCAGATACCACCCCTGTGCTCTAGACACCTGTCCTGTGCTCCAGATAACACTCCTGGTCTCCAGATACCACCCCTGTGCTCTAGACACCTGTCCTGTGCTCCAGATTCAAATCTCTTATGCTCCAGATAACACTCCTGTGCTCTAGACACCTGTCCTGTGCTCCAGATTCAAATCTCTTGTGCTCCAGATACCACTCCTGTGCTCTAGATACCACTCCTGTGCTCCACATACCACTTCTGTGCTCTAGATACCTGTCCTGTGCTCCAGATTCCACACCTGTGCTCTAGATACCATTCCTGTGCTCCAGATACTACTCCTGGTCTCCAGATACCACCCCTGTGCTCTAGACACCTGTCCTGTGCTCCAGATAACACTCCTGGTCTCCAGATACCACCCCTGTGCTCTAGACGCCTGTCCTCTGCTCCAGATTCAAATCTCTTGTGCTCCAGATACCACTCCTGTGCTCTAGATACCTGTCCTATGCTCCAGATTCAAATCTCCTGTGCTCCAGATACCACGCCAGTGCTCCAGATTCAAATCTCCTGTGCTCCAGATACCACTCCTGTGCTCTAGATACCACTCCTGTGCTCCAGATACCACCCCTGTGCTCTAGATATCTGTCTTGTGCTCCAGACACAACTCCTGTGATCTAGATACCACTCCTGTGCTCTGGATACCACTCCTGTGCTCCAGACACTACTCCTGGTCTCCAGATACCACCCCTGTGCTCTAGACACCTGTCTTGTGCTCCAGATAACACTCCTGGTCTCCAGATACCACCCCTGTGCTCTAGACACCTGTCCTGTGCTCCAGATTCAAATCTCTTGTGCTCCAGATACCACTCTTGTGCTCTAGATACCACTCCTGTGCTCCAGATGCCACTCCTGTGCTCCAGATACCACTCTTGTGCTCTAGATACCTCTCCTGTGCTCCAGATACCACTCCTGTGCTCTGGATACCACTCCTGTGCTCCAGACACTACTCCTGGTCTCCAGATACCATCCCTGTGCTCTATACACCTGTCCTGTGCTCCAGATAACACTCCTGTGCTCCAGATACCACTCCTGTGCCGTAGACACCTGTCCTATGCTCCAGATGCCACTCCAGTGCTCCAGATACCACTCCTGTGCTCTAGATACCACTCCTGTGCTCCAGACACTACTCCTGCTCTCCAAATACCACACCTGTGATCTAGACACCTGGCCTGTGCTCCAGATACCACTCCTGTGCTCTAGATACCTGTCCTATGCTCCAGATTCAAATCTCTTGTGCTCCAGAAACCACTCCTGTCCTCTAGATACCCCTCCTGTGTTCCAGACACTACTCCTCGTCTCCAGATACCACTCCTGTGCTCTAGATACCACTCCTGTGCTCCAGATACCACCCCTGTGCTCTAGATATCTGTCTTGTGCTCCAGACACAACTCCTGTGATCTAGATACCACTCCTGTGCTCTGGATACCACTCCTGTGCTCCAGACACTACTCCTGGTCTCCAGATACCACCCCTGTGCTCTAGACACCTGTCCTGTGCTCCAGATAACACTCCTGGTCTCCAGATACCACCCCTGTGCTCTAGACACCTGTCCTGTGCTCCAGATTCAAATCTCTTGTGCTCCAGATACCACTCTTGTGCTCTAGATACCACTCCTGTGCTCCAGATGCCACTCCTGTGCTGCAGATACCACTCTTGTGCTCTAGATACCTCTCCTGTGCTCCAGATACCACTCCTGTGCTCTAGATACCACTCCTGTGCTCCAGACACTACTCCTGGTCTCCAGATACCACCCCTGTGCTCTATACACCTGTCCTGTGCTCCAGATAACACTCCTGTGCTCCAGATACCACTCCTGTGCCGTAGACACCTGTCCTATGCTCCAGATGCCACTCCAGTGCTCCAGATACCACTCCTGTGCTCTAGATACCACTCCTGTGCTCCAGACACTACTCCTGCTCTCCAAATACCACACCTGTGCTCCAGACACCTGGCCTGTGCTCCAGATACCACTCCTGTGCTCTAGATACCTGTCCTATGCTCCAGATTCAAATCTCTTGTGCTCCAGAAACCACTCCTGTCCTCTAGATACCCCTCCTGTGCTCCAGACACTACTCCTCGTCTCCAGATACCACCCCTGTGCTCTAGATACCTATCCTGTGCTCCAGATACCACTCCTGCGCTCCAGATACCATTCCTGTGCTCCAGGTACCACTTCTGGTCTCGAGAACAACTCCTGTGCTCTAGATACCTGTCCTGTGCTCCAGATACCACTCCTGTGCTCCGGATACCACTCCTGTGCTCTAGATACCATTCCTGTGCTCCAGGTACCACTCCTGGTCTCCAGATACCACTCCTGTGCTCTAGACACCTGCCCTGTGCTCCAGATACCACTCCTGTGCTCTAGATACCTGTCCTATGCTGCAGATTCAAATCTCTTGTGCTCCAGAAACCACTCCTGTCCTCTAGATACCACTCCTGTGCTCCAGACACTACTCTTGGTCTCCAGATACCACCCCTGGGCTCTAGACACCTGTCCTATGCTCCAGATTCAAATCTCCTGTGCTCCAGATACCACTCCTGTGCTCTAGATACCTGTCCTGTGCTCCAGACACCACTCCTGTGATCTAGATACCACTCCTGTGCTCCAGATACCACTCCTGTTCTCCGGACACCACTCTTGTGCTCTAGATACCATTCCTGTGCTCCAGGTACCACTCCTGGTCTCCAGATACCACTCCTGTCTTCTATATACATCTCCTGTGCTCCAGATTCAAATCTCTTTTGCTCCAGATACCACTCCTGTGCTCTAGCTACCTGTCCTATGCTCCAGATTCAAATCTCCTGTGCTCCAGATACCACTCCTGTGCTCCAGATACCACCCCTGTGCTCCATATTCAAATCTCCTGTGCTCCTGATACCACTCCTGTGCTCTAGGCACCTGTCCTGTGCTCCAGATAACACTCCTGGTCTCCAGATACCACCCCTGTGCTCTAGATACCTGTCCTATGCTCCAGATTCAAATCTCCTGTGCTCCAGATACCACTCCTGTGCTCTAGATACCTGTCCTATGCTGCAGATTCAAATCTCTTGTGCTCCAGAAACCACTCCTGTCCTCTAGATACCACTCCTGTGCTCCAGACACTACTCCTGGTCTCCAGATACCACCCCTGGGCTCTAGACACCTGTCCTATGCTCCAGATTCAAATCTCCTGTGCTCCAGATACCACTCCTGTGCTCTAGATACCACTCCTGTGCTCCAGATACCACCCATGTGCACTAGATACCATTCCTGTGCTCCAGGTACCACTCCTGGTCTCCAGATACCACTCCTGTGCTCTAGACACCTGCCCTGTGCTCTAGATATCTGTCCTATGCTCCAGATTCATATCTCCTGTGCTCCAGATACCACTCCTGTCTTCTATAAACATCTCCTGTGCTCCAGATTCAAATCTCTTGTGCTCCAGATACCACTCCTGTGCTCTAGATACCTGTCCTATGCTCCAGATTCAAATCTCCTGTGCTCCAGATACCACTCCTGTGCTCCAGATACCACCCCTGTGCTCCATATTCAAATCTCCTGTGCTCCAGATACCACTCCTGTGCTCTAGGCACCTGTCCTGTGCTCCAGATAACACTCCTGGTCTCCAGATACCACCCCTGTGCTCTAGACACCTGTCCTGTGCTCCAGATTCAAATCTCTTGTGCTCCAGATACCACTCCTGTGCTCTAGATACCTGTCCTATGCTCCAGATTCAAATCTCCTGTGCTCCAGATACCACCCCTGTGTTCTAGATATCTGTCCTGTGCTCCAGACACCACTGCTGTGATCCAGATACCACTCCTGTGCTCTGGATAACACTCCTGTGCTCCAGACACTACTCCTGGTCTCCAGATACCACCCCTGTGCTCAAGACACCTGTCCTGTGCTCCAGATAACACTCCTGGTCTCCAGATACCACCCCTGTGCTCTAGACACCTGTCCTGTGCTGCAGATTCAAATCTCTTGTGCTCCAGATACCACTCCTGTGCTCCAGATACCACCTCTGTGCTCTAGATATCTGTCCTGTGCTGCAGACACCACTCCTGTGATCTACATACCACTCCTGTGCTCTGGATGCCACTCCTGTGCTCCAGACACTACTTCTGGTTTCCAGATACCACCCCTGTGCTCTACACACCTCTCCTGTGCTCCAGATAACACACCTGGTCTCCAGATACCACCCCTGTGCTCTAGACGCCTGTCCTCTGCTCCAGATTCAAATCTCTTGTGCTCCAGATACCACTCCTGTGCTCTAGATACCTGTCCTATGCTCCAGATTCAAATCTCCTGTTCTCCAGATGCCACTCCTGTGCTCCAGATACCACCCCAGTGCTCCAGATTCAAATCTCCTGTGTTCCAGATACCACTCCTGTGCTCTAGATACCACTCCTGTGCTCCAGATACCACCCCTGTGCTCTAGATATCTGTCTTGTGCTCCAGACACAACTCCTGTGATCTAGATACCACTCCTGTGCTATGGATACCACTCCTGTGCTCCAGACACTACTACTGGTCTCCAGATACCACCCCTGTGCTCTAGACACCTGTCCTGTGCTCCAGATAACACTCCTGGTCTCCAGATACCACCCCTGTGCTCTAGACACCTGTCCTGTGCTCCAGATTCAAATCTCTTGTGCTCCAGATACCACTCTTGTGCTCTAGATACCACTCCTGTGCTCCAGATGCCACTCCTGTGCTCCAGATACCACTCTTGTGCTCTAGATTCCTCTCCTGTGCTCCAGATACCACTCCTGTGCTCTAGATACCACTCCTGTGCTCCAGACACTACTCCTGGTCTCCAGATACCACCCATGTGCTCTATACACCTGTCCTGTGCTCCAGATAACACTCCTGTGCTCCAGATACCACTGCTGTGCCGTAGACACCTGTCCTATGCTCCAGAGGCCACTCCAGTGCTCCAGATACCACTCCTGTGCTCTAGATACCACTCCTGTGCTCCAGACACTACTCCTGCTCTCCAAATACCACACCTGTGCTCTGGACACCTGGCCTGTGCACCAGATACCACTCCTGTGCTCTAGATACCTGTCCTATGCTCCAGATTCAAATCTCTTGTGCTCCGGAAACCGCTCCTGTCTTCTAGATACCTCTCCTGTGCTCCAGACACTACTCCTCGTCTCCAGATACCACCCCTGTGCTCTAGACACCACTCCTGTGCTCCAGATACCACTCCTGCGCTCCGGGTACCATTTCTGGTCTCGAGAACAACTCCTGTGCTCTAGATACCTGTCCTGTGCTCCAGGTACCACTCCTGTGCTCCGGACACCACTCCTGTGCTCTAGATACCATTCCTGTGCTCCAGGTACCACTCCTGGTCTCCAGATACCACTCCTGTGCTCTAGACACCTGCCCTGTTCTCCAGATACCTCTCCTGTGCTCCAGAGACCACCCCTGTGCTCTAGATACCTGTCCTATGCTCCAGATTCAAATCTCCTGTGCTCCAGATACCACTCCTGTCTTCTAGATACCCCTCCTGTGCTCCAGACACTACTCCTCGTCTCCAGATACCACCCCTGTGCTCTAGACACCTATCCTGTGCTCCAGATACCACTCCTGCGCTCCAGATACCATTCCTGTGCTCGAGGTACCACTTCTGGTCTCGAGAACAACTCCTGTGCTCTAGATACCTGTCCTGTGCTCCAGGTACCACTCCTGTGCTCCGGACACCACTCCTGTGCTCTAGATACCATTCCTGTGCTCCAGGTACCACTCCTGGTCTCCAGATACCACTCCTGTGCTCTAGACACCTGCCCTGTTCTCCAGATACCTCTCCTGTGCTCCAGAGACCACCCCTGTGCTCTAGATACCTGTCCTATGCTCCAGATTCAAATCTCCTGTGCTCCAGATACCACTCCTGGTCTCCAGATACCACTCCTGTGCTCCAGACTCCTGCCCTGTGCTCCAGATACCTCTCCTGTGCTCCAGATACCACTCCTGTGCTCCAGATACCACTCCTGTTCTGCGGACACCACTCCTGTGCTCTAGATAACATTCCTGTGCTCCAGGTACCACTCCTGGTCTCCAGATACCACTCCTGTGCTCTAGACACCTGCCCTGTGCTCCAGATACCTCTCCTGTGCTCCAGATACCAGCCCTGTGCTCTAGATACCTGTCCTATGCTCCAGATTCATATCTCCTGTGCTCCAGATACCACTCCTGTCTTCTATATACAACTCCTGTGCTCCAGACACTACTCCTGGTCTCCAGATACCACCCCTGGGCTCTAGACACCTGTCCTTTGCTCCAGATACCACTCCTCTGCTCTAGATACCTGTACTATGCTCCAGATTCAAATCTCCTGTGCTCCAGATACCACTCCTGTGCTCCAGATACCACCCCTGTACTCTAGATATCTGTCCTATGCTCCAGATTCAAATCTCCTGTGCTCCAGATTCAAATCTCTTGTGCTCCAGATACCACTGCTGTGCTCTAGATACCTGTCCTATGCTCCAGATTCAAATCTCCTGAGCTCCAGATACCACTCCTGTGCTCTAGGTTCCTGTCCTGTGCTCCAGATAACACTCCTGGTCTCCAGATACCACCCCTGTGCTCTAGACACCTGTCCTGTGCTCCAGATTCAAATCTCTTGTGCTCCAGATACCACTCCTGTGTTCTAGATACCTGTCCTATGCTCCAGATTCAAATCTCCTCTGCTGCAGATACCACTCCTGTGCTCCAGATACCACCCCTGTGTTCTAGATATCTGTCCTGTGCTCCAGACACCACTGCTGTGATCTAGATACCACTCCTGTGCTCTGGATAACACTCCTGTGCTCCAGACACTACTCCTGATCTCCAGATACCACCCCTGTGCTCTAGAAACCTGTCCTGTGCTCCAGATAACACTCCTGGTCTCCAGATACCACCCCTGTGCTCTAGACACCTGTCCTGTGCTGCAGATTCAAATCTCTTGTGCTCCAGATAACACTCCTGTGCTCTAGACACCTGTCCTGTGCTCCAGATTCAAATCTCTTGTGCTCCAGATACCACTCCTGTGCTCTAGATACCACTCCTGTGCTCCAGATACCACCCCTGTGCTCTAGATATCTGTCCTGTGCTGCAGACACCACTCCTGTGATCTACATACCACTCCTGTGCTCTGGATGCCACTCCTGTGCTCCAGACACTACTTCTGGTTTCCAGATACCACCCCTGTGCTCTAGACACCTCTCCTGTGCTCCAGATAACACTCCTGGTCTCCAGATACCACCCCTGTGCTCTAGACACCTGTCCTGTGCTCCAGATTCAAATCTCTTGTGCTCCAGATACCACTCCTGTGCTCTGGATACCACTCCTGTGCTCCAGATACCACCCCTGTGCTCTAGATTCCTGTCCGAAACTCCAGATTCAAATCTCCTGTGCTCCAGACACTACTCCTGGTCTCCAGATACCACCCCTGTACTCTAGATATCTGTCCTATGCTCCAGATTCAAATCTCCTGTGCTCCAGATTCAAATCTCTTGTGCTCCAGATAACACTGCTGTGCTCTAGATACCTGTCCTATGCTCCAGATTCAAATCTCCTGAGCTCCAGATACCACTCCTGTGCTCTAGGTTCCTGTCCTGTGCTCCAGATAACACTCCTGGTCTCCAGATACCACCCCTGTGCTCTAGACACCTGTCCTGTGCTCCAGATTCAAATCTCTTGTGCTCCAGATACCACTCCTGTGTTCTAGATACCTGTCCTATGCTCCAGATTCAAATCTCCTCTGCTGCAGATACCACTCCTGTGCTCCAGATACCACCCCTGTGTTCTAGATATCTGTCCTGTGCTCCAGACACCACTGCTGTGATCTAGATACCACTCCTGTGCTCTGGATAACACTCCTGTGCTCCAGACACTACTCCTGATCTCCAGATACCACCCCTGTGCTCTAGAAACCTGTCCTGTGCTCCAGATAACACTCCTGGTCTCCAGATACCACCCCTGTGCTCTAGACACCTGTCCTGTGCTGCAGATTCAAATCTCTTGTGCTCCAGATAACACTCCTGTGCTCTAGACACCTGTCCTGTGCTCCAGATTCAAATCTCTTGTGCTCCAGATACCACTCCTGTGCTCTAGATACCACTCCTGTGCTCCAGATACCACCCCTGTGCTCTAGATATCTGTCCTGTGCTGCAGACACCACTCCTGTGATCTACATACCACTCCTGTGCTCTGGATGCCACTCTGTGCTCCAGACACTACTTCTGGTTTCCAGATACCACCCCTGTGCTCTAGACACCTCTCCTGTGCTCCAGATAACACTCCTGGTCTCCAGATACCACCCCTGTGCTCTAGACACCTGTCCTGTGCTCCAGATTCAAATCTCTTGTGCTCCAGATACCACTCCTGTGCTCTGGATACCACTCCTGTGCTCCAGATACCACCCCTGTGCTCTAGATTCCTGTCCGAAACTCCAGATTCAAATCTCCTGTGCTCCAGACACTACTCCTGGTCTCCAGATACCACCCCTGTGCTCTAGACACCTGTCCTGTGCTCCAGATAACACTCCTCTGCTGCAGATACCACTCCTGTGCTCTAGATACCTGTCCTGTGCTCCAGATACTACTTCTGTGTTCTAGATACCACTCCTGTGCTCCAGACACTACTCCTGCTCTCCAGATACCACCCCTGTGTTCTAGACACCTGTCCTGTGCTCCAGATAATACTCCTGTGCTCCAGATACCACCCCTGTGCTCTAGATACCTGTCCTGTGCTCCAGATTCAAATCTCTTATGCTCCAGATAACACTCCTGTGCTCTAGACACCTGTCCTGTGCTCCAGATTCAAATCTCTTATGCTCCAGATAACACTCCTGTGCTCCAGATACCACTCCTGTGCTCTAGATACCTGTCCTATGCTCCAGATTCAAATCTCTTGTGCTCCGGAAACCGCTCCTGTCTTCTAGATACCCCTCCTGTGCTCCAGACACTACTCCTCGTCTCCAGATACCACCCCTGTGCTCTAGACACCTATCCTGTGCTCCAGATACCACTCCTGCGCTCCAGATACCATTCCTGTGCTCGAGGTACCACTTCTGGTCTCGAGAACAACTCCTGTGCTCTAGATACCTGTCCTGTGCTCCAGGTACCACTCCTGTGCTCCGGACACCACTCCTGTGCTCTAGATACCATTCCTGTGCTCCAGGTACCACTCCTGGTCTCCAGATACCACTCCTGTGCTCTAGACACCTGCCCTGTTCTCCAGATACCTCTCCTGTGCTCCAGAGACCACCCCTGTGCTCTAGATACCTGTCCTATGCTCCAGATTTCAAAATCTCCTGTGCTCCAGATACCACTCCTGGTCTCCAGATACCACTCCTGTGCTCCAGACTCCTGCCCTGTGCTCCAGATACCTCTCCTGTGCTCCAGATACCACTCCTGTGCTCCAGATACCACTCCTGTTCTGCGGACACCACTCCTGTGCTCTAGATAACATTCCTGTGCTCCAGGTACCACTCCTGGTCTCCAGATACCACTCCTGTGCTCTAGACACCTGCCCTGTGCTCCAGATACCTCTCCTGTGCTCCAGATACCAGCCCTGTGCTCTAGATACCTGTCCTATGCTCCAGATTCATATCTCCTGTGCTCCAGATACCACTCCTGTCTTCTATATACAACTCCTGTGCTCCAGACACTACTCCTGGTCTCCAGATACCACCCCTGGGCTCTAGACACCTGTCCTTTGCTCCAGATACCACTCCTCTGCTCTAGATACCTGTACTATGCTCCAGATTCAAATCTCCTGTGCTCCAGATACCACTCCTGTGCTCCAGATACCACCCCTGTACTCTAGATATCTGTCCTATGCTCCAGATTCAAATCTCCTGTGCTCCAGATTCAAATCTCTTGTGCTCCAGATACCACTGCTGTGCTCTAGATACCTGTCCTATGCTCCAGATTCAAATCTCCTGAGCTCCAGATACCACTCCTGTGCTCTAGGTTCCTGTCCTGTGCTCCAGATAACACTCCTGGTCTCCAGATACCACCCCTGTGCTCTAGACACCTGTCCTGTGCTCCAGATTCAAATCTCTTGTGCTCCAGATACCACTCCTGTGTTCTAGATACCTGTCCTATGCTCCAGATTCAAATCTCCTCTGCTGCAGATCACTCCTGTGCTCCAGATACCACCCCTGTGTTCTAGATATCTGTCCTGTGCTCCAGACACCACTGCTGTGATCTAGATACCACTCCTGTGCTCTGGATAACACTCCTGTGCTCCAGACACTACTCCTGATCTCCAGATACCACCCCTGTGCTCTAGAAACCTGTCCTGTGCTCCAGATAACACTCCTGGTCTCCAGATACCACCCCTGTGCTCTAGACACCTGTCCTGTGCTGCAGATTCAAATCTCTTGTGCTCCAGATAACACTCCTGTGCTCTAGACACCTGTCCTGTGCTCCAGATTCAAATCTCTTGTGCTCCAGATACCACTCCTGTGCTCTAGATACCACTCCTGTGCTCCAGATACCACCCCTGTGCTCTAGATATCTGTCCTGTGCTGCAGACACCACTCCTGTGATCTACATACCACTCCTGTGCTCTGGATGCCACTCCTGTGCTCCAGACACTACTTCTGGTTTCCAGATACCACCCCTGTGCTCTAGACACCTCTCCTGTGCTCCAGATAACACTCCTGGTCTCCAGATACCACCCCTGTGCTCTAGACACCTGTCCTGTGCTCCAGATTCAAATCTCTTGTGCTCCAGATACCACTCCTGTGCTCTGGATACCACTCCTGTGCTCCAGATACCACCCCTGTGCTCTAGATTCCTGTCCGAAACTCCAGATTCAAATCTCCTGTGCTCCAGACACTACTCCTGGTCTCCAGATACCACCCCTGTGCTCTAGACACCTGTCCTGTGCTCCAGATAACACTCCTCTGCTGCAGATACCACTCCTGTGCTCTAGATACCTGTCCTGTGCTCCAGATACTACTTCTGTGTTCTAGATACCACTCCTGTGCTCCAGACACTACTCCTGCTCTCCAGATACCACCCCTGTGTTCTAGGACACCTGTCCTGTGCTCCAGATAATACTCCTGTGCTCCAGATACCACCCCTGTGCTCTAGATACCTGTCCTGTGCTCCAGATTCAAATCTCCTATGCTCCAGATAACACTCCTGTGCTCTAGACACCTGTCCTGTGCTCCAGATTCAAATCTCTTATGCTCCAGATAACACTCCTGTGCTCCAGATACCACTCCTGTGCTCTAGATACCTGTCCTATGCTCCAGATGCGACTCCAGTGCTCCAGATACCACTCTTATGCTCTAGATACCACTCCTGTGCTCCAGATACCACTCTTGTGCTCTAGATACCTCTCCTGTGCTCCAGATACCACTCCTGTGCTCTAGATACCGCTCCTGTGCTCCAGACACTACTCCTGGTTTCCAGATACCACCCCTGTGCTCTGGACACCTGTCCTATGCTCCAGATGCCACTCCAGTGCTCCAGATACCACTCTTGTGCTCTAGATACCACTCCTGTGCTCCAGTTGCCACTCCTGTGCTCCACATACCACTTCTGTGCTCTAGATACCACTCCTGTCCTCCAGATAACACTCCTGTGCTCTAGATACCACTCCTGTGCTCCAGACACTACTCCTGGTCTCCAGATACCACCTCTGTGCTGTAGACACCTGTCCTGTGCTCCAGATACCACTCCTGTGCTCTAGACACCTGTCCTGTGCTCCAGATTCAAATCTCTTGTGCACCAGATACCACTCCTGTGCTCTAGATACCTGTCCTATGCTCCAGTTTCAAATCCCCTGTGCTCCAGATACCACTCCTGTCTTCTATATACCACTCCTGTGCTCCAGACACTACTCCTGGTCTCCAGATACCACCCCTGGGTTCTAGAAACCTGTCCTGTGCTCCAGATACCACTCCTGTGCTCTAGATACCTGTCCTACGCTCCAGATTCAAAGCTCCTGTGCTCCAGATACCACTCCTGTGCTCCAGATACCACCCCTGTGCTCTAGATTCCTGTCCTATGCTCCAGAGTCAAAATTCCTGTGCTCCAGATTCAAATCTCTTCTGCTCCAGATACCACTCCTGTGCTCTAGATACCTGTCCTATGCTCTAGATTCAAATATCCTGTGCTCCCGATACCACTCCTGTGCTCCAGATACCACCCCTGTGCTCCATATTCAAATCTCCTGTGCTCCAGATACCACTCCTGTGCTCTAGGCACCTGTCCTGTGCTCCAGACACCACTGCTGTGATCTAGATACCACTCCTGTGCTCTGGATAACACTCCTGTGCTCCAGACACTACTCCTGGTCTCCAGATACCACCCCTGTGCTCTAGACACCTGTCCTGTGCTCCAGATAACACTCCTGGTCTCCAGATACCACCCCTGTGCTCTAGATACCTGTCCTGTGCTGCAGATTCAAATCTCTTGTGCTCCAGATACCACTCCTGTGCTCTAGACACCTGTCCTGTGCTCCAGATTCAAATCTCTTGTGCTCCAGATACCACTCCTGTGCTCTAGATACCACTCCTGTGCTCCAGATACCACTCCTGTGCTCTAGATATCACTCCTGTGCTCCAGATACCACCCCTGTGCTCTAGATATCTGTCCTGTGCTCCAGACACCACTCCTGTGATCTAGATACCACTCCTGTGCTCTGGATACCACTCCTGTGCTCCAGACACTACTTCTGGTCTCCAGATACCACCCCTGTGCTCTAGACACCTGTCCTGTTCTCCAGATAACACTCCTGGTCTCCAGATACCACCCCTGTGCTCTAGACACCTATCCTGTGCTCCAGATAACACTCCTGTGCTGCAGATACCACTCCTCTGCTCCAGATACCACTCCTGTGTTCTAGATACCACTCCTGTGCTCCAGACACTACTCCTGCTCTCCAGATACCACCCCTGTGCTCTAGACACCTGTCCTGTGCTCCAGATAACACTCCTGGTCTCCAGATACCACCCCTGTGCTCTAGACACCTGTCCTGTGCTCCAGATTCAAATATCTTATGCTCCAGATAACACTCCTGTGCTCCAGACACCTGTCCTGTGCTCCAGATTCAAATCTCTTGTGCTCCAGATACCACTCCTGTGCTCTAGATACCACTCCTGTGCTCCACATACCACTTCTGTGCTCTAGATACCTGTCCTGTGCTCCAGATTCCACACCTGTGCTCTAGATACCATTCCTGTGCTCCAGATACTACTCCTGGTCTCCAGATACCACCCTGTGCTCTAGACACCTGTCCTGTGCTCCAGATAACACTCCTGGTCTCCAGATACCACCCCTGTGCTCTAGACGCCTGTCCTCTGCTCCAGATTCAAATCTCTTGTGCTCCAGATACCACTCCTGTGCTCTAGATACCTGTCCTATGCTCCAGATTCAAATCTCCTGTGCTCCAGATACCACGCCAGTGCTCCAGATTCAAATCTCCTGTGCTCCAGATACCACTCCTGTGCTCTAGATACCACTCCTGTGCTCCAGATACCACCCCTGTGCTCTAGATATCTGTCTTGTGCTCCAGACACAACTCCTGTGATCTAGATACCACTCCTGTGCTCTGGATACCACTCCTGTGCTCCAGACACTACTCCTGGTCTCCAGATACCACCCCTGTGCTCTAGACACCTGTCTTGTGCTCCAGATAACACTCCTGGTCTCCAGATACCACCCCTGTGCTCTAGACACCTGTCCTGTGCTCCAGATTCAAATCTCTTGTGCTCCAGATACCACTCTTGTGCTCTAGATACCTCTCCTGTGCTCCAGATACCACTCCTGTGCTCTGGATACCACTCCTGTGCTCCAGACACTACTCCTGGTCTCCAGATACCATCCCTGTGCTCTATACACCTGTCCTGTGCTCCAGATAACACTCCTGTGCTCCAGATACCACTCCTGTGCCGTAGACACCTGTCCTATGCTCCAGATGCCACTCCAGTGCTCCAGATACCACTCCTGTGCTCTAGATACCACTCCTGTGCTCCAGACACTACTCCTGCTCTCCAAATACCACACCTGTGCTCTAGACACCTGGCCTGTGCTCCAGATACCACTCCTGTGCTCTAGATACCTGTCCTATGCTCCAGATTCAAATCTCTTGTGCTCCAGAAACCACTCCTGTCCTCTAGATACCCCTCCTGTGTTCCAGACACTACTCCTCGTCTCCAGATACCACTCCTGTGCTCTAGATACCACTCCTGTGCTCCAGATACCACCCCTGTGCTCTAGATATCTGTCTTGTGCTCCAGACACAACTCCTGTGATCTAGATACCACTCCTGTGCTCTGGATACCACTCCTGTGCTCCAGACACTACTCCTGGTCTCCAGATACCACCCCTGTGCTCTAGACACCTGTCCTGTGCTCCAGATAACACTCCTGGTCTCCAGATACCACCCCTGTGCTCTAGACACCTGTCCTGTGCTCCAGATTCCAATCTCTTGTGCTCCAGATACCACTCTTGTGCTCTAGATACCACTCCTGTGCTCCAGATGCCACTCCTGTGCTGCAGATACCACTCTTGTGCTCTA